>NW_026915158.1:2500533-3125667 GCF_034315485.1 Pezoporus occidentalis | reverse complement strand
ATTAAGAACTTGAAAATAGTAGCTAGAATAGTAGCTATTTGAGATATATATATTTAGAGGGAGGGAAGCAAGGGGCAAGAGATTCTTCCCTTGAAGACATAGTGCTATATAAACCATGTAGGCACATTTTGAATATTGAAGTATTTTCAGCAGATCAGTGAAATTTTGTGCTCAGTTGCCATCTTTAGAATCTTTGCTAGTAGTAGACTTGACGTCACAGTGATGTGCTCTTTTGCAACTCTCTGCTAATGCATGTGTGTTCCCTGATTTAATGGGAATTAGTGTGACTGCACTTGCTGACATCAGGACATCTGTGATTATTGCTGATGGACATTATTAATTGAGTACTTGCACTTCTGTAGGCATCAGCAGCCCAGCTGTTATCTGTCAGGCTGGATTTGCATTCCTATATGTCCTGCTTTCAGCTGTAACAGGTTTTGGGTTTTTTTCTCCTTCCTAGTAGCTGGTGCAGGGCCGTGTTTCGGCTTCAGTCGAAGTAGTCGAAGTAGGGTTATGCTGATAACACACTGATGTTTTAGTTATTGCTCAGTAGCACTTACCCTGATCAAGGACTTTTCAGTCTCATGCTCTGCCAGTGAGGAGGGACACAGGAAGTCTGGAGGAAGCAAAGACAGGACACCTGACCTAAACTAGCCAACGGGGTATTCCATACCACAGTATGTCATGCCCAGTATAGAAAATGGGGGGAGTTATCCAGAAGGGACTGATTGCTGCTCAGGTCAATGGCTGGTGAGCAATTGTATTGTACATCACTTGTGTTTTCTGAGCTTTCATTTCTTCTCTTATTGTTTCCTATTATTATCATTGTTATTGTTGGCATTCTTTCTCTTACCACTTTATTTTATTACTTATACTTTATTTTAGTTATTAAACTGTTCTCATCTTAGCCCACAGATTTTACACTCTTTTGATCCTCTCCATCCTGCCCAAGCATGGGAAGGGATATGAGTGAGTGGCTCTGAGTTGCTGGCTGTGTTTAAACCATGACACCATGTCACAGATTATTTTTATTATGTTCCTGTTTGATAATTTTTATAGGTCTCACTGAAGGAACTGGCCTGTATTTGTACTTAGCTTCTAGAACAGTGCTTGTATGTGGTGCATGGAGCTATTATCATGTAGCATGGCTCTGTAAAGTTTTCTTCTGTCTCCTGTTCTTTGGAAATATGACACAGTCTCCCACAGCATCCTCACAGCTAAATTGAGGAAGTGTGGACTGGATGATCAGGTAGTGAGGTGGACTGTGAACTGGCTGAAGGAGAGAAGCCAGAGAGTTGTAGTCTGTGGGGCTGAGTCTAGTTGGAGGCCTGTAACTAGTGGAGTGCCTCAAGGGTCAGTACTGGGACCGGTATTATTTAATATATTCATCAATGATTTAGATGAGGGAATTGAGTGTACTATCAGCAAGTTTGTTGATGACACTAAGCTGGGAGGAGTGGCTGACACGCCAGAAGGCTGTGCTGCCATCCAGCGAGACCTGGACAGGCTGGAGAGTTGGGCAGGGAATAACTTGATAAAATATAACAAGGGAAAGTGTAGAGTCCTGCATCTGGGCAGGAAGAACCCCAGGTTCCAGTATAGGTTGGGGAGCGACCTGTTAGAGAGCAGTGTAGGGGAGAGGGACCTGGGGATCCTAGTGGACGACAGGATGACCATGAGCCAACACTGTGCCCTTGTGGCCAAGAAGGCCAATGTCATCCTGGGGTGTATTAGAAGGGGGGTGGTTAGTAGGTCGAGGGAGGTCCTCCTTCCCCTCTACTCTGCCCTGGTGAGACCGCATCTGGAATACTGTGTCCAGTTCTGGGCCCCTCAGTTCAAGAAGGACAGGGAGCTGCTGGAGAGAGTCCAGCGCAGGGCAACGAAGATGATGAAGGGAGTGGAGCATCTCCCTTATGAGGAAAGACTGAGGGAGCTGGGTCTCTATAGTTTAGAGAAGAGGAGACTGAGGGGTGACCTTATTAGTGTCTATAAATATATAAAGGGGGAGTGTCACGAGGATGGAGCCAGGCTCTACTCAGTAGCAAACAATGCTAGGACAAGGGGTAATGGGTACAAACTGGAACACAAGAGGTTCCACTTAAACTTGAGAAGAAACTTCTTCTCAGTGAGGGTGACGGAACACTGGAACAGGCTGTGGTTGTTTGCATGGCTCAGAAGCTCTTAACAGACTCAAGCTTGAAATGTAACTCTGTAGATAGCATGGCTTTGCTTTAAGGCTTTCTCACCCTTAGAAGAGACCCACCCTGCTGATACCCTTTCCAAATTTTAACAAACAGGACACGGTCCTAGTGCACAGCAGCCTTCCATGAGTTGTAATAAGTCCAATCTTAATAAATCCAAGACATGTATGCAATGTTCTCATGTTCTGCCTGCTAATTTCTCGGAATGGAGAGCAATTTTCTAAAGCAATCTGAGATTAAGCTGGTTGTGCTGCAGGTACAGAGTGGGAACTTTGGTTTGCTTTAGAAAATTGTGTTCTGCACAAAAATGTGCTACTGGAGTAAAAATAAGGTAATGGTAGCAGTAGGGAAGGGAAGAAACAAGTCGGGGGATGCAGCTTCTTTGCATTTTGCTTCTTGGTGAGTGTTTTTGTCTTTGCTTCTGCAGCCTCCTTCCTCCCCCCTCCCTGAACCTATGTTATAGTGCCCTCCTTGTTGTAGCATCTGTGAGTTTTCTGGTGTCCCTTGAGTTTGTACTGTTCTGATTATGGTAAATGTGGAAGCCTAGGTAAATACCCAGAACTGTTTCTAGTGTTTCATAACCAATTGCAGAACTGTGATGGAAGCCTCTTTGGAGATACTTATAAGCTAATTTGTATTTTTTCTGTTTAGTAAGTGATTGATTTAACAGTACAGTGCAGTCTTTTCTTACTCTTGTTACTTCCTTGTCTTTCAGAAGTCTTGACTTTCTTTTTTGAATTCCCTTTTAAAATCTTTTATGGAGGTCTTTAGTTAATATTTTACAGCAAATATATTTAAAGCACAGGCATTTATGAGGATAAAACTTAAGTCTAGCAAAGTAACTTGTACAATTTTTATTTGACAGAACTTGCCTTGCTTTTGTCAGACATTTCTTTGGGAACTGGAACTGTGAAATGTTATTGTTCTGACAGAAAATATTTCTTACTGCAAAACTCAAGTTACTTTCACGCAAGTACCCCTTTTGCAACATCTGCAGCAATGTAAGTTGAGGAAAGTACAAAGACCACTCTATCTGTGCACGTTGGATTGTGAAGTCTTGAGTCTTGCTGACATCTCTGCAGTTTGCCCTTAATATGTAAAAAGCCTGACATTCTGCAATCTCTGGAGTGAGAATACATCTTCTAAAAGCCATCTTGTGCCTGTGCTGGACTTCTCACTGGTTCTTTCAACTCAGAGGTGTACTTGCAACACCGTGTCTGAAGGGTAAAGCAATACTCATCAGTTTTATGGCTCCATACTCTTTTTATTTTAAAATTCTAAGCCGTTCGCAGGAAAAAAAATAAAATACTTTGTATAGCAGAGCAAGACCTTGGTTTTGCTCTTGATCAGTGAAACTATTGCAAGTTTCAGGTTGCCTTTCTCGGAGGGTATTTAAAGGTAAAGTGAGTTGGCAGAGGCTGCTTGTCCAGCAAGTGCTACAACCTGCATGTTCTGGTTGTCCACTTGATGCCAAGTGTCTTGGCAGGACCTAGGCTTTTCCAGCAGGAGCTGGTCTTGAAGATGCAGGAGATGCATGAGAGATGCACTCCACATCTGTTGCTGCAGTGGCAACAACCAAAGCTGTGAATAAAGGTCTGCTTATGTGCTAGAAAAGAGCAGATGGTGCTGTTCCATGAAGGCAAACTTCTTTTTGTCTCCTTCAAAAGCCATGGGGAATCTAGGGAAATACAGTCTGAGTAAATTGGTTTATGCAGCATCTGTGAATGTAAGGGCTCTTTTAATTCCAAACTTCTGATTTGAACCCTGGTTTTGTCTTTGGATACACAGGAGCCAATTTTCAGGATTGTTAACTCTCTGCAGGTTCCCACCAGTGGGACTTATTTGTGACAGCAGAAAGTGTTCATCCTCTGCACCTTGCACCCCAAATTTGCTAGGTTGAAACAGCTGCCTTGTTTGAGTTTTGGGCAGCCCAAGCAAAAAATCTGACTTCTTTCTTTCTGCAAACCCTTGGTCAGTAGGAAGTCATGCACAAATTAAAGAAAGTATTTGTCATTATGTTGGCATATTTCACCATGAAAATTCATGATAAGCACAAGAGTACTTTGAATTATTTTTGTGTAAGAAGCTGTGTGGCTGAAGTTGAAAGTTACTGTTCTAAATTATGTGGTTTGGGAGTTCTCTAGAACTCTTCCAAAAAACTTTTCCATTTTTAAACCCATGGAGGTGGCATTTTATAGGTCTTAAAAGTTGTTTTAGCAAGTGACTTTCAGCTGACATTGAAAGGAAAAGAGAAAAAAGCCCAAATTTTTCTTTTTTCCTTTTTTTTTTTCTTTCCTTTTTCCCCTGGAGGCTTGAGTAAAAGTTTTTCTTTTTTGTTATCTATGGAAATTGTAAATGCCCTGTAAGAACATCTCATTTTTGTTCTAATATGTCTCTAGAGGTCTCTGAATCTCTTCTCAGCCCAACCTGTAGCTGTGCCTGGGATTGCCCCAGCCCAGGTGTAGGACCTTGCACTTGGCATGGTTAAGCCTCATGAGGTTGGCATCAGCCCACCTCACAAGTGTGTCAAGGTCCCTCTGGATGGCATTCCTTCCCTCCAGGGTATCAACCGAACCACACAGCTTGGTGTCATCGGCAAACTTCCTGAGGGCACACTCAATCCCACTGTCCATGTCAGCGACAAAGATGTTGAACGAGACCGATCCCTGAGGGACACCACTCGTTACTGGTCTCCAGCTGGACATTGAGCCATTGACCACAGCTCTTTGTGTGCGGCCATCCAGCCAGTTCTTTATCCACCGAGTGGTCCATCCATCAAATTGATGTCTCTCCAATTTAGAGACAAGGATGTTGTGTGGGACAGTGTCGAACGCTTTGCACAGGTCCAGGTAGATGACATCAACTGCTCTACCCCTGTCCATCAGTTCTGTAGCCCCATCATAGAAGGCCACGAAATTGGTCAGGCAGGATTTCCCCTTAGTGAAGCCATGCTGGCTGTCACCAAGCACCTTGTTGATTTTCATGTGCCTTAGCATGTGTCGTGGTTTAAACCGGGTTCATGCCCGGGGTGAGGGGTAACCTACCCCCGCTTCCCCCCCATCCAGTCCATCCATGTGTCCCAGGATGAGCGCAAAATGACTGCTACTGCTGAACCCAGGACAGCATGCCTTCCAGGAGAATCTGCTCCAAGATTTTGCCAGGCACAGAGGTGAGACTGACTGGTCTGTAATTCCCTGGGTCATCCATTTTCCCCTTCTTGAAAATGGGGGTTATATTTCCCTTTTTCCAGTTGTCAGGAACTTCACCTGACTGCCATGATTTTTCAAATATGATGGACAGTGGCTTAGCAACTTCATTTGCCAGCTCCTTCAGGACCCATGGATGGATCTCATCAGGTTCTATGAACCTGTGCACGTTCAGATTTTTAAGATGGTCTCGAACCAGATCCTCTCCTACAGTGGGCCCAGGGTCTTCATTCTCACAGTCCCTGTGTCTGCCTTCCAAGACTTGGGTGATATGGTCAGAGCATTTGCCAATTAGGACTGAGGCAAGGAAGTCATTGAGAACCTCAACCTGCTCCAAACCCAGGGTAGCCAGTTCCCTGACAGCTTCTGGAGAGGGCCCACATAATCCCTATTCTCTCTTTTATTTACAATGTAATTACAGAATCCGCTCCTGTTATCTTTCGCATCCCTAGCCAAGTTTAATTCTAACTGGACCTTAGCTTTCCTAACCTGGTCCCTAGCTTCCTGGACAACATCCCTGTACTCTTCCCATGCTGCCTGTCCTTGCTTCCACTTATTATAAGCCTCTTTTTTCATTAGAATTTTCCTCAGGAGCGCCTTATCCATCCAAGGAGGTCTCCTGGCCCTCCTGCTGCACTTCCTTCTGGTTGGGATGCAACACTCCTGAGCTTGTAGCAGGTGATCCTTGGATATCAACCAAGAGTCTTGGGCCCCCCTGCCCTCTAGGGCTATATCCCATGGAACCTTCCGAAGCAGGTTCCTGAAGAGACCAAAGTCTGCTCTTTTGAAGTCCAGGGCAGTGAGCTTGCTGCACGCTCTTCTCACTGTCCTGAGGATCTCAAACTCGACCATCTCATGATTGCTGCAACCAAGGCTGCCCTGGAGCATCACATTTGCAACCAGCCCTTCCCTGTTGATGAGCACAGGGTCAAGCATGGCACCTCTCCTTGTTGGTTTCTCTGTTACTTGTAGAAGGAAGTTGTCTTCCACACAATCGAGGAACCTCCTGGATTGCTTGTGCTGGGCCGTACCGTCCCTCCAACAGATATCAGGGTGGTTGAGTCTCCCATGAGGACAAAGGCCTGCAGCTTTGAGGCTGCTCCTGTCAATAGAGTGCTTCATCCACACAGTCCTCTTGATCAGGCAATGGAAAAGTTACCTATCTTTTGACTTGGAACAGTAATGGGAGAAGCAGGCAAGCACAGGCTCTAACTGGTTTCTCTTCTTAGCTTGGCTGCTTGGAAAGGGACAAGATGACAGCTGTGTTTCCTGCTGGCTCTGGGAAAAAGCCATTTACTTATCCTAGTGACTTCCTTAAATGTCAGGATATACAGGATGGTGATAACAAAACTAAGCTTGGTGTAGGCAAAATAGAAGCTTCCAGTGAGTTGTCTTAGATACTTAGCCTCCACTGAAGTAAATCTGCAGTCTTTGTGTGTTACCTACCACTCCAGCTTTCTGTGCTGTGAGGGTATTAATAAGTGCCCATACACTGCTATTTAATCTGCAGATTCATATGGTAACAAGTCTTGAAGTCCTTGGAGGTTTCAAGTGGTGCTTTACCAAATGTCTAGGTAGTCATCCATCTCTTAACCGTATTGTCCAAAAGCAATAGCACTAGTATGTAATTTTTAAAAATAAAAAACTTTTTGTAAAGACACGTCTGTTCTCCAAGTATAGCTCTGTCCTGCTGAGCAATGTTGACACATTGTCTCAGCACATAAGTGCAGGGTAGATTAACTTGTTATGTACACAAACCAGTGTTTTGGGTGGTTTTGTATTAGTTTAAACTATTTATCTGCTACCAGAGCCCTAACAGCCACATTGCCATTAAGTGGAGTACTTCTGTGTTTTGTGATGGCAGTTGTAAGCTGGACAAAATGTATTGTATTGTATTGTATTGCTTGTTGTTGTGTTTCACATTGTTATCACTGGTACTATAATTATTCTGTTAGGCATTTTCTTAGACTAAAAACAGAGTATCTTTGAAGAAGTGAAAGTGAAGCCAGAATTAGCTGATGCTGTATTTCACTTAAAACATCTAAATAGAAAAGTAAAGAGAAAAGGCTACGAAGCTGCAAAAATGGTAAAGGAATATGCATGGTGAGCAGCAGTGCTTGGTTTCATGGCCTGCTTAACTCTGTGCTGTCTTGCATGTGTGGGTGTGAGTCCATCATTCCCTGCCTTCTAGTTTTACGGGAAGTGGGAATTGTTCATGCTTCTGATAGAAAATGTGTAAGTTCACAGGTTTTTATACATACCGTGCACACTTAATTCTTTTAAAAGCAGGTTGACTTAAGTAATTTTTAACTGTTAGACATAGGTAACCCCTTGTATTGATAAAAATAACTTCATGAGAAATGGCTTAAGGAAGTTTGAAGGATATCTTGATTTTGCTTGTCTGGAGTAGCTCTGAAAGTGCAGTGGTGTGAAGCCAGTGAAATAAAGACCTTTCTTTTGGATTGGTACCTTCCTGAAAGGGTACCCTCCTACCTTGGGGTTGCAAGACTTGCTTTATAGTGACTATTTTGCATAAGTCCAAACCCAAAATTTCAGTGTGGGGCTGGGAGTTGTTGCATTGAAACAGTTTGTGTAGGAAAACCTGCTGGTTCAATCTAACAATCTCTTATGTTTGTTCTTCTTTCTACTTTTTTGAGAGAATATACAGGGTAGAGGAATGAACGGCCAAAAGACAATGTAAATATATTTAGAGCTAGGATAATACTAAATTCATGGAGTGCACAGTGGTTCTTATGTGAGATCAGCCTTTAGAAGGAGGTTTTACTCCTTACCTTTCTCTGTCTTGCTAAGGGCCTTGCACCAAACCCCTGTAGTGTCAGTAGCTGCCCTGGATGTCAGGGTCAGTTTATTCCACATAGTGGGAATTGGCTGCTCTATCTTTAATTAATCTGATCTTACTAGTGCTCAGCTGGCACCTTTGGAACAGGAGGGGACATGAAATCATAGGTTCCCAACCACATCTGTTCCACTAGTGAGACATGCTGGGGTTAGAGTTGCAGTGGGATGCAGAGGAGAGCCGAACAGGATATGATTGCTCAGGCACCATGCTGACACCACTGATGCTAAAAAGGCTAGAAGGGGTGATTGCTCAGGCCAGAGCAGCACCTGAGATATGTCAGGAGCAGGCAAGGAGGCATCAGTCTGTAGTGGGAACAGAGCAAGAATCCTAGTGACTAGGAACTGTAGGGTGAGTTTGGCTGGAGTAAGGTATAGCTCGTATCAGTTTAGGAGTGTAGAAGGAGGAGGGTGTTAACAGGCTGTTGTAGGAGGTTGTGAAATGCAGCTGTGGGACCTCAGGACAATGTGCTGCTTGTGAGCTGGGCTGGGCTTTGGCTGGTTTTTCTTGCTGCAGCTTAAAGTACAATCTTTCTTCTCTAGCTCATGGGAATCAGTTAGGAAGACAGAAGTGTTATAAAACTGCTCATGCACCCCAGGCTGTGGCAGCAGTCATTTGCCTGGCTTCTGCAGTTAGTACTAAACCAGCTGCTTAAATTTTACTTTGTATAGGAAAGCAAGCAATAATTGATTTCTTTGATTCTTTGTTCAGCTGTCCATAAGATCCTAGAGGAGTATTGCCTGGCTTTTTTTGGTTCCTAACATGTAAAAGAGGGATGGATGTCAGAGCAGCTGGGACACTGGGTTAAACAGCTCCAAATCCAGTAGGACTGAAAATAGTGTTTGTGGAAAGGCTATGGCCACCAAAGTGTCCATGCTCATAGCAGTCCCCCAGAAAGGCAAAAGAGAGGAAACCTCTGGCTTCTCACCTCTGCTTTGGGAAACAACTGTAAGCTGTAGGTTGCCCCTACAGGATAAGGTTGATCTTGTGTGCAGACTGTGTGTTTGGATGTTGCAATGACAAGGTTTCTATGCTCAGACATAATGATCACGAAAATCCAGCGCTGTCACCTTGCCACTATGTCTGTCTTTTGGGTTGGTGCATTTCACTGTAGCCACAAACCATCTTGTTTACAAGTGCTGGCTGGTCAACTGCCCATAGCTACAGAGTATGGGTCCTGCCTCAGCAAAAAAGATTTCCTTGAAAATTCAGTCAATTTGAAAGCTTTGTCTGTCCTCTAGGTAGAAGGTTGTGTTGTTAGTAAATAAATAGGGCTTGGTGCAAAAAGACCTTTGGGAAGATAAAAATACTGGAAAGTTCTCCTTGAGACAACTGAAAATCTTTCCAGTGCA
The DNA here is from genome assembly GCF_034315485.1 of Pezoporus occidentalis. Lineage (NCBI taxonomy): Eukaryota > Metazoa > Chordata > Aves > Psittaciformes > Psittacidae > Pezoporus > Pezoporus occidentalis. The sequence goes on along the minus strand of NW_026915158.1, from coordinate 3,116,051 downwards.
GGTGTAGTTTATTCATCTCACTCAAAGTTCTTTCTATTCTTCTCTTCCTAAGACTTTCATCCTCTGTCCTAATCAGAAACTCCCAGAAATTATTTTTAGTACAAAGGCCTCTACACACATCTGTTGCTTTGAATATCCTTCAAATGAGTGAAGGCCTGAGGCTGGGGTGCAGAGCTCCTCATAGCAAGGCAACAGGCTTATCTATAGTTAACAGCTCTCCTTGTAGCTATTGTGGGGTCTTTGAACCCAAAGCTGTGCTGAGATAGATGTGTTTCCTGCCCCTTTGCCCTTCATCCTCTCCTTATGTCAAACCTTCAAATTAAATGACAGTGTCAGCAAAGAGATTGCTGCTCCTTAATAAGTTTCAATTGTGTTGCAGATTGAAGCCTCACTCCTTACAATGACAGATTAATAACCCTTCTGCTGAAGCATTGCAACACGGGTTGGGGTGGGGGGGATAATTATTGTCTGGGCTTTTTTCTTTTAAACTGTGAAGCTTCATTTCTTGCTAGTGTCTGAGGCAGGTGATATTACTGTAAAGCTTTTTGTAACAAGCAGCTTGGTGTTACTCTTTTTGGACTCTGAGGAGCTTGTGCCCCCCCTGTTTGAGATATGCAGAGTGTTCTGAGCATGCATATGCAATAAGAGAAAAGCAGTAACAAAACACAACTATTAAATAGACAGGAAGTTTTCTGTTATATGCCATAGAGTGGCTGCTGCTCCTGCTGTTTTCTTCTCTGGTGCCTGCCAGTGGGGTCACCAGTGTACCTGGGGGAAAGAATCTTAGTGTTTGGGGGTTTTCCTCATTTGGCTTAGAAATCTGTGTTGAATGAAATGCTTCAGCTGTGCTCCAGGGAAAGGGAGCCACAGTGAGGCAGAAGACTTTGTGGTTGCCCATTGCTGCTCACACCTCTAGGAACATGTGTGGAGTTAGTATGTGTATTGCCTTAACTGCTTTGTGGTTTATAGCTAAGGAGAAATACTTACATTTTTGAAAGTATAAAGAAACTTTGTAAATGTTACTTATAAAATACTTAACAGCAAATAACTTGTTAAATCTGTGTTGCATGAAACAATGGTTATATGGTAAAAGAACTTAAAAACATTTGAGTTGTGATTAATTGCAGATTCTGGTTGTCTTTATACTCTCTGACAAATACTTGTGCCTTTTGCAACAAAAGGCACAGGTATTTCTAAGTTTCAGGTGTCCCTTTAAATTGAGTTCTATAGCTTGTCTAACCTTTTCCACTGAGTCACTACTGAAATTGGGAACTGGGTCAGGAGCCTTGATTCACAAGCCTGTGCTTGGACCACACACCACATGCTCTTAGTGCAGGACAGCAGTTTCTTCCAAGGCTGAGCCTTCAGCTTAGGTTGTTCAATATGTAGTGTGGGGTTGTGGTTTGTTGTAGGGTATTTTTTGGCTTTTTTTTAACTGTGTCTTTTCTTGACTTTTAGAATCTAGGGGAGGATACAGGGAGCAATTTTTCTTCATGGTTACCATTTACCACACCTTTATGATCATGTTTCTGTGATTGTTATCTTCCTCAGAGTATCTATTCATCCCTTTAAATCATTCAGAACAACCTAGTTTTTCCCTGGAGATAGAATTCTCCTGTGCAAATATGAAGCTATATGTGAAACTAATTTCTTCAGAAACTAACGATTGAAGTTCCAAAGCATTCTTCTGTTTAAATCTCTCTGTAGTTGTATTTTTAAATTGCTTTTTTCTACCTTAAACCTGTTCTTTATCCCCATCATCAGTAAAAAATGTGTATTACAAAATAAAATGTACCTACCTGCTTACATAGTTCATAATTCTTTTTGACCACTTCACTATGCACATGAGTATGTAGATCATACTAACATGACACGACCTGAAAAAGAATTAGTTCCCCTAGGAAAAACCATAGCAACGGTTAGTCAGAAGGCATTTTTGACCATCATGGATGCGCTTGTGGGTTTCCTGGAACCCATGTCTTGTGAGGAGGCAAGGGTGTGCGCAGTGCACACATGCCCGGCAGCACAGAGCCAGAAAGTTGATTTGACACTTGCTTCTGCACAGTGTCCCAGTAACTTTTTTGAGTAATCTGTTCATTTAAATTCAAAACTATGCTTAGCTTGGCTTATTTAAAAAGTGAATAAATTGCATATTACTAAGATGCCCTTGATAGCATAATGTATGTTTGCCTATGAGGAAGAATTACCAGCTTGTTTACTGTCTTTTAGCTTCCTTATCCAAAATAGCCCTAAGGCAATGACAAAGCATGACATTGAATCTGTTATTCAGCATTTCAGGTTTTGGATATCCCCAAAATTTCCTCCAGACTTCAAGATTGGCATCAACTGCCTCCATTCCCAGTTGAGAAATGCCCATTTTTCTTCACGGCAGTGAAGACGTGTCTTGCATTTACACTGCTGAACATAAACTGCCAAAGATGAGGATTAGTTTCAAAATAGGCTTCCTATTTTTCAAGTCTTGCATCTTCTGCAGCACTGTGACAGGCTGATAAATGCCATGCTGGCAGCGTTGCGCCATTGATAAAGTAGCTAATAGATTGGTGATGCCGAATGTGAGATGCTAATGGGTGTCTGGAGCTCTGCAGCCCCTTGCTCAATCCTTCTTCAAGGGGTTGTATAGCGGTACTCATCTACACTCCTATACAGAATAGTACAGGTGAATGGCAAGCAAATGGCATAGAGAGTAGGTTCTAGCATTTCTGGAGATGATATGGAACAGGTGATCTCATTTACTTTTTATTTCTTTTTTATGTGCAGCATTGCCAGCTTGGTTCTGGATCAGAAACAACACTTGAATTACTTTTTAAGACATGTTTAAACTTCCTCATTAGTCACTGTCAAATTTGAAGGTGTGGACTGTGAGGTTCACAGGTTGACCCTGCATTAGGAAAAATACTTTCTCTGTTGGTGTTTCAGGCTATTTATAGTAACATTTTCCAGCTGTGGTATCTCAATGCACACAAACAGCCTTTATTAAAACAATCTGTGTGACAAATACTGTGTATTAGTAGTAGTAATCTTTTGCCTTGAAAATACTTACATCTTTCTTGCCAAGCTTTTCTTCATCTTTGGTGTGTTGTAGTTTGGTTTTGTTTGGGTTTTGGTTTTTCTTTTTTTTTTTTTGTTGTTTGTTTTCTTGTATTCAAGCTGGTAGAAAGTTTAGTTTGGGAGTAAGGAGGAAAATTCTAGGCTTTTGAATGTAAGAAATCCTTTTTACGTATTCTTTGTGTTTTTCCAATAGCAAGCAGGTATTTTACTGACAATTGCCTGCACCACAAAGAAGCTGGTGTCCAAGTATCCAAAATGTGCCTCTGCATGAGCTGGGCTAAAGGGAGACAGGCTGTGTGCCAAGATGAGGCAGGTTCTTGTTGCTGAACAGTGCTGCCCAGCTTGACAGGCCAGTCAACGGTTTGCTGCAGTGTTGCTTTAAAAATGTACTGGTTTTTACGTTTAACAAATAAAAGGAAAGCCGTGTCATGTCTGTCAAATGTGTCCAGCTGATGCATTTCACTTTAATGTTCAAAACTTGTTATTTTGGGACTATGATAAATATAGCAGTATCCTTGTACCTTTATAAGGTCAGAAACCTTCCCTCCTTCTAACTCATCTTTTGAACTATTGGGTGCTTAATGTTTGTTCTAATGAAGCTGGCCATGGACTTTGTGCGGCCTCTTTGGACCCCTTCTACTTTAGTACTTATTTCCTTTAATGACTGAGCCATGGGTAGCTTTAGCCACCTGAGTCTTTCTGCTGGCCTCTTGCCTCAACACTGTTCGCCCTGGTCCCAGCTGCATCTTGCTGCAAAGCAACAGCCTGGCAGCAGAGATCAGATGTTCATAACTGCATGGTGCTTCTTGCAAAGGTTGTCCAGTTTAGTATTTTAGCAGCAGGTGTATGAAAACACAGTATTTCCCTGTAGCTGTGCTAGCTGGGCCATGGGATACTGAGGGTTAAAGGATGTTTCAATTCAAGCACTAAGTATCAGTAGTAGATATAATTGGTATATCTTCAAAACCAGTTTTAAAATAACTGGTATATTTTATTATGCAGAGAAAATGTAGTGAATGGATTATATCCAGTTCTATAATGCAATTGCATCCTGCTCTCCAGTGCCTCTTACTAATGCAATAATAATGGGGGATTTCCATCTGCTTTTGCAATGAATTCACTCAGGACAATCTCTGAGCCTAAAAGATGTCTGTCAGTGTCCCCCTCTCTATTCTCAGCTTAGCACCAGTATAGATTTGGCTTTATGCCACTACTATGTGTAAGCTCTTCCCTACAGTTTTCATTCTGGCTTCCGACTTACTATAGGATTTCTTGCTGATGCTGGTTAGATCTGTTTATAACACAGTCAATCTTCCTGATGTAGTCTGTACAGCTAGCTCTTCTTAGGGGTGAGGGGGTGAGAACAGCAGGAAGCTTTGGCTACTTGCCTGGCTGGGTTGATGAGGATATCTGTAGCTGTAACTGGTAGTGCAAGTGGCTTGGATGTGACTGGCCGTAACCCGTCACTGTGCAGAGCTGCATTTCTGCTGCACCCATCGTGTGTAGCTGTGAAAGGCCCCGGGGTTGTTAGGAGCAAGCCTGTATAAACCTCTGTATTTAAACTGTTAGCATTTGAAACTTCAGCAAGTTGATTTATCTTGCTGGGGGAGAGGTTCTTCCCCTATGTTTTCGTTGAGTATGTACTTCTAAATAAAACAGATCCTAATCTTCTAGCTAATTTTTTAATGATCTTGTTGCATCTGTGTTCTCTTGATAGTAGAAAAAGAGGGCCAGAGGTGAGCTGTCCACTTGTGTCACAGCTACTGCCATCTCATGCATTAAAACTATTTTCCCACTGTGAACTTGAAGAGAATGAGGTGTGTTCTCTTGGTTGGCTTTTCTGGGGGCATAGTTTGGTGACTTTTTGCACTATGCCATGACGATAAGGCTGTCTGGGGGGTTTGGTATTTGGCTTTTGTTTTTTTTTGTGGTGTGTGGTAGGATTTTTTTTTCTTATACCTCATCTATTCTCTGGTTATTACCTGTCAGCTTCATTTTCCATCTGGGAAAACAGGTCTATGGATGCAGAGTGAGGGTCGAGCAAACCTAGCATTGACTACTGACTTGTCAAACATTCATCTTCATCTTGAAGTTGTCTGGAACAAGGATTAAATCCCAGATCACCCTAAGGCAACAGGGGAGCCTTTAAGTGGGTATTGAATTGTTTACTTACCAGACCAAAACCACTTTCTTCTTATACATACTCACCACAGAACTAGAGTCTTGTTCTTAGTACATTTTAAAAGGAATGGTGCTGAGTTAGAACCTTATGCGTCTCCAGCCTCCTGGCATGGCCCTTCAATTACATTGTAAATTATTTTTTGGCATTGTGTTTGATGCATCCTTTATTGATAGTGTTTTCTGTTTGGATTTTATCTAGGCTGGCTGAATAATTCTTCTTATATTCTTGAATCTTAGGTCTCTTGTCATTACTCATTTTTATCTTTATTTTTGGTTTTGTGAAATGTGGAAAATGCTTGCAAAAGACATAGCTGGCTTCTTTGTGCATGGTATCCAGATTTTAGTTGCCAAGTTTGCAGAATATGCAGGAGATTGTGCAACAAGCATTGTTTGCTTTTTAGATTTGCCAGGCAAAAAAGTTGCATCCTTGCTGCAGCTGTAAATCATTGTGGCAAACATCACTGTTTCAGCTCTGTTACGGCCATGTGTTTTCAGCAGTCATTATTTGCTGGCAGTGATTTATCTGCTCCTTTCTGTCTTTAGGCAAGTGCAGCGTGTCCTACTGTTTAGCCTCTTGTGTAACTCAGGGTTTACATATTACGGGTTTGAGAATGAGGACGACAAAGCAAGAAATGAAATGTTTTTGTCATTTCAGGCAGATAACCAGATTTTATAACTTCATTGGTAGCTTTGATGTGCTCAGTGAGCCTTTTCCTCTGTAGGAAACTGATAGTAACAATTCACTGCAAAATGTTTATGTTACACATATGCTTGTGATGTTCATGCATTATACCATGGACGTCATTTGAAACTAGAAAGTTAGGTACAGGAGTAGCAAATCAGTCTCATGGATTTCTTAAATCTCTTCCAGGACTCATAGTTGGGGTGATCTTGCGATATGGGACTCCCTCTACCAGTGGCCACGATAAGCCGTTCAGCTGCTCACAGGAGGACAGGCCATTTACAACGCTGCTGGTCAACGTCAGCGGGAAGTTCTTTGAGTATACTCTCAAAGGGGAAATAAGCCCTGGGAAGATCCACAATGTGGAGCAAAATGACATGCTGCGGAAGGTGAGGATAGACCTTTCTTGTGCTTGGCTGTTTCTCCTTTATCTATGCTTCCTATAGATAGATATTTGCTGTAATAGATACTTGCTGTTACTATTCCTTATAGTAACAGCACTTCAATGCCTAATTCAAAAACACCTTCTGTATTATATTATGCTGGTGAAACTGTGCTCTGTTGCATGTATGTAGTGCTTTCCCAAAGCCTTTGGTGGCTTTCTGAAGACTTAAAGTGTGTTTCTAACATCTGTAGAGTTTGGGAAGACCAATCGAACAAAAAAACCCCTGATGCTGTCTTGTATAATACCATATAAGGAACATGATAATTTCTAAGTGAAATGTGATGATTAGTGCTTTTTCTCTGCTTTTTTAAATCTCTTTATTGTCAGGAAATAGTTACTGCTTACATCCCCATAATCCACCAAATGAGATAGCCTAGTACTGAAAGTGAAATTAATCTGTCAGCTGTTACTCAGATCTGCTCTTTGGCTTCTTATTCTCCTCAGTGTCAGGAATTAACCACCTTTTGTGTATACCAAAGCTAGACTTTGACGTACAGAATTGAGACTTTAAGGTTTGTAACCTAAAAATACTTTCTGCTATGAAGAGAGCTTAGGTGTCTGTTTGTATGTACATGTCTGCTATAGATATCAAAAGCTAGCTGAGATTAAATTATTCCTAATATCTAATTTAAATCTGCCTTCTTCCAGTTTAAAGCCATTTGCCCTTGTCTATCACTACATGCCCTTGTAAAAGGGTTGTCATGCATAATTATCATGAATATCTGAAGCTTCTACTGAAATACATGAAAGGGACATATGATTCTAATTCCTGAAAACCAGTCTTGTATCTGATTTGATTGGTCTGCAATAATTGTGCAGTAGCTAGATTTGCAAGAAGCCAAAGCTAAAATAGCATTTCATCTGCATATGTATGGATAACATGTGCCACAGTAAAAGATTTTTAGCAACATTTCTGTTAGAATTTTTTTAACTTAGGGAACTGTGTTTGGGACTGCTGCAAGGTAATCATTAGCGTTGGATGTGTAACGCCTGTCTTTTCTTGATGCTGTTTACCAAGAAGAGCTGCAGCTTTTTGCTGCTGCATATGAATAGAGCTGGCTGGTATTTTCGAGGGCCAGTTTAGCTATTTCAATAACCAAAAATAGTAGTTGTCAGAACATGAGAGAGGAAAAAGACTTAACAACTTGTGTATATCTCTTTCTAACTGAAGTTTCGTTATTTTATTTTTTTAGGTAACATTTGACCCAGAAGTTTTTTTCAACATTCTGTTGCCTCCTATTATTTTTCATGCCGGTTACAGCCTGAAGAAAGTAAGTGTAACCATTTCTGAGGAGAATATCCCTTTTTTTATGTGAGACTGATGATTTGTTCAGGAGCGCAGTCTCCATTTCAAGCATTTTTTTTTTATGGCAATAAGAAAAATTTCATTTCCCCCATAGATGGTTAGGTCATATTGTTTTAAGAGAAAATAAATGTAATTTTTACTATAAACACATTAAACTATTTAATCTTGCAGATTTGTTTTCCTTTGAACTTTGCCAGAGGTTAAGAGTTTCATTTAAAGTAAAAGATGTCCTGCTATGAATTGTTTTGGTCCTTCTCATATATCCAAAATGCAGTAAATTATGCTGAGAAGTGGACCCAAACCTGAGTGCCAGTGTGGATATGTCAGACCCTGAATGGCAGAAGGGTCCAGATTCTGCTTTTAATCGAAGATACCATGAATTGGTGCTGGTTTCCAGCTTTGCAGTTAATTCTTACATCTTTTATGAAAACATCTGTGTGGAAAATTTCCTGTCTATAAGCTACATGTAGGATTTAATAGCTCAGATTCAATGTATTCAGTTTATTGAATTTGAACAGAATTTACATTGCAGTAATTGGAGCATTTCTCTGAAACGGAAGAGAGTTTCTGTGTATTAATGCATGTAATAGTGTGCTTATGTTTTCAACAGGTGATAAAACTTCTTCTAAATAAGATTATAAACCTCTTTTTCCTGTGCAGAGACACTTTTTCAGGAATTTGGGGTCTATCTTGGCTTATGCCTTTTTAGGAACAGCAGTCTCTTGTTTTATTATTGGGTAAGTAAACTTCATGATATCAGTTCCATTCTATACTAATGTTCAAGTTGATAAAGTGTATGTTAAAATTGCCAGATTGCATCAATTTTGTAATTTGCTTGAGGATTTTATTTGTGCATCCTCCATATAAAATGCAAATGCAACTTTTGCTGAGACTCATCCCACTTCTAAATGGTACTATCTCTTGAAATTGACAAGTTTATAATATTGGCAAAATATTGTCAATTTCGAATCGCTTGACAAGTTCACTGAACTCAAGAGCAGCATCGGGTTTCTGATGTAACTGGCCCGTACAAAAAACCCAAACAAACCCATCTTGTTATACTCTTATTGAAGTTGACTTTAACTTGAATTGTGGACATTACGTGTAATAGAATTTTAGCTATCAAACCTTGAGATGTCCTTTCAGTGCCCACATGCATGCACATGCTCTCTCTCTATGTACTTGTGTGTGTATATATAATCTTACGTGTATCTGTGCACACACATATAGTTTCATAGCTTGTCACGTTGGTTTACTTGCATACAATCTCTTATGTTGCTAATATTACTGTGTCTGGTGTATGAATATTCTGAAACACAGAAATCCTGAATTGCATAGGTGACATTGGTTTGTCTCAGAGAATTTCAGTAGAGAAATATTTTGAAGGCTATTCTTAGCTCAGTCTTTGGCCTGTGTGCTGCATTGGGAGAAGCAGTTTTGAGTACGGAAATGTTCCCTTTGGTGGGAAAAAAGAACCTATAAATTCTGTGTATCAGCTGTGTGAACAGATTTCTTGCTTTTTTGCTGGCTGTAACTTATAACTTCCAGTTCATGTATCACTTCACTCCTTTCCTAGGTAAAAGAGGAAAACTAATTTTGAGAGCTTAGTGTTACACTGTGGCAGTATCCCACAGAGCTGTAGCATAACCAAGCCTGCCTGAAGGACTGTTGCTTGTGCTTTTCTTTTGCCTGTCTGAAATGCACCAAGTTGTTTGACTTGGACTGTTTTATCCTCTTTCTCTTCAGGAATCTCATGTATGGGGTTGTGAAACTAATGAAGTTGGTGGGTCAGCTCTCTGATAAATTCTATTACACAGACTGCCTCCTCTTTGGAGCGATAATATCTGCCACTGATCCAGGTAGCTTGCTGAACATTTTTTTAACAACCTTCCAAAATAATCCCATTGCTATGGTTTAGCTGCATGGCACAAAGATATTAACAGCAGATGATTTTCAGTTACGTTATGCTAGTATCTCTGATCCTTTTCTCAGAAACGTATGCAAATTCTGAGTGTTGTGAAAGCTGTTCTGTCTTGGTTTGGAGCTAGACCAGTATGACATGATAGTATGTTTGGAGAAAAATGTAACTTTACTGTTCAAATATCTTAATTTTTTTTTTCCCCAGTAGGTTTTATGTTTAGTGTGCATCAAGTTGGACTGCAAGTAGATGAATCTATTACATTGTCTGGATAGAAGGACTTCTTCCTTTAGCTGCATTGCTTGGAACACTGGATAGTTTAAGAGCAATATTTAGGGCTTTAAGGCTCTTTAGGTGTGACGTGCTTACGTTTTTCCTTCTCCAAATGAGCTTCACGTATTACAAGTTTAAGCAGAAGAATGTTCTTGTGGCAGAATAATTTGAGCTTTTGCCAAAATAATCTAGTCAACCTTCAAAGTCCAGCAGGCTCACACAGGTGTCTCTGCTTGACAGAACAGTCTGGAGAGCTGGTGTGTGTCAGGGGCTGGGGTAGGAGTGGGGAAATATGAAGCTTGATGTTTAAAACAGATTATTTGAGGTACTCAGTGGTGATTTGTGTGAAAATGGGAAGTAGCTCCTGCGACTGAGCTGAGCTCTGAACAGCTGGTCATTGCACACAATTTATGCAAATAATCACCAGGTGATTTTTGAAGCTCGTATGCAGAAGCATCTTCCAGATCGTGGTCTTTCATCTCAGTCTGAAGTGTCTTGAAAGGATTTTTATGAATATTTAACAGTATTGCCCTTTTCAACTGATGTGCAAGTGCACACTCCTGTAACACAGTGTGTGCTTAGGGAAATAGGATTATTAGCACTCTTACAATGGCTGAAATACTAAAGCTGTGTCAACAATCCATACAGCCTTTAAAAGCAGCAAGAGCTGCACTATGTTTTGTTGATAATCTTTCACAGAACATCTTCTAAAAAAAGAATAATGAAAAATAGCATCAGGGCTTTGGTGCTTTGTCTGCCGCATTCCTCTTGATCATGGAGGCTTTCTTACAGGTACAGTGCAGATGGGAGGATAACAGAACCACCTCCTAATGGAGCTGTCCTAAAACTGATGATGGAATTACTTACCTATAGATAAACGTGACTAGTCTGCTTCCCAGTTGAATTTTGATCCTGTACTTAAATTTCTAGGGTTTGTTGCTTTAGGCAAACTAGAGTCAGCTCTATCAGCTCATGCAATTGTTCCTGAAGTCAGCCAGTGTGTTTTTTCTCTTTTCTTTCCATAGTTACGGTGCTGGCAATATTTAATGAGCTGCATGCTGATGTTGATCTCTATGCCCTTCTGTTTGGAGAGAGCGTGTTGAATGATGCTGTTGCCATTGTATTATCTTCGTAAGTTACTACCTGAATTTCTACTCTGAAATTACTTAATTGTTTTCTGTATTTGTTTAAAATAAATGCTTTTTTTTGAGAAATGTTATTTTAAATATAAGTGGGTTGTCTTGAGCTGAGCTAATAACATTGCAAATGTTTGCCAAGATCCCTCATGCATATGTACATGGCATATTTGCCCTCAGTACGGGATTGTCTCTTCTGTTGCTCAGGTGTTGTTATTACAGAATCATAGAATCATTTATGTTGGAAAAGGCCTTTAAGATCAAGTCCAACCATTAACTCAGTACTGCCAAGAACCTTGTACTGTCAAGTCCACTGCTAAACCATGTCCCTAAGTGCCACATCTAAACATCTTTTAAACATCTTCAGGGATGGTGACTCCACCACTTCCCCGGGCAGCCTGTTCCAATGCTTGACAGCCATTTTTGTGAAGAAATCTTTCTTAATATCCAATCCAAACCTCCCTGGCACACCTTGAGGATGCTACCTCTTATTCTATTGCTTGTTATGTGGGAGAAGAGACCAACTCCCACCTCACTGCAAACTGCTTTCAAGTAGTTGTAGAGAGCAATGAGGTCCTCCCTGAGCCTTTTCTTCAGACTAAACACCCCAGTTCCTGCAGCTGCTCCTCATCATACTTGTGCTCCAGACCCTTCACCAGCTTCGTTGCTCTTCTCTGGACCTGCTCCAGCACCTCAGTATCTCTCTTGTAGTGAGGGGCCCAGAACTGAACACTGTATCTGAGGTGCAGCCACACCAGTGCTGAGTACAGGATGATCACTTCCCTACTGCTGCTGGCCATGCTATTTCTGTTACAGGTCAGGATGCTGTTGGCCTTCTTGGCCACCTGGGCCACTGCTGGCTCATCTTCAGCCAGCTGTTGACCCAAAACTTTACTTGATATACAGTTTTCTGATTGCATTTCTAACTTCTCATTGTGTTACTGTCCTTCCAGATCCATAGTTGCATACCAGCCAACAGGAGAAAATACCCATGCTTTTGATGCAGCAGCATTTTTCAAGTCTGTTGGTGTTTTTCTGGGAATATTCAGCGGTTCTTTCATGATGGGAGCAGTGACAGGAGTTGTGACAGCTCTGATATCCTTTTTCACGTTTAGCTCTTCCAGACTAGATGCCACATTCAGGTATTAACAAGGTTCTTCTGTTTCCACCTATACCAAAATTGATGCTAGCTTGTTTTAATGAGTATGAAGGTATGATCAGTAGTCATGTGACCTTTGTCTATAGAAAGGCATTTTAGGTACCCACAGAAATCAACTTTTACCAATATAACAGTAGCTGCACTTGAAGTAGAACAGTACTCACAATAGCGCTTCATGCTAGAAGCGCAGGGGAGGCCTTAATGTATCTTAATGTTCAGTTTCTTTTTATGAAATTAGAAAAATACTCTTGATTATTATTCTTGAAAGCCATCTCCTATGATAACTGCTATGTGATTTTGTCTTCAGCAAAATCATTAATAGGTATTTCTGACCCCATAGGTTCTCCAATTCCTGCATTTAAACTTTCTGCTGGTAATCTGATGTTATCTGTCTTGGATAAGATTGTATCTCTACCAGAGTTAACATCATAATGTGAAGTGCTTTGCATGATCTGTCCTGTTCTCTTGAAGCTTACTGCTGCTATTTGATTAGAGCTCTGAGGTACTCAGCAAGCAGTCTTGTGGGGTTTTTTCTCATGCTCAGGCAGTAGATGTTAAGCCTGACCTGATCCAGAAGTCATGATGCCTCTTCAGGAGAAAGAAAGTTCTTTGCTTTCAGACTGGCTAGCATAACCGTGTTTGTGCCTATCTGAGATTGCTTTGATCTGCCTAGACTTCTGAACATTGACCTAAAGGGGCATAATGTGCTGTTTTATACAATAATCATGAACCTGTGACTCTTCAACATAAGAAATAATGTCTTAACTGTATCCTGTTATATACACACTGTGCAGATTTGTCTGATATTTCTGTAAGATGGAAACCCTTGAGGTGTAAGGGGGAAGATGTGCCTTTGATGCTTTAGTATTTGGTCTTCCAGCTGCACTGATCCACAATCAGTGTGACCCAGAAGCCATCTGGCTTTTAAGCTACTGGTCATCCATAGCTCCAGCTGCTCAAATGCTGTTGCTGTGGTTTTTGGCTTGCCAGTTGGGTACTAATTACAGCTGAAATGCATTCAGATCCATTTTGTAAAATCATGGCTCTTAGACAGCAGCTGGTTCTTGCTGTTTCTGATGTTTGTGCTCAGGAGGTGGTATGAGGCTGGGAGGGGAGAGGCTGTTCAGAAGACAGCCTCTGTAGTGGTTTGTATGTGTGTTTCTGTTGTTTTAGTTGGGTTGCTCTATTATACAACTTTATTTTCTTTTGGAAAAACACTGAATGTCATGCAAGAATGTGGCCACAAACTGTAAATTTGCATTTTACGCTTTGTAGCTGATTAGAGCCCTTAAGTCATGAATGAAACAGACTGTTATCCCAGTATCTGTGAAGCACCTCTCTGAGGGGTTTCATGCAGACATGCATTGCCCTTTGAAAACAGACAGAATACTTAGTTTCCAAATATGATGCAGATAATATGCAAGGACTTGTTCTGGCTTTCAGCAATCTGTCTTAACCTCACTATCTGTGGTTGTTTTTCTAGCAGTTTTGTACCACTTTGTATTTTCTTTGTAAATTGCAGAATCTGCCTGGTTTGAAATGAAATGAAGCAGAAGGCCATGTCTAGGCCTTTGTGTAGGAATACATAGTTAAGAAAACAGAAACAATAATTTAATTTGAATTTATGCTTTAATTTGTTCAATTTTATGAAAGAATATTTTTTTTCCTTATTCTCACCTTCATCTTCCTCCAAAATAATGAGCACAAGCTTTCATTTCAGATTTAATTAAATGTTTTGGTATGGTTACTTATAATAACAGCAAGGGGAATAAAGAATTTTATTTTCAGAGCTGCCAGAAAAGATTGAACATGAGGAATTGGCTCTGATAAGGGCCCTTGCCTAACTTCGGGGGAACAAGGTTCAACCTCTTCCTCTCTGACTGTGCTATCCAGTTTTTGAAGCAACCATGAGTGCCTTTTAAGCCAGCTACTGGGATGAGCTTGTGGTGGGATTATCTGAGTGCTCTGTGAGATGGTTTCTATGTTTGCTATGGTGGATGTTGCTGCTCCAGAAGCATGATCTTGGAGGATTGATTGGGAGAAATTCAGTGGAGTGTAACAGTACATCCTTAACAGTTTTAGAGAGATGGTTTATGTGGGGAAGTGACTGTGGAGAATTAACAGCTGCTTAAAAATGTTGAAGTTTATATTTGGTGCCAACTGTCATGGGGAATAATATTTTTTTGATGATGATTTGGGCTTTTGTTTTGAGGACAACCTTCTGACAAAGCAAGGTCACAGCTGAAGGTGTGGCTGGAGTTTGTGTTTCAGAGCTCTTGACCTCCTTCAAGTTAGCAGAGAATGCCAACAAGAAGTAGATGTGGGTGGGGAGCGAGTGACTCGCCTCAGGATTGCTTCATCCTAACTAGGCTTCCATTGAAACACTGCCAGCTGCTTGCCTCTGGTGTTAATCACTTGTGGCTTGTTGTGAATGATGTGATATTCTGTGATAAAGCCCGCAGGAGACTGTTCCCACAGAGGCTCCTGGGGTACTTGACTGATGCTTGCAAGAGGCAGTTGAGGGTGTTGTGAGCCCCAGGCCTCCCAGGGCCTGTGAATTTCCTGTGAAAACCAGTGCTGCTCGTTGCTTTTAGATCCCTATCCTGTAACAGCCATGACTCCTCAAGCAGCAGTGCTGCCATTAGCTGGTGTGTGTTGCTTTAGAAAGCCCAGGATGCAGCTGTGTTACTTATGGAGAGCAATGGTGGATGACCGTGCAGTCTTGACGTGTCCGTTGAGGTACTGGTTGCCTTCATAAGAGCAGGGGAGGGTGCTACCACCTTACTGTTTCAAGTGTGCTTGCCTTGCTGTTCTCACACTTGGATTTCAGAGGACATCATGCTAGCTGTCAGCTTTCAGAAAGACCAAGAATCTCTATACTACCTCTGCTAGCACATCATTCCTTCCTGTGTCTTCTACTAGAGTTGCGCATAGCTGTCTGCACCTCAGTTACACTGAGCTGTTCAGTGTTCACCTGGTGCCAAAGCAGCAATGAGGAAAAAAAAACAACCCAAACTTCTGTGAATATGTGAACAACTTCTGTAGTATGTGAAAAGTTATATTTTAAATTACTGAAATCTGTTGTAATTCTTCAGTAGCTGTAGGAACTGTTAATTCAGTGTGTCTGACATTTCTCAAGGTTTGCTCTCCCCTGGAAGATGGACTTATTTGTTCTTCCTACTGAAAAACTGAATTGCTCTGATTGAGTTGGCTTTTACTTTAAAACATATCAACACAAGGAGAGAAAATATATTCTATTGTAGGCAGGATTTCTGTTTTGCCTCCAAAAGAACAGAGGAAGCCACACTCGCTGAAGAAGTTTTGTCAGCAAATCTGAGCAGAAAAATTCTGAAAAATCTACTTCATCTCTTGGAGTTGCTGTAGTCAAGAACTACTGTGAATTACATTCTTCTGAATGTATTTTATGCTTTATTTAAAAGTAGGAGGGATCCTATGGGGGTATGCGAAATCCTAAAAAACAACAAAAATCCCCAAACAAAATGCAAGACGACAGTTTAAAAGGAATTCCAGGTATATATACCTTCCCTGCTGGCACTTTGCAGGGAAACGTGGCATAGAGTAAGATACTACCTCAACAAGGTGGAGCCACAGTTCTGCCACTGATATGCAGCAAAAATTGACTGTTGCCAAAGGGGGACCTTGATTCTGAAGTTTTACCTTGATGTGATGGAATTTGTTTTTCAGCACTAAAAATGTTTATTTTCCAAGAGGTGTTCATTGTTAGCACCTAAGTGTTTTCCATAAATACTGGGTACAGAGAAGCCAAAGAACTTCTTTTTTGGCCCCTTAACAAGCGACTTAACGTGACGAAGTTTACCAAGTTGCACTGCTTCCCCCTGCTGGAAACGGCTCTCTTCTTCTTGATGTCCTGGAGCACCTTCTTGCTTGCAGAAGCTTGTGGGTTTACTGGTGAGTTGTTGGGATTCAAGCATATGGAGACAGTAGTCCTGTCCATCTTAGCAGCCGTTTTTCCACTCTGTTATGTAAGCTTTTCTAAGAGAAACATGGTGTTGGTATTTAATGCCTTTTTCTGTACAATGCCATTGAGGGTGCAGATCACTGTGTACCAAAGGCTTTTAAGAACAATGGTTTGGTTCAAATACCACCTCCCCAACCTTCAATCTAACTCACTTGAAAATAAGGTTCATAAAAATCTCAAGGTTGAGGAGTATGTATAAATTTAATAGAATTTGGGAAGGGAAAATGTGTTGAGCTCACAGAATAACAGCCTGATTTTTGCATGTGATTCTGTTCACAGGTGTGGTGGCTGTCCTCTTCTGTGGAATTACCCAGGCACATTATACATACAATAACTTGTCAGCTGAATCAAGAAGTCGCACTAAGCAGGCAAGACTGTCATCTTTTGTACAGTGTATTGCTGTAGTAGTCCACATACTCTTGTTTCTGAAAAGCATCTTTATTGCTTGGCCTCTAACATGTGACTGTTTTGTTCCTAGCTCTTTGAGGTATTGCACTTCCTGGCTGAGAACTTCATATTTTCTTATATGGGTTTGGCACTGTTTACTTTCCAGAAACACATATTCAGTCCAGTTTTCATCATTGGAGCTTTTGTATCCTTTTTCACTTTGTGTGAAGTTTCTCTATTATCTTATATACCTGAATACTTATGGTGTCTGCTGGCATTACCGCATAGAGGGTGGTGGCTGACCTGAGTTTTCCCGATGTCTTGCAGGCACAATAATTGTGAGAACAATCTGTGGTTACTCCTTACATCAAAGCCTCTGTGCCACACAGCTGTTGGCTGTTACCTGAGCAAGTGCTAGAAGTTGCATAATTTCAATAGATAAATCAAATGCCTTATTGTATGACTTGCCTATTGACAGCTAGCAGTGCTTGTGTTGCTTTTGTATTCAGAATTTGAAGGCCTAGAAAAGAATTCATTTATTTCTTCACTTCTAATGGTCCCTTGAAGAAAGCAAGCAAGCCTCAAATGAGTGAAGAGGATCGTGGGTGAACAGTTCAGCAATGCCCTAAATGTATAGGTCAGGATCTCAGGTGGTGGGAGGGGGAAGGAACTGAGCTGTGGTACAGATGGTGACACGAAGGGTACACAGTGCTGAAAGGGCTGGTGTTGGAGCTGGTATGCAGTTCCCCTTGTCCCTTGCTGACTGGTACATGGGTCTTATTTCCTGGAACTGAACGCTTTTGTAGTAGTCGCACTCATGTAAGCTAGGAATCACTAGATTGCTCTCTGCATGCTGCTCCTGTAGAAATGGCTTATGTAACTGTTTTTTCACTGTATTTCTGGCTGCTTGAAATTTCAGAGCAATTAGAAGTGTGCATGAAGTAATGGGAGCTAGTCTTCCAGTTTTGGCTTCTCTATGCCTGTTGCAGAGATAAAACTCAGTGGAAGGACATATAAAGATGGCCTAACGTGGAATGTACTACTTCTCTCTCCTTCTTTCTACCATTTTCTCATATCTTTCTACTGTTTCTATGGATTTATCCAATTTGTCTTTATTTTTCTTTGGCCACTTTTTTTCTGCAACATTAATAAATGTCCTCCCGTGACTCCTCATGTCTGTTCTTCTGACCTAAAAAGTGCTCCAGAGCCCTGCAGCCACTGGATATATATGAGCAGAATAGTTTCATCTGGTATATTAACCATTGCAATTTTCTGTCTTTGCTGTGGCCTTCCATCCTCTCTTAGGTTATGCTATCTGTTTTGGTTTTGATATCAGTATTTATTTTGTTCCTTTTTCTTCCTACCCACCTATCTTTTATTACATTTTCCACATCTTTTTCTGCCACCCCACTCAATCTCTGTTGCCTCTTGAGTGTTTTTCTACCTTTGTGAGCAGGGCAGCTATACTAGCACAAATTTTTTGCCTCAACAACTGCTGTCCCTGATGAATTCTCACCTTGTGGGTGTGAAATGTGGAGGCATCATTAGCTATTGAAGCACAAAAGCTTGACTGCAAAGGTACAGCTAAAGCCTTAATGTCATTGACAGAATGCTAGCTGTTGTTCCTACATGCATTGGTCATGATGGCTTCTGATGTCTTATTTCTGCAGCCTGCAAAAGGATTGCTATGAAAGTTGTATGGAATAATTACATGAAGCTTTTTTACAAGGTAATAATAAAAATCTTATTTTCCTGGAGACACAACTTCCTGCAGACAAGTAGTGTTAATTTGCTTTTGTTATGGCAACAGTACAGTGGTGTCTAGAGCTCATGCATGGTTTCCTCTCTTTTCCATGAGAAAGTTGTTTCATTCTTCTAATTCTGTTATCCCAGCAGCAAATGATCAGTGTTTGGCTGGCTAGTGTGTTGATGTTTTATGGGATTTCAGCACATCACTCTAGTTTGTTTCAAAGTGCTCCTTAGACAGTTGGGGGTGTATTCAACTTTCTGCTTCTCCATTGGAACCACTGGATGTTTTACACCACAGTAAGGATGTGAAGGAGCTTACCACCATGAATTTCTGCAATACTCTTTTAAACTTAATTCTAGTACTAACAAGCGGGTTTTGGATTTATCATCTTAGTAATTCTGTATTTTCAAGTGCTTGCAACTCAGTAGGAGCTTTTGTCTCTGAAGGAGCCATAATGGAGTTGTCACTTCCTGGTCTTACACTGGTTTTTCTTCTGTACATAGGCCTGCATTTCTGTGGGCCTGAAACACATAATCAAATGGTGGTGGTGATAGCTGTTTAAAGTGTGATTATTTTTATTTTATTTTTTAAGGAAATTCTTCCTTTCTAGAACTGTTAAAGTTGATATTAAGTATAATCTCATTGTGCAGAAACAAACTTGGTTACGTTAAAATTTGCTTTCTGTGCCATGAGTTATGTGTGCAGATAACTGGTGAAAGTCTGGTTTATATAGATAGAAATAACAAGAACCTTTGATATTATGAAGTAAACCTTTCACTAAAACAGAAGCTTTATGTTAGAGCCAGGTACCCAAGAGTGCATCCCTCAGGAAAGTGAAATCCTTAACCCTCAGCTGTGAACAGATTGCAATATTTTTTGGCAGAGCTGCACACATCTACCCTCTCTCTTTCTTGCTGAATCTGGGCAGAAGGCATAAGATCAGCTGGAACTTTCAGCACATGATGATGTTTTCAGGTAAAACCAAAAAAGTTTGGTAAAGCAAAAAGTCTTACTTTTAACTCATTTATGGTACTACCTTCTGCTTTTATAATCCACATTCATTCTACTCCTGAATAGAGACTGAAAGGTTGTTGCAGCATGTCATCAGGTATCTTTCAACCTTTACAGAAAGTGTGTCATGTCTGGAAAGAGTGACATGTCAAAATGCCAGGTGCTGGCAGAAAGCAGTCACCTCATGTTGGGAACAGAGTATTTTTCATTTTGAAGTACATCTAGAGTGAATGGGGGAACTGGGATGTATCTCTTCCAGAAGGTTATTTCTATCTGAGGTGTTGTACACATTGTGCAGAAACAAGCATCTGCTGAGAAAATCAGGCGTCTTTTTGGGTGCGCTCTAAGACATAGTTGGAAAAAGCAAGGTATAGGAACTTAGACTGCCTTACAATTTCTGTCACACAAATAGCTAGCGGAGTTGCATAATCGGGGCTGGGAGGAAGGAAGAGAAATATAGTCTGCATCTGAACATGTTATTAACTGAGCTATTTTTCCAGCTGATAACCTCGTATCAAGAACTCATGCTTCATTTATGGAATGTGGAAAAGTGTGCATATTCATTTGAATTCAGGGAGCTGCTTGATTTCCGTAATATATTTTCCTTTTGTCCTCAATTTGCTTGTTTCTGCATTTCTGTCCTGTTTCTGGAAATATTTACAGCTTTTCTTAGCACTTGTGAATTCTGTAAATTACAGAAAACTACCAGGGAAAATCATGTTCTAGATTATCACAGCACATGATTTATCAGGGAAATGGTGGGAATTAAAATTTACCAGAGCCCAGTGTTTTCTGCCCATCACTTTGTGCCTGTGTGGCAGGGAAGGAGCAAGGAAAGATGCACGGTTATCAATAGGTGTGGTTGCACTACTGAAGCCCTGCTATTTCATTCTTTGCATAGGTCTCAGGGGAGCCATGGCATTTGCTTTGGCCATACGAGATACTGCTACCTACTCACATCAAATGATGTTCTCAACAACTCTCCTCATCGTCTTTTTCACTGTGTGGATTGTTGGTGGAGGTACAACTCCCATGCTCTCATGGCTGAACATCAGGTCAGTGCAGCTACGCCGGGGAAACTTCACTTTTCAGGTGGCAACTGTGCTAATTTAGCATAGCTCTACAGAACTTGTTTGAAGCTTGCTAGAGCTGTTCTAGGTGTTTAGAACATCATGTTTTATAGAGGAAGGTGCTAGTGCAGGCTGGTGAAGAAAATGTATTGATGCTGTTGGGACTCAGCCAAAAGATCTCTTACGCTCTGCAAGCAAGTACCTAGGTCCTTGTCAGCCCAGTAGTATATGGAATAGTGTTGCCTGATACAGAAGCCCCTAAACTGGAAAGAAAGAATTAATCTGTCTAGTTCTGTGTAAACTTCTAAGTGTTCTAAGACTTTTCCCTGTCTTTTGACTTTTGGTAACGGCCCCATTACGTTTAATTTAAGTGGAGTCTTTAGTGGATGGTGCTAAACTGAATGCACTTCAAACATCTATCCAAACAAATGTGATGTTATCTAAACAACTGGGATAAATGGGATCCTGCTAGTCTTATAGCCGTGTTTCCTCCTGCTTTGGTGATACCTGTGAAAATGGTATATAGTGAGGTTATAGACATTTGTCTGTAAATCCTGACCAATACTTAGTACACTCAGGCTGCAAGTACATTCATGTTTGAGGATACTTATCAACAGAAGATGTTAGAATCATGAATCAGTCGTTGTTAAAGATCACCTATGTTACCATTCTGTGAAAGTTTTGGCAGTTGTGGGGGATAAAGGTGAATAGAGTAGAATTAAAACCATACACATTGTAAAAACCCTTCAGTGTGTTTTTCATAGGTAAATTATTTGTGCTCTTTGGCACTTGAAAGCTTACTTTGTCTTGCTTTCTAATTGTGCTAACCAGAATTTGTATCCCATTGTCTTGTGACAGGATAAGAAAAAGCAATTTTTAGATAAAATCAGTGTCAGTCTTTGGAAGAAATGATTATTCCTGAAGACTAATGCTGTTTTTGGAAAACTGGAGTGAACTCCTTGTGGCAATAGGTGGCAGATTGTTTCTAGGTTGGCAAAAAGAAAAAAATGGGTAGTACTTTCAGAAATGCATGTAAACTCCTGAAGGTAGCATGCTTCCAGTTGGAGACAGACATTACAGCAGTGATTTAGAGTATCTCAGCTCTGACTAACGGCAAACATTAGGAAATCACAGTTTTCTTTTTTGGTGCTAAATGAATCCATTTCTGTCTTTTAAAACTGTCCTTAAATGCAAGTTCCAGGTGTTTGGCTAGCACACCAGAAAGAAGCATCACTTCTGTGTAGTAAGGCTCTCTGAAGGTCATGTTGCTAACAACAGGTAATACAACACATGGTGTGAGGTCAACAACAAAACCAGTTCCAGTGCAGTTGTATCGTTAATGACTGTGAAATACCACATCCTAATGATATTTTGAAGTCCAGCCTTCACTGGTTTGTGTTCCTGTTACATGCGAGAGCTGTGCAATGACTAAAAGTACCTGGCATAGGTGCCATGTGCAGCTTTCCGTTTGACATCTCTGACAACAGGAGGAGATTTCTGTACAGTGGTGGTATATAATGAACAAATGTACTAATAAACCTCTGCAAGCAGGACAGGAACAGTCTGCATAACTGGCAGCATGCACAGACTGTCCGAGGCATGGGGTAGGGTACAAGGGAGCAGAAGATGAGCTCTGGACAGCAGTACACAGGTAAGAACACTGCTTGCAGTCGGCTTGCAGTAGTTGAACAGTCAGCCAAGAGCTGCCTGCAGCCCCTGCAGTGGTCAGTGTGTGGATATCCCTTTTCTGATCTCCATTTGAGTGGATTCCAAAGCCTCTTCTAAAGTGACCTTGATGCAACCAGGTCAATAAAACTGACTCTTAACAGCTCTCATCATAGGTGATGACATCCTGAGCCTTCTGCCCTGATGTCTGCACCTCTTTTGCACCTCTTTTGTTAGGGAACATTGCTGGATATTTCCTTCAAACCTCATCATCCAGTAACAGATGGGATGTGTTGCTGACCAGCTAAGTGAATAATTATGTTTGGCCTACCTGTATCAGAAGGCAGCTTCTGCGCGCAGTCAACCATTACTTCTGTCACAGGGCTCCTCCAGCCATCAGTGGTAGGACAGGACTAAATTCTAGTATGTGGCCCAGCTCCTGGTTAACTCTAAACCAGTTCTGAGGCAGCAGCTTACCCCATTCCCTCACCGTTGAGTCTAGGAAGCAGTTTGTGGAAGCATTCAAGAATATACACTTCTTTAGCAGAACTAATTCTGGTTCAGTAATAAGACTCCATGAGCCTGGCTGATGAGTTGCTCCTGAAGGGAGAAAGGGCTAACACCATATCCATTCCAGGTCTGCCCTTTGGGTAGGCTGTGCTTGCAAAAATCACTAATGTGGCCAACAAGGCAGAACAGCTGGAAAGGCTGTGATGCCATTCCTAGGCAAGTAGCTGTCAAAAGGCAGTTCAGTGTTTAGCTGTAGCTTTCTGGGAGATTTACCCACCCTTGCTAGTAAACAGTAATTTTAACTGTCGTTTGTTTGACATGGTTGACAAAATAAATTGGTACCTTCCTTATTATGGGAAGGATATCACGTAAACAAGGGAACTCTATGTAAGAAGTATTTTGGAGAACTGCATGGGTATGTCTACAGCTATCTTGATAAGCGCTGCTCTGTTAAGGAAGGAGACTGCAATTTCTGAGACCACATGAAATTAGATTTGTGCCAGAAGGTGGCAGCCGTGTGCAGCTGATCGAGAATTAGAAACTTGTTGCTGCTGAAGTACTCTCTGTAATAGAGCCCTTTCTGCTGGAAAGCAAGCAGTCCTGTCTGACCTACAGGTTTAAGAAAAGAACACGTTAGTTTCCAGCTGAATTTTACAAATGTGCTGCTTCTCTCTTTTTCTATCCCTTTCTACTCAGTGGAAGTGGTAGGCAGCAGGAGATGAAGATGAAATGCCTCCCTTGCAGCACAGGGTATAGTGCTGACACAGGTCTGAGGCCCCTGTCTCTGGGGAGGCGTGGGATAATTTCTGAGCCTTAGCACTTGCCATTATGTTAGATTGCAAGAAGCTAACATGAAAATTAAGTTGTGGTAAAGTAAAAAGCAGTGTAAGAAGGAAAACAAGAAAAAATGCCCTCTGCTTCCCTTGCTTTGTTCTGAATGTCTCACGTAATCAGGAGAGCAGGAATCTTTCCAGATAGGGTATGTCACCAGTGTACCAGGGTCCATTAACTAGGCTTAAATGTAGAGCTAAGCAGAGAACCCATGGTTTGTAGCAGAGGCTTAACTTCAGTTTGCTGCTTGACTATTTAGGAAAGTGAGGTCATGACAGCAAAATCTGAATAAAAATAATGGGATCTTTAATGAATAAAAAATAATGGGATCTTTAAGTGCTTTTGGCTTCTGCCACTTGATGCTGAGCAAGTTAAAAATTAACACCAGAAACTGGAGTTAAAGCCCTGATGTCATGTGTTTTGAATTTCTTGGCTGTCTATCAGTGGGATGTATCCAAGCATGCAAATAGTAAACAGACTTATCTAGGAGTAGATTTTTTTTTTCTTAGAAACTAAAGGAAGACTTGGATATTAAAAATATAGTCTCATCCTTCTGAGGCTAAAAAGAAGAAAGAAAGAAAGAAATAATTTCCTGCCTGAAGTTTTAACAGTCTCAGAAAACTCAAGAGCTCTGTAAATCAAAACCACTGGCAAAGTTCCTCTTTTCAGAAAAGTAGCTGACTTATCATTTCATTTATCTGTTACAGGAAAAAAGGGAACTCCTGTCATTTGTATTGCAAAACAATGTTTTTTTCCATTTTTCATTAGAGGTTATTGACCTGGTTCTTTTTATGTTGAATGAAGTAACACGTAGATTAATGCCTTCCTCTCCTCCACAATCTGCTTCAAATGAGGAAGCTCATGGTTATTTTAATGAAGTAATTTCAGTTATATTTAGTGACCTTTTACTAAATCTTAAAGCACTGTATCTTTCAATTTAAAATATTTTAAGTATCCTTCTACCACAAAAGCTAAAGGTTGCACAGAAAATGTCAACTTAGATATTTACTACCTTATGTCGGTTTCTAAGAGCTTTCTATTTAGTGATTTGTATTTTATTTTTTCCTTTAAATGGGCAAGCTGAAAAAGAAATCTGGAAACACTGACTCTCACATAACTGCTATGTTAACTACCCAGTTATCTGGGATGGTGGTAAAACTGACAGCTTGGTGGCAATCTCGGGTTATACTCCATTATCTTACCCAGGGTGATCCAACAGTAAAGTGTGCATTTCTTAAATACCATGCCTCAGTGTGCTGCAATGGCAGGAGGCAAGTACTGATGTTGGGATCCAGCTTTGTGTTACATTTCAGACTGGAATGGGGGATGTCTGATAAGAGGTTATATCTTTCTGTTTTGCAGCCTGTTTCCATTATTCTACAACTTAGATCCTTCACTGCTTTATTTTAGCTGCTTTCTGCTGCTCTTGAAGGGCAGATACACAGACAGTTCTGTTCCTTGCCTTGTTGTGGTTTTTTTCCTTTCACAGTATCATTTTCTGCACTGTTTCCTCCAGTTGTCTTTCCCTGCCTAGTTTCTCCCATCTTTCTCATTCTTTCCCAGTCTCTAGTGTGTCTCATCATCAGTCTTGAATCTCTCTTGCTGGAGGTGCAATGCAGCCTCTGAACCTCCAGCCTCACCCATGTGGGTCTTTCCTTTGGTAGGAAAGAGATTGCCTCATGTTTTTGATATCTGGAATTAAGCACGGGAGATGCTTCCTTATCTCTAAAATAAATTCTGTGCTCTAAACCATAACAGTTCACACCGGGGAGAAAACGTGTGGGGAAGGCCCATACCCTGTAGGAGCTGGGCTGAGATAGATCTAGGAGCACATGGGTGGTACGGGTTTAACTGCCAAGCTTTGGCAAGCCTTAGCAGGCAGTTTCAGGAGTCCTTATCTTTGTTAGGTAAAAAACCCAACTTTGTTAGGTAAAACCAACCTGAAACAACATTTCCTAATTCCAGGGTTGTTTTAGTGACTGGGCTTTAGTTTTTATTTATTTCTGTATCATGCTGGTGGGAATTCTCTTCTTCCTCAGGCATCCTCTAGGAAACTGTTGAAATCTTCCAAAATAGCTAAAATTTTCCAAAAATGCTGCTCTCATTATAGACATCTGGGAAACCTTCAGTGTTCTGACTTGGCAAAGGCACAGCAACGAGAGAGAAGTTGCTGAGGGGAACTTGTTGGGCAGTTTTAAATTTTAGGTTTTGGTGCACATGCAGAGGTGTCTCAGTTTTGCCCTTTCGGAACAAAGTGTTCTGACCTGGAGTGTATGTTTGCATGGGAGAACAGCTATTGAACTAGGAATCCAAAACAAATCCATCTAAAGTCTTTGGCTCAGCCTTCAAGGATTAGAAGAGTGCATGCTCTTCATAGCATGAGTTATGGCCTTAAATATTTGGTTCATTGAGATGTCAGCCTGCAATCAGGTGTCTACACTTGCTCTTTGTAAAAGAGGTCTTCTCTGTGGATTTCTGATCATCTGGGCTTTTATTTCACACAAGCAGTATATAGTTCATGTAGTATGCCTTCATGGAAAAATAAGGGAAAAAAGGCCCCCACAAGCTGCTAAGGAATTCATGTGGAAAATATTAGAAACCAAACATTTTTTCATGGGTGTTTAAGTACAACTGAAAAAGGCAATGCAAAGTAAAAACACATTCTGCTATGACTGAAGATCAATGTTGCTAAAGATTGTTAGCCAGTTATTAAACAGTTTATAAAAAAAACGAGTGATTTAGTACCTATTACCAGTTGTTTTGGACTGCTCTGAAACTAGGCAGTTGTTGATGGTTATTGGCATCCTTTTTCATGTACTCATAGCTTCCTGTGGTTATTTTCTCCAATAAGTTTTTCTCTTTTAGACTACATGCAGGTCCGAAGTGGTAGGAATTGGCTTAGATCAGCTCCGTCTCTTTGTAGAGCTATCGAATCTAATTTTCTGGTGGAGGTAGCCTGTCATGAATAGAGGTGTTTTGCCAGCCTGAATCTGAACGAACAAAGAGTGTTACTGGACATCTCAATCATAAAGAGCTGCTGTTATTAATTTTTATTATTTTGGTCACTTTGTCATTGTTCTGCTGTTCTCAGTCTTGTATGCTTTGTTCTTTTTTGTTTCGGTTAGGGTTTTTTGTTGTTGGTTTGCTTTGTTTTGCTAAGGAGCTCTGTAAAGCTACCATCTCATGAACATTTTGTTACTCACACTGCATTCTTGTACTGTACCAGAGTTGGTGACCACGTTCCATCGGTGGAAGAGATGAGTGAAAGCCGCTGGCTGTACTTCAGGTGACACTGTGCTTTCCTTGATACCAAATTAACCTCGTGCTTGGCTTTCTTCATCTTTATAACACTGAAGTGTGTATTCTTTTTTCATACTATGGCATGCTTCTACTGCTTCTCCTTTTCTGCAGAATGCCATAGACATTCCTCATTTCTGAGCCTGTTTTCTTCTTCTGAGCTGGGAGAGTGTGGATCACACATCATGTCTTTAGCCTAAAAAAAAATCCACAAAACACCACATCTTTTAACTCTGTGTATGGGTAATTAATGAAGCAAAGCTAGCATCTCTGACCTGCGAAGAATTAAAAGCTGAAGAATCACAGATGCTACCCTGTGAACCTTTATAACACAGGTATTCTTAAGCATTCTTTGGAGTTACTTTATACAACTGCTCAGGTTGGAAGGGACTTCACAGAAGATTTAGCTCAGCCTTTTTGGGGGTGTATTTTAAAAACTGAGGGTTATCACATTGCTTCACAGGAAGTTGCTAGTAAGAGCGGAAACAAACCAGAATCCTAGTCTTTTCCAGTTGGTGGTTTTTATAACTGATACATAGATAGAAAGAGAATCAACCAGAAGATAAATCTTTAACTGGGATATATAAGGCATGTGTATTGCGTGTGTGTGTATATATATATATACACATCTACAGAATATTTATGCAAAGAAAACTCTTTGGGATGAGGCAATAGTAAGTTTCCTGTCATGATTGAAGGTTCCCAGCAAACTACTAAACTTGCCAGAGATTTAGTATGCTCGTTTGTACAGAGAATCTGAGAACTATTATCTGTTGCAGTCATTCTTGGCTGCTGCCACAGCAATTACATATGCCAGAAGGCAATAAAGCCTGGTATTTTGGTAACTTGTCATCTATGTGTTGCAGGGCATTGGAAAGGTTTTTGAAGTGTCAGAAGAAATAGTTCCACCATTTAAAAATGACATAGTGGAGTACTTGAAGTAGTTCTGTCTCCATTTTTTTTTTGCCATTCCTTTCCATACATTTAGTTTCCACTTTACATTCCACATATTCTGCACCTCGTGTGTCAACCCTTTTCTACCACACTGTTTAAATTACTGAATTATACATAGGTTTAGCACTAGAGGGATCAAATCTGAGTAACTGCTTTCCTATATGTGATGCTGGAGTTGTAGCATAAGTTGTAGAATAAGGACCAGAAGGAGGTTAGGAAATCAGCTAAGAGCAGAAACATAGTGCTTTAGTATTGGGCTCAATGGTAGTCCTTTTGCTGTTACAGAGCTCTCAGCCTGAAAAGTCTTTTATGACTTAAAAACCTAAGCAAACTTACTAGGGAGGAGTGAAGAAGTATGCTAAAATTGGAACAATTTTTACTGTAGCATACTCTTGTCTACAATTTCCAGTACACTTCCCAAGGCAGAAGTAAAGATGCCTAAAATTTATGCACTACAAACTGTCTGCCCTGAAGTATTAAGGTATCTGTCAAATACTGCATCAATGTCAGTGAGGGAAATAGGTGGGGTTTTCACCAGGTTTGGAATATTATGCATTGTTACAGCTGAAAGACTGTTCATATTCTTCATCTGACATCTGCTTTTTAAGAGTTAGTTATTTGAATTGTTACTGTACACCCTAAAGGAATGCACACACAACTGCTGCAATGGGCTTTCAGAATGGGGGGAGTAGAAATGAAGATGCTGTCTGTAGTAAGAATTTTTCCTAAAATTTGAACCATTTTAATATAGAAAAGCTCTTTTTTCCTCTTCAGCATGACAATAAACCCAAACACCTGGCCTGAGATGTACTGTGACTTTTAATTGAACAGAATGGTCATCCTGTTTTGGTCCTCCCTTAAGTTCCCTTTGCCTGCCTAAGGGCAGTTAAAATCCCTCAAACAAATGCACGACCCTGTAAGTCAAGTAAAAGCTGGGACATTCTGAATTGTTTGGTTTTCTTGTGTACTGTGAAGTGAAAGGGTAGGCCAGTGAGTTAAAACTATTTCAGGAATGCAAGCTATGTTCGTCTTCTGGAACAAGCTTCTTGAACTCCCCATTCATTCATATCGCCAGCTGTGCAGCTAACATGAATGTGGTTGCTCGCATAGTGCGTTGAACCTCCCCAGTGTGTATCTGGAGTTTAAAAAACACAAATATTTCTTTTATGTATATTTATAAAGGAATGAACTATCTTGTACATATTGCCATACTGAGTGGGTTTCCTGATGTTGCTTATCAGCTTTTCACAGTATCACAGTATCACAGTATGCTAGAGATTGGAAGGGACCTCAAAAGATCATCTAGTCCAATCCCACTGCTGGAGCAGGAACACCTAGATAATGTTACACAGGAATGTGTCCAGGCGGGTTTTGAATGCCTCCAGGGAAGGAGACTCCACAACCTCCCTGGGCAGCCTGTTCCAGTGTTCCGTCACCCTCACTGAGAAGAAGTTTCTTCTCAAGTTTAAGTGGAACCTCTTGTGTTCCAGTTTGTACCCATTACCCCTTGTCCTATCATTGTTTGCCACTGAGTAGAGCCTGGCTCCATCCTCGTGACACTCCCCCTTTATATATTTATAGACACTAATAAGGTTGCCCCTCAGTCTCCTCTTCTCCAAACTATAGAGTCCCAGCTCCCTCAGTCTTTCCTCATAAGGGAGATGCTCCACTCCCTTCATCATCTTCGTTGCCCTGCGCTGGACTCTCTCCAGCAGCTCCCTGTCCTTCTTGAACTGAGGGGCCCAGAACTGGACACAATATTCCAGATGCGGTCTCTCTTTTGGTATGAGGCTTCACTAGGTAACTAGTTTGTCTGCAGAAGACCCTTCTTATCATGTCTTCATGGCTTAGTGGTAGCCTAACCTGTAACATTTAAGCCCTTGTAACCTTTCAGAGCTCTTTTGTGTGGCGTTTCATTTTGGCATGTGTAACAACCCAGTACCCAATCTCTGTCTCTCCAGTGTTCCCTTAAAAAGGTAAAGCTTTTAGTTATGAGGCTGGTCAGTGCCAATGAATTCCCAGGACAAATATGCCTAAAGGTTAAGATAACTCTGTATGTGAAAAAAAGGAAGTGATGATGAAAGAAAAGAAACTCGGGTTAAAATCCAGGCAAGAAGATTCTTTTATATGAGGCTGCTACAGGCTGTCTTAGAGTGGCTTTCTGGATTTTCCCTGAACTACTTTAAGTCATGTGCAGCCTTGGATTGGCTGTTGAGTCCATAAAGGATGACTTAAAACCTTAGTTCTGTGCCTATGTTCCATTATTCTAACAGAAAGCGGTGCCCTCGAATTTGTTTGAAGGTGTTCCCTTTTAGTTTAATCCATTCCATCTTCTGTGCCTGAAGGTAAATAGTGTCTGAATTACTGCTTGGTTTACTCAGATGCATGTCCCTGGGACACATAAATTAGCTGGTCTTACCAGCAAGGTTCTTTTGGTTTCTGGTGATCCTCAGGGATGTTGTGTAAACACTGTGGCTAGAAATAGCTGACACAAAGTCTAAGTAACAGAGAGATTACACTCACCCAGCTCAGTCCCTTCCAAGAGAGGGGAAATGAAGAAGCTGGCCATTTCAGACAATATGTTTTCTAATTGCCTATATTTTCCTACACTTGTTATGCAACGTGGTAGGACTGAAACACAACATATTTGAGAATGACAGTCTTACCCAATGTTTGAGGTTGGTGGTCTAGGTTCTACAAAGCAGCACAGAAATCAAGGCATAAGCAGGGTTTAAAACTAGACAAGAATAATCTTAAATAGCCCAAAACAGACCAGAAAAACCTGAGCATAATTACAAGGATTAAATACCCATCTTGGATAGAAGTGCTATATGAAAGGATGTAATAGGATGCTCACTAACTATACAAAAGCAAGTAGATGGCTTCTTATGAACATATTGTATCATCATGCACCATTTTATTAAACAGACCCTCTGTCACTCAGCTAGGAGTCTGGAGTAGACAAACCTCTTGTTAATCCACTGTGGCTGTGTTATGTTAGGTGACTGAAACTTGCAGCAAATTAGGATTATGAGTCTTTATAAAGTATTTTTTTTTTGTTTCATACAGTGCATTAAAACTGTGTGTGTGTGGCTTCTTTTAATTGCATATTTGAGCTATTCTCAGGCCTATCTGGCAGCTAAGTAATTTGCTGTGTCAAGTATTTAGGCTGGGCTCTTTCATAGTCTCTAGTTTCTTACTGCTGGACATGAGGAGTTTTTTCCACTGAAGAGGATGTGATCCAAAATTCATCTTTTAAGTCAGAAATAGTATTTGCCACCATCCTAAAAGAATTGGCAACAAAGGTAAGCTGTTCAAGTTGATGCCAAGATGAAGTTAAAGCCGTTATCTACAGGTAGCCGCTGCTTGAGTGAAAAAGCATCTTGTGTACAGCTATGTAACTGCAGGGTAATAATGGACAGCTCTTCTCAAACTGTTCTTATAACCTCTCTGAATGCAGCTTTGCTGGGTGCTTAAAGTGCTTTTAAAATGTGTTCTGCCAAACTTCTAGCATTTCCAACCCTCAGTAACACCACTTGCTTTGTTTTCCTAATGTTTCTGTAGGGTTGGGGTTGACCCAGATCAGGATCCTCCACCTACTAATGACAGCTTTCAAGTCTTACAAGGAGTAAGTAATTGCATAACTTCTCTATTAGGCTGATCTTATTATATATCTAAGATGATAAAGAACTGCAGAAGCTATGTGCATGGATAGAATCTTTCTCTCCTAGCTGGCAAGTCAGTAATGCATTTTACTTGATACTATTCATGTAATGCCCATCAAAAAACATTCTGTGGTTTTGGGTGTAATGCTACAGTGTTCAGATTTTTGTGTATATGTCTACGTATAAGGCATCCAAAACCTTCCAAAATCTGCTAATACAGTCTATTTGACAATGTGCTTTCCTCTTCCCCAGCCACCCAAGATGCTTGCATTTAACATGCTACAGCATAAACAGTTCTTCCCAAGACTGACCCAGACATAATCCTCTTGGCTTCTGCCCAATAACTGATACCAGACTTTGGCCCTTGGACTTGCTTAGAATCGAAGATTAAGTTTGCTAATCCAGTATCAGCTCCTGCATGCTGTACCACAAGATGGCTGGATCTTACCTGTACTACCTACTGCCTGTATGAGGCAAAAGGAACACTGGAAAATTGTCATTTATATTCAGCAAACTGTTGCTGTGAATCTTTAGTGCAGCTTTCTATGCATCAGTAACAACCCAGAAGCTGGCTCTTTTTTCCCTGCAATATGCTATTGGCAAACAAGACTATCAAGAGAATGTTGTTCATAGCAGAAATTTCAGTTTTCCCTGTCTAGAAACTGAGTGTATTCGCAGGAAGAGTGAAAGGTTTGGAAAAAAAGAGCCAACCCCAAACAACATAACAACCACCCAACATTTCCTCTGTCCAGATGTTTAGTTTACATGCTCTCAGAGTACTGTTTGACAGTAATTGTTCTGCAGCACAACTGGCTGCTTATACAGGAGCCTGCTAGAGGAAGTCGGATGACAGCAAAGATAGATTACTTTGGATGCAGAGGTTGCTTAGGGTGCAAGCATGTGAACTGGACTATGTAAACTTCAGGCTGTATGATGCTGGTGTTCAGGCTGGTCACAGATACATGGATGGAATATTTGCTGTATCTGGGATCAGCTTTCTTATCAGTTATTTCTCCTGCCTTGCCCTATTTTTTTGTTTGGCCACAGGTTGCACAGATAAGAACTAGTTGCTCAGGAAACATCTCTTTCGTTGCAGAAACTGCATTGGGTATCTCTGTGTTCTTTGTAGAAGCCTGTGTCCAGTACACAAAATAGATTCTGAAATAGTGGGTTTGGGTACTAAGAAGGGTGACCTTGGTTTTACATCTATCTGAAAGCAATCAGAAGGCCAGGCCTCAAAACACCTTTTATGGTGAAGACCACAGTTACTACATCAATTCAAGGTTAGGAAGTGGTATGTGGTAAGATGGCTTTGGCCAGTTCAGACTGTAGCTTGTCAGTATTTGAGGAATTGCTTTACAGGAAACAGAACATGGATATTCTGTTCTATTCAGTGTCTGGATGGAAATACCTTGTTACTTTTTCCCCATGTAAACATAAAGCACTTACCCATTTGTTTCCTTTTTTAGCTGTGCTTTGCATTTCTAATGGAGTCCATTAGTCAGTTCCCTTTGGATTCCTCTTTCTTTCACCAAGCCAAGATTAGCAGCATGTCGCAGTTAAAGAAAATATATCATTTGGGATGTGGAGGGAGTGAAAACGTACTAAAGTTAAACTCTTGGTGGATTGTGGATTTTTTGCAGATCAGAAGTACCCAGTGCAATCCTGCCTTGTTTTCAATAGCTTGGCAGAGGACTCATGCAAGGCATTCTCACTTCATCTGTTTTCCTGTGTTTAACTTTGGCTTTTGGCCAAAAAAAAAGGGGGGGGGGGCACGGACCAAACAAACCCACAACAAAAAAACACAAACAAAGCCCAACCTCCCCCCCGCCAAAAGCCAACATGCAAAAAGCAAAACAGTAACAAAAGTAAAACCAAATGCAGCTGCAGACCAGCTGGTGCAACGACTTGCAGCACATCAAATAAAAGGGGTTATATTTGACATTGTTGGCCCTTCTGAAATTGATCTAGCACTTAGGAAATTTTCATGACCTTCAACACTTGTGATTTTATATGGATTCCCTGTGAAGCATGTTTCTCAAGTGTGATATATTTCATCACGTTAGAGTTTCAGGTATGGTAAATTCCCTTGCTCTTCCAAGGAAGTAATAGGCTTAAGGAAAGAACATCAAATAGACTTGGATTTAAGGAAGCCAACCAAGCAATGGATAGGGATCAGTCTGGATTATTCCAGTTCATTTATCTGGGGAGGGAGACAGGGATGAGACATCAATGAAGCTTATTTGTCAGTCTTGAACTTATTCCTATATTTGTCAGTCTTGGACTTATTCCTATATCCATTACTGCATTAACTGTACAATAAGCTTTTAGACTTGAGGGAACTTGGTGGTGTAGGGCTCGCTAAGATAACTGGAGGGCAATAAAGAGTGCTGTCTGCAGTCCAAGTACAGTATTGAAGTAATTTGGCCTTTTTGGACAATAATGTGAATGATTGGAATGTGTGATTCGGTTGTTATTATTTTTTTTTTTTTTCCTACACAATTGAATGTATTTTTATCTTATTTATAGGATGGCCCAGATTCTGAAAGAAGGAACAGGACAAAGCAGGAAAGTGCTTGGCTATTCAGGCTATGGTATAGCTTTGACCATAAGTATCCTTTTGAAAACACAGCTTACCTTCAAGGCATGAAATGCTCACTTTTTTCTTTTCCATGTACCCATACGTAGCCTTAAGCACTTGAGATAGTCAAGCTGATGAAAGATCAAGTATTTGACAGGTTCAAGGCACAGAACTGAAGCTTGAACTCACTGACTCAGAAGCTGGACCTTTCCTTTCTCTAATGTATGTATGTATGGTCATACTTGCTGGAGGGCAGAAGCCAGTCAGTTCTAGGACCTGACGTTCCATCCTAAACAGTAACACAGCCAATCAACTGTTTCAGATCCTCTGATTCGTTCCATTAATCTGTTTTCATCTTCACTGATGCTCCTAGCACTAACTAGTTTTCCAGTTCACTGTACATGTCTAAGCCCCAATTCATTGCTCTGAAGGGCCATCTGCTTTTGCGATGGGGAAACTCATTGCTGATACAGGAAGTTCTGAAACTAAAAATCTGCGTATGATCCAGCTTATTCCCTTTAGTATATCTGGAACTTCCTATGGGTGTTAAAGCAGAGTATCCTTGTGTGTATATAGTATTGTAAACATTTCTGAAGCCAGTAAATGCTTTCTGATGCTTCTGAACAATTTTTGTGTAGCTGTCCTGTCTTCCCTGCTTGTGGGTTTTATTACTCTACTTAGCATATTCTTAATCAGTACGTCATATAGGTGCCCCTCCTTAACAGCTTACACTCAGTAGAACATAGCAAAGATAATCTTGTGGCTGTGGCAGGTCACTTATACCCAAAACTTAAAAAAAGTTTAAGTTATTGATTCCTAGTAATTTCTGGGGCAGTTAAATATATGTAAATATCTGTGACAGAGCCTTAATCTTGTTGCAGCTTGCATCTGAGAAGTAAGTCTTTTCACTGTGGTCTTGGCCATTGCTTGATAAGAGATTGCTGGCCTGTTGGAGGACAGTAGTTTCCTTCCATGCCTTGTGCACCAAGATTTCCCACTCAGGGAAACCCAGGTATAGTGTTGAAAGCATTTGGATCCTAATAGCGGTTGCCAGTTCAGGATAAAATGTGTTTGTGACTGATGCTTTCAGATGCAGTAGTATTGGACCAAAGCCCAGAAGGGAGTGTATGTGCTAGCTTAAATATCCATAAATGTTCGTAATTCCAGGTTAACCCTTTGAGTTGAGTGGTGGTGTCAAAGCGTATTGAGGTCAATTTTTGTTGACCCTGTCAAACAGGAAGTCAAAAAGAAGACCTCTGTGGTAAAATCACAGAAGGATCTGGCTCTGACCGACTGCTGCTTTTTTGTCTTTTTAAGGAGGAAGCAGAGCTATCCTCTTCCCCTGCCATTACAAAAGGGATGTTCCCAATGAATAAAAGGAGTAGTTGGCAATGCTGACTTCCCTCAGCTGACACTAGCACAGCTGCAGCAAGGGGAGGGGGAAGTACAAGGTGAAAATTACAGCTTAATTAGCTGTTTCATGGAAACTTAAAGGGTGCTGATAGTGCATTTGCTTTTCAGTGGTGACTAGCACTCTTTAGGCAAGGTTTCTGTGAAGTTTGTGCCAAGGAAACTGGCATCCAGAGGCAGAACTGTCTTACTGTACCTTAGAGGTAAAAGCTTGCTCCTTCTAGTGAAAAGAGGCATTTGGGTAAGCATCAGCTGGGTGGGCTTAAATTGCATGGAAGGGATGATCTTTAGAGTTGCCACCTCTATACCCACAGGTAAAATATTTTTTGCTGATGCATTCCCTTGGTTTGTGGGTAGAAAAGCAGATTGCCTCAAAATTCACTCTCTGCAAGGGAAGTTAACATGAAAAAGATGTAAGTAAGTTGCACTTGGCAGTGCACTCCAACACTGGCTATTGCCTGCAGAGCTCTGTCCAGATGGATAACTGGGAACTTCATTCCTGTGGAACATAAAGTTCATTTATTGTCATGGGCTATTCCCGGCATTCACCCACAATTGTTAAACAGGAAGAAAACTGCAACTTTGATGAAGTACCAGATGTCTTCTAGTGGTTTGTTTTATTATGACCAAGTTGCTGCATGCCGGTCTGCCGCAAGGCAGTGTGGAGGCTGGTAGGTTAGTGTAAGGGCAAAAAGCTTATTTCTTTCCAGGACTGGGTGTAGCCACACTGTTACTGGAGGAGGAAAGGAGGACACGTAACCCTGCAGCAGCATAATCATGCTGTTATATGCTCAAGTAAACATGCTATGCTAGGCTCTGCTAAAAGGGAGGGATATATCTCTGTAAAAACAGCCGTCTTTTAAACTCGTCCTTTCCCCTAAGCAGCTTCATCTGTGAGAGGATCAGGGAAGCTGTTGTATTCACAAGTGGACTTGATTCTTAGAACTCCAAGCCCAGAGAGAAAGAAATGACCTGCAATATATATTTACATTTAAAATAATCAGAACAACTGAAAAAATAACAAAGAAACCCCACACCAACCCAAACCCCTGTGGTCCTGATTTCAAACAACATTTGGAAGTATTAGCACTCTCCTCCTGAGCTCTGTTCTTGTCCCCAGCAGGGACCCCTTTTTTGACTCCAGAGCGTTTCCCCAGGCAGATTGTCCATCTGGAGTACTAGTGTGAGCACATGAGGATTTACCTGGAGGCAGACGTGTGAAAAGAGGTGTAAAGACACCTTCCTTTCCCTCCCTGCTGCCCCCTCAATGTAATCTAGGTAGCATTGCTGCTTTTCTTCTACCCTGTGTTATGTGATTCTTTTCATGGAGTTTTCCCTTTTTAGGGCTCTGCGTGGTATGAATATGTGCACCACAGAGATATCTTTGAGCCTTACCAGAGTAAGATCTCTGGTTGCATCTCTGTGGTTTGGTGACCAGCTAGTAGCTCAAGTGGCTGCATTGCTTTGATAGTATTTCTTTATTTCCCTGTGTTGCGCCGCACATGTGTGTCACCTTGTTACCTCTAGTTCACCTCAACAATATGCTCCCATCTTCACAGCAGAAATACCTTTGGACCTATTAGCACTAAAGCACTTGTACCTCTGCTTGCTCCTTTTGGCTCCAGAGATCCCAAAAGCTGAACCCTTGCAACTGCTTGAAACTTGTAAGAAGGGAGTTGGGTCATTTTCCTTGCAGGGAGTGTAAGAGTAAGGAAACTGCCCTTGAAAGTATAAAGGAAAATATGAAGGGAAGTATAAAGGAAAGTATAAAGGAAAATGTTTCTTGAGGTCCCCTCATTTGTTTCTTGAGGTCCCTTCATTTATTTGTCTACAAATGTGGATTTTTTTCAATGGGTGTTTTACATGCAGTTGTTGAACTGCACATAGATCAAAGGCAGAACCACACTGATGTACAATTGTCTTTTTATTTTCAATAGTGGTTTTCGAGCACTGATGTGTTTTCCTTAACTACTTCAGTTATTTAAAGCCAATTCTCACTCACAGTGGCCCTCCATTAACCACAACTCTACCCAGCTGGTGTGGTCTGGTCGCCCGATGTCTGACGAGTCCCCAGGTTTATGATGTAAGTAGACCAACTCAGTACTTCTGGGTTTTGTTTTTTTTTTGTTTAACTTCAGGAAAGCATTTTTTAATTACTATTATTTTAGGCAAAAGGTTGGTGAGAAAGACACTCTACAAGAAAGTACTGGTTTGTCCTAGGCAGATAAGGTTTAAGATACTCTACCTTGAGGCAGCAGCTTCCATTCGTAGAAATAAGAGATGATCTTTATTGTTCAAATACTACCTTAAAAAAACCCCAAAAGACATTAAAGTATATTGGAAAATCACAAGCCTAGTCAATAAACCAGTTCTGTGAATCACTGCAAAATATTCAGTCCCTTCTCAACACTTTTGGATAAGATTCTTTTCCTGTTACTGCTGAGGTTGCATTGAGGTCTCCTTCAGAGAAGACAGGCCCATGTACCCGTGCCAGAAAAAAATCTGGTGGAGCTTCCTTTCATTGTTTCCACTGTGAAATTTGAAACTGTTTCAGAAACCTTTCATCAGTTACTTATCTCAGTGTAGCAGGCCACTATACTGTCTTTACAGCCATGTCTTGTAATAATTGATGCTTCATTCTCCTATTACTCTTGCAGGATCCTGATACATGCCATTCCTATCTCTGCAGGGCTTCTGAAATGTACAACTCTGTATAAGCTGCCTATAAATAAAACCATTGCACTATGTGGGATCACTCAAATTTACAGGTTCTTTGGAATGGTAACATCTCTGCCATGTTCAAGTAGTTTTGGGCCAGTTTTCTATTCATTTTTTCCTAGAGAGTTATGAATTCCAATTCCAAATTTGAAATACTGCCCCTGCTCATCTTTCTGGTGTCATTAGCATCTTGCTTTCAGCTGATAGTAAAATTTCAAAGTGTGAAATACCTGCTGCCTATTTGGAGCTATTGGTAATGCAAGAAATTGGCCTTGTTCCCATCTTTGCAGTGCCACTAAAGATCTTGCAACAGATCTAGGTTGGAATGCATCCATCAGACCAATTAGCCTACTTGTGTGTTGCCCGTGTGTCTATCTCTGATCTTATAAGATTAGTTATCTATTAACCAGAATAAACATAAACATGCATGCTTTGGCTTCATTTTCTTTAACGTTTGGGCTTCCCCCCCCCCTTTACTGCTGATTCTAAGCTACCACTGTATGTGTAAACTTATTCTTTAATTGGATTTGTTCTGACACACACAACGCATGCACAGTTGGGATGCTAAATGCATCATTAAAAATGCTTATAAGGCTGCGTGCTTTGTATAAGGTGTATGAATGGAACTTTGCACTGTCTTCTTGTTCCTATTTCATTGCATTGCTGCTTTAGTCTTAGGGAAGAATATAATTTTGAGATTTTTATTTCTATTTTCTTCTCAAGATTTGCAGACTTTGTAGTTGCTTTATTGCTTTTCGTTACTCTGCATGCCAGGATTTGCTGTAGCACTTGCCTATACCATTTTATTACCAGCTAAAAAGCTGTGGAATCTTTCTGCCTTCCTATTAGGTGCAGGTAAAGCAACTGAGAGTGCCATATCTTTGAGGGGACAAAAGCTGCTTGGCATAGTTGTGCTTTTGTGAAGTGTTTCAAAGAAAATTCAATGGTACATCTGAGAGAATTGAAGACTTGGAATTAAACAAGCAAAAAAGTCTTTAAATACTCAAGAGAACTTAAAATATGTGGAAAATGTGTTTCAAAAAGAAGTAATAAATTCTAGATCTCACTCAGGTGCATGTCTGAGCAGTTACGACATCTGTGTAGAGAAGAATGCATGCACGTATGTGGCTATACAGACTGTATACTTGTGTATTGTTTTCAACATCCGTTCCCTCCCTGGCTTTATTACAACCTTACTTAGAATTCATTTTCACTTCCATGACAGGGAGTACATCTTTTTAATAAGATGCCAAAGGGTGGGTTATCTTATTACATAATCCATCTACAACCTATTCCTAAGTAAGAGATCGTGTCCTCTAAGCCTGAATTTGCATGGCATACATGTAAGTTTGAGTCAGCATGCAGTGGGTGAGGTACAGTGGATTTTTTCCAAAGCTGCAGTTACTATTCCTTGCTGATGTTCTCCTACTGCTTTAAGACTGTGTCGCTAGGCTCACTGTCAAATGCTTCCCACCCAAACAGAATCCAAGTTGGAATTTAAAAGCATGAAAAGTTGCTGTAGTTAGTGTTTAAAATTGTAATTGTCAAAAACTCGCTCCTATATTTCTCTCCTGGTGCTATCTTCAGTGTATGTCCCTGCCCATGACAGAGGGTGGAACTAGGTGGTGATCTTTAAAGTCCTTTCCAAACCAAACCACTCTATAGTTCTCTGTCCATATGGCAGGGCTTTCCAATTCATCCCAAAATGATGAAAGTTACTTTTTTTCTGTCCTATTGACATGTCCTTTAAAACTTTAGTAATTCTATTTCATCACCTGTTTATCCCATTTGGAAGAACCATCTGTGTTTTCATCTCCTCTTCCTGATGATTAAGAATTCCTGGGGGTTATTTTGTTTGTTCAGGGGCGTATTTTTTTTGTCCTATGCACTCTCCCACCCATTCTTTAAGTCTATTTCTTGCACCATACAAAGTGTGACAGCTTGGTATGAGGGAATTCAATTATTTTTCTAAATGTGCAAACCCAGTAAAGGAACTTCATTTGTACTTTGT
Source organism: Pezoporus occidentalis (assembly GCF_034315485.1). Classification (NCBI taxonomy): domain Eukaryota; kingdom Metazoa; phylum Chordata; class Aves; order Psittaciformes; family Psittacidae; genus Pezoporus; species Pezoporus occidentalis. Next base: position 3,076,022 of record NW_026915158.1, on the reverse strand, counting down.
ATAAGTCTTGAAGGAGGTAATTCTCAGAACTGGTAAGAAAACGCTTCACCTGTGCCTCCCCCCTTCCCTTTCTTGGTAGCTCTAGATTCACAGCAAAAAGTTATTTAGTTTCCTTGATGAATTTGAAGTCAGCTGAGAAATAGAGAAACTCTCAACAGAGAGATTGAAGTTGTAATGTACTTTGCATGCCTGCTACATGACACTTTTGTTTTGGAAGCAGAAGATAAGTAACTTCTGATGCAAGTTTTGTCATCCACGTCGCCTATGTTGTATTCAGCACCAGCAGTGTCCGTGATTATTACCAGCACTTTGTATGTGTGGTGTACTTGGCAATGCAAAAAGAAGTGCATGCACTGGGAGGCAATAAAGACTGGCTTTGTAAGCAGTAACTCTAAGCTTTAGCTGTTTGAATGTCTCCAGCATGCTTTCTTAAGAGCATGGGCAGATTTCACCACAAATGGGACAGAGTTCTCTGAGGGCCCTCAGGGTTATGGTCAGCACATCAAAGCAAAATTCAATTTTTTGTATGGTTTTGGATTTAGCTACCCAGCCGTTCTAGTTTGTTAGTTTTAAGTAGTGAAATTCAGACCTATGTTTTTTGAGTGAATTGAAGCTGTTCCTATAGAACTGTAGGGACTGCAGAGGCCAGTTTAGGGTTATTCTTGGAAGAATTTCAAGTCTCTAGGGATCTACTTGGATACATTTCCTGCTTTTCTTGAATTGTTCATGCTGCATGAAGCACAGTAGGTTTATTCACCCATCCTCTTTGCTTGCAAACATAGCAAATCCGTATGCTACATGGGATTGTTCATGGATGTTCTCTGGGGAAACACATGAAAGAAATTGCCTGCTACCTGCAGTGCTTTTCAGAAATTAAATAATAAGTGGAATCTGGCTCGTAGAAGGCAAGTTTGTTCAGTACACTGAAAGAAAGCTCAGTGTTTTCTCTGGAATTGATCATGTTTACATACATGCAAGCACAGCCTGGGGCAAACCAGCAAAGACTGAGTTAGGACTTACCGTGTAGTATAAAGCCTGTGGCCCACTCAGGACTTGACTTTTCAGCCTTTTGGAGAAGCTCAAGTGTAGTGTCTGTTCTTACCAGTTGCTTATCTGACAGGTAGCTGTAAGGATTCCCTGTTAAATAGTATTGAGGAGACAGAAGATGCTTTGGGACCTTGCTGCAGACGCTGCACATGTGGCCCTGGTATTGCAAAACCTCCCGGTGTGCCATTAGCCCTGCCTTCTCCTCCTTGGTGCTTCTTCAAGGGCAAACACCATGAAAGGCAACTTGTGATAGAGCTGCTGAGTTTCTTTGACTTCTTAAAACATAGCCAGTCAGCTGTCGCAAACCATTCTAAGTAATCTTTCTGCTTTTCATCTTTGTCTCTTCTTCAAAAACAGAATGTATAAGGACACCAGATTTTCTTAAATAGCTGATTTTGTGTACCTTTTCTAATCATTCCACTCTTGTCCCTCAGGCTTACACTTTTTTTTTTTCAGTGGAAATCTTGTAAAGGTTAATTCTGCCAACTAGAGTTGAACTCTTTAATTTCTGCCTGCCTTTCTTAAAACAGTGACAGTAGTCCACTGTTTTCTTTGCAGTCAAAGAAACCAAGTGTCCAGAACTGTTTGCTCTTTGAGAACTGTATTCTCTATCACAGTAACCCTGTCTCTAATAAGTGAGACAAATTTGGATGCCACAAAGGTTGTGAGGAGTTAGCATTCATTTTAAGTAGGGCTTGTCTTGCACCTCACACTGAAGTGCACTATTTCTGTCACTGGTTTTGATAATCTCTTGACACCTCTTCCAGTCCTCATTAGTTAAACAGTCTGCATCATCCAGAGGATTCTGCTGCCTTATTTTGGCCAATTATCATTCTGAAATAATGACAGGAAGCTTTCCTAGGTAGCTTTGTTGAACCATATTTTTCATTGTGGACGGGTTAATCAGCATTTTCAATCTCAAGTGCCTCCTGTTCTGCAGTGCAGGTAGGGCTTTCTGGTCAGGCTGATCACAGGCTTCCTACCTCGTGTAGCCTGTGTCCTCCTTCCTTTGCCAAAGTGGAAGTGGATGATGTACTTTGAGAACAAAACCTGATCAGTGTCCAGCCTACCAAGGAGAACAGCAATACACACTTATTTCATTCTTGCTAAGCAGTATGGAGGTATTCACATGAGGAAATAATTGTTTTCAGATGCAGGAAAGCAAATTGATAGCTGATAGAATTTTCTTCAAATATGAGGAAGCCCCATTTTTCTCACTAATTCTGCTGGTTTACCTTTCACCACTACCATGTTAAACAAGAGTGAAACGTAGTACAGGTGCTTGCTGTTGTAGAGAAATTACTACTCCAGCAATTTCTAGTCTCTGATCATGTATTTCATTCTGTCTCTGCCAAAACAGATTCACAGGGTTTTGTGAGCCACTTTCTTAACTGATTTTTGAAAAGAAAACATGAGAACTAGTTACAAAACTAAGAAGCAATCACTTTCTTATATCAGTGTTTCTACTTGTATAGCTCAGGTGTGTTCCTAAGGACTAGGTCAAATCTCTATTTAGTACCAGGTAAGGTGAAGGAGATAGTTTTATAAGAGTCGATCTATAACAAAAAATTGTCCAGGAAAACTTGAATATAAAGAATTTGGGCTTAATGAGTTCTTACTAGTTTACACAAGTCTTTTGCTAATTAGCCAAATTCATTAGTAACAGATGCAACTCTGAATCTGGAGTGACTTAATTATGTGTAGTCTCGTCTTTTTCCTGTACTGCCTTCTAAATTTTCCGGAAAAAAACAGAGTATATTGCTCATCTTTCCTGTACTTCTGGTAAACTTCCAGTGCTATTAAATCCCCAGTTACCTGTTTTATAATCTAGTTCTTGGATTCAGCTCCCCCTCATTGCTCCACAACAGCAGCAGTTATATAGGGAGCAGTAAGCTGATTTACAAACACCAGGATCAAAGCTATTTTTAACATTTCTCAAAGTGGATCTGTACAGCTTACTGCTGCTTCTGTGTTAACACATAGGTGAGCTCTTCTGTTCAGTTACCTTCTTGACAAAGACTAGATTTGTGCTGTGCAAAGGTTTTTCTTTATTTTTTTTCTTTTTCCCCCAGAATCAAGAACAGCTTAGAGAAGAGGATTCTGATTTTATTCTGAATGATGGTGACCTTACTGTGACATATGGTGATACAACAATAACTGCAAACGGTTCTTCTGGCCCCCATACAGCTACCACTAGCCTTGATGACAGGAGAACAAAAAGCAGTTCAGAGGAAGCACTGGAACGTGATGTGGGAGCAGCAGATCATGAAGTTACAAGCAGGGGTACCCGGCTAGTATTTCCTCTGGAAGACAATGCATGATTACTGACTCAGTAAAAATAACTCTTGCTCTGTGGATGGATCAAGGAAGACTGCAGGCCACTGTGTTACTTGAGGTGGGGATGTTTAAACATGTCAACACATGTAAGTGGTTTTACTAGGGTCTGAAGATGTCACCTATTTTTTACTCGAGATGCTGACGGTGGGATTTTCTAAATGTCTGAAAAAGGATAAATGAGAAAACTGGTCATTCTCTTTTCAACCACATATTGAATCCATGTATAATTAGCATGCTGCAATTGTCTTGTTCAGCTGCAGCAGCTCTCTCTGAAGAGAGGTACATGAAGACATTGTCACAGAACTGAGCTTGTCTTGGCTTAGCTTGAGAATGTGGAAGAAGAAATATAAACCTGGTAATTATGCAGTGAAAAAAGATGTGTGTGTATCTGAGTGTGGAGAGATCCACTGTTAACTTCTCTCACTGAGGAAACTGTGGAGTAAGACAGGACAGTATACATTAGGACTACAAGTGCATGAATGCCAGACTGTGTGGGGAATCTGTTACTGCAAGCTGTACTTAATGCATTTCAGGGAAAAGAAGATTTCTTCACTGGCCAGGTGTTTAAATAGGAAGGCAACGAGAGCTACTTGTCCCTTTAGCTTTAGGCGACTTGACTATTACTATTAGCCGAACTTCTAGTGCCTCAAAAGAAAAACATCCAGCTTCCTGTGGTCTAAGATGTACCTGAACTGGCACAAGCCTGGAGCCAGGCTTTCTTGAGTAGAAGTAATGAGGTAATACCTTCTCTCCCTTAAAGCTCTTAAAATCAGGTGAAAATAGTTGGAAACATATCCTGGGCTGGGGAAAACAGCAAATGAAGGGGGGGGGGGGAATGAAAGACAGTATTGAACTTGCATGGAACCATGAGGTTTCATTGCTCAGAAGAATCCATGGACTCTGCTTACAGTTCTTGTGTGTGATAAACAGCAAACACCTAATTAAATGGACAAGCAAATACCACTGGCTTTACCATTTGTGACTGTCCTAAAAGAAAGATGTTTACTCTTGTTCTCTTTCGCAGAGTAGATGTAAAACTTCTGTGGGGCATTGCACAACAACATATAAGCTATGAAAGTGATGAACTGTACTATCTTAAATGTGAAAAGGGAAAAATCTTTGCCTAGTATTTAGCCCACTTACATGTAGGCTAGCTTTAACTTATGGCTAAATGCTTTTTAATTTCCAAATGAGGAGATATCATTGTCTTTGCCAGTAGCTGAAAATTCATGCTTTGAAGAGCAGTTCAGCTGTTTAAAGCATGCTAAAATGTGATTTCATTCTCGTGTGTCAAAAGGTTTATTTTTTTAAAGAGTTCTGTTGCCCACTAACGTGATGTAATATCAGTTTGTCTAAAAAGTGTGGTTTTCTTGTTGGCATTTCAGTCGTTCCTCCCAAAACTGTGTGTGAATAAGTACCCGCTGTTTTTACTTAACTATTAAACTTAATGGGCTAACTTCGGTACGAGAACTTACTGCTGAAGAGAAACTTTGCAGTCATATTTTCTAGTCTGCTTTCTTTCAGCTGTGTTCTCTGAGTGACCTACCTCCTTGTCGGTCCTTCCAAGGTAAATCTGTAAAGGGCATTGATCTGTAGTGACTGTCTGATATGATTAAGAGAGACAAGGAAACCAGAAGTCTTCGTGGAAAAACTGGAAGACCAATGCAGTCATCTATGTTCTTAAATGATGAAGAGTAACAAACCCTGATTGAAGACCTCCAATCAGAACAACTCCTTTTCTGTTCTCCTCTGCTTTCAAGGAAGACAAAGCAGATAACAATGATCCATGCTATTTGTACTGTTTACATGGCTTGTTTTCTCTTTTTTTTGTTTTAAGTGCTCTGGCAGTAGAAAAGGTAGTTTCCTACTAAATTACAGAAACCATTACATTTATTTTGGACAACACTTTGGGACCCACGCTGTCAGTACTGAGTGGAGACTTGAGATTTCTACAACAATTAGTGTTATTAGCGGTCATATGAACCAAATTTTGGGTTGAGATAATGAAACATACTCAAAATAAATGGGTTTAATACAGTGAGGCAAATCTTTACATGCAGCTTGAAGCTGAAGCTTTCCAAAACACTTCAGCTGGAAAGAATCTTACGCAGAGAGAGATCTGTTCTTTAGAGGAAAGATCAGGTACTGTTTCTGGAAGTACAAGCTATGTTTCTGAGCTTGCTCAGGAAGATGGAATCTCTTGAAAGCATCAATAAACCATCCCATTGCAGGTGCTTCTCTGTCTGTGTTTTTAATTCTCACAGGAAAAATATAGAATTGAATGAAGTTCACCAGTAAGCCTAAAATGTGGTTGTGAAAGAGCAGCCAAAATACAGATGATTGATGAGAGGTGAGGAATATCATAGTCTAACTTCACATTCAAAAACTACTTAAAATGCTTATCTAATACAGTAAGGAGAGGCCGATATCAATAAGCTTCATTTTTGTTCCTATATTGGAAGAATTAATTTTATTCCTTGATTTTTACCTATTTTCATCTTAAGTCTTTCCAAAATTGTATTTCACTGCTGACAAAAGGTAAGCTAAAACATGTAGCCTCTTCTTACACCAGTCCCTGTATCAAATTCACAAGGGACTCCTTTACTGAAAAGGGGGGGGGGAGAAAACCAAAAAAAAAAAAGCCCTCCTTGTCCTGAAATACTGCATATTTCACCAACTCTCCAACAGATCCCTTTTTCTCGTGTGTATCCTTTTGAAAGAATAGTTTAATACTTTCAATTCCTTTTCCAGGGGGACCTCGACACGCTTGTGAGCTGGGTTGATGCCAGCCTTATGAAGTTTAACCATGCCAAGTGCAAGGTCCTGCACCTGGATCAGAGCAATCCCAGGCACAGCTACAGGTTGGGCAGGGAAGAGATTCAGAGCAGCCCTGCAGAGAAGGACTTGGGGGTGTTGGTTGATGAGAAAATGAACATGAGCTGGCTTCAGTGTGTGCTTGCAGCCCAGAAAGCCAACTGTATCCTGGGCTGCATTAAAAGGAGTGTGACCAGCGGGTCCAAGGAGGTGATCCTGCCCCTCTACTCTGCTCTCATGAGACCTCACCTGGAGTAATGTGTGCAGTTCTGGTGTCCTCAACATAAAAAGGACATGGAACTGTTGGAACAAGTCCAGAGGAGGGCCACGAGGATGATCAGGGGACTGGAGCACCTCCTGTATGAAGACAGGTTGAGAAAGTTGGGGCTGTTCAGCCTGGAGAAGAGAAGGCTGCGTGGAGACCTCATAGCAGCCTTCCAGTATCTGAAGGGGGCCTATAGGGATGCTGGGGAGGGACTCTTCATCAGGGACTGTAGTGATAGGACAAGGGTTAATGGGTTAAAACTTAAACAGGGGAAGTTTAGATCGGATACAAGGAAGAAGTTCTTTAAGGGTGGTGAGGCACTGGAATGAGTTGCCCAGGGAAGTTGTGAATGCTCCATCCCTGGTGGTGTTCAAGGCCAGGTTGGACAAGGCCTTGGGTGACATGGTTTAGTGTGAGGTGTCCCTGCCCATGGCAGGGGGGGTGGAACTAGATGATCTTAAGGTCCTTTCCAACCTTAACTGTTCTATCATTCTATGATTCAGTAAGATCCTGAGCTTGCAAGAACTTGACTGAATCATACCAGCAAATGTGTATTTTCTTATAAAACTTGTGAGATTTTGAACAGAAAGTACAGCTTAAGATTGTACTGAACAGCAATCAATATGTATCAGTATCTTCTTCAAACTGAAATAGAAAACCTACAAGATGATGGTCTTCACTGGAAAAAGTATTTGTATACCAGCATAGGATGTTACAGCTTACGTGGCTGACCTTGCACTTGGGGCTGAGTAATTTACAGTTTTTTGCTTGCTGCATCATCAGCTCACTGCTGAAAATCTTCATTGAATTTGCCAAGGAATCTGGAGAAGGGAAAAATGAAGCCGCTAATCTTATTTCAGTGCTTCATAGAAGCTCATGCTGGCAGTTAGGCATGGCTGTTGTGCAGTTGCTTGAATTCCCATTGCTGTGGCTTTTAACACAAGTAAGTCCATAAGCAGTACACCAACATCATATTTAAACAGACTAAAAAGTTTTCTAAACCTTTCTGTATATTCCTCTGTAATGCTGGGGACAGGGGATGGCAGGGTTTGGGGTTTCATTTACAGAATTTGGAGGAACACAACAAATACCTGAAAAACTGGCATTTATGTGCTTCCCTTGTAGTTAATTGGGGGTGCCTGAGAAGTGATGATGTTTTGAGCCATTTGCACATGTTTTGTGCAAAAGACCAAATTCTCTTCACTTCCCTGGGTCTAGAGGCAGTTTTATCAGTTAAAGCTGAGTAGCTGTGAGCAGATCCTGTGACTTCTAAGAGCAGCCTCACTCAAACACAGGCACAACACAGGGTGCTTTTTTGTGAGAGGTGTTCAAAGTGCTGCTTACACTGGCTTCAGCATAGCTGATACTCTGATCTCAAGTTGAAAGGAGGAATGATAGGACAAGTGTGGTTTCACTGTACGTTACCTGTCTGCTATGCAGAGGAAGGGTACAGTGTAACCTGCCTTTTCTGATAAAGACTGAACAGGGGTGAAGTATCACATACTTGGTACTTGACCAAGTCTAGCACTGTTCCAAGGATGAAAGTTTTTGGGGTTATGAAAGGAATTTGATTTTTATTTTATTTCTTTTTTAACTGAAGGAATTGCCTTTGGGGAAAGGAATGCAGAAATTTTAACTGGAGGAGAAAACAGAAATCTAAGCTTTTTTGGCTGAACTTCCAAAGAGCTGATCTGAAGCAAGTACGTAGCAAAGGTTAAAATTATGTCTACTACTAAATGACAGCTGCTATGTTTTATTCCTAGGGGGAGGGAAAGAGCTCATAGTAGGAAGTCTAGCAACCTTTACTGTAAGCTGCTCATGCTATCTGTTACTAGGAGGGCCTGATCCTGTGATTTTTTCATTATAATCAGTGAAACAATTTGTAGATGGGCATGGAAAACATGGTCCTTCTTGTATATTTTCGGTTTAACTTGAACTGCAGTCTCTCTTCAGACAGTATTGGTCAGAGGAGCTTCTTTGCATCTAATTCTGAGCAGTAAAACCCTAGAAACTAATGTGCTTCACATGCCTTTCAAAGAAAGGTTCAGTGTTTCTTTTAATTCTGTTTGAAGTCGCTCACAGGAATAACATGCTTGACCTCAGCCTTGGCAGGCATGGTCTCTGCTTCTGCACAAGTGTGGGAATGGAATTCTGGTACTCAGAAGCCTCAACTTCATGTGCTTTTCTTTAAGATGCAGGGGGAGGACCGCTTCTGGGGAGGAACCAGAGAACTTACAGATGCATCAGCAGGGAGTACTCCTTTCCAAAACACTGAACTTGTGACCTGCTGAAGCTTAGAGGCAAGGGAAGATAAACTATGACTAGGAGACACAGGCCATCCAGCAGGAAGTCAGGCAGTAAATGCCCCAAGCTGCCTAGGTGCCGTCTCCATCATAATCAGTCACAGAAAGCAGGACAGAGCTGCTGCGTAGCTTGAAAACACATTCTTAAGAGAAAAAAAAAAAACATGTAGAATAATTTCAGATGTTCCTATATTGACAAATGCTCTTTGTGAGAAGCAGCCCATGCAGACCTTATTTGTAGTGCAAGAGATTATCGCCTCCCATGTTTGGGAGAGTTTAACACTGTGCACTGAGAAACCACTGATACTTCTTGGCCTGGGATTTTTGGGAGTGCCCTTCTGAAAATGTAACTTCCAGTAGAAATAAGCTGGCTAATTGAAAGAGAAGGAAAGTGTGGAGAAAACAGTGAATTACAAAGCCAGGAAATGGCTTAAACAGGCAGCTTTACTGTGGGAACAGCACTGTAAACAATTGCTGCTCTTAATTTTACAGTCCTAAATGCTGAGTTTTGTATGCTTCTGCCCACCTGATCCCAAGCCAAAGCCAATGGAATAATGCAGAAGTAACTGAACTACCCCATCCTAATTGATCACAAAATCAGAGGCTTGCACATGGAAGCACTGGCTTTCTTCTACTCCAGAGCAAGGAAAGTAACTTTGAATGTTTTTCTCTGAAAGTAATCTCACATCACTGCTGTGTTTTCTTGAGTCTAAAAAGCTGTTATTCATTTTGAAAGCAGTTCTGGGGTAATTATTCTGGTAAATAGGCAGGTGCCTTACAAAACATGTGCACATACAAACAGGTTGTAAATGCTTGGCCAATCGTATTGGAACCTGTGTGGCAGACTCAAGTGAAATGTCATATATTCATTTCATACCTGCAAATTGTACAAGCTTTTGCTACGAAAATAAAACAGCAATGAGAAAGTGATTAGCTACTAGAATCAGGTCAGATTTTTGGGTAATAAAATTACCTATCTGCTTTGGATGCTTTACCCACTATGTCTTTATCCTATGCTACTTTCTTGATCATAATCCATTCCATTTTTGCACTATCCCACATGGACTTGCAGACCTCCAAAACACCACTGGGTCTGAAGCTTTATCTGGGGACTGAAGCTTAATGGGGAGAGACAGCTTATAATAACTTATGCTGGAATAAAGGACTCCCGGTTGCCTGCACTGTCTACATCAGGGAATGTGGTAGTGTATAGAAAGGTGTCTGCAGGGAGACAGAGAAGCCCTGGCTTTTTGAATTCCTGCTTATACTGGTGTGGATAAAGCCAGTGCCCCTCCAGGTTCACATACAATAATACACAGAGAGAAAGGATTTATACTGGTGAATGTAAATGAGCAGCAATCTTTGTCCTGGGGAAATTAAAGAAGTTTGGGTTAGTTCTAGCTTTAATTAACATAAAGCTTTTCATTTAATTTTCCGATGCCCATAGTTTCCTGCAGTTTTTTAACTTTTAGGAGTTTGAAAGCAACCCATATGAGCACACTTGATGCATATTTATAAAGGTGGGGGCAGAAGAGTTGCACTTCACATTTGTGCCAAAGCACAATGTCAAAGCTGTGCTCATTGCTGGCTTATGTAAATGTGCTTAATAAGATGGCAGAATTTGAAATATGCAATTAAAGGTCACTTTTCCCACTTTTATTTGGAAAAAAACCCACCAGATTTGCATTCCCTCAGAGAAAGTGAATGCTCAACTTAAAAGGGTTTTGCTGTTATGTTAAAATACTTTAACTTCAGGCTATGAGAAATAGATTGGATTTATAACTAGCAAAGTCTCTGAAGCTGATATTTCAGAGGCAGTGGGAAGTAGGTCATGCAGTTCCATGGTATAATATATTTATGAATTTGATTTCCAGATTTTAGTTTAATCAAGGAGGTTACCATCCACTGTCTGATCACTGATTTCAGTCCTAAACTGCCTGGCTGAATGTCTAGATGTTGACACACAAAAATACCAGGAGACGTTCTTTGGATCATATCAGCCTATTAGTAATAGGCATTGTGAAATAACAGCTTCCAGCACACGGGGTCATTTGAGGTAAGTGTGCCTGATTTTTAATTTGGGATGTCAAAAGTAAAGAAAGGGATATGACCCATAGCTGGTTTTGGTGGAGAAGGGAGAATGTGAGCCATCTAAGGATGTCCCAGATTTTAAACTTTCCTTAACGGAGACAGGCTGCTGCGCCTTTCCTTTGCAGCTACAGGCTGGGTGCTGCAGGTTTTCTGTTTATTAGTTCTGATCTGTACATAAAGCACAAAATCAGAAGCAGCATTTATCCTGCTTTCCATCAGTCTGCCATTCTCACAGCTCTTACTCTCTGATCATTTAAGATGTGAACACATGAGTGAGGTTGCAGGAGGAGCCTTAAGTTTACTTCAAACATAAGCCCACACTTGGTATCCAAAGCATACCATGCTGCCCTAAGACTGCTATGGTGGTCTGTCCAAAATTTCTGGTGGCTTCTATTCCCTTGTTATTGAAGCACCTAAAGCCTGTGTGGTGTGCTAGGTTCAAGATGGGGATGGGCCTAGGGCTGTGTTGTGGAGGACTGCAACGTATATTAACTCCTATCCTTCCTACAGGTAGTGTTTGTCTCCTGTGTGCAAGAAATTGGGTGTTACTGCACCAAATGTCTCTAACAATGCTGGAGTAATTACTGTAAGCAGAGGTTTGTAAAACTGGAACGTAACATTGTACCCCTGACACATTCTCTTCACAGTAGCTACAGTAACAACAGTCTTTCCAGTATTTGCAGTTCAAGCTGTGATGATTTAAGGAGGACAGCAACTGTCTGCAGTGCCAGGGTTTGGATTTTTGGTCTCCAGCAGTTCATGCAAGGATGGTGTGTGGGTGCCCTGAGCCCTGGTGTGAGAGCTCAGTATCTGAATGAGGTTAAGTCAAGTCAAGGGAATATTGTTTAGCTACAATGGGGGGAAGAGAAAAAGCAAAATGTTGTGGAAGACCTGTGTTGTACAGTACTGGAGGAGGGGGGATAAACACCTGCTGGGCTTTCTGCCACTGGCTGACCTGTGTACATATTTAGCTAAACAGTCCTGTGGACAAGATATTGCAGTAGTTTCAGCTTTCTTGAGCATGCTGATTGAGGCTTCATCCATGCATCCCTTTCTCAAGAGAAGAAATGCTAGTGCTGCTTGGCGTTCCTTCTCTGTCAACTAGTTTCAGGTTAGGTATGGAGATGGTGTTACCCTTCTAGGCCAGCAAAGTATCTTTCGGCTTCTTCTTGGTACTCCCTTGCTTGACATAGACCATGGAGTCACTGGGAAGTAGCAGGTACAAGGTGGTAGCTTTTGTGGAGCTCATTGTTTTGTATTGAGTTATACCGTTAGCTGCATTAGAACAAATGATCTTGTTTTTCATCTGTAGTCAAGTCAGAAATATGTCATTTCTTCTTATTTGATTAATAGTAGTGCAGAGCTTACTGCTTTGACACTGTATGTTTGACGCATACATATAAACTCCATATTTCAACTCAGAAGTGAAAAGGGCTGATACTGGCAGGTCTCTCCTCAAGGCAAGGCTAGCAACTCATCCCTATTCTTACAGTACAGAATTGATCTGGAGTTCCCTTACCTGAAATGTGATTAATGATTCCCATCTGGGAGCATCCAGTAGTTCCTCCAATATCCTTTTATTTTAGGAAGCACTGCAAGCTACAACTGAAAAAAAAACACCATTATTACATGGAGAAATAAAGTGCAGAATTACATCAATATAGTTGTGATAGAGAGGAGTTATAACTTCTAAATCTATTCTTAGAAAGAATGAATGATCACGCAGACAAAGGAGGTCTGATGGCAGACAGATCCACACAGTCAGCAAATCTGAGCATGAAATATTACAGTTCCAGTCAAAGGAGATGAAACCCGCCTCATGCTATTCTGGTTGTGTTGTTTCCTTATGAATAGCCCCAAGCAGTGTCACCAGTTGCTAAGAGTTGCTGCATTTGGACTGTATGCGTCTATTCTGGTCAAGCACGTGCTTGATGGCGAGGCCAGGCAGGTACCTCTGCAGTCAGTGAGGACAAGCTGCCCCCTGCCCCCGAGTTCATGTTGCGGTCAAGAAGAGAAGCTTTGCAGTAGCCTGGAAGGGAGAAGCTTTATTGGGTTTCATGGCAATAAGTGGGTTTTGGCAGCTGTGGGAAGAACTGAGAGCTTGTAATCAGGTAAGGTATGAAGTTCAGAACTGTCATTTAGCGCGAATAAACTGCTATCTTGGAAAAGTGAGAGCAAAGAAAATCAGTTATGTCCTGCCTACAACTAAAGAGCCCCTTTGTTCAGGAAGCCCAAGATTTATGCTTTTAAAACTACTTGTTTTCAACATTTTTTTGTCCAATCCAAATAAACAATTTTTATTTTGCTTTGGCAGTATCTTTTCATCAAATATGTAGGAGCTTCCTTCTAAAACAAGCTTTTAAGGGGACACAGTAAATTGTCAGTATGCTAACGTTGCTGAATATTTGAACTGGATCAAGCAAAGGAGTGCAAATATCGATAGGAGATGGGGATCAGAATTAAACTGTGTTTGAAGAGCTACATGTGTTCTGCACACTGCCCTTCTTCCCCCCAGAGATCCTCTGTATTCTTAAATATAATCAGTAAAGGATATTTAAGTGTTTATCAGTCTAACATAGCTTCTGTTCCAAGATTAACACACCTACGATATGACCAAGCTCAGTATTCTCTAGGCAAATCCAGTTACCTCTTATTTTCCCTAACCAGCAGTGGGTCTGCAAACTAAAAACTGTTCCTACTAAAGTAATTCGTGTTCCAAGACAAGTGTTTTCTACAAAGCACTTGCAGTTACATGAACCATGTGTGGTTTTGAACTTAGGAGCTAGTTTCCAACCTCACCTTTCCAGCAGTGCTCTCAGCCTTTACACTACAATGAGGTAGCCATGCCCTACCTCTCACCGTACACTAGTCATCCTCAACAGAAAATTATTTCTGTCCTATTCCACCAGTGAGTTTGTGGCAACAGTGGATTTTAAAATGGCAAACAGAAGCTGTACTTGGTAGGAAGCAGAGCTTTCCTGGTGCACTCGGCTGTGCTGGAGGCAGCCCTTCTCTTCCTGGGAGCCAGACCAGGCTCCTGAGGGTTGGATGTGGCTGTGGAGCTCCAGCCACCCACTCCCACCAATACCCTGACCTTTAGAAACCAATCTGGCTGGGTCAGCTGAAGAGCGGGATTTCACTTGTATGTGTCTATGTGTTGCTATCGTGGTTTAACCCCAGCCAGCAACTAAGCACCTCCAGCTGCTCACTCACTCCTTCCTGACAGGATGGGGAAGAGAATCTGAGAAAACCAGTATGTGAACAGGTAAAGCAAAAGCTGTGCACACCAGCAAAGCAAAACAAGGAGTTCATTCAGTGCTTCCCACGGGCAGGCAGGTGTTCAGCCATCCCTAGGACAGCTGGGCTCCATCACGTGTAACAGTTACTTGGGAAGACAAATGCCATGACTCTGAAGGTGTGTGTGTGCGCGTCTGCCTTCCTCCTTCTTCTCAGAGCTTCATGTGTATTGGATGTCCCTCGGATCAGTTGGGGTCAGCTACCCTGGCTGTGCCCCCTCCCAGCTCGTTGTGCACCCCCAGCCCGCCCACTGTTGGGGTGGGGTGAGGAGGAGAAAACACTTTGACTCTGTGTAAGCACTGCTCAGCAGTAACAAAAACATCCCTGTGTCATCCACACTGTTTCCAGCACAACTCCAGAACATAGCCCCAGAACAGCTACTATGGAGAAAATGAACTCTATCCCAGACAAAACCAGCACACTGGGGCTTTTCAGCCAACAGCAGGAGTTTGGATTTAGCCCCCAGAGAAGCAGCAGCGCTGAGCCGTTTAAGGCAGTGAAAGCAAGGAGAGCCCAGGGTGCACGGGTGTGGTTTTATCTAATGATCCATGGGAGAAAGTCTCTTCAGGCTTAACGCGCATGTTGGTAAAACCCTACTGGAAAAATAAACAGGACAAGACACAACTTTCATTGGCTATTGGCATTTAGAAAGGGCGGAGAAGGGAATATCAGCAAACTTCTATAGTTCTCTGACTAGGAAGGAATTAACTGTTACAATGCTATGGGTAAATGTAAGCAAAACTTCCCCCTGGTTACTAGAAGCTATCAATGGCTGCATGCTCAGTACAGATGCTACTGTGGCAGGCAGCAGAGGCAGCAGGAAGAGAAAAACAAAAAGAGCTTCTGAAAAGGAAGGTGGTCCATTATCTGGTCCATTATCCAACAAAATTCGCAGTGATGGATGTTCATTTTTTCCTTCTGGAAGTTCATACTTTATTCGGAGAACACTACTGTGCATTTATGAAAGCATTTGGTTACAATAATTGACCTGATTTTACCTTTTGGTAGTCATTCAAAAACATGACTGTTTTGCTCTGTATTAATGGCATTTATGATATTACAAGTATTCAAATTACTGCTCTCACTTAGATGCTTCAGCTGGCTTAGTTTAGGGAGTAGCTATCACCTTTCCTAGATAGTTTTTACCTTTACTGGTTTTAAACTACTCAATATTGGAATGAACGTTTCCTGAGTAGAGCAGTGGTGAAGCCCTGCAGACACTCAGAATTGAGTCTTGGGAATTATTTTGCAGGGCCCCACACTGCTGTCACATTCCCCAGATCAAAGCGTTGTTAGAAGATGAAAAAGTTTTATTAATTAAACATCTAGCTTGCAATTATTCCCGCTGTTCTGCCCCAGATCACAAGAGGCTTCTCTCCCGCTTCCCCCTGCACTTTCTGCTCCTATGCAATCGTAAAGGTTTGAAGGTAAGCTTTATCAAGGCACAGCCTAACCCTTCAGGAGAGTGGGATTTTTGCCATGAGGACTGGGGCATCACCCATCTGCTCTGTAGCCAGTAATGGGGCTTCATGCTCTGCCTCCACTTGCTGAGGAGTGTTCCAGGGCAGCCCTGGGGAGCTCAATGGCTCAGAACCAGAGTTCCTCCTGTCAGGAATCCCTGGAGCTGTAGGCAGAGGCGTGACCGGACACACTTTGGCATCTCCAAGCACTCAGTTTAGAAATAAGCTGAGTTTATTGTCTTTAAAGTGCTGACTAGCTGTTTCCTTCAAGGTTTGCATTGCCAGCTTACAAGCAACATGTTAACCTACAGCAGAGAGCTAAAAGCAACAGGATGCCCATTTTCCAGTGCAGAGGTGTCAAAGCAGCCACACATAATCCATATTACTTTTCAAGATTTTATTTCCTTTCCTGTTAAGGAACAAAGTTTCAGAAGTATCAGATAGTTACCTCTCATCTGCATGTAACTGCTGTAGTAAGTTCTCAGAAGAGCCACCCTAACATACATATTTTACTAAGAATTTACAGAGAATCAATAGGAAGATACAGTTTCCAATTTACAGTTTAAGCTCCAAAATGGAAGTCATGCTAGGGTGAATCCTCATTTGCTGCAGAGTATGACCAGCAGTCACTTCATCAGAAAGAAGCAACTCAACTGATTTCCATCCATTTCTGCATCTTAGACATAAAAGCCTTTGTGAACAGCCAAGACCAATTTTCAGGTAAGCAAAAGCACCTCTCTTCATGCAAGAAATTGAGGTTATATAAATGGCTGGACTAGATGACCTTTGAAGGTCCCTTCCAACCCATATTATTCTATGATTCTATGGTCTATTTGGTTATCTAGTCTGGTGGCACTGAGGCAGAACTCAGGATTGAGTCAGATGAAATATGAAAGTTGTTCAGTGTGAAAGCATGAACAAACCAAAGTGTTTATCAACACAAGAACTGTAAAATTGAGACCTGAATTGGTAACTAATAGGCTTGAAAGCCAGGGGGTTTTGTTGCGTAAAAAGGAATCCTGTAATTGCATGCTCATGATAAGACCAAATTAGCACAGAAAAATGGTAGCAGGCTGTTTTCTGCATCCAGTCAGAGAAGTGGCAGGCTTAAACTGAATCAAGGAAGATTCAAACAGATGATTGAGAGCAGTTCTTAACAGTGAATGTACTGATGTAATGGAGTAAATGACCACTGGAGGATATGAAGTCTTCATCCTTAATGCTTCTAAGAACAGCTTGGGACAGGTGACAAATGTTCCATCCTCTCATCTTTAAATCCATTTGAGATAAAGGTGGGTATCACTAATTGGTCTTAAATTGGTTTTAGATAAAAAAGAAGGGGTGTGTGTGACAATTCACCCACGTCACCCCTGCCCAAGCAGCAGCTCAGATCCTTGTGAAAAGCCAAGGAAAGACTTCCAGAACTTCCATCAGAGAGGTGTCCGGTGTCCTACAGCTCTTTTCCATTATTTTAACAGTGCACTTCCGTCTCAGCAGTACTTTGAATGCTATCCAGAGTAGACCTGAAACCAGCACTGTTTCATGTGTGTGCATAAATAAACAAGGGGTGAATCATTTCTCAGATCTATGGCAAAGCATTAAAGAGGGCTCATTGGCAGCCAGTGTAGAGCTTGGGCTGTACAGCCCCACACCCTGTGCTTGCCTGCACAGCTGGGAGTTCTACCCATTGCAAGTGAGCAGCCACACAAGCACACAGTGGTGGCTTTGCCTTTTC
Organism: Pezoporus occidentalis; assembly: GCF_034315485.1. Classification (NCBI taxonomy): domain Eukaryota; kingdom Metazoa; phylum Chordata; class Aves; order Psittaciformes; family Psittacidae; genus Pezoporus; species Pezoporus occidentalis. Next base: position 3,058,673 of record NW_026915158.1, on the reverse strand, counting down.
CCTCAAGCTCCTGTCTTCTCACAAAAAATAGGCAGCAAAGATTACTGAGTTAATGGTGTGGGCCTTGTTCTCCTCTTGATTTATTGTACAGCTCTAATGTATTTCATACAAATACTGGCAAAGAAAAAATCACCAGGCTTCCTCTTAGGAAATGTTATGAGGCATTAACCTATTGCAGCATACTCCAGAACAAACTATTTTACAACATTTCTGTGAAGGTCAGCAGATTGTACAAAGCATTTCTAAACCGGGGCTCAGGTCTCTTTGTACATCAAAGCTGATTTTTCAGCACTCTGTACAGAAATTTCCATGGATCACAGGGCTCCTGGACCACACAGCTTCCTATCTTGCTGTAATGTGGTTGTCTACCAGATCAGTTCCTTTCTATGTCTAAATTAATGGAGTTGCCTTTTAAAGTGAGTTGTCTTTTTTCTCTCCCTTCCTGCCACACTGTTCTCATGGTTAAAAAAGAAACCTTCTTCCAGCTTCCAAGCTGAAGTGATTCATTGCTCATGTACAAAAATCTGTTCTTCTGCCAGTATTGTTCATAGCTTGATTACCTCTCTCCCACACTGCTGCACACCACTGTCCTCTTTCAACCTTGACTTTGAGGCTAAATAAACCACACAGCTTAGTCGTGTCCAAGACAGAGGGCTGTTCTTTCACCTGACATTTCTTGTATCTATTAAAAATAGGAACACATCCCCTAGGCACTTGGGTGGCTAAGACAGAGAACACATTAATGCCACTGTACGTGTGCCCTTTTCCCAACTAGGGGTCCAGAGTCACCCCACAAGGTCCTCAACCAGGCACACCCGAATGCTGTAAAGCCAACTTCAGCATACCAAACATGTCACTCAAGAGTCTGAATGCCTGATACGGACTTGGCCTCTTCAGAAAAGCTAACTTATTTGTCTAACATTTCTCAGATAGTCTGGTGCCAGGGACTGAGTCCAGTTCCTCTCAGAGCTTTCTGAATACCTCAGCCATGAGGCACTGCTCCATCCTTTCTCCTCCTTTGCTCTCCTACCAGATTCCTGCCTGCTTCCTAACTTCTGCTGTAGACCAGCAACACTCACAGTGCCAGATGCATTGCACAATCCATTCCTTCCCCAGATGGGTCTAACCTTGTGCGTTGACCACGTGCTGTGGGGAGGAAAAAACAACCACCTGTGATATATGACTGTTAACAAGCACAAAAGAGGAGGCAGCAGTTTTCCTTCAGCGCTTGACTTTGCAGTACAGACACTGAGTGTCTCTGTAAGTGTGCACATACAAGAGGTTTCCTGGCATTTTTTGAAAAGCTCATACTGGAAACAATAGATGCCAGTGATGCACATGTGAGTCACTGCTGCAAGTGGGACTTTCAAATCCAGTGTGCAAACACCCGCCACTTGAACCAAGGACACGGACAAGGACCTCCTCCAGAGCCCTCTGCTCTGGCGGCTGGTAACGATGCCCACTGAGGGTGGGACACAAAGGCCCTCCCAAATGCACTTCTGGCAAAGGCAGCCAGATGAGACAGCTCTCACATCATCCCATATACTCATAAACTGAGCCTGACAGTACTGAGATGCAGGGGAAGACTATGTTTACAAGCTTAAGCTTTACAATTTTACTTCCCACCCTGATGCTGCTAGGAGAGCTGTGGGGCAGTTAATGAATGGCTTATGCAGAGGGAAAGAGAGGAGTCTGGTTTGCAGGAGAAATGTGTTTGTACCTGCTGAGAAAGGGAGAGTGTAAGGCAAGTCGCGGTTGCCCCATGGACCAGCATTCCACTGGAGGGGCTGGTCCACCACTAGCTGTCTGCATAGGAGCTTGAACAGAGAAGTGGGAAGACCTGACTTCGAAGAGCTGCCAGTTTTCCTTCTATGATTTGGAATTTACCTTACCTTGCTGTGCATCTCCCTGAGCTCTCCCTCTCCATCTTCTCCAAACAATGCTCATGCGGCAATTCCCAGCGCTTTGCTGCAGCCCAGCTCTTGGTCCCTACTTCTCCTCCCAGCTTACTCTGTCTTTGTCCTTTCCTTTCTTCCTGTATGCTCCCTAGCTGACTTTTCCAGTTAAACCAGTCACAGCTTCCTGCTGCCCCTCCTTATCAGATCCCAGTCCCTCATCCTTCACACCCAAGCTCTTTGTCCAACAAATCCCACTGTCCAACTCCAAGATAATTCCTTTCCCTTGCTCCTTTGTGTTTTCCCCATCTGTCATCGATGCCTTCTCCCTCTCACCTATAGTCCTTTCCACATTTAAGCACTGGAAAGCTAAATGCTGGATTTGGGAGTCTTCCTTAGACTACCGGCAGCAGGGAAAGAGGGGCTAGAGCAGAAGGCATTGGTGGGAGTGCAGGAATAGCAGACTCCTCCCTGTTCAGTCCCAGCACCACAGCCTCAGCCATAGTTACACGGCTTTGTTTCCCACTGCCAGATGTCTTGTACCACCCTGAGCTTTTCTATGGGAAAGAAAGAGGTTTGAGCATGCTCACTGAAGATAAAACCAATGCAGATTTTATTTGGTATAAAATACACACACACATACCAAAACCACTTTTACCGAGCACATGCTATCCAGGTTTTACAAACATTAATATATTTGGCCAAATCAGAATAGAAGGCAGAGGTAAAAACAAAACACGAGGGGCATCCTCTACACAGAGGTCATTTCCTGTTACCCGAACTGGAGTTCCTGTCCCAAAGCACTGAAGAGACAAATGATTACAAAGAAACATCTCTGAGAATCTGAACATAGAATCTGAACATAGGCAAAAGGCCACAACATTCTAACCCTGGGTTCAAAAGCACATGCACTGTTAGGACTGAAGTTCCCCACAGAGACTTCAAACTTAAGCCCAAGATGAAAAGTTTCAGCCTATGTACAGCTGTAGTTTGGCAAAATTGGACAATTAGAAACACAGCAACAAATCTGGAAGCACCAGGGAAAGATACGATTCCCATTTACCAACACGAAGAAATGATGCTGCAGGTACCACAGGTCAACAGCAGAGCTTAATGCCTCAGCGCTGGAAGGAAGAAAGAATTTCCCGATACTCGATACCCTGACAAACTCTAAGGACTAAAGTGTTAATAGGCTTCCAGCCCATTGTCCAGAGCCAAGACTGCCAGAGGTACACCCCAACAGTGAGCAACAGGCCTCAAGTCACTGTAACTTCAACGAATTTGGATTTAACATTCACCCCCTTAAACCACAGACAAAAGAAGGACAACCTTGCCCCCAGCACCTCACTCACATACACAAACACACGCATAGCCAGTGAGGTGCTGAAAACTCCCATGAGTGCAAGATTTGCTTTGACAAATGCATTTTTCCCATATCCTTCTCCATGGCAGTAGGTGTCACATTAAACAGGAATGGCAAAATAACATGTAAGGTAGTCCCAGTGCTGCATGGGTCGCAGAGTGATCTGGAGTGATGACATGCACCTTCTTACTGTCCCCATACTCCAGACACCATCAGAGTCACAGCAGTAGCTCTTTGTGTTACAGAAAGGAACAGAACCACGACAACATGCCATCAGCCTTGTTGGCTCTTAGTGTTTCAGGAGCTCAGTTCTTCACTGAAATGTTGTTGAAGTGCATTATCGTAACAAACCCTGAAATTCTGTGCTGTTTTTGTAACATCAGGCTTACTGAAAGTGGTGATATTGAGAATTTAATGTAGTAACTCAAGACTTTTCATGATGCACTGACTGATGGGGGGGCTAAAATGACCTATGCAACAAGAAATTTGGAGAGGGACTTTTCACAAGGGCCTGTAGTGAAAAGACAAGGGGGAATGACTTTAAACTGACAGAGGGGAGATTTAGATTAGCTACAAGGAAGAAGTTCGTTACTGTGAGGGTGGTGAGACACTGGAACAGGTTGCCCAAAGAAGCTGTGGCTGCCCCATCCCTGGCAGTGTTCAAGGCCAGGTTGGACAGGGCTTTGAGCAACCTGGTCTAGTGGAAGGTGGCCCATGGCAGGGGCTTTGGAACTGGATGATCTTTAAGGTCCCTTCTAACCCATTCTATGATTCTATGAAATTAACTCCATGACTGTTTAAACACTCCTGTTAGATACTGCAACTATTTCTATTGTACCCGAAGTATGCAAGTACATGCCACAGGTATCTACAAGGACTCAGTAATGCTCTAGGGAGAAAAAGTAAGGCAGGGGATAAGTATATCTTGACCCTGGACTTTCAGCATTTCTCAAAAGTATGTCACTACAGTTGTCTCCCCAAAAGCAGCTATTTAAATACAGACATAATGTTGTAAGAAAGCAATTAATTCCAGTGTGGAAATATCACAGCCTCTTATGAACAATTACAGTACTCAAGTTTCTACCTCCTTTAAGGCAGGCATAGGATGACCAGAAGTTTATTAAAAACAGATGATAGAATTAAGTCTTATGAGCATTTGTCAGTTTTGTTCCCCACTAGCTGTTAATTCATTACATTTAATGTAGCACAACGTCTGATCTACTAAAAGATGCAGCTCATACCTGCTCTCTGATTCTAAGCTTGCCAAGGTCAGCTTGGCTACAAAATGTGTTTATTATTCTCTTGCTTAACGTGCCATCCTCTGCTCTAAGAGATGCAGTTACAGGTTCATTTTCTACATAATTTAGTAGAACTGGGGCTTTACTTCAGAATCTCAGTTGAGCCCAGTAGCAGTAAAAAAGCTGGTGATGAAGCCATGAATGTCCAGCTGCTCTCAAAATGCAGTTTAACCACAGATGTCCTGCTTTCAGCAAGCTGTGCTTACTTCCAAGGACCTCTGCCCATGAAACTGCATGCTGGTCGTCCTAGTCAGACCTGTTTCTGTCTTTTCAGCTAAGTACTGACACTGACATTTGATACTACATTATTTTTTCCCTTCAAGGAACAATTTTGAAGGCCAGTAAGTATATGCTGTAAGCATCCTGAACAGTGCTTTCCAACACCATCAAAACACCTTGAGGAGAAAAACGGGATACATTTGTTGGGAAGCCCTAGTTGTCCTCCTTAGAAAGCCCTTTAGTGACTGAAACACACTCACTGCAGAATCAGTTTTTAAGCAACCGTCATCCAGTCCTACATGCTCTTGCATATCCTGCACCAAGGTCCCACTCTGGGCTACTCACTCCTTTTTCAGCTTTGGATATTCCCTCTGGATTATTCTGAAGTATTCTAATGAACCCAGCATCCTGAATGCAAACTGCAAACCGCACTTGCTGTATTTTGTGCATTTTGCCCAACAGAACTCTTTTCACAGCATACAAAAAAAACCTACAAGAACAGCCTAGGATGAGAAAAGAAAAATTGAATGATTCACTAATGAAGAGCAATTGTGGTAGAGAACAACTTCTGTGGAAAGAAATAATTCTTGATACAGAAAATGCATCTATTTCAAACAGGGAAACTGCTTCAGAAAAGACTCAGTAATCTGCAGTTAATGTCTTCTCCCCAGCTACCAGCATCAAGTGAAGCTAGATGGCAACACTTCTTTATTCATCACAACAAACCAGTGTAAGTGAAACTAAGTGTGAAATTCCAGAAACTTCTTATGAAAGGCGTTTACCACCTGAAACAGTGAGATGAGATTCCCTGACTCCCTGTTGAGGTGAAGTGCATGTGTAACAGTCGCACTGTACAAATCTGTGACTGTCACTTGCTAAAAACAAATCAACAAGATACACTGTATTCTCATCTCCCAAATGATGGAAGAAAGTAAGTACCACATAATCTTTTGACTTGCAAGAAAATCTTTCTTCCCAAGCCTGTCAATACAAGCCAAGCTGGCTGTATTCCCGAAGAATCCTTCCAAAACAGGTTACCCGACACAGGTTATCAATTAGGCATTAATATAGGTATTGTCCATCTATATAAATACTGGTTTATATATACCAGCGGAACATCCAGAGACAAATTTTGCTCTCACAGTGCCTGTGAGAGAGTTCAAAAACATCCCTTAGATCATACCAAGGGTTGTTCCAACACAAAATGAGCCCCTGTAATTTCTGCTTCAAGCAGAAACCAAAGGATGCAGAATTGTATGAAACAGGCTACTGTGAAACGAGTAGATTTACTCAAAAGCATTTTTACGGCTACATTTCCCTATCAGACGGTGAAAGAAACCTGCTTCTTGTGCCAATGTACTTGCAGGTGGGAGGGTCAAGGAAGAAAAAGTGCTAAAGTAACGGAAGGTTCATCCTAACACACTAATGGGTTTTAGAGCACAATATTCAGAGCATGAACACCTACAATGCAATTCAAATGTTTCCTCTGTGATAACGTAATGTCTTTGAAAGGCTGTTATTTCCAGCACTTTATATAAATACTGTTTTCTTCCTGATAACACATTATTCTGTTTGAAGTTCATGTTCTCAGTCTGTATTTGAGGACTGCATGTAAATACCCCTATAACCTTGTGTACTCTTGTGGGGCCATTTAAATGCTGCCAGACTGTAATGGACTCAAAAGCAGATGCCAAGACATCACAACCCTGCATCTCTAAGTTACAACTGAACCTTCTATCTCCAAATTAAAAAAATAAAGAAAAAAGAGGTACTCACAGATATATATACACATACACACGCATGCACACCCTTCTCATACAGGATATGTATTCTCATACATTGCAGGGTATCTACAGAAAAATGTATTTTTAAAATCCCAAATAAAACTTAAGGTTGGGGGGAGGTTCTTTTCTATTTTTTTTTTTTTTTAATACAAGCTTTTATTTGGGAACTTTGTGATTAATCTGTCTTGGCCTCTTAGGAAACATTTGCTTTTGTCCAGGATTGCCAGCTGAAAGGATGTTATTGTTCAGAAGGGATGTGACCAGGAGGACCCTGCGCACAGCACAATGTGTCAGCCCTGAAGCAAGGGAAGAAAAGTGATTCTTTCATCTGGCTGAGAAAACCAAATGGAAACATCGAGCGTTCATGTTCCGGTTACAGTCACCCCTAAATGTGTCCATAAGAAACATGATAGTCACAGGTATCTCACATGAGTATCACCACCAGAATATATCAATATATTAAAAAAGAATTCCTACTTTAAAAGGAATTACAGATTTCTTTAGAAAAGCAGAAACTTCTGCCACAAACATCTTCAAAGCACATAAGCAGGTTAATGCTTACCCCGCTGCTCTGAATGATGGATGGGGTTTAACAAGGTTCCCTCCCCTCAGCCTGTGCCCCCCCCCCCCCATCATCAGCAAGCCGTCCTGGCAGCAACCATCCCCGCAGAGCTACCCAGTCGGTCGGGAGCAGGACAGTCAAGCCCTCCCCAGGGGCCCGCACTCCTCCTGCCCGCCTGGGCCTCGAGTGGCCTCTGCAGCCAACTTCACGCAAGTGTTTCACACTTCACAGTACATGTTTCAGTAGCAACACGAGAGCCCAGCATGCTTCAGCGCTCGTCAGTGGTGATGCTCCCACAGCATCACCTCTGAAGCCCTCTAGTTCCTTGCTGAGGGTCTTCATTCAGGGGATTTTTAAATTTCAATGCAGTTTTCTTGAAGAGCACTCGTGCTTTGTGTGTGGTCACCATTTCAGGTGAGGTGCTGTGCCCAGAGGACACCTCTGACCAAACCTTTCTCTTAAACGCGACATTCTCCATGCTCTCTCAGCAGTGGCCCACGAGGAAGTCCCTCCGAAGCCAGCAGCGGGAAGCAGGGCCCTGAGCCCCGCAACACTGCCTGCTCCTGAGGCGAGGCTGGTCTGCGCCTGCCAGGGGAGCAGCACCCGACCCCTGAGGCGAGCGCAGGCCGCCGCCGTGCCAGATGGGCACCCCGCGCCCAGCTCGGCCCCACAGCGCCCACTCGCCCGCGGGACCACCCGCCGCAGTCGCGGCCCCCGGCCCGGCCATCACCCGGCGTCGGGCGCGGGCGCTACCGGGCGTCGCCGGCGCTGAGGGGATAGGCGAGGAGGCTCATGGCCTCGCCGCAGGCAGCCTCCACCTGCCGCACCTGCTGCCGGCTGAGACGCTCCCGCCAGGCGTGGATGGCCTCCCGCGCGTCGCGGGCGGAGATGAGGAAGGGCCGGTCTGAGGAGTAGGCGGCGCCGCGGGTCATGTTGAGCACGAAGTCCTCCAGCGCGGGCGGTACGGGCAGCCCGGCGAAGCGGAGCAGGCGGCGCAGCTGGGCGCGGGGCTCCCGCACCAGGTCCTCGTAGCGTAGCTGCGTGTAGCGGCGGCGGACCCAGGCCGGGGCGCGGCGGGCTAGGAGAAGGTCGCGGAGCCAGGCCTGGCAGATCACCTCCAGGGCGCCGCCGAGGAAGAACTCGGCGCGGTGCTGCGGCGCCCGCCCGCCGCCCAGCATGCCGGGCAGCTGCTGCTGGGGGTGGCGGAGCGTCCCCCGCGGCTCGGCGCGGTGCCGGCTGCGCAGCACCTGGATGCTCTCCCGCAGCAGCGCCTGCCGGGCCTTGAGGCGGGAGTTGTGGACGGCGCGGGGGTCGCGGAAGAGCTGCACCACGCGCAGGTTGAGGCCGGGCTCCCGCAGCAGCGGCAGCAGGGCGCCCAGCTGCAGCAGCCGTACGTCCTTAATGACCACCACCGGGTACTTGCGGCACTCGGCCTCCAGCTCCCGCAGCGCCCGCGGCGGGCACGTCTCCTCGCAGGCGGCGCCGTCGACGAGGCCGATCTCTCCGCGAGCCCGCGGAGCGCCGGAGCAGAGCGGCGGCGAGCAGATCACCTTGTTGGTCCTCCAGCCGAAGATGCTGGTAGTGGTGAGGTTGTCGGCGGCGGGCGGGGCGGGGGCCAGAGGGTCGCGGGGGCCGGGCGGCGCGGCGTAGAGGTGCAGGACGGAGAAGTCGCATCGGAAGAGGGCGCGTAGCATGTCGCGGAGGGCGCCCTGCAGGCTCAACGCGTCCCCTGGGTACAGGGCCTGCCACAGGTGCCACATGGGCTCGTAGAGGTAGAAGACGTCGGGATGCTGGTTGAAGAGCTCCCCGAGGAAGGAAGACCCCGTGCGCCAAGTGGCGTGCAGGTATATGTGCCGCTTCCCCGCCGCGCTGCCGTTACCCGCCGCTTCGTCCCCCTCCTCGTCCTCCTCGTCCAGCGGCGGCTGCTGCTGCTCCCAGCCCCACTCGCTCAGCGCCTCTTCCAGGCTGGGGCAGCGCCGCAGTAGCGGCTCCTCGTCAGTCCGCCCGCGCCGGGCCCCGTAGTCCAATGCGTAGGGCACCAACAGGAGCAGCACCAGCGTGTATAGCACCAACACGGCGGCGAAACGGCGGTGCTCGCTCCGCCACCGCCGGCGGCCCTTCATCGCGGGGGGCTGCTTCGGACCGCCGGAGCTCCGACGACCCTCTGACTGCCGGAGGAAGGCTCTTCGCGAAGAGGCAAAGTTAGCGGCGGCGGCCCGGCCCGCCCCGCCGGGGAGCACGCCCACGGGCACGCCGGACAGGCTCGGGGCTGCTGGCCCCGCCGCACGCCCGCCCTCGCCGCCACCTCCTCTTCCTTCGCCTTCTGCTGCTCCTCTTCGCAGCGCGATGCGGAAGCGTCCGCACCTGCCCCCGCCGCCTCCTGAGGAGCCGCCGCTGGCGGCGGGGCGCGGGCTACTGCCGCTGAGCGGGGCTCCACGCCGGCCCTCGCTCAGCCTCTCTCCCTCCCTCCCTTCCTTCCTCTCTGCCTCCTCCCCCGGGCAGGGCCGGAGGGGCGGGCTCGGCACCTCGGGAGTCACCTCCGCCCGACAACGGGCGCACCGCTAAGAAGGGCTGTTATCCGGGACAGGCACCGAGCAGCTGAGGGTGTCCAGAGGATGGATAACAGGTCCTGTTACCCACCAGTCTCCCGAGAAAAAAGCACGCTACGGTAACGAGGTGCGAATGTATTTTTAGGGTGGATAACAGCTATTAAAATCTGCAGCGGGTTTCAGAGATGCTGCAGTTCGGCGCTGTAGAGAGCTGCGAGATTTCTCAGCCACGCTTTTGTCTGTGTGTGCGTGCAGATGGGGTACAGACATCTCCATCGTGACTCACTGCTCCAGTTTATACATCTAAAAGTTTTGTGTCTGCGTGGGCTGGCACCCTTTGCATCTGGTAGGAAGAAATGGGCACCCATTCAACCTGTCTTGGGTGCTTGACAGCCTTCTGATAACCCGTTATTAACTACAGTAGGAGCATAACATTACCGGCTCAGGCTTAGACTTCGAGATTTTTTAGACATCTAAGATTAGTTTAAATAAATCTCGTGTGGTATGGAAAGTCAAAAAGAGATTGGCGTCAGGTGTTTCAATTCAAATGTGTAGTCTTAAAATCTCCAGCCCAGCCCCAGCCTGACCTTGGAAGATGCTCACAGGAAGACATGGACCATGAGCCCATGTTTCTAGTTAAGGTTCCTGTCAGGAAAGCACTGTGCCTGTCCTGCTGATGGTGTGGCAGGGGCTGCTGACTCTCCTAACCTTTAGGCACTGGATGGCATCCTTTTTAAAACACTGCTAATATTTAAGGATGGCATGCAGAGTGAATTCAGTGAGGATAACACAATTCTCACTCTCAGTGTTTGATGCTTTGACTCCCAGAAGAGTCTATGCAGTATGTGTGCACCTGTGGTAAGGCACAGGATACAACCTCGGTCAACCACATCACTTACAACAGAGCACAGACATGACCCACTAGTTTACATAGGTTCTAAAAATGCTCCTTCTATAGTATAGATATATAGATAGGGAGTGTGCAGCTGCTGCACATAGTCTGAATGTCTAGCTGTTAAAGAATAATCAGATTTCAAATCAGGCAAAATACAAGGAGCACAAAGCAATGAGAGGGGAAAAGCATGCTTCTCTTCTGTCCAGGTGGGGAGCCAGCAGTCTGCCTGCTAACACTTTACTTGGCCTCTGTTAAGTAAGTGTTAAAGACTGGGCTTCCTGTAGTTTATGGTGTGCTGAGTGGGTAGATGGTGCCAAACAAGACTTACAGGCTCCTGAGCAGAAGAATGTAGAAATGATGGCATTGGAAAGGAAATTCTGCCCCAGCATAACATTTCACTACTTATATTCATAATGGCTTTGGGCTTTCTAAACAGCGAGATACACCAGTGTGAATTTCAGCTCTGATTCTGTATAGTCCAGGATTTCATCCAGACCCTCAAGCAACCAAAGGAGGACAACAGAATAAAACCACACTTGACAAAACCAGATCACAGTCTTGCCAGAAAACCTTCCCCAGTCCAAGGAACATGGATAGCAAGTATTTTGAGATATGATATTTATGATATGATATGATATGATATATTTTGAGAGGTATACCCAGTGCAAATGACTTCTGGTATCATGCAAAATAGTAATTTTGGCAGATTTACCAGGATGAGATCCTGAGAAATGCAGATGAGAATGGATAAATTCTGAGCTGCTAAGGTTTCCCTTTGTAAGACAACAGTTGGCAGTAGCATCAGTATCATCGCTGACAAAGAAGCTGGTTTGTTTCTATGACATGTACTTATCTAAAAACTAAAATTAAGGCCTTAAAATGGCCTAACTAAAGTGAAGCTGTCTTGAAAAGAAAAACATCTCACAGAGTAAGATATTTTGCCTGACAAATAAGAAACCATAGAAATAAAACTAGCTATGTGTTATGCTGATTTTTTTTTTCAAACTACAAACTTCTGCTGCAAGTGGTCTGGAAAAAGGGAAAGTCCCAAATCACTTTACCACAGGCTATAGCTATACTAATATAAAAACAAGCCAGTTGTTAAAAGATTATCAAACCAAAAAGAATTACAGTGTTTTGTTCCGCATCTTCGCATTGGTTCCTCTACTCACAGAGGATTAGCCTGTGTTTACTGTTTTTGTTTTGGGTTAGGGCTTTTTTTGGCATGGGGAAATTCCGGCAAAGCCGGTATTCATTCTGCCCCCCAGCAGGTGCCTGAGCTGGGCTTAAAATCCGTGAGCTCCAGCTTTCCTGAGGGGTCACAAGGAGTGACCAATTGGAGCATTGGCAAGCAGATTGTTGGTCCAAATGGAGCTGGGAAGAGAATGACTTTGCTTTTTCTTGCTTTTCAGTTCTGCATTAATTTATTCTCTGTTCAGCACAAATTAGGGGGATGATTTTCCCTCATTAGGCTTTTTCTATCAACCATAAAGACATGATTTACACATACAGGTAATCTTCTGCATCTCCTTCTGAAAGCAGAACAATTCAGTACCCAAGAGAGGCAGCCAGGTTCTTTGTCATTGATCTGCGAAGCAGCCTGCCCACTTGGCATCTAGCTCCTGCTATTTCTTTGCAATAATTCTGAGCTTTATGTTATTTTATAAAGGGAGGGGAAAAAAAGAAAATAGGCATAACATGTTCTGCATTGTTTAGTATAGCAGTATTTCATTTCTAGTTTCCAAGCTTGTTATTGAAAGTACTGGCTGTTTTTAATCTAACATAACATTGGCTTCCTGTGTATTATCTCTCTAACTTAATTTTTGCTCTTCCGTCTCCCATGGTACTTCTACTGACAAGAAAGACAGTAAATGCTGGAACAATGCATTTCTGCCTCAGAATCATTTTTATCTTCTCAGCAGAGTTTTCAAAAGAGACCTAGTCGCCTCTGTATCTAGCTCTCTTTCAGCTCTCACATGCTCTTGTCACTTTCAAAGAGCATTTTGTGATTAAAAATAGCTTGATTAGTTGATAAAATTAAATATGCTTTGCACAGGGAGCACCGCCCTCAAACATCCTGGCTGTTAATGTGCTCTCTGTTTGCATATACTGTCACTGACAGGCTTCAGCCAAAAAGAAGTCCATGGTTAATGGCAGCATAAAAACCTTCAAGAAAGCAACAAATGAGGACAACATTTTTATTTTTGAAGTTGCTTTGTCATCAGATGTTCTAACATGTGCAGTGCCACATGTTTCACATATGCAACCAGTCTTGGTAGCTCACATTCCAGAAGGGACATGTTGAGAATAGTGGGATGGAGAAGCTGGTCCAGGCGAGATGGATGGCACAGAAGGGAGTTTCCGCAGTGGAGTTCCCCCTGAAGTGAAACAGAGACTGAGTGCCTGCTAAAGGTCAGAAATATCACAGAAGTTTTGGGAGACACAGTGGAAATGTAGAGGATCTGAAGAAAGTGGGAAGTCAGACAAGAAGAGAGGAGGCTTCTAACACAGGGGCTGGTGAGCAGCTGTGTGGAAGGGGTTTAGATGCAAAGCCACATGCAGAAGGTGATAATTCAGCTTTCTGCACATACATTTGATGTCACTCCCCCGTACCTGCAAGAAAGACAAGGAAATGGGGCAGGAAAACTGTGACTTTGGCAGCTGTCTTGGTGTGTGTACTTCTGCTAGTTAAATTGGCACAAGTCCAGACCTCTAGGTTTCTCTGTGGGCTGATCTGAGAGAAGCCAGGTATATACAGCTTCAGGTCTTGGTTATTACACTCAAGTAATCACCATGCAAATGCCACCCAATGGCTCTCTGCAAAAAAAGCGGGAGCAGCGGGAAGGCATGGGACACCTCAGTGCCCCTCCAGACTGATGGAAGCTGATGTTTGAGTTTAGGAACCAACAGCACATGTAGAGTCAGAAGAGAGAGGGTGTGTCTCTCCTTTCTCCTGAATTTCTCCAGTTATTCCTAACCAAGGACTGGTGACGTTGTAAAGTTTGGCATAGTTAGTTGCTGCTCTCCGTTGCCTGACGTAACAGCCAGGCACAGAGCACAAGCTGGGGAAGTGCTCAGACAAAGCCCAGCACTACAGCCTGCTTTTGGGCTAAGGGATGTTTGTTCACACAGTCCAGCATTGCTGAACTGGCTGCAGCAGCCTGATGGGTACCCAGCTAGAGGAGCTCTTCTCTGCCTGAGAGAAGCAGGTACACTTCATTTCCACTGCTGAGGTTTTTTTTTTAAATGAAGCTATTACTAATATACTGTGCTGCAAGTATTAGAGTAGGGATTGTCTGTGGTTTTCCAAGATGTGTCTTTTCCAACAATGTGATATCTGGGTGGAAAAAATGGGGGAAAAAAAATATTGAAAGCAGGTTTTTTGTTTGTTTCAGTTTAAATTTAAAACATGGTTCCTTTTATGTCATCTGATCTTGTGAGCTCCTCTAACTTCCTCCAAGAAAGGAAGATAATGCCCTCATTGAAGGTGATAGAAAATGCTGCTAGGAAATGCAACAAGAAAATGCAGGAGGTGGAAGGCAGGTCAAAGCAAATTACGTATTTGTTGAGGTTCAAGAGGAAGTTCAAAAGGAAAAATCTGTTATTATTTATAACAGTGGAAATTTTGATAAATCAGTTGCAATGAAACAAGAAAACCTCTATCCCATGATCCAACTCAGTGCTAATGTAACTTGAGTCTTTTGAAGTTATGCCAAGTATGGCTCCAATCTGAAGTCTTTAAGCATTTCCCCTGCAGAGTGTGCTCTGTTATCCCATTAGCAGTGAGACAGTCATGACACAGCCCAGAAACAGGCTTACGCTGCACAAGTAGCCAGCACCTCCATTGAGCCTCCCACTGCTTGGCAATTTACAGTAGCTGCTGAAGAAAAATGATTCCAATGGTAATGTGTTTGGGGTCTCAAAGCTTCGAGTGCACGGAGTGCCTCAACACTAAAATGCGTGGGAAATAATTGGCTTTAATGGAAGAAATCACGATCCCTTTTGTATTTTCTTTCTTTGTCACAGACTTACTATTGCTGAATTAGAGATGCTGATTAAGAATAACAGAAAGCTTTCACAACTCAACAAGTTAAGCCTTTGTGTTGGCATAATTAGGGAACTAAATCTTTCACAGCTCAGTCAAGCGAAGAAATGAACTAGAAAATTTGAGACCTATTTTTAAACGAGGATTATTTTTTCTCCAACCCCCCCCCCCCGTGACAGTCATCATAACAAAATACTTGCAGCTCTCCTGTGCCTTCATGCTGCAGCACTTTCATGTGCAGAAATCATTTTTGGACCAAAAATCTATCTGCCTTTTTATTAATTTCAAAAATCCATATTGGCATGTGCAAATGCAAATGCTGAGGGCTCAGTCACTGCACCTATCTTATAAATTTGTCCCATTAATTCTTCAAAGATCATTTTGTTAATCCAGACTTTCTGATGCAAATGCTTTCCAGGAGACATTACTGTGCTTGTATGGGAGAAAGACAAATGCCATAATGTATAGTTCACTTGAAATTTATTCTTGTATGTGCTTGTGGCAGCTGATCTAACTTTTATGAGGAAAATGTTAGTGGGCAAAAGGATAGCGATTCTGGGAAACTCCTGGGTTCCTGGAACCTCTAGGAACCAGTTTGGCTCCCTGGTTGTCATTACTGGTTATTAATGAGGAAGTCTTCCCGGGGTATGTTATGATGTTAATTGGGGTTTCCCAACTTGAATGGGAGTCAGCAGCCCACAGTTTCTTTTCTTCAGCCTCCTAATGGGTGCCACAGATTTAAAAAATGCTGCCAGTCTCTTGCTTCGGGATCTTCACTGTGAGCTTTATAAAACCTGGCCAAAGGGATCACAGCATAACTAAGCAGCTGCAGCACAACGTTTATTTACTGATGCATCTGTATGCATAAAACACAGTACGAAAACTATTTTGGTTTGATCATAACCTTTATCAACAAGGAACTTGCACACTGGCTAACCACACTTCCTCAGGCTCTGCAGGACAACTGTGCTTAGGTTTCCAGTGCCACCATTTCACTTGGTGGCTCCCAAACAGAGGTCTTTGTGAGTCCAGCTGATGCTGAGCCCAATTGAGCTGATCATAAACTGCCAAATATCAGTAGTTTTAAAAGGAAATCTTCATGGTTGAGGTTTAAAACAAACTCTTACTACATATAGTTTATTATATTTAAAACTGGAAGAAATAAGTGGGGTTTTTTATGTGTGAGGACAACAGAAGATTTCCTTGTAGGACCCCATGCATGCTTACTTATGTGCAGACTCATGCATATCTGAGAATCCCTATAACAAACAGACAACTGCACAGATGTGCTCATCAGCTATCATGGGTATTTTACACCTACTCATTCTATCAAGTTTGTAGTTGTCAGAGGTAAGAGAGATTTGCTGCTGTCTGCAGCCCCAGAACTGGTGTCTGCTACTTGCACTTCTCATTGTCAGGACCAAGCTTAGGTGAGAGTAGGAAGCAAAGGAGCCATTAGGTATCAGCGCCCTGGCAGAAAGAAGTGATTAGAACACAATGCTTACACAAGTTTATTGTGAAGGGGGGACTGCTTAAATTTATACTTGGCAGGTTTTGATATGCAAATATCAATTGTCATGCTCTTTGCTGCTTTAGACCATTTAATGCAATTTTAGGTTTGATACGACTGTGAAAATTGTTTCAGAAAATTTACCAAAGCTTTAGCATGGAAATCATCCACTCTTCTGCTCTCAGAGGAGTTTCACTCTTACATTACCTATTAGAAAAATAAAGAGAAAACCCACAAACCCAATTCATGAAACAAGTGGGTGAACAGAAGAAAACCACACAGTAAAAGGTCATTACAGGATATAGCGGCTGATTTACAGATGGGAGATAACTAATGTTCTAGCTGAACAACAGAAAAACAGCCTTTGGGCTGATTATAGAAATGTTCTGGGAAAACCTGATCTCTCCACCTCCTGGAATTATCCTCTGTCTGGGCAGGCTTCCCGCATCATTTATTAGCTACTTGACTTGGCTGTATGGAGAAGAGCGTGTAGGCATTACTGGTGGAACAGGTCATATCAGGCTGTTCCAGCTTGCTGGCCATGAGGTTCATCAGCCAAAGTTGGAGCATGTGTTTGAACTCCCTATATCTTTGCTCTTCTTACAGGAAACTTTACTGTAGTTTCCTTTGCTGTATTTTGGTGGTATTAGTTGGCTTTTCTTTGTCCTTCCTTCATTGTCCTCAGTGAAGCCTAAAGCCTAAACGCTTTTTTTGTTTATCCTCCTGCTGGATGGCCCAGTCACCCAACCTGCCCAGGCAGGAGCTACAGAGAGCTGTTCACATTTGTCTTGGTACTGGGAAGAAATGGAAGGAAGCCCCTACTTTACATCTTGCTTTGACAAATTGCCATACTTTGTGGTTTTAATGTTTGGGATTTTTGTGTGTGTGTGATTTCCCCTTCTACATGCTGTTAGGAAACACCCCCCGAAAACACTGCACGACTACTGGTAAAACAGGCAGAAAATTTTACTACATTTTCTAATATTTCAAGTATTTGAAATTGTTACCCCAGCTGCTGCCATCTGAGGTCTGATGAACATAAGTTTCCTCAAGCAGGGTACCTGACTGGGACCTTTCCTGTCTGATGGATCTGGGCTGGGCTTAGGTGGCACCCAGGGCCATAAGCAGGTGGCGGAGCTGGGCAGGGCCATTGGGTGCCAACAGTAGGCCAACACTTTGTAACTGAGAGTCTTCTGTACTCTTGGCTTTCATTTCTGCCAAGAGTGAGTTCAAAGGATGTGCTCGACACCCACCTACATCTGGGCTGTCCCACTGCTATAAGGACCAGGCTCTCCCACCTGTACTCACTAATGATAGCTAAAAGAATCTACTGTTGACGTATTGTCTGTATATGCACAAAGTAAGCATAACACAAACATGAGTGTCCTTGATGCTTGTACAGCTGTATTGCAAGGCAGGTAGGGTGACGCTTGAGTATTGGAACTGAGTAAAGTAACTTCTCCGCCACAGAGTCTGCTTCTAAACTGAGCAGAACCAGGTAGCGAAACACCCCCTTTACATTTCGCCAGTTTGGGGGTTTATCTGCTTGGTCTTCCAAACAGGTTTCACAAATCTCAGAGTCTACTGAATGGCTTGAAATAAAGGTGGTCCTTAGCAGTGCTATCACCTCACTTCTTCAATAACTCAGCTACAGCAGACTTAATGAGCACTGGGGACTTTCTCTGAGGCTCTGGTTTCAGCCATCGTCTGAGGGACACTTCCTGAATACACAGACCCAGTCAGGAGTACATGGTCCTCCTCCAGCTATCTGATCCCTGGTGTCCCAACTTACTGACAGTCATTAAGGATATTAGCCAATTCAGCCATGCCTAATACTTTAGGAAACTTTAATCTCAGTTCTCTCATTCTTGATCTGCTTTCTTTGTTGCTCTTCCTATAAAACTTCTTTTTGTTTTTAATGTTTTTATGATTTACAGCATAAACTGTCTTCTCCCAATAGGATCTTGGGTTTTGATGTACCACACCTTAGGTACCAACATAAAGGTTTTGTAGGGAAACGTAAATTACCACTTTTCACAGTAGTTCAGCTTTACTGACTTCAGGGGTTGCTTGGGGATTGCTCACTATCATCCCTCCTTTTATGGGGAAGCCTGACAGTTATTCTGCAAGGAAGTCAAATAGGTCAGCTTGCTTAAATGTTTTGTCTGGTATCTAAGATGACTCGTGCCTATTTACTTGGTTAATTTATCTTTATCCTGTGGAGTCCTAAAAAAAATAAAGAAATAAGAGTTTCTCTTTAAAGGGCTGCTGTGAAAACAATTAAAGTAATTAAGATTATCTGTGTTTGTGTTAAGAGACCTGTCTTCCTTCCCTCCGTTGCCCAAACAAGAGCTCCCTGTGATCTGAGTTCCAGCCCTACATGTTTCAGGACAGAGTTTTACTGCCTCAATCGCAATTCCTTCTGCCCAATAACGCACTCAAGGAGAAAGCATTTAACTTCTTTTCTGACTTAATTAATGATGCCTCCAACTGACTCATGATGAAAGTAAAATTGGTGTCAACACCTAACTGTATGGCTTTGTGGCTTCTGCTGCTATTGAATGAGACCATAGTCAAGAAAATGAAATTAATTTGATACATCTAATAGATTATAGTGACATGTCTCAATGTCAGTTTTCAAATGATGGATGCTCATCAGTCATCTTCACCCTCATCAGCAATCAGCAGGTAAGTAGATAGCTTCTCAGCTGAAAAAATACACAGGTTTCCACTGTAATACCAAACATCTTAAACAGTATTTACAGGATTGTCAGCAGCTTTCTAAAACAGTATGAAAGGATTTTAAAATTCAAAATAGATTGATCTATTTCAGTTCGAAAAAAAACAGACCAAATGAATAGCACATGGCTGATATTTCAATCCTATTTTAATTTGCCTATGAAACTGGACTGCTGTCTTTCTATTATTATTTTGAGATGTGTAATTTTGCAGTTCAGGAATACAAAAAATTCATTTTTTCAGTCATAGCTTTTTTTAACAGACTAACACAAATGACTTAAAACCAGAAAACAGTATTTCCTGTCTGCACCATGCAGTTCTCCTGCTCATATTAATGCTGCTTTTCACATTATCCCTTTCTGTGTCAGCCTGATCACTGCAGAAGAAACATCCTCAGAAGACAACTCTGGAAGTGGCTATAGGAATCATAAGCTTATGAGCATGAAACAGATATAATTTCAGTTTGGTGGAGTGGTACTCCTGTTACCTGTGTTACCTGTCAACAGAAATGTGACTTATTATGTATCTCTGATGTAGAAAGCTGTATTTAGAGGTTGAAATACAGTAACATTAAATCGAGAAAAGTTGTCACCAAAGCCACACTATATAATACCAAGAGTTGCAATATAAACAATTAAAACTTACATTAAAATTAAGCCAGGTTTTGATTTGTTGGTTTGGTTTGGTTTGTTGGGGATTTTTTTACTATGCTTTGCTCAGTACAGTGAATTCAGTATCAAAATCATTCTGTTAATACCAAGATTACATGGAAATGTAATGTTTATATATCCTTATATAAACTCTAAAAATTTACTCTTTTGATCAAGAGGTCTAGACTAGGACTGGAGAATTTTACTGAACAAATAGAAAATGTAGCTGAGCAGCAAAGCAGAACTATTCCTTTTTTAGTCAGAAAGTCAGAACCAGTTGCAGCTCCCTTTAGTTTTTATTATGGTGGCGGGAATATTCCTGTTATTCTCACATTACTGTTACAGAGCCATTAAGATACAAACATTAGCAAAATAGTTTCAGTAAGACTCTTAACAACTCTTAATTAAACAAAAGCACATGACAATCTCAAATCTCTAGGTTATTTTAGGTAGAATAGTTCAGAGACTCTATGAAAATATTTAGGATCTTGTTAAATTTGGGGAATTTTTTCTCACCTACACTTTCCTATGATTGGCCTTGCTGACAGCTTTTTCTCCTCCCCCAGCCCTGCAGAATTCAACTCTAAAAATCACTCTCTGCAATTCGGGCCCTCCATGCAGCTACGGCTGCAGCGCTGCTGAAGCTTTTCTGAGCTCTGTACTTTGAACTCCTGGTGGCCCACACCATAGTCTGCCCAGGCAGCCTAGACAAACTTAAACTGGCTAGTTGGACTAATGCTTGCTGTACACATACAGACCAATCGCAGAAAGCTTGCTGATCTGCATATTTGCAGCAAATTTGACACCTCTAGAAGATGCTGAGATTTCGTGGCATTACTGCAAGCCTCTTTGGCTGTGTCTGGCTGCTGACATTGGCTAGGCTGTGTATAGACATGTGCCTCTCGTGGCATGTGCAAAGCTGTCACTGCCCTTGTCACGACATTAAAAAAAAAAAAAAGAAAAGAACATGGGGATGGATGTTCTTTTGGCAATAATAATAAATGAGTAAAATTAAAAGGTGGGGAAAAGTCAGGGGATCACCTAGTATTTCCCCAGCCCTTGGGACTCTGGAAGGGCAAAGATCAATCAGGCTCATGACCACTTGAATTTGAAGTAGGTCACTAAAATTGCAATTATTTTTAGCTAGCAATTGAAAAAGTGCTCACCATTTTCCACATTACAGACTCTGCTGTTCTGTTGTCTTTCTCCAGAAAAACAGTATGATGCATACAAATAGGTTTTTAAGTTCTCCACACTGCCTTATCCCACTGAACAGTCTTAGAAAGATGTTGCCTTGGTTTAGCAGAAGTCACTGCAGAAGTTACTGTTAGAGAAGAACTAACATAAAAAAGCCAGCTGCTCAAACGTTGGAAATTAATTGGAAAACTACAAAAAGAATTAATTATTAATTTATTCATCTCTGCTTTTCCTTAGTATTACCTAAAACCAGGTGTCTATCCTTGCCCTCTGTAACAGAGTGGGTGAGTAACTTTCCTGTATAAAACTGGGTCATGGATCACCTGGCTCATTTCTGCAATGTTGATAAAGGAAAATTGCAGGAAAGCTTACCAAAATGAAGCCATTTGATATATGACCTACTCCTAGGCCACCTTTTTATCTCTCACATAAGCCTGTGCCTCTGCAGCTGTGGGTGATGGACCACCCTGCTGTGGTGCTCATTAGCCCACACCACTTTTACAGCTGTGCAGGCTGGTTGTCACTGGGATTTGGTACCCAAAGCAAGCTTGGCTTGGCTGGGTAACTCCTAAGCTCACATAGGGGTTTGTGGGTGTTATGTTGGTCTTTTAAAAGAATTAATTAAAATCCCACTGCTCAGTTTGAAAAATCCCCTGTGCCAGCAACTTTCCAATTTGTCAACAAACATCTGGTGGAAGTAGCTGGTGGAAATGAAGGAGGGTATCAGTGCAGACTGCAAAGCATCACATTGTACAGGAGGGTGATTTTTTTTTTGCATGTTTAAAAATATATGACCATGCCAGCGTCTTGTTGTTCTTCTGATACACTCCTATATTTAAGTGAGTTTCAGTTACGAAATGCAAAGGATGCTAGTGATGTTCTGGTTATTTAGGTGCCAAAGATGGTGCAGTGATATACCCAGCACCTGAGTGTGGTCTCAATGTGTGCCTGATACCCTTTGTCACCAGTACTATCCACAGTGTATGTAATATTGCAAGTACATAATGGCTTCATGCAGCAAAATGCTGAGCACTCTTAGCTCTCTGTTTCTGCTGAAAGTGAAACATGCTCCTGCTGTGTCAGAAAAACTCAGTTTATATTCTGTTGGATTGAGCCTTACATTAATCTACTGTAGTACTTTTATTTTAAGTGCAGTGGTGTAGCCATACAGCTATGCAGCCTTATAAAAAAATAAACCCAGGCTTCATTTAGGAAAATAAAGGTTGGGAATGCCAGCTTTGTTAATTAATAGAAGTTCAGTGTGAGGAACATTTAGGATTTAAATGTGCTAATATAAAGTGTTAATTCAAAGACAAGTGACAGCCACATAGCAGACTCTGTGTTGTTACACATAAGGTATTAGAACAGGATTTGTGCTATGTGGATGCCATTGCTTTTTCTTTTATACTGCATTACTGCATGCCTGGGACCAGCCATTTCCCATGTCTGATCCTCTCAGTATTTGTTTGTCTGTTGGTCTTGACAATAAGGACAAATATGTAGCTCTTTGCAAGAAATGAAAACACTGTAATTAAAAGGACACAATATAAATATCCAGGTTTAAGGATAAACAGGAAATTCAGTGCTCCTCTAGCCATGCCATCTGCTGAGACCTACAGGCAGAGCTTCACTCGTAGTATCTAGAGATAAAACAATTTGTAGCACAGGGGAATAAAAGTATCTCTGCAACAGACAGATTAAGCTGCTTTTTTTTTGCATTCTAATCTGTTAATCACGGACAGGGCTTAAGTACAGCTCAAGGCAGACCAGACATTGAATGATTTAATTTTGCTCTCTGTATTGAACCGGATTTAATTTGAAGCTATGCTGTTACCCACTGCTCAGCAGATCTTTAAAAAAATGAATGCCCATAACGAGATCTCTGCAATGAATCAGGGATTGTGTGCTTAAAATGGGTCACAGGGCTGGCCTTGCCAGGTCCCTGTGACAGCAGCTGCATTTATGACAGTCATGCGGGCTAACCTTTGCAGAATTCACTTGAGGGTCAAATTTGGGGGCACTCCATTTAAAGTACTTACCAGCCTTTTCTGTTTTGGTTTGTTTGCTTTTTATTTGTTTAAAAAGAAGTGACGAGGGTCAGTAGCTTAAAGCAACTTCAGCCAGCTCAGAAAGCAGAGAATAAAAATTACAAGCGGGAGTCATGTTTGGAGGTGAAGGGGTGGAGTAATAAACCCCAGGACAGCTAAGAGGGTGGAAGCTGGTGGCCCTGCCAGCCCTGGAGAGAGTTTGCAGTGATTCCCAGGGAGAAGGCGATGGGCCTCATTTTCAGGAGCTGGAAAGGGCTGGGATGCTGGGAATGCCTAAGTGTGGTCTGGCACCCACAATGCACATAATTGCTGACAGTGTCACAGCAAATCCCGAAGGAAGAGAAACAACCAAACATGGAAGTATGCTTTGGGACAAGGTGGAAAACTAGCTAAATAACAGAGACTGCTAAAGCATGCTGAAAAGAGGCTTCTAATAATTTCAGATTTTTTTCTTTTTTAGTTTCTGGAAGCCTGTGAGCTCCTCCTGCAATGCTGTCACTAACAAAGGCTTTCATGATTATTTTTTTTCTTTTTTCTCTGTGTATGTGAATGATTTTAGAGATGAGTGTACCTAACACCAAAAGGTTCACTGGCCAGGCCTGGAGATGCTGTGCTTCTTCAAGGTAGGGTCAGATATTCATTGCAAGGTGCAGGACAGTGTATTTTAAAGTGATAGTTATCTGCACCACATCCTTGTTGATGCTGTGCACAGAAGAACATGCTTCTGAGACTTACTCCTGATTCACATCAGCCATGCTGTGACATCTGCTGCTGTTCCTTAACTCATCTCACACATGGGACTTGGAAGTGCTGACAAGCAACAAAGCCTGTCTGCTCCTTTGGGGCAGTGACTGTTGGCTGCTGTGAACATTTCTGTTGGCTAGGAACATAAGGAAATATTTTTGTGAGGAATTAAGAAATTAAATGGGACTAACCTAAAATATTCAAGTAAACAGGTCTGTTAGATAATCTACTCCCTCCCCACACAAGCTGGCTTGCTTCATTTAGCACAGTGAAAAATATAGGTATTGCCTTCCATGATTACCTGATTTAAAACTGAACAGCAAAGTGGAGAATCAGATCCCTTGTGAACTGAATGTATCAGGAAAGCAATAAAGAGATTGGATATAAAATTATCAATGCTGACCTAATGCATCCATCTTTCTTTCTCTACCTGTTTCGGAGTAAGACTTTTAATAGTCACCAGGAAGTTGGATGGTTTGTTTTTCCTTCTTCTCTCCTCAATTTCCTCTTAGCCATGTTCGTGGCTTGGTTAACAAAATGTATTTGCATAGTTTTGGCATACATAGTACATTTTTGGCATACAAATTGGAAAGGAATGCTAACCACCGGAGGGAAAACTGTGTTGTGGAGATGAAAGCATACCACACCTCACAGCCCAGAGAGGGCTATAGCTCTTCAGTATGGTAGGTGGGTTTGGTGGTGGGGTGGGGAAATTAGGGAAACAAATTCTTTATTCACTGTCACTGTACTCCTAAATATTTTCCTTGGGTTTAGTGATAAAATCCTCAAGGCTGAAAATGTTGAAAAGGGAAAGGTCATATAAAGCAATATAAACTCCTTCCTTCTTCTGAGCAGCTATCAGTCCAAGACAGCTTCCATGGATGTCCATCTGTCCAAGCTACTTGCTGGTACTTAGTAGTGTTATGAACAGATGAGAAAGGTTACTTCTGTTTTTTTTTTTTCTTGTAAGTTCATGTATGTTTCATTGAAGTATGGAGGACATTTTAAGACATTTTTTTGGGGTGGGAATTATGGCCATTGTAGGTCAAGGTGTTCCTGAAGGGCCTAGCCAACCGCATTAAAACACAAACCTGAAGAATACTGAAAACCAAGCCCCATGATGATTACAAGGTATCCCATTCCCTCTGTACTGCAATGAGCCTATGGGCAGTTAGATGCTGCATCTGACAGCAGTTGCAGAGGATCGCTTTCTTTTCCTCACACCTCCGTACTTCTTCACATCCTATCTGCCCACTTTAATCTCTGACTCATGAACAGCTTGGAGATGACTGCACTTACTCCTCTGAGTTGATCTATTTCCAGAAATTAGGGGCAGAATGACACTTTCAGGCAAAGAAGGTGATCTCTTCCAAGTTAGTTGCTTCTCTGGCCACCAGAGTCTCCTCAGAAACACACCATTTTGGTTGCAGGCCTCCATTTTACCCTTTTCCTATGGCAGCTGCACATTTACTCCCTCAATCCCAATGCACTTTATATTCTTCAACACCTCAGACATCAGTTCAGCATCTGTTGGTCCAGTCACAGAGGGATAAAAAAATGATTATCCAGTAATTGGCTCTCATCATGTAAAAAGCTGTTTATTCACTTCCTAAGACCCACAGTTTCAGTCTATCTCTTGTTGAAAGTGGTCAATGGCACAGAGATGAATATCTTAACAAATTAGGGTTATCTGCAATAAGAGCAATCCTTCAGTGAACTTTCCTTTGCTTTTCTATAATCTCTTAATGAGCCCCTGCATGTACTATCATGTCAAAGCTTGCATCTATTGTGGAAGCATTCACAGCTGAGATGATCATCCTGTCTATCCTCTACAGCTAATGGACAGAAACTGGCAATTTCAAGGTGCGGTTGTTTCATCTAGGACAAACACCAGGTTTCAAACAGGATGAGTCATGCCCAGAAACATCTGTTGTTCTTCATTGACTGTAAAGACATCCCAATACCAAAGCAGATGTCTGCACTGGGGATGTCGAATCTGAGCCAATTTACCCTCCTCTCTCATTTTTGTATTTGCCTTTTAAAGTCTCCCAACACAGCTCTATACACTTTGTGGTCTTCCAGCTTGCTGCTGAACTTGCAAATTTCACCCATGAGGATTGGGTCTAATCTGCATTGTTCTGTCTGAATTATTTCACATTTTAGAAATGTTTTGAAATTCCAACAAAGTGATGAAGGCAGACTTTTCCCATGTATCTTCAGATCCACTGTTTGCTTACTAGGAGTTCTTACAGAAATCAAAAGGGCCTCTGTGTATTGTCCATACAGGTCAAGCAGGATGAATACAGCACAGTCTGAGAAATCTCTTGGTAGGAAAAGTGGAAATGGAATACTACCATATTTTAGGCATCTCTGTTCCTACTTACACTCATGCATATCTTCGGTAATTCACTTTCCTCTTCCAGCCAAGTCACTTTTTTCTGCCGGATGAAGAGCAAAGTCCAGTGCTTCTTCCTTTTCACCACCCTTTAAATAAGAGCGATCTGTTTCTACTTGCATTTCCTTGAAAAAACTGTATTTGCTGAGCAATATCCCCCACCTCAGACATAGCTTGTGCACTTAACCGAATAATTGCTTTCTGGCAGCCTTCTCTGAGAACCTGCTTTCTCTTTTGCAAATGTCTTTCTGTACATTTCCTGTGCATGTGAGAAAGTTTCCAGTGGTTTTGATTGTGCCCCACTCTGTTGATACCCTTAGACTTGAAGATGCAAGATCCTCTTTTTGCATCCAGAAAGACTTCCTCTGAGCCCTGCCTATATGAAGAGCAGATTCAATATGACAGACAGATGTCTCAGCCTGTGCAGTACAAAACTCTGCTACTGCTGGTTTGCTCTGGAGACCTGCCTTCAGTAAAGTGAAGCACTCCTCAGCCTCTCATTGTTTTTCTTCTTCTTTCTTTTTCTTCTATTATTTTAGTATTAACTTCTTCGTGTTTGGACACAGGAATACAATCTGAGCATTTGGTTAAAATTTAAAGTGACCAAGTTGAGCTTTCTTCATAAGAACTTATTCAAGTTTCCAGTAACATTAAAAAAGTTGTATCTGCCCTTAGATAGCAGATTATCTTATTTCTCAGTGTTCAGCTTCCATACCTTAGTTTCATGATTTTTGGAAGCTGCCCCAGTTTACTGTCATCTGCTTCTTGGTCAACAACTTCACTGCATTGCTGACTGAATTTTTTGCTCTTTGTTACAGTTTTTAATTTTCACCTCTTTCCTCTCTGTAAAAATTACTATTATTTTTATAGGTTTCATGATTTATTTAGCCAGTATTAGATTGGGCTGGCTTCTCTCCTACTTTGACTTGCTTAGAAGGCAACTTTTCCACTTCTTTCACAGCTTCTCCTCACATTACTTTCTTCCAGAAGGTAGCAGGGCAGACTCTAATTGAAGCATATGCAGCTTAATACCATAGGTGCAATTTAGTGGAAGTTTGTTTTATTGCTCTCCTCTGAAGTTAGGCCACCTGAGCTATTGCCAGCTCATGCTGAAAATGTTTTCCAATCCAAATGACATTTCCCAGATGACCAGATGAAAAGTAAAATAAATTAAGAAACTAGCAAGCAGATTCAGAAGACAAACAAAACCAAAGAGAGCAACCACAAACTTTATTTGCTACCTGTGTTTGGACCGATTCCCAAAGTCCTCTCCATGTTTTATTCAGCTAGGAGCTGTCAGGACATGTCTGCAGCTGGCTGGAGTCAGGAGCTGATTGCCTGGACAAGCTGTATGTCCTGGCACTAGCCCCTGAGCTACAACCTGCTGTTTACAGCAAAGACCTTCTGATGAATTCCTTGGTGTACTGGTGATTCAGCTGAATATAAACCCACTTTTGGAGAAGTCCTGACACTTCAGTTTTAAACATGGTATTAATTTATTACTCCCCCAATTTCTGAAACATCGTCTCAGATAGCATTAGCTTGTGATCTGCCACTGCACTTTAGAGAGCTCAGGCTGGCCACCTGGCCTGACCTCTGTTAGTATCAACAACAGACAATTCACTTACCTTGTGCAAATGCCTCCCTTTTGACAGGGAGGTTAATTAAAAGCTGAATTTATGAGAATCCAAGCATATAAATTTTCTGTATCGCAGGCCTCAACAGCTATTTCTTTTACATCTGTTTCAGTGCTACATGAAATTGTTTATTACTAGCTTTAGACAAAGAGTAATTATGATAACTCAGGGATTGTTGCAATTGCAGCTTGCAGGATCCCTTTTTTGCTGATAAAGATGACAAGTCTGAAGGGGCTTTTAAGAACTTGGAAGTGATAAAAGTGAGGTGCTCTTCCTTAAAAGGGTCAGAGTCTCTTCTCAGCATTATAAAGCAGAGCTAAGTCCAATGAAAATAAGCAGGTGTTCCTGCTTCAGAAGGATGTTCAAGCATACAGTGAACAGGCAGGGCAGGAATTACTTGTCTTCAGACAAGTTAAGTGTTTGTATGGCTTGTGGGACCTATAGGAGTACAAGTTAGTAATGTACACCTGATCGTAAGAACAACCTGCAATATACCCTGGAACCTGCAACCCTCTACAGCTTTTCTGCTGTTCATGGCAGCAGAAAAGGGGCTCAAAATTGTTAGGATCCATCATGACAAATGATGGCAAAGCCAGACAGCTTATATCCTTTCCCTGAAACCTTGCCAAACTAAACATTCACTCATCCAAAGCCCTTAACTCTCAGAACTTCTTCACCCATAAGTATGCTAAGGCTGTGTACAAGCAAGAGAATTTTTATTATATAAAAATAACCACACTCAGGAACTTGCACAAAAAATACAGAAAAATACAGAGATCAACTTTGACAGAAGCTTATCGGCATCCAACTCCTTTTGTGTGATTTCCAGATGGCATCCATCTTATCACTTGTTATGGAAGTCATGCTGGTGTCCTAAATGTGTCTGTCAATCACCTTGCTGTGCTTAATACTGATGTGGGTTTGTCCTAGTTAGAATTCTTGATGTTATAAGAAGATCCTTCTCTCAGGATTTCCTAGGAGCATTTACATTGGAGGAAAAAAAAATCAATCTTTTTATTAGTCACCCTAGTAGTTTTCCATGTCCTCTCTCCAAAAAGTATGAGGTCTGCACTGAAAGGATGTATTTCTGGAGCATTCTTAATTTTTGATAGTTGCTTGTTGCTTAGACATTAATTGCTCATTGCCTGTGCAGATAAGTAAAACTATTTTCTTCCTGTTCTTCCTGTTATCCTTCCCTATGCATTCAGGTGTACCCTTTGATTTCTGTTATTGAAGAAAAAAATTATTTTGCACCAAGTAATATTTTTAACAGATAAGGACATTCGGAATAATTAAGATAATCCAAAGAATTCAGATACTCGCTATAGTTACCTTTTTCATGGCTAGTTGTGCAGAAATAATACTGCAGTTTGGGTGATGTGCATCACACCTCTAAATATGGAAAAGTCATCAGCAGCAGGTGCCACTCTATGTGAGTATGGCTGATGTCCAAACTAGTAAGTCCTACCAGTACCTAAGCTGCCATACAGAGCTCACTGCCCTAGTACATATGGAGATGGTCCATAAGTGGAAGGGCATCACTGAATCATATGTGTCAGCTCTATGAAGAAGCACTTCAGTTTTGCATTGCTGGGCTCCTTATAGCATTGTGTTCCTTACTGAAGCTAGAGTGTGGTCTAGACACATCTGTGTAAACTAGGTGTAGAAATCTATTCGAACCTGACAGATTGAGGATACTCATTTGGGTTCAGAGTCACGAGAAAAGTGTTTGCAAGGCTTCTAGACTTTGACCCCAAAAGCAGTGTTCTACATTCATACTGTCCGGTACTCAAGCTAGTAAGACATACATAAAACCAGCCCATATGTCTCTGCACCTGTAGCACTCTTCTACATAAGACCAGCAGAAAGTGTCAAGAAGACTATATACCCTCCAGCCACTCCTGGTGACCTGCTTAGCTGTTCTAAAAAGAGATCAGGATATTCTCTGGGGACTGCTTGTCTCTTTACCTGTTTTACATTCATAAAGCTTGCTATGGTCTTTTCTGTTGCTTCCTGTTAAGCTGTTTTGCTATTGCTGTTTGTCCTGGGTTCAGCAGTAGCAGTCATTTTTCCCCTTCTTGGTAGCTGGTGCAGTGCTGTGTTTTGACTTTCGGCCTGGGAACAGAGCTGATAGCGATGTTTTGGTTTGGCCAAGGACTTTGTGAGCCTCATGCTCTGCCAGGGAGGAGGGGAAGCCGGGAGGAAGCAGAGACAGGACACCTGACCCAAACTGACCAAAGAGGTATTCCATACCACAGCACGTCACGCCTGGGATGTAACTGAGAGTTACCCGGAAGGGCTGGGACTGCGGGGTTGGAGGAGGTATGGGTTGGTGCTTGGTTGGGCTGGGGGGCGAGTTATCGGTCGGCTGGTGATGAGGTGTTGTATTCTCTTCCCTTGTTATTTCCTTTATCATTGTTATTATTGGTGGTAGCAGTAGTGATTTGTGTTATACCTTAGTTACTAAACTGTTCTTATCTCAACTGTGGGAGTTGCATTCTTTTTGACTCTCCTCTCTGTCCCTCCGGGAGTAGGGGGAGGGCAAGAAGAGGGGGGGGGGAAGTGAGCGAACGAGTTGTCTGGTTTGGTTTAAACCACGACACTGTTATTCTCCCCACTTCATAGGGAGTTCTCTTGTGTTTTTATGTTTTGCTCTTCACAGCTGCTGTTTTGACGTTGAAGCAGCTTTTCAGTTATAGCTGAAACATTGATTCTATCTTCTACTGGTGGACTACTGGAGAGGTGTCTGTTGGCTCATTTAAATGAGCTTCTAGCTACATGCTAGTGTCATGACCCATGTTCAACAGCCAACAGGGCATGTATATTTGCCTATAATTATTAGATTTTCCAGAAATGTCTTTTTGAGACATACTCTGGAGAGTTTCATGATATTTTGTCTATCTGCAAATAGAGATCTGTGAACCAATAGTGTATTGACACAGCAAAATCTGACTTAACCATTCACCATTTTGATTAGACTCAGAATCGGTTCAAAAGTGCCCAAGGTTTTAAACTAACCATCCTTGTTATTCTGCATTGAAATTGCTACCTAGGCACTAGATGTCATTCCTAAAGACCTCAAGGAATACATGCTGCAAGTTATAACAGGAACCTTCACTTTTTCTGTTTTTAAAATAGGTTTTTCAATACTGCATATTTGGATTTCTGATCTAGAAATAAACTCTAGTGGATTTTTTACTGAGGGGTTCTCCCTATGTCAATTCTTGCTCTGCTTCCAACAGCACTGTGACAGTGCTGGTAGGCTTCTGTTACAGAAGTTCAGGAAGTGGACAGCAGTGATTCCTGTTCTGATTTATTGTTTGCTTGAACTGGCCCACCTGGTAAGAGTAATTTTAAGGCTATTAAAAGCAGTCTATTTTACCAGACATTTTACAGTTTTCCTCATTAATCTCACATTGTTCAATTCAGTTTTCATTACTGATGTGATCTACAGGACTTCTCAGGACCTGGCTTTCTTCTGTGTTTTGGCAAAAGGCCATTGCATTCTTCAGATTAAGCTGATCTCTTTTTGAGGCCAGCTTGGCTCCCAGATTTCTTTCAGCACTGAGACTTGTTTTATGCAATTGGAAATCCTCTGAGCATAGAAGTGTTGGGTGAAGATGAAAATATTATGTCCTCCCTAGGAACAGAGCTACTTGGGATTTATCACTTGGGAATGACCTGCTAAAAACCATTATTATGCATTCCCAAATCCTCCCTCCTAGACTGTGTCTTTTGGGAAAGGTGATGGTGGGTAAACTCTAGTTAGTCTCATAACTGTGATGGAAAATCATATAAACAACTGGATAAACATTCGCCCCCCACTCCCCCACTTCCCAAATTGAAACACTTGTAGTAGCTCAGTCATAAATCAGCTGGATTATGCTGCTTTTGTCTGGGATAGAGTTCATTTTCTCCATAGCTGTTCTGGATTTGTGCTGAAATCAGTGTTGATGACACAGGGATGTTTTTGTTACTGCTGAGCAGCGCTTACACAATCAAGGCCTTTTCTGCTCCTCACCCCACCCCACCAGTGAGTAGGCTGGGGGGTGCAAAAGGAGCTGGGAGAGGATACAGCCAGGACAGCTGACCACAACTGACCCAAGGGATACTCCATACCATATGGAGTCACGTTCAGCGTATAAAGCTGGGGGAAGGAGGAAGGGGCAGATGTTTGGGGTGATGTTGTTTATCTTCCCAGGTAACCATTGTGTGTGATGAAGCCCTGCTGTCCTGGGGATGCCTGAATAACCTGCCTGCAGACGGCAAGTGCTGAATGAACTCCCTATTTTGCTTTGCTTGTGTGTGTGGCTTTTGCTTTACCTGTTCAACTGTCTTTATCTCAACCCATGAGTTTTTTTACTTTTACTCTTCTGATTCTCTCCTCATCCTACCAGGAGGTGAGTGAGCAGCTGTGAGGGGCATAGGTGCTGGGTAGGGTTACTTGACAACATGGATGATTACTAGTTCCCAAATCACGTGGACAGAAGGGCTAGTAAAACCTTCACAATTTAAGTAAGTTATGCTTTCTAAGCATCTCCAAAGGGATGTATTTGCTAAGCTTAGCAAGACATGTAAGCCAACTATATCGTAAGGCATAAAGCAAATGTCAATTTCTGTAAAACTGCAGTCATGATCATTTTTCTATAGTGATGTGCTACCTGCAAAAGTTGTGGGACTAAATTGCGTGCAGACATCAATTTCATCCCCACTAATGCAAAAGGTTTGTGCAGTATACAAGTGTGGGATTTGGTGCAGATTAATTGATTTTAAAAGGAAAATTCATGAAGGATCTTAATCTCCAGCACAGTTCTCTACTAAAAAGGATGTACAGAGTTCTGCTTTTTTGAACATACAGAGAATCAGACAAATTGGCAGTTTTCATCACCAAGCTCCTTCTCACCAAACACCCTACAAATGTGTCTTCTCACGATCACACTGCTATGTTTGTTTAGGCTGCCCTGAGGTCTGTCTACCTCTTTCACCATCTGGACTATCTCTCATCCTTCCAGATGCCACTGGATCAAAACAGTTCTTAGAAAGAACTGTTCCTTAGAAACTTCTGAGCAGCTGTCATTTTTATTTCTTTTAGGCAGGGATATTACCAGTGCTTTGGGTAAGAAGGACACCTTAATCTCTGCTGCCAGCTCAGATAAAGGAACCTGTAGACTTCTTGCAATTCTCTCAAATGAAAAATGAAGATTGCTTCCAATTATTTCAACTTGGTTTAATCCATATTGTAATCATATTAAATTACCAGTTTTTCCACATTTTAGCCTACTATATAGCAATTACTACTATATAGCAATTATGTTATTTGCTGTATGTTCATTAGAAATTTTCAGCTCAAGGACAAGCCCAAATTAATTCCTCATACTTCATTTATTCTTGACTGTCATTCTTACACTGTGTCTTCCATTCTATGCCTGGAAATCAGATTCAAATACCATCACCACCAATGGAGCCCCTACTACATGCTGCAGTTCCATTACTCAGATGAATTAAAAATAAATGCCCTTAAATAAATATTTATGCCCTAAATAAATAAGTAAATAAACAAATAGAAACGCCCTTTATGCTGTGACAGCTAGTGCTGTCACAGCTTGGAATGGGAGCCCATTAGACAATCTATTGCTCACTCCAGCACCTGAAATGATTTCAGACTTGCTGATTACCAGTACATCCAGGAGCTAGTAACCTCTGAACCTAGCAGTTCAGACAATTTTCAATCCACCTCACTTTCTACTAATCCACAGCATACTTGAAAAGCTTTTCTATGAGGATCTTATGGGAGACAGCACTGAAAGTCTTGCTGAAGTCCAGGCAGACACTATCCAATGCTCTTGTCTTGTCTACCAGGCCAGTACATGCCTTAAAAATCCTGTGATCAAGAGATTTTGAAGCTCCTGTTATGCTGCAAAGCCTGGAGCTTCCCCTCTGAGCACAACTGAAGAAATAGCACAGGTATGCTTAAATATATAGGAGTTAAGTGATAACCAGAGTTACATTGTATAAAGAACACTTGAAGCCTTAAGATCTTATAATTTTGTTTAAATGCCATTCACAGTATTCCAATTACTAATTGCAGGGTCTACTGACTGTGTATACCTTTAGTTAAAACCTAGGACAAACTATAGCTCAAAACATTGTTTGGTTACACCAGCTAAAAAGTGAAATGACTGTTGCTCATCTAAAGTAGGAAACATCTACAGTGTCAGAAGAGATGTACGAACACCAGTAAAGTTTTATAGACCTTTCCTTTGAAAAGATTGAAGAGGTTTATAAGGAAAGCTTATATGGCCAGATCCCTTCATAAACAAGAGACATTTGTATTTAAATCTGAGAAGATTTAGATAGTCTTGAATGCCCAGATATAGGTAATTTTTTCTGTATGAGGAAAGAAGCTGTTATCACATTCTTTTTTCTCTGTAATAGAGTGATTGCACATTGGTGTAGCTGACAAAACCAAGCAACCGTATCCCTCCACAAGTTGTAACATTTATGCACATATGAACAGAATAACAAAACAGATCCCAGAAGGATCTGTCATGGATGGAAACTTAAGCCAGTGCATTTACATTGAAAATAAAAATCAAGACAGTTCTAGAAGAAAAATATTTTTAGTTGGAAAGGGTACAATAAAAGAAGAAAGCATCTACCTTTTTTTTAGCCAAAAAAAGAGAGCAACATATGGTGAAACTGTCTAAGAAAGTTTGAAGGCTTTAATGGGTGGGAAAAGTGAAGAAAGTAGAACCAGAATATAAATGGCAGGCTCCACAAACTGAAAAACTTGCTAATGAAGGTCAAGCCCAGTTCCCACAGAGGATTAAAAGAACGATCCCTCAGCCTAATCCACAAACAGGTAAGAAACCCTGGGGGCCTGGGCAACCCCACTCACCTTTTGGAGTTACATTACTGAGAGAAAATGCATTAGATCCAAGTAAAAAATCCAGAGTAAAGTACCGTTATTTCAGCAAAGCTTTCCATGGATCCAATTTCACTAAGCTACAGCCTACCTGTTGAACAGTTACTATTGAGTAACACTTGAGATACCTCAGTATTCATAGAATCATAAAATATCAGGTTGGAAAGGACCTCAGGGATCATCTAGTCAAACCTTTCTAGGCAAAACATGACCTCGACTAGATATCCCAGCACCCTGTCCTGGCAAATCTTAAAAGTGTCCTGTGTAGGGCAATTTACCACTTCCCTGGCAGAATTATTCCAATGGTTGATTGTTCTCATTGTGAAGTTTTCCCTAGTGTCCAATTGGCATTTCCAGAGGAGTAAGCTGTATCTTTTGAATACTGGAACATGGTGATAAGGTCTCCCCTGAGCCTTCTTTTCTCTGGGCTGAACACAACCAGTTCTCTCAGCCTTTCCTCATACATCAGGCTCCCCATCCTTTGATCATCTTTGTGGCCCATCTCTGGACCCTCTCCAGCCTGTACACAACTTCTTCACCAAAACTGAACACAGTGCTCCAGGTGTGGCCTGACAACAGCTGGGTTGAGCGGCCTGATGACCTCTTTACTTCAGCTGGAAATGCCTTTGTTGATGTAACCCAGCACCACGTTGCATTTCTTTGCCACAGCTGCATTCTGTTCACTCATACGGAGTTTGCTGTCCACCAGGACCCGCAGGTCCCTTTCCAAAGAGCTGCTCCCCAGCCAAGTAGATCCCAGCCTATGCTGCACTCTTGGATTGTGTCTACTCAGGTCCAGACCTTATACTTGTGCTTGTTAAACTCCATAAGGTTCTTGTTAGCCCACTCTTCCAGCCTACCCAGGTGTTCCTGCAGTGTGGCTCTCCCTTACAAAGTGTCCACTTCCCCAGTCAGTTTGGTATCATTGGCAAACTGGTCATGGTACATTTGATAACAACTTCCAGATAATTTATGAAGATATTGCGTCCAGTATGGATCCCTGGGGGACCCCACTAGTGACAGGTCACCAGTTGGAAAAGGAGCTATTTGCCAGCGCCCGCTGGGTGCAGCCTGTCAGGCAGTTCCCTACCCACTACACAATATTCTAACAACTTGCTGTTGACAGTGAGATAGTGACCTGGGACACCATGATTTCCATGTTCTGTGACTGAGTCTTCCATGAAGTCAAACAGCATAAGGTATCACAGCAGTACCATTACTGCCCTGATGGGATGGATCACAGAAAACTAAGCTGAACCTCATAACCTGTTACTCTCTATTTGTGCTATTTAATTTGTACCAAACTATGTGAAAATCACACAACTCCTGCTTTTTCTTTCTTTTTTTTTAAAAGCGGGGGGTGGGGGGGGGGGGTGGGGGGGGGGTGAAGTCTCCTGCTAGACTCCTTTTGTTTCCATCTTTCTCTGTGTTCTGGCTGCATCCCTTATGTTCTCCAGTAAGCCCAATATCCACTTTCTATCTCTTTCTTTATCCATTGTGTCACACGTTTGTGTTTTTCTTTTGTTGATTTATAAAGAAAACTTAACAGCTCTGTAAGGTTTCAGCAATATGCCTACCTGAAGGGTGACTGCTGGCCAAGCCTGTCCTCCAAGGTCTGTAAGAAGAGATTACACATAGTCAGAATTATATCTAATATTCTACACTCTAGTCAAAACACTGCATAAGGTACATCAGAACTGTGCAATGATCTTTGCTGAAGCTGATGATAATGGTGTAATTGTATGCATTATGCATTATGCAGTATGCATTCTGTTACAATAGATAACATCCTTGAATGAAAATTTAACTGCATATTAAATCCTAATTTTTAAGCAGGACTTTAATACACCAGCAAATTCCTCAAATCACCCCTACTATCCTGCTCTCTTAATTTCAGTTATTCAGCTTGGTATCCTTACAATTTCTCTATCTGCACTCTTCTATCCTCTTTTTCCTTTACAACTACATCAAATCTTTATCGATCTTGCAACTAACAGGCAAGCACAAACCACTATCAATTGCAGACTTAAAGTCTGTTTCAGCAGTTTTTTAAACGTGTCCTACATTATACTCAGTTGTGAAACTTTGCCAAATGCAGAACTGAGAGTAAGAAGTTAGGGTGCACATCAAAATCTGTTGTAGTAGAAAGTTATCAGATGACCTCCTTCCTGTTAAGGATAAAGATCAGGTACTTCATCTTCCTGTTGCTTTTCAGAGGTATTTTTGTGTAATTTCTGCTGTAAATCATGAGCTTATAGCCTTTTCCAGTATTCAGCTATCTGTATTGATTTTTGCATGACCATAAAGGCAGGTCTTACTCTTTCCTGGTAGCTCAGCACTCACTTTAGTCTCACACATGCTGAAGTTGGTGGTAAAGGGAAGCATATGGGCAACGTATTTATGGTAAATAACAATTTTCTGTAACCCCCTTTCAGCTACTTATTAAATAATTATTTCTATAGATACACTGAAAATGACAAAAACCTAAAATCTGCAGTACTTCTTTAAACACAGTATTTTAAATATACTGTCCATTCATGCTGTGGAATTTATCCTGCTTTGCAGGTACCAGAGGTGACTGATAAAAGCGAAGGGAGACCTCACTAGTCTCATGCATTAAGTGTGAATCTCACGTAGCTGGCTTGTCTAACAGTTTACAGCAGCCTGACATGTTTCAACTCATTCATTCCTTCTCCTGCCTTAGAATCCTTCTTAACAAATTGGCTCTTTGGAGTTGAGAAGCAAGGGAGAGATTGCCTGCTCAGAGAAGCTTCCCTAAGAGATGTACAGTTCAGCAAAAGACTTGCATCGTAATTCCTCCTCCAATATGCAACTGGACACAGGTGTTTATATGACATTACAGAGAAGGACACATCTCCCAAATATGATCTGATGCTATGAGCAAGGGAGATCTTAACTGAAATACATCTAGTTCATAGCACTGTGACCTGAAAGGACAGCTGGGTGGGAAGTGACAGTTACAACATGAAAATCAAGGAATATAAACTATTAAGCTTCCCAGCATTAAACGTTACTTTAAAAAAGAGCTTAAATTACTTTCAGAGAGGGGCTTCATGCCTCCTCCCTGCCCAGTGCTGTCTCCCCCAGCTGAAATCAAATACCAAGCCTTGCTACTGTAAATTGGCAAAATGAAAATATAAATGAGGAAGCTTATGATGAGGGAAAGACCAAAAAAGCCCCAAACATTTGCAGCATTAAAGTCTTTTATGACTGAGGCAGCACAGATGTTATACATTTATCCCAGCCCATGTATCGTTTTGAAAACCAGCCACGGGTTTCTGATTTGCTTGCAATGGAGGGTCTATTTGTATTGCCTGGGGGCTTTAGGGTGTGTGATTCTTCCCTCACTTCTTGACACCTCCAAAGAAATGGATCAGTGAATTGATCCATGTCAAAACTCCTGGCAAAACAGAAACAAGACTATTTTTAATCTGGATCCATTCCCTGATTCAGGTCACTGTGTTGCTCCTCTACAAACAGCACAGTTGAGGGTGTGGTGTGAGGGGAAATGGACTTACATGGGGCAGCTGGGATGCAGGAAACCTTTCAGACAGTGCTGTCATTAAAGCCCATGTTTCATGGTACTCAGTGTATCACAAGGCAGCTGTTAAGATCTGGAATGCTTCACGCTGTGAAAAATCTATCTTTCCTTTTCTGACAGGGCGCTGAAACGGGTGGCTGCCACACTCACCACAAAGGCACAGGTGACACACATGTGCTCCTGTCATGCTGCAAAGCCTGGAGCTTCCCCTCTGAGCAAAACTGAAGAAATAGCACAGGTATGCTTAAATATATAGGAGTTAAGTGATAACCAGAGTTACATTGTATAAAGAACACTTGAAGCCTTAAGATCTTATGATTTTGTTTAAATGCCATTCACAGTATTCCAATTACTATTTGCAGGGTCTACTGACTGTGTACACCTTTAGTTAAAACCTAGGACAAATTATAGCTCAAAACGTTGTTTGGCTACATCAACTAAGGAGTGAAATGACTGTTGCTCATCTAAAGTAGGAAACATCTACAGTGTCAGAAGAGATGTATGAACACCAGTAAAGTTTTATAGACTTTTCCTTTGAATGTTTAATAAGTTAAGGCTTTATAAGAAAAGCCCTGGAGCAGAGCCCTTCTGAGCTCATGTTCATGCTGAGATTCCTGCCTGCTGGTGTAGTGAAGCCATCACTTCCTTGCAGATCTACATCCAGAACCTAAAGTAAGATTTAGCCTACCCAGGTAAAAATGTTCTAGTGTTTCTTAATACACTGTAACTTAGAAGAATTTCAATGTGATTTTATTACTTTTAGGATTATTAAATTACACTACTATATTTTTATATAATTCTTCACATTCTGTTCGTACACTAAATATATTTTAAATTAAAAATAACATTTCTGAGGACTTCTTTCTACCTCTCCTCCTGATCAATTAGCTACTCCTGCTCTGCCAATACAAATGTTTTAATGGACAAAAAAAAACATTGGCAGGGTGGATTACAATCCAATATTTGTTGATGAGATCAAGCGAGATAAAGCCCAAAAATGAAGGACAGGACAACTGCATCAAAGCAGGGACTATTACAGGTATTAGTGAATAATATTTCCCACAGATTTAGTTGGTTTCTTTCTAGAAGGATTATCATGGCCAGGCTGTTATCTTTGCAGCCCTATAAAACTATATAGAGGTACAAAAGCATTTTTTGCTGATCAGCCAATGTTTGACATGGAAGTAGGACAAAACTGGTTTCTTACTCCAGTCTTGCGTGTATGCTTATGTCCTGTGTACCGAATGTTGTAGAATCGTATCACAGAATTGGGGAATAGTTTGGGTTGGAAGGGACCTTAAAGATCATCCAGTTCCAACACCCTGTCATGAGCAGGGACACTTTCCACTAGACCAGGTTGCTCAAAGCCCCATCCAACCTGGCCTTGAACACTGCTGGGGATGGGGCAGCAGCAGCTTCTCCAGGCAGCCTGTGCCAGTGCCTCACCACCCTCACAGTGAAGAATTTCTTCCTAATATCTAATCTGAATTTACCCTCTGTCAGTTCAAAGCCATTCCCTCTTGCCCTGTCACTACATGCCATTGTAAAAAGCCCTTCTCCAGATTTCTTGTAAGCCTCCTTTAGGTACTGGAAGACTACTGTGAGGTCTCCCCAGAGCCTTCTCTTCTGCAGGCTGAAGAAGACCAACTCTCTCAGCCTGTCTTCACAGGAGAGGTGCTCCAGCCCTCTGTTCATTTTTGTGGCCTCCTCTAGACTCACTCCAACAAATATCCACTAACTATGATTTATCCTGCCATACAAAATCAGTTTAGTCAGGGAGGAACACACACAGCTGCCTCAGTAGAGCAGGGTGAGAGCCAGGCCTGTTGGTGCAAGGTGGTCTCAGCATACACTTAAAAAGTCTTTAAGTACTGCTCCAAGTAAGTACAATTGAAATGGGTCACAGAGTAGCTGGTGTGATGTGTAGCACGGAGCCGTTGGGAAACCCTCTGAGTGATGGAATGTCCTATGCAAAAAGCCGACTCCAAATACGCCTATCAAGAGAGGTACTGCATTTTGCTTTCCTCAAACCAACTCTGCCACGCAGATAGAGCCAGCAGCGAACCCTTAGGTGGATGCCTACCGGTAGCTAATTCACTTATCCCGGGTGATCACGCCTTACTGCGGTGTTTCCCTTTGACAAGAGACATTCCCGTGACAGAAAGCCATTGCAGACATGGGGTTAGACGGCCACAGCTGCTACAGGCGACACCGACCGAGCGACCACCCCCCTTGACACCACTATGCCCCTCGACCCCACTTCCCCATCAGTTTATGCGCACGCTCCCTCCCGAAATCCCGTTGGAGAGAGGCTCTCGCGAGAAGTCCCAGTGAAACCGCGCGAGCAGCGCAGTCCCGCGCGATGTGGTGGTGGTGGTGATGCTGAGGGGTGGTTCGGTGGCGCCTCCCGGAGGTGTCGCCCCTCCTTTCTCTCCGGTGCTGCGGCCATGGCGGCACCACTCGTCTCTCCCGGCCACCGCAGCCGCTTCGAGCAGGAGCAGGACTGGGCCGTCCGAGCGCTGGTGCGCAGTGTGACCGGCCTGCCTGAGGAGGAGCTAGGCAGCGATCGGTTCCAGGCGGCGCTGAATTTCGCTTGGTCCAACTTCAGGTCAGCGCCCGCCATCCCCAGCCCGGCACGAAGCTCCGCTGCTGCGGCGGCCTCGCGGTGCCCATTACTATCAGGGCTCGGGCGAGTAGAGCAGGCTACTTCGCCGCGCCCCGGCCGGGGCCCATCGGCGCTGCTGATGGAATGAGCCCCTGGGGGGCTCGGTCTCCGACGCTGGGCAGGTGCCGGGGCGCTGCGGTGTGGTGTGACCCGGCAGCGCCGTCACCTACTCGCCTGGAAAGAAGGGAGGCCCTGTGGCTGCTGAGGTGTGGCGCAGGGCCATGGGCTGCTGTACTCCCCGGGCACGGTGTCTGGGGTGAGAATGGGCGGTGTTTGCGAGTCCCTGTAAGAGGACCATGGATGTTATTCTGTTTATATCTCGGTCTTTTAGGGTTTTTCACCTGATCCGTAAGAAAGTACCTTTCAGCATCTTCATTTAGACATCCAAAATGTTTGTTGGAGAGAAGTAAAGAAATAATCAGTTTATGAAGAGCAAATAAAGAGGACTCTAACAAATGCTGCGTTCAGCTCTGGGGCCCACAGCGTAAGAAGGACATGGACGTGTTGCAGAGAGGAGGGCCATGAAGATGATCAGAGAGATACAGCACCTCTCCTGTGAAGACAGGCTGAGAGAGTTGGTCTTGTTCAGCCTGGAGAAGAGAAGGCTCTGGGGAGACTTAGCGGAGCATGTACAAGGGCATGTAGTGACAGGACAAGGGGGAGTGGTTTTACACTGTAAGAGACATTAGGAAGAAATTCTTCACTGTGAGGGTGGTGAGACACTGGAACAAGTTGCCCAGAGAAGCTGTGGCTGCCCCATCCCTGCATGTGTTGGTTGGACTGGGCTTTGAGCAACCTGGTCTAGTGGAAGGTGTCCCAGCCTTTGGCAGGGGATTGGAACTGGATGATCTTTAAGGTGCCTTCCAACCCGAAACATTCTATGGTTCTA
Source organism: Pezoporus occidentalis (assembly GCF_034315485.1). Classification (NCBI taxonomy): domain Eukaryota; kingdom Metazoa; phylum Chordata; class Aves; order Psittaciformes; family Psittacidae; genus Pezoporus; species Pezoporus occidentalis. Next base: position 3,017,102 of record NW_026915158.1, on the reverse strand, counting down.
TGAAATAGCTATAAAGCTTTTGGGAAAAAAACATATTATGCTGCTTATAAGAAAGGTTATCAGTCTGGAGAAGGTAATGTTTTAGATGTTATTTGAGCTTCTCATAAGCATGGTCTTTATTGACCTGCAATGTATGATAATACATTCCTTTAATTCTATATTACGCTGCTATCTAAAATGTCTAGTTCTGCACACTGCTTTAGTTATCACAGTTATTGTTTCAGTGACTACTGAGAATTTTTACATGAGCTATTTTCAGTTTCCCATACTATCCCTAACTGCTGCTTCTTTGGAGTCTTATGTACTTGCTTATCTTCGTGCAGCAATTACCTAATCTGCATAAAATCAATGCTACCTGCATTTTTTTTAATGCTGTTTAAATCCATTTTTGAGGGTAAGCAATAGCATAATTGCATTGCCAGTGAATCCTAACTACTAATAGTCTCAAGTAAAGCTATTTTAATAACCAGATAGCCGGTGGTTAACAGCAGAAGTGAGTCTGAGGTGTGGGAGAGCTGGGTTTGACCTGTAGGTGTTTTAACGAGTTTGACACTGCTAAATTTTTAGGAGGCTAGTTGCGTCCATTGGGAATGTAGGAATATGGCATTTGTAACTGCTGTCTCTCTGAGTTCTTTACCAGAAATACTTTTAAGTGCATTATAGGATTGCATTTACCATTTACTAATTTTGTAGCTCCATCAAAATAGGTGCTTGTAGCAGTTGTTATTCTGGGTCTGCAGACTGGTAATGATAGCAGGGTTTCTTGGGGCAGATAAATGAGGCCTGTGGTCCATCTGCTGTTGTGATGTCTCACCCTCTATTTCAGTGTCCCAGGTGCTTGTGTAGGTATGTGCTCTTTTAGATTAGAGACTTTTTGTGTGTGGTGTTTGTTTGCTCCAAAAAACCCAAAACAAAAACATAGCAGGAAAAAAGAAAAGGTGATGCAGAGTTGGCAACAAACAGTTCTGATAGCGAAGGTTGGGAAGAAGGGTTTTATGCAAGAATTTTTGTCTAAGAGATGTGCCTGAAAGATCAGCCTGAGACTGACTAATAGAATATTTCCAAACTGAAAGACCGTAGATTTTATCAGAAACTCTCTAGTTTCAAGTTTGTGAAATCTGTGGTTTGTATTCTTATATTTCATGTTGTTTCTGTGCTGTCGTTCTCAGATTCATCTGTTTCTTTGCATGCAGCACGCTACTCCTCTTATTCATAATGTTCCCAACTTGCCTAAAAAAATTGGTACTTTTTTTTGTATGTGTGTGCGCTACAGCCATTAATTACATCTTTAAGTAATAGACTATTACTTCCTTGCTATTACTTACTATCTGTAATAGCTTCCCTTCAGCTTGATTTTTTTTTTTTTTTTTGTTTCAGTGCACATTGTTGTTTTTTTTTTTATTGTCTTCCCAGGGTGTTGTTACTAATTTTCCAGTTCTTGTACTTATCACCATTTTCCATTTGAACTACAGATTTCTATGTAAGCTGGTGTGCTGCAATGAATGAGATAAGCTATATTGTCTTAAACTAAATGTTAGCTACCTACTTAATATTACATTTCATCTTGCTTTTATTCCAAAGCCTTACACACAGCTTAAATCAGACTAATGGCTCTGTAGCTAACAAAGTAATTTTTTCTTTAATATGGGCATATTTTCATCTTCCAGTGATACTTATTTAAAATCCTTGCTACCTGCCTTACAATTTCATTTTCAAGTTCATTACTTTGACATTGAGGTGATCTTGTATAGTCTTCCAAATTCAGTCTGTTTAGCTTTATTTTTAGCTCTGATTCAGACCTTGCAGTTTTCGTTTCTGTTTGTGGTCAGGAGAATTTTACCCTTGTATTCTGTATACTTTTTGCTGGAAGCTGAGGCAAAATATTAGGATGGCTTTGAGGCCCTACAAATAGAGTATTTTGACCTTGACTTACTGCTGTCACATCCTGTTTTTGTTTTTTTTCTGTATATATAACTGAAGAACCTTAGTCTAATAGTCTTATAAGAATACTTATATGTTAATTTATTCTGAAAAGTCCCTCTAACATCTCATGAGTTCTTATTTTGTCCCTTCTACATGCTGCCTTTGGTGATATATCTTTATTTTCATAAAGCTTTATTTTGAGCTCTCTTTTCTTTTAGGTCACCCTCCTTCACTATTTGTAAAGGAGCTTCATTTGGGTTTAGAGACCTTCCTATGTGGGTGTTTGTTTTGCCTGGGCTTGTGATGCAAATCCCATATAATTTTAATGTATTCAACACAGACACCTTTGACAATATGGTTCTTGATCTCCTTGCTCGACTTGACTGACAGTGTACTTTAATTGCTTAGTTTGCTGATATAATAGTAATTTTTCATTTACCTTAAAGTGCTGGCTAAATGTAACTTGCATTCCATTTTTCCGTCTTTAAGGTCAGTTGTCGTTAATCCTTGGACTAAGCGACACTGAAATAAATTTTGGTCGTGCTCAATGCTGTTGCTAAATTAAGCATGCATTATTAAACTAATAATATTGTCCTCATATATGTACATCAGCTTTATTTTCTTCCTTATTTAAACTTCCTTTTTAAACATATTCTGATACAAGTTTCTTACACAGATTTCACCGTTTTCTTGATGTGAACAGTCACAAAGTGGAGAGGACGATAGAAGGGTAAGTTTTTTGCTTGTGGATTAATAATGCATTAGTTAACTTCTTTGAAGCATTTTTGATACTATTTTTGTTATTAGAATACATGAAAAATTGGTAGTTCATTCTGACCTTGGAAAAGCTGCAAGCTGGAAACGACTAACAGAAAAATTTCTGAACTTGCCACTCCCAAGTATTGAAGAAACAAAGGTACGTGTGTTGCAATTTCCTTGTTCTTTTTTTCCATAACTCTTGCATTCATGGTGATGATGGGAATGTCAGTTCTCATATTGTGTTGGAAATTTCAGATTACTTTAAGTGACTTAAAGACTTTTGCAGTTGCTGGCCAGGTCATGGATTTTCAGAGTTGTATTCTTTAGTTTCCCCATTTATTTTAGAAAGTGTCTGTTGTCTTTTCAGGGTTTCAGTACATGCAGTTTCATGACTTAAAGGATTCTTCTCACTATAGAGTGAATGTTTTATGGTCAACTTTGTGCAAATGTTTTAGCTCAAATCTGGATGAATCTACATCCCCATTTGTTGTAAAACAGCAGCAAACTGAGCAGTTCTTAACTCTTTGCCTGTATTTTTTCACCTTAAGTAATACATCTGTATGTTTTGATTTTAGTATTTCCCTATGCAGTGCTCCTGCCCTGTATCTTCTTAATTGAGACTATGTATATCTTCCACCTTTGATACATTTTGTATCAAATCAGTTTAGGATATCGACTGGATGGATACAGCAAAAGTTGTTTCACTTAGACACTTTCCAGTGTGGTAGTTATTATATAATAATGAGTTTGATCTTTGAAAACTGAAAGTTCATGCTATTGGGAAATTTGAGCTTGGTGGTGCGCCTTTCATAAGGCTGTGTGTTCTGAGTTGTAGTTTGGTTTTACTTCTCATTGAACTGACATTTACCTTTTGGACTAAGTTCCATGTAATTTGTATGGAAAACCCCAGAACCCTCAATAGCTTACACACATCTTAAGTTAATACACTGTACTCTGTAGATGAAAAAGTACCTTTAGTTGTGCTTGTTTTGAGAATCAAATAAAATTAAAACCAAGCAAAGCAAACTAAAAGCCCACGCAAGCACTAATGCTTACATGTGGCCTTTTCTTACCCCTTTTTGAAAATGCAGCTGGGGGTAGATAATATTTCATATTTGGGCAATTAAACTGCATTTAGTTTTTAGCAGTGGCACGGTACTGGGAAGACTAAACGTTTATTGGTTTTATGATTGATAAATGAAATACCAGCTCATGCATGTGATTCTGTCAATGACCTACTGGTATTCTTTGATAAACGCCTGTAGAGTCAGTAAGGTTTATTAGGAACGTATCATATTCTATATATACTAGGTGAGTATGATGCTACTTTGAGATATTTCAGTTATCTTTTTCTTTAAAATCCATGTGGATTGCATTCCAAAACAGCTTTATAAGTGTGTTTATTTATGTGTCAAAATATATAGGATCTAGGTAGCAGAGTCTCCATGTGCCTATGTATGGAATGGTCTGCTGAAGAACTTTGGAAAGTTAGAATCAGGTCAAAGAAGAAACTTCCTGTAGTAAGAAATGGTTGTGCTATAAACAGATATTAAGGCATAGACCATAACACAGATCCCTGCAGTATACCAGTGTTGGCACAGTATTCCAACCTGATTGAAGATCTCTGTTACACAACCACATTAGTGCAATATTGGAGTTAAAGGTTCATTCTTAGTACTTTGTGTAGATTTTCAGATGATGGAAGATAATGTGAGCACGCTATTAAAATGTGGTGATTTTATCAAAATGTTTGGCCAACTCCCTCCTAGCCTCTGTTTGAAATAGTAATAGGAATAAAGGAACCAAAGACTTGGTTTCCTGCAGGCTCATTACCTGTGTCCTTCCACCTCATCCATGCTAATGTAGCTGTCCATTATCCTTCGTCCTCGGGTGATTTTGTGCTTTCACAGTACCTCAGGGTTCCTGTTATCTCTTTCCATATTCTCTGACTATCAACTCAGTAAGAGGCAGCTTCTCCTGTGGCTACATTTGAAGTATATTGATCGCCTATTTAGTAGGCAAAAGAGAAAAGGTGGCTTTCAATATCTTATTGCAGCTGTTAGTTCTCTAATTCAGGACTGGGAATTGGAAACAAATGGGGAGTATTTCTGCAGATGATAGGCTGAGTTTGTTCCTAACCCACATCTTTTAGACCACTGACTTGCTTTTTTGTAATGTGTTTTAAAGACAGATACACACTATTCCATACTGTCTCTTCTGTTGTGTTTGTCTGATTCTCCATCCAACACCACCTATGTTGAAAAACCAAAAGTCAAAGAAGTGGGTAAGTTTACAAGATTTTTGTATTGCTAATGAAACATGTAACCCTAATGCAGTCTGATAAGAAGGACATTTTTCCTCTCCATTTTATTGTCTCTTCAAGGTGCTTTATTGGTTGTATTTTTATGGTTTATTCATTTAAAATAGCTTGCAAATCTTTCCTACCCCATTTATGTTGCATTATTTAGTTAAGTTTTACAGCCACCTTGGGAATTCTTTCTGACATGCACCGCTATCACTTCCTAGCATTCTCCACCTTTCTGCAGTGCTTACATGCTCAAAGACAGACAGCGGGTTTCTATCCTCAGTCTCTGTCTTACACCTCAATAGGAGGTCTGTTGAAACAGCTTTGGTGATGTAAATTCCTATGTTCCCTATGTACTCAAGGAAAATGAGATACCTTTGAAGGTTTCCAGAGGGAGATCCCAGCTGCCTGCTTTCTAAAGTAGGACTGTTGCGCTCAGTGCCTAAAAATGAGGCTTGTGCTTAAGTTTGAGTGGATGCCATCCCCCATTTGTTTATAGTGTTGTATCACAGACTGAAAGAAGACTATTTCAGACTAACCTAAAGAAAATCTTGCATCTTAAGATTCCTTTTTGAATGATCTCTGCACATTCCCTCGGCGGTGTTTTGAATGCACTTTCAGCCCATTCCAGGAATGTGAATATGAAGAGGTTATCTCAAACAGCACTAATTACAGTTGAGTAAGCTTCATGTTTTAGATATAATATATTGTAAGTGTGATTGTTATTTTAAAAGTATTATACATCACATCATGGATATATGGTGTCTTTTTCGGAGAGTAAGACAGTTCTCGCTTTATGTTGTTTACAGTCCAGGATCCTTGTGCGTATGTAAGTTATACATACAGAACGTTTCCACTGAGCTAAATGGGACTAGTCACAATAAGTGATGTGTTACATTCTTGCATGTTTTTCCAGGATTGAAGCATAGGGTAGTGTACCATAATACAGATAAATGTGCTGATGGTATGCTGTGTTGCATATTTTGAGTGTATAAGCAACAAAATTGAGAATTCATAAATAAGGAATATATGTGATGTCACAATTTCCATGTCATGTTGAAAGCGTGAAACATTGTTAAAGGAACAGTGGTGTAACCTTTAGAGGAAGGGAATGTCTTTTGTTTTAGAGTAACAATGTAATTTTAACTTTGGAAATATTTTTAGAGGAAAAGTTAGAGTGATGTGATACTTACTATTTTTATATTTATACTTCTCTCAGAAAAGGAAGAAGAATTTGACTGGGGAAAGTATCTGATAGAAGGAGAAGAAATTTACTTTGGCCCAGGCATAGATACACCAGTAAGTAATTTCTTAAGGTAAAATACCCAAGCTGTATGAATGGTTACTCCGTCATAATGGAGCTGTGTTAGAGACCTGGTTGGGTTGGCCTAGTTTGTATGCTCTGCATGTTGGTTCTCCTAGGATTCCCTGATATATTGTGTCTTACTTAATACCATGGAATACATGCCGATCCAAGCAGAGTAACAGTAATACAAATGCTTTTGGTTTTCACCATGTTTTGCCTTAGGCCTGCAACTAAACTGACTTCTGCTGCTGACCCTGCCTGTTCCTAATCAGAATTTGCTGTAGTTCTGTGATTTTTCTCCAGTTGTGTCATTTGTCCAATTATTAATGTTATGTATAATGTAAATCTGTCTCTGGTAGACAGTTGCGTTAATCTTACTGTCCTGGATTTACTTTATAGTGGAAGAAAGAAGAGAATAGTTTATGTTTGGCTTGAATAGGAAGTGAATATAGACCTGTCTGCTATGTTGTACTAAAGTGTACTCGTTTTTATTGCACTCGATAGGATTGGTCTGGAGAAAGTGAAGAGGAGGAAGACACTCAGCCTTTGAGCAGAGAGGACTCGGGTATTCAAGTAGACAGGACACCTTTAGAAGACCACGACCCAAATAAGAAAACAGTACCTAATGTTTCCTGGAAAGGTTAGAATAAGCTGTAATTCTTCTGTTATAGTCATACATACTCAAATTTAGCAAGTAATGCAGCTTTATTATTCTTCAGTATTGTGGTTTAGACCTGTAATTGTAGTGTTAAGGTGCACCTTACTGTTCGCTACTGCTTTTTTTAAAATTATTTTTAACAGTAAAGAAGCAATATGAAAGGTTTGATCTGATTTCCATTGTAGCTAATGGAGAAGACTCTGCTTATTTCAGTTGAAAGATACACGGGTATTCCAATATAGAAATGAAAATTTCTACAATAAATGTAGCATGTAGTTGTATGGATATAATGTAAATTTTTATTATCGAGTATCAGAATGCTGAAAGAGAATGTGGTTGATAGCAGAAACAGTTGACTCAGTTCTGAGTATGAAGTGTTTTAGAAAAATAAAATTATGCAATTAACACACTAGTGGCTTACTCTTGAATAGCTTCAAGGAGTATTAACTTCAGGGAGTATTTTTGCACAGATTATTGTAGGATACCGGATGCCTTGTATAAGATGACTGCATAATATTCATGTTGCATAAGTAGTAACTAGCTAACTGGAATTAGGTACAGTTTTCTTGATAATCACTTTATGAAATAAACATTTTTAGGTAATGTACTAAACAGTTTTAATAGTTGTAAATTGTAACTTATCTGAAAAGATCTGTGATTCTTCAGCTGAGCAGATAGGCTTATTAATAACCTTCTCCTGTCTTTTATAACTGTTCATAAGCATTTCCTGACTAAATAAAAATACCTCACTGACTGTCAGGTGTATTCACAGTTGGTGAGCCTGATGCCCGCAGCTGGCTGGAGCAGCATGTTGTTCCCCAGTACTGGACAGGAAGAGCTCCTCGTTTTTCACATAGTTTGCACTTGCATTCCAACCTAGCTGCAGTCTGGTAAGAAAAAAGGATTGCGTACATATTCCTTGCTGGTATATAATACTAAATTATGATTTATTAAATGTCATTACTGTGGAAGTATTAAGATAATATAATTATTAGAGATATTGTTACAAACAGAATTAAAAGGGTGTGAATTAATGAGATGAACAAATGAGCTGTTTTTTCTATCAAGAGATTCTTTTATTTAGTTTTTATGAAGTTTGTCACATGAGGGAGAGGGTTTTCCTTTTCAAAGAAGCAAATCTTACTGTGAATTTTGTTTGGGTTGACCCCTACAAAGGTCTCTGAGGACTAATATATATGGGAGGAGTTCTCTAAAGTTTTAAGTTTTTGTTTGTTTTTCTGGTCTTCCTTACAAAGTTAGTCTTAAATGTCCATTCTGTGTGGGGAAGGAACATAAAGCACTATATCATTGTGATCTTCTGTGGTTTTGGAAAGAAACTGAGAATTAAAACAACCAAACACCAAAACCAACAACACCCCCCACCCCCGGATTTTTCCCTCTGTCCCAAATTCTGATGTATATGTACTGCAGTAATGCAGCTCAGTAGATTTGTCTTTGCTTCGTTAATTTAATGAATTTCTTAATCAAGGAGTTAATCAACTGACACTAAAGCAAATTTATCTAGCCAGTTATGAACCAAAATTTTCAGTAAGTATTGGATCAGTAGCATAAATCAGTGCTTTTGCATTGCTTTTTCAATGTTGTTAGCAGATGTATATTTATATGTGTATATATATGTATGTATGATATGTAACCACTATTACTTAATTTGAATTTTTGAATTTTGAACATGATAACATAAATTTTACAACTGATGACAGTAGTGAGTCACAATACTGCATGCATGAATAATCGTTTATAGTTCACTGAAATATGAAAAATACTGTGGAAGGTTTACAAAGAATTGTGTAGCACGAGGTCATAAGAGAAAGTTTCCATTTCTTAAGTAAACTTTTGGGCAAAAGTGTGAATTTTCTTATACCCATGCTTTTTAACTCAGTGTTTTTAACAGAAAGTAACTATAAATTTTCAGTGTTGAATGAGAAATAATAAAATAATCAAGGATCAAGAATTTAAAAAAAACCCAAACAAGCACAACCAAAACCCGCAAAACCCAAGCGAACACATATTCAGTGCTTCTGGTATTTGCTAGTCAATTGTTTGTCTTGCTGTCTATGACTAAATGATATTTGAATGCTTTCCATAATATTTTGCTTAACAATGCGAAAGCAAATGCTGCTTTTGTTTATGTACTTAAAATTCCACCATGAGCATTGAATCTACTAAAGAGAACTTAATGGGAGTCTTAAGTTTATCGTGTCATTCTTACTTCGAGGTGATTCAGCTGTTATTTCGGACATAAAAATTGTTTTCATTTCTTTTTTTCTAAGGGACCACCACTTGTACACCAGTAATCCTTTATATGTGCCGGACGAGAGAACACTAGTCACTGAAACGCAGGTTATACGGGAAACTCTTTGGTAAGAGCAACATCCCAAAGCTTGTATTTTAGCTTCTAGTGTTTCTCTCAAGGAAATGAGACTTATCTTTGATATTGTGTCTGAAGGAAGAATTATTAATGAGCTTTTAGCTTGCACCATTACTGACAATAAAGGTGCTGCTTATGTGTGTTAACCGTTCAGGTTCTTAAAGAAGAAAGTAGCTTACTATTACTTGTACGCATTGATTCTTCAAGTCTAACTGTTAAGGGGCACCAGTGTGTTCTTACCCTGCCCCTATGGATTTTTCATACAGTGTCCAATTTTGAGACATCCTGTAGCTGGAAATTATCTCAACTGGAAAGGAACTTCAGGAGATATTTAACTGATGCCAGGATTTTATTGTTCTTGTTCTAGCAACAACTTAAAGTACCAATAGCTTTGTAGTTGATCTGTGGTCCCCTGTTATTTGAAGAAAAGAAACTTTTAGGCAAGGAAAGCTAATTATTTTGTTATTTCTTTTCAAGGCTACTTTCAGGAGTGAAAAAGCTTTTTATATTTCAGCTGAATGATGGAAAAGTGGCTGTGCGGAATGATATTACTGTAACTCATTTAACCCATGTAAGTTGTTTCTGAATCTCAGCTGAATATGTCTGGCATTAGGAAGGTGTAATTTGTGGGGGTAATAGGAAATTAAACTGCCTGTGGAAAAATCAAACTGCCTGCAGAAAAATCACATTCCCACAGTTGTTTTTTGGCTAAATTAAGAAGATCTGACTAAATAAAACTGGATGGACTGTTCCTATATCTGAGAGTGTGATGAAGGAGTAGAGATGGCAGGATTTTATTATATTTTAATTCATAAAAATACCTCATTATTTCATTTGTAGGCTTTCTTAACAAATTTTTGTTAGATGGTTCTAAAAAGGTTGGGTTTTTTCTTTTTCTAGAATTGCCTGAGATCTGTACTGGAGCAGATAGCGGCATACGGTCAGGTTGTGTTTAGACTACAAAAGTTTATTGATGAAGTGATGGGACACAGCCCAGAAAACTTAATGCCTGGAACAGTTTCTACTCCAAAGAAAACTACCGAAGCCCCGTTCAGAACCTACCAAGCTTTTATGTGGGCCTTGTATAAATATTTCATTAGCTTTAAAGAAGAACTTACTGAAATTGAAAAATGCATAATCAACAAAGGTACAGTGCAAGGGCATTTTTCCTAGAGGGGGCACACAGGAAATTTTTATAAGAGGGAAACATGAAAATCATTATGCAGATACATTTTGAAACTGTGAAAGATGCCATGCTGTATTTTAAAACCTCATTAATAACATTGAAAAAAATTTTTGTGATGGATGTTACTTTTATACATGTTTGGTTTATTTTTTCCAGATAAAACTGTCACACTTTCAATAATAATAGATAAATTGTCTCCCCGACTGGCACAGCTGAAAGTACTTCACAAGGTTTTCAGCACAGGAGTAGCAGAAGTGCCACCTGACACTAGAAATGTTGTACGAGCATCTCATCTGCTTAATACTCTCTACAAAGCTATTCTTGAATATGACAGCGTTGGAGAAGCGTCTGAGCAAACGGTAGAGAAGATAATTCCTTCCTTAGTAGAACCACACAATGGAAAATTCAGTAACTTAAATGTCTTTATGGTGATGGAGTACACCAGCCTTTGTCTACAGAGGATTGAGGACAGATTTGCTAGCCATAGTACATTACTGTTTTCTCGCATGAGTTCACTCAATCTGGACAAAATTTGCTTTATGATGAGATCAGCAGCAGTGCACTTTTAGGACTGATGGGAGGAACTGTGGGCAGAGGGCGAGAAGCTGTTACGGAAGAGGGAGTTTTGGAGCAGCTTTTCCTCATTCTATTTCTACAGCTGCATAATTCAGTTAAAGCTGAAATGCAGGGGTTTGGGCTTTTACAGTAACTTGTTGATTATACTACTAAAAATATAGTTGATGTCATTATGTCCTTTTGTCTTCCTGTTTTCTATGTTATAAAACCACAGAAAATTTTATGACTATACCTTACTGTTCAAGAGATGTTAGAGTGAAAAAGATGAAAACTGCTGTTTGGGTGTAACTGATGACAAAAGTAGCAAGGGGAAGCAAGCACAATGTGGGCTTACATTAAAAGTACTAAAGCTGTCATTTTTAGTTCAACATTTTATATTTAAAAATCGTTATGTGTAGTCATGTATATCTTAAAAGCTTTGCCATATTGCTTCTAATGCTTAGTATAAAAATGTTCAGCCATTTTTCTCTCCCCTCCCATTTTTTTTTATTTTTTATTTTTCCTTTAAATTCAGGTGTCCCTTCTGTTCTCTCTCTGGGTTGAAACTGTGAGGCCATACTTACAGACTGTGGATGAGTGGATAGTCCATGGTAATTTGTTTGATCCTGCAAAGGAATTTATCATTCAGAGGTAGGGATGCTGGTACTGGGCGCACATAATGCTGTGCAAGTATGAATACAGGATAGAACCTGGGAAATGACGAGTGACAATAAAAGTGGGTTCCAACACTATTTTGCTTAAGTAGAATTAATTTCTTAGTCATACTTTTATAACTTGTCTCAAATTTCCCATTAGGGAAATTTCATTAGGTTTGGAGCCCTACCAGATAGTGTCCTGCAATAGAAATCAATTGTTTTATTTTTTCCATCTATAATAAATAATCAGCCATCTGAGTGTGTTAGCTTTTCTAAAAGCAATTAACTCTTTTCAAAACCAAGACATTTGCAAAAAATATTTATACTAATCTATGGTTGTTATAAATCAGATGCTATTTAGAATTAAAATACTCATTGCACATGTGATAAACATCCTAGCTGTTAATTTTTCTTCTGTTTGAAAGCTACATTTTTCTGGTCCCTCCTTTGACAGCTCGAAGTAGAAAGCAAGTTTAGAAAATAGAATTTTGGCTCATAGTTGCAAATCCATTTTCCCCTATCTGCCAAACTTAATTGAACCTCTGTCTTTTACAGCAGGTAAGCATAAAGTAGGAGAACAGCTGTAGTGCTGCTCTAATAAATCCCTAGTAGCTGAGATCTTTAACATCCTTATCATGTCGTACTGACTTTTCTTTCCATGGTTCTGTAGTTGTGCTTTCAGTGCTACCAACAGGAGTGGTAGCTTTCAACTTTTTTATCTGTATTTGTGCTTTATTTTAATTATCTAATTTAGGTTGTTTTCCCTGAGACTTCAAAGACCAAGCAGTGTATCTGATGTAAGCAACACAAAAAAAAATCAAAGCATACTACAAATGTAGTTTCACCTACTCTAGAATTTTTCAGCTTTCCCAGTTGTGTTTGCTTCATTGTAGGTTTTAAATAAATCTGCAAGTCAATCACTAATACTTTTGTTACTAAGGATGCATGCCACTGTGAATAGTTAACTTCCTCAACAAATTTCATTACAGTTACTCTGTATACTTTGTTTTGGGGGTTTTATTGGTTATATGGTTTTATATCTCCTGTGAGCTGATTCTTTACCCTGCTGAAGCTATCATCCTTTCTAGAGGTCTCTGGATAGTTTGTGATACGGACGAGCTTACTCCATACAGTTTCAAAAGTGCTTTGTGGGTAATCCAAGAGAAGGGCAAAGCATAGAGTGAAGATGATGAAACCTCATTACTAGAAGATGCTTATCTTTGAAAAGGGAAATCTTCATCAGCTTTTTATTTCTTCACAGAAACAAGAATGTTCCAGTTAATCACAGGGATTTTTGGTATGCTACCTACACATTATATAGTGTGTCAGAGAAGACGGAGAATGAGGAGAAGATGAGTGATAATGCCAGTGCCAGTTCTGGTAGTGATCAGGCCCCTTCAAGCAGGCAACACACTATGGTCTCTTTTCTGAAACCTGTGCTAAAGCAAATCATCATGGCTGGAAAGTCCATGCAGCTGTTGAAGAATCTTCAATGCAAAGATGGCTCTCCACAGCAGGCAGCGTCAAGAGGTGAGGTGTCAGTTTGTGGACTATAATGCCTGAGGGTATCTAACAGTATGGGTGTATTTTTTGTATTCATGTTTGTATGGTTCTAGAACAATAGAGTGCTCCAGGCTGAACATCAGCATCATGACTGGTAACTTCAGGTCTGATTGAAAACACTCTTCCACTGCAAACATGTGAAAATAGCAAAGTGAATAAAGATTGAGTATTCCCTTTGCTTTTTGTTGCTTTAAATTTTTCTTAAGCTTCTTTACATGTGGTTGCAAAACTGGGGTTTTATGAGACCAAAGGAAACAGCCTCTATGTTCTAATTCTAAAGCTGTTTTGTTTTAATAAGTAGTTGTTTTTAATTACTAAATGGTTGAATAGTTCTGAGATAGGATGTGGAACTTTTTTTTTTTTGAAAAAAAAGCTTACTAATAATCAAATGAAAGCTGTTTGGTATTTGGGGTATGTGTCTTGATTGTAAAATAGTAGAACAGTTTACTCAATGCTGTTTGGGTTTGTTTTTTTTTTTAAGGAAATTAAATAATTGTTTTGACATTTCTTGATGTTTAGAAGGCAGAGATAGTTAAATTATTTTGGAGACTCTGGGGGCTTATTCCTGTTTTTGCTATGAGAGTATTATCTATTCCAGTGAATATTGAAGGGTTGTTTTAGGTGCTAAGAATGAGCTGCTGTTCACCTGAGGAAGTTCTCCAGCAGTCTCAGAAATATTTCATGTTTCAGACACCCATTCAGCAACCAATTTGAACATCTGCCTGACCTTAGGCATTGGATTAGTCCTCCTGTTTTAACAATGCTAACTTAAATATGTATTTGATTATTGCTTATTGCTTATTTGATTATGTATTAAATATTATTGCTAAATACTAATTTAAATATTAGTATTTAGCAATACTAATTTAAATATGTATTTAGGACACTGAATAGTGGCCTAAACTTAGTATGTTGAAAGGTAGCAAGTAAATGTTGGACTATAAAGTAGTTCTTTTAGTTCGGATGTTTTCTCTTAGAACAAAATCTTACAGTTGAACGCATTGCCCAATTTAGATGCTGAACGAAAGAGTTTGTATACACTGTTCTTGGAATCGGTGCAGTCTCGCTTGCGGCATGGGGAAGAGTCTGTTCCAGATATTATTACAGAACAGCAGGCCACAAAGCAGAGCCTGATAAAGATGCAGTCTATAGCAGAAAGACACTTGGAACTGGATGATGTCCATGACCCACTGCTGGCTATTAATTTTGCCAGGTAAATGAATGATCCATCCGCTGTGTTGTTGAGAGCAGTGTTCTGCCTGGTGACATTTGATAGACTAAATTTTTATTGCTGCTGCTGCTGCAAACAGGCAAGCAGAGAATAAAGAGGGAGCACCAACAGCCAGTGATAGAAGCTAAATAAATACTACCCTTGTGCTTAGTTGATGAAAACCAATTAAAATCAGTGAAGAATCTGCTGCTTACATCTGTTAGGGTAGAAATGGGAGCAGTCTTTAACATAACAGGCTTTTAGCAAGTAAGTGTTTTATTGTTGTAAAATCTAAATGTTTAAATGTGATTGCTTGGAATTTGTACATGATGTCTTTGATTAGCACCAGGATAGTGTTTGACAAATGCAGCTTCTGTTCTGATGTGCTTATATAATTTAACTTTAAAAGCCTTCCAAAATTCATATTAGTTGCATAAAAATTCTTCATGTGTCTCCTATAGAGATTTTAAATGTTTTGGAAATCAGGAGGAGATATGAATTCTGAAAATCTTACTTTGTGATTACAAATAAGAAAATAGCTGTTTATCTTTTTCTGAATACTAGTTGGTGATTTACATATTTTCATTTCATTCCTAGGAGGAGTTTGTTTTAAGAAATCATAATTAATAGTAGATAAGACTCTATTACTTCTATTGTTCGTTGGGACTATCCCATGTGGCAAAATCGATGGATTAAGTCAGTGTCTGACTCATCCAGTCTGCCAAGGCAGGAGCTGCTCTGAGCTGGATGTCCTTTTACAATGCATTCAGACAACAAGTAGCTTCTACTCTACTCTGCTCTTGTGAGACCTCACTTGGAGCATTGTGTGCAGTTCTGGTGTCCTCAACATAAAAAGGACATGGAACTGTTGGAACAAGTCCAGAGGAGGGCCAAGAGGATGATCAGGGGACTGGAGCACCTCCCGTATGAAGATAGGCTGAGAAAGTTGGGGCTGTTCAGCCTGGAGAAGAGAAGGCTGCATGGAAACCTCATAGCAGCTTTCCAGTATCTGAAGGGGGCTTATAAGGATGCTGGGGAGGGACTCTTCATTAGGGACTGTAGCGATAGGAAAAGGGGTAATGGGTTAAACTTAAACAGGGGAAGTTTAGATTGGATATAAGGAAGAAGTTCTTTAAGGTTGGTGAGGCACTGGAATGGGTTGCCCAGGGAAGTTGTGAATGCTCCATCCCTGGTGGTGTTCAAGGCCAGGTTGGACAGAGCCTTGGGTGAGATGGTTTAGTGTGAGGTGTCCCTGCCCATAGCAGCGGGGTTGGAACTAGATGATCTTAAGGTCCTTTCCACCCCTAACTATTCTATGATTCTATTTCTGTGACAATATAATTAAGCTTTCTAAGTGCAGACTGCAGATACTCTCTTCTCACAGTGTAATATCACAGGTAATATATAGGGTTCCCATATTTAAGGTGCCTCAAACCAATTTGACCTGTGTGGTGGTTTTTTGTTTGTTTATTTGGGTTTTTCGGTTGTTCAAATTTTTACTTTGTTTCCTTATTTTTCTTTCCTGGGAAGTTCACCTGGCTGCTGTATAAGCACAGTATAGTTTTTAGAGCTAATGGGTTTGTTCATTAAGCTGTATAGTGTTTGAACTTGATGTTGTTTTTCAGAATTATTCCTTGAGCAGTTAAGTGATTCTAGTATGCCATCCTTTTTGGTGTCCTAATAAATGGTTATAGAAAACCAGTATGAAGGATCACTTAATAGGCTTGATATGTACTATAGTTATGAAACAGCTTTTATTATTACTTCTGCACCATGTATTTTAGAGTATCCAATTTTGCTTAAAAACCTTGAAGGTATGACATTTTTTGTTTATATATTGTATGAATTATGAACCTTCTTCCTTAAGTAGTTTGTTTTGTTTTGAAGATTATATTTGGAACAGGGTGACTTTCATGAAAAGTTTACTGGTGGAGATGTTTGTGTGGATAGATCCTCAGAATCTGTGACCTGCCAGACTTTTGAACTGACACTGAGGTCTTGCCTTTATCCACACATAGACAAGCAATACTTGGAGTGCTGTGGTAATCTAATGCAAACTTTAAAAAAGGATTACAGGTAAGAAAGTAGATTTGGTTTTCCCTAATTTTTTTTTTTTTTTCTTTTCCTCTGTTTTTTTTTTTTTTTTTTAAAATTAGCAGTGCTGTGCCATACAGTCAAGCAGCCATTTTATGTTGTGTTTCTACTCCAATTTGATAACAAACAATAAAATCATTAAGGAGGAAAGGTGGATCTAACATGATAAAATCCTAGGTGAAAACTTGGTCTAGCTTAAATTGACAGCAAAGCTATAATTTATTCAGTGGATGTTCAAGGGCAGAATTGTTTCAAACAGTACTTTTAGTAGTGTTATCATTTGAAACTGTAAGAAATTTTAGGAATCTGTTTGAAATAGTTAATGGTTTTATAGTCACAGTTCTTAGGAGTAGCACTACTATATTTCCTACGTAATCAGAAAAGGAAAATCAGTGTCATAATTTTCTGGAGCTCCATACTGAAGTCACTTAGAACTCTCCATGAAATTGCATCTCTTCTCTGAGTTCCCTTTAGGGAGACAGACAGGATTTCCAAACTCTAACCTGTTCCGTAGCCTGCTTACAGGAAAAAAATGGCTTGGTTATTTTGTGTTATATGAATGCATGTGAAAGCTACCTGAGCGTTAAGCAGAGGATTTCCTGTGGACTTTATTAAGTGTGTGTTCAGTACTGAGTTCTTGTAGTGAAGAGTTTTTAAGATTTTTGTTTCTGTAACAGTTGTGTTTTGATTTCAGTTGTATAATTAAGACTGAGGTAATGTTACACATTTGTTTCTGTTTAGGCTTGTGGAATATTTGCAGGCAATGAGAAACTTTTTCTTACTTGAAGCTGGAGATACCATGTATGACTTCTATACATCTATTTTTGACAAAATCAGAGAAAAGGAAACTTGGCAGAATGTTGCTTTCTTAAATGTGCAACTTCAAGAAGCAGTTGGGCAGCGCTATCCAGAGGACAGTGCAAGGTAAAAAGCAAAATATAGTTTAGTTGTTTCTTTCACACTTACCTGTACTAATGTACTTAAATTGCATAGCACAAAATGAATTGCCATGTACTCATTAAAAGAATCCCTGTTTTAATGAAGTTTTGAGCTATTGTTACCTCTTTTACCCAGGTCCCCCAGATTAAATCAGACAGTTGGTATTTAGAATGAGAAATTAAAAACCAGTGAAACTAACCAGTATTTTAAAACAGTTTATCACCAATTAAATCACGTTTCCTTGCATAGGTTATCTATATCCTTTGAAAGTGTTGATACAGCAAAGAAGAAACTCCCTGTCCACACCTTAGATGGTTTGACATTGAGTTACAAGGTAATGAGTTAATATTACTGTAATTCTTATTCTAGAATAGATTTGAAATGTTGCATTAAAGTGATTTACTTTTCTGTTTTGATTATCCTCTCCTCCTCTTAGGTTCCTTGGCCTGTGGATATAGTTATAAGCTTAGAGTGCCAAAAAATTTACAATCAAGTTTTTCTGCTGTTACTGCAAATAAAATGGGCCAAGTATAGTCTAGACGTTTTACGATTTGATGGTAAGAAACTTCTTCAATGTAAGATAATCTAAGAACTTGTTCTGTGGTCTAAGAGCATAAATAGTCTGTTGCTTTCTGCAGTGAGTAGTAATAGTACTACTTTTAATAGTAGTAATAGTTTACAAAACTAGTTTACTAGTTTTATCATTTACTAGTAGTAAATTTACTATTTGCTAGTAGTAATAGTAAACTACTTAGAATTTTGATGCAGTCTGTAAAATATTTCTCTCTATTAGCTTTGAAAATTGAAAATTATATATTAAGCAGGGCTTGTTTTTCACTTTTCTTTGGCCTCAGGGACAGCGCTATTTATGCATTCCCTTTATCTCTCATTCAGGTCTAGTTAGTTACATTGGACACTTGTTACTTTTTTCTTCAGACCTTGCTGTTGAAAGAAGGTCTGTCCACCACACCCTAATGTTTTGCTGTATGTGTAATCCAGATTTTTATGAGTAATAACCTTGTCAGCAAGTTAAGAAAACAAGAAAAACAAATACTATATTTGAGATTGAAAAAGACAGGACAGTTGGGAATGCAGCCTCTATGCTGCAATTTAGATACTTGGGGGTAATGGAAAGAGATCTCTTTGTGTCTTTCACCAGGGTAATGTTTATACTCTTCCTGTCCCATATAAAATGGATACACACTTCATGTCCTAGAAAAATAAATTAGGAAGTCAGTGGGGTCTGTCTCTATTTTGTACATTGGTTAACTAGTAATCTTCCTAAAATTACAGGTTTCTCTTCTGTAAACTTTATGGGTATGCCCTTTGTGTCTTTTCCCCTTTGTAGAGATATAAAATAAATATATTTATTTTAATTTAGATTTTTTTTATCATTTCACATAATAGTTCTTAAATAGCATTTCCTGTTCTAGTATTTATCAAATGTATTGTACATACGCTGTCAAACTATTCAGCATATTGTTGCTATATAATAACACATCTGAATTACAAGAAAAATCTTATATCAGTGTTGTGTGCAGAATAATAAGAAATAAAAATCAGTTTTAAGTAACATTTTAGCTACAGTTTGTCTGCATAAGTACTACAGGTTAACACTCTTGCCTCTTCTTTTTAGAACTAGTCTGTGCTGCAGAAAATCCACAGGTTAAGGAAGGAACTTCGTTACAACAAGGAATGCTTCCTTTATTTTCACCACAACCAGAAAATATAAAACAACAAATACATCGCATGTTCCTCTTAAGAGTGAAACTCATGCATTTTGTTAACAGCCTCCACAACTACATCATGACTAGGGTTTGTCTTATATCACAATTCCATTTATATTAAGAATTTGTATAAATCTTATTCTAATGTCCTTTCTTCAAAATGATTTTAGGTTGAACGTGTTTCAGTTTTAACTTGGCAGTTTTAAACCAGTAATCCTAAAAATGTTTTAGAAGGTCTACATGCACATGATTGATCTTTGGATATATCTAGTTCTTTTTGACTGTTTCTTCCAGTGCTAGATGACTGAAGCATAGTCATGTAAAAATAGGTTTCTGTAAGCTGTTACTCTCTTAAGAGCTATTATGCTTATGAAACTGTTACACAGACATTTTAGTTAAACAGATCCTTCTCAAAAATTTCTAGTACACAGACCCAAAAGCATAAACATGACTTCTCAAATATAAAGGCAAAGCCTGTAGATTCATACCTGCTCTACAGTTGCCTTTTGTTTGCCTTTAATAAAATCAGTACACTCCAAATCAGCTCCTGGGGATAATCTGTCTGCCCTTGTGCAATGGCAGTATTCCTATTTGTGTGAGGAATGCCATTGTGTAGTCAAAAGAAGAGCTCAAAGTTTTACTATTGATGATATGTTGTCATTGATGGTAATTTGGGAAGTGAGCCTAAAATATGAGACAGAAGAATGAATGAATCAGGCAGTTTTAGGCGCTGCTGGAAGACAGTCATAAGCACTTGTGTGCAGCATGGAATTTAATAACTCTGGTTGTCTTTTTAAGATTCTTCACAGTACAGGCTTGGAGTTTCAGCATCAGGTAGAAGAAGCCAAAGATTTAGATCAGTTGATAAAGATACATTACAGATATCTATCTACAATCCATGATCGCTGCCTACTGAGGGAAAAGGTGGGTAAAAAAAAACGAATGGCATATTTGATACGTTGAGTTTAGCACTAATTATGCTGCCTGTTCTGCAATTCATACATACTAAGAAATATACAGCTACTCTTGAGGAAACTCTAGCTCTTCCAGTGTCAACACTGAGATCCCGTGTTCCTTGCAAGTCTCGGCTCAATTCTGTCAAGGAGAAAAGACAAAATTAAATTCTTTGTACTGGATTTTACATGACTTATTTGTTTTAAAGAGATGGGAGGATTTGATCAAACTGAGGCTTGGTAATGTAATGAGGAGCATACACACTGGTGTGGCAGGAAATAGAGGTACGTGGATAGCATTTGTAGACTTTTATCCCACATGCTGTCTCTGCGTAGTCCTCATTAAAGTACTCAGACATGAAATGAATTAGAGAACAAATGCAGAACACAGATTTGAAGAAATGACATTGTATTTTGGAGGTTGTTTTTACAGCTGAGATTAAATGGCATGGGATACCTTTGCACTGTAGCTTAATAATGAAAATTGTTGTACTTAGCAATTAATTTCTGACTGTTATTCCTTTTGTTTTGATCGTTATTTTAGGTGAGCTTTGTGAAAGAAGCTATAATGAAAGTGTTAAATTTAGTACTGATGTTTGCAGACCGTTGGCAAGCTGGTTTGGGAGCTTGGAAGTAAGTATACATACCTAAAATTCTGCATGGTCATCATTTCACAGCTGAGAATTCGATTTTGAGGTTTTTGGGGTTTTTTTTGTGTGTATGTTTGTGAAATAAAAGGACATTGCTAGGTGTTTAACTTTAAAAAGCTATAATCATTTTACACTCCAGTTGGAAAAGTATCTACAAAAGGCTAATTGCTATTTCTTAGCAAAAGTGCAGTTTATTTTAGATAGAACTTAACAAGTTCAATGCATTTGTGTGTATTCAGTATTTTCTATTTAAAAAGGTGGCCAATATATAACTTGTGTTTGAAAAGATTGTAGAGCATAGCAACAAAGAGGGTTTTCTTTTCCTTCACATTTATTGATACTGGTAAAATGAGAGGTTCATAGATTTGTTTTATGATCATGTTCCTTGATTTAAAGTTGTAGGCAGCTAGATGATGACGTTCATTAATTGGTTTCTGAAAAATGGAATTATTTTGTTTGGCCTTCATTCTAGAAGGCAATACATTTTTTTTTTCCTTTAAAGAAAAACACCTTCATTTAAATCCAATCTCTAAACCTCCCTATTTTTCTAATCTGGACTGTCCAAATTATAAAGCCTTTGTAAAAAAAAAAAAAAAAAAAAATGTTGTGGTGAAACTGTTGAAGTCAATGAAAGTTCTGCCATTGACTTCGAAGTCAAGATTTTAATGCAAAATGTTTGATTCCATTAGTTCAAATGCCCTTTCACCAGCTTTGTTGCCTTCCCGTGAATACGTTTGAGTACCTCCTTCAGTTGTTGGGCCCAGAACTGCACACAGTGCTCAATGTGAGGCTGCACCAATGCTGAATACAGCGGGAGAATCACCTCATTTGACCAGCTGGTGATGCTGTGTTTCTTGCACCTTAGGGTGCAGTTTGCCCTCCTGGCTACCAGGGCACATTGACTCCTATGGAGCCTGCTGCTGACCAGCACCCCCAGATTCCTTTCCGCAGGACTGCTCTCCAGGCGCTCCTCTCCCAGTTTATAGTTTATACTTTAGCTTCTGTAACTTGCTGCTTGCAGAATGAATGGTAGTGGACAACTCTCCAAGGCTATGTCTAACACTCAGGGGTTGATCTATGGTCCTGTGGCAAGCTGGTGTGGACTGGCTCACATTCATTTTTTTTCAGGACTAATTCTCTTTGGCATAAATGCTACCTAGAGCTTGGATCCTGCTGTCTTTTGTCACTAGGAAGTTGCTATTTTTGGAGTGCTTTTCTGATTCAAAGTGTTGAAAATAATTTGTGAAGTCTGTTGATAGGTTGAAACTTGGGAAATGTAGTTATCTACTCTTGGATGTGGCAGGAAAAAGTCATAGCTGATGTAGTGTCATTCATATCCTTTTGGGGGGGGGTGGGGGGAAGGAATGACTTACTGTGAACTCCATCTTCTCCCTTCTCTGGTGAGTACTAGCTGGCACAGTCCAGAGTGGAATTCAAGAGCTGATAGTACAGCAGCGCAGTTTTCCCTGTTTTATTTGTCAGTGTAGGTTTACCCCAAGGAGTTCTAAAGCAATAAGGACCAGGAACTGATGTCTTAAAATACAAAACTAGGTAGGAGTAACAGTTGTCAGGTAGCACCAGACAGTTCTTCCTTGTCACTGCTGAGATTTCTGACATGATGAGGAAATTAATGCTGTTGTGATAGTGCTCAGATGCTCCTGTCAAAATTGCCTTTGATTCTAGAAGTAGTATGCACAGGCATAACTGAAATACGGTAAGTTTAAGCCAGATTGCTATACAAAGAGTACTTTTGTCATTTACTGTGGAGTTTTGGTCATATTTTAAAGGTAGTGCAGTGGCTAGTCTGTTAAGCATTCATCTGTTAAACTGTTTTGTAGGATGGAATCCATAGAGAAGATGGAATCTGATTTTAAGAACTGTCACATGTTTCTTGTAACTGTTCTCAACAAAGCTGTCTGTCGAGGCTCTTTTCCTCACTGTAAGTACATGAAGCTTTTCACATACCTGCACCTAGTGGGACACAAGCTTTACTAGGACTGTATTTACATTTCAATCTGGTTTAATGTTTGTCAGTACATCTTAAAGAATCTCACTTTGTGAGGTATTCCAAAGGACATGAAACCTTACTACTTAACTTGTTAACTTCATTTTTTTTTTTTTGAGTATTTGTGCCATGCTTTTTAATGGCAGCTGTCTTCAGTTTACCAGCTCTCTTGATGAGGGAATGCTGATGGAGCCAAGCAAGTGAAACAAATGAATTAAGTTTAGTTCTGTAGGGCATGAAAGAGCATTTTTTTTGTTGTTGGATGACAGCTAGCTGTGACGTATCTTGAACAGATAGAATTTTAGTATTATGGTGTCTCGGCTGCAAACTGTACCAGGCTCTTGGCTCTGTCCATCTGTTGGAAGTTATGTCCTTTGTAGCAGAAAAAGCAGAAGATGACATGTCTGTGCTTCTACTTGCCGCCTGATACTAGCTTAAATAGCTAATCCATGCCAGTTTGGGTTGAATGGGGTTAGCTGGAATGTAGATGCATATTTTAACAGGTTTCTACACCACACGTAGATGTGGCGCTTGGAGACATGGTGGACTTGGCAGTGCTAGGTTGATGGTTGGACTTGAAGATCTTAAAGGTCTTTTCCAACCTAAATAATTCTGTGATTCTAAATATTATCTGACATCAGTGCTACTCAGTCTACAAGAGCTTGTGTGCAAGAACCTTCTGTGATAATGGCTTATTTCATGGAACCCCTCACAATGTTTATTCTTTTTGTGTGTGTGTTCAGCAGTTAGTATTTCAGAAAAAGGAGCTAATTTCTTACCAGTTCTTACTGCTGAAAATAACTAATGGATAACTGATGATCAAAGTGGTGAAATGTTGTTTGAAATGTCAGAGATTCATAAAATTTCATACAGTCTTAAATCCTGAAGTGTTACAATTCAGAAAACAAACTGGGATCTTCCTTTTAAACTACAGAATTGAATATTGCAATAAGTATTTTCAGGCTGTTGTAATGCAAATATTAACTACTTTTTTTTATGGTTTGGTTCACAGTGGAATCTTTAGCTTTGTCACTGATGGCTGGCATGGAACAAATTTCTGAGTCCATTGAATTGATAAAGAACTGAAAGCAGCATTTATGTTGACATTCTTCTGTTAAAAAGCTGTAATCATTTTACACTCCAATTGGAAATGTGTATGGCCAAATGGCACTGAGTTTTTGGAGCTGTGTAAAATAGTTGAAAATGTAAATAATGTACAGGTATTTAAAGTCTTTTGGCTGTGGCAGTATTTTCCGTATATGTTTCAGCATCAAAAGCCATGTACAGTGTAAAATTCATCCTGTGTAAACAATCTCATTTAAAATAGAGAAAATGTATTTCATGTTGTAAAAAGGATTTATTTTTTGTTGAATTAGAAATAATTGCTGATTTATTCTTTTCCATTGCTTTTGCAACTGTGAATAGGTCATAGGGCAGTGTGGAATGGTGTGACTCAATTCTTACTCTTCAAAAGGCTCATTTTTGGCCTTTTTTCCTTTGAAAAAAGGGCTAAGAAGCATTCTTATTTGCTTAATGGTTCTTAAGAACTCTTTGGGAACAGTTATTACTGTTACAATAAGCTGATGTAAAAAATACAAGATTAACTTATCAAAATGGACTATTTGAGACTGTAAGATACCAATATTTTTATTTTGAATGATCAAATGCTTACTAATTTTAGCGGTCACTCTTGTCAGTTTAAGTAGGATCAAGATCGCAGTGTGTAATGCATTAGTTTTAACTGTTGGATTGTTGAGATGTCTTAGAGGTGGCCAGGTATGACTTGACTGTTCTCCTCCTTGTAAACATTTTGCAAACAAACATTACTTCTAGTAGTTGATGTCTTGTAAAGCAGTAGACTGTAATGCAGAAGGTTACATTTCTAGAGAAGTAAATGTGGAACGTATTCTGGGCAAGGTGACTTGCCCTGTCTTCTCCCTGTGAACATTTCTCAGTAATTCTGGCATCAGTACCCCTGCATTTCAGAAGAGAAAATCAATCATAGCCATTTATCTATTTGTTTAGTTGAATAAATAAAAGATTTAATAATTGGAATTTCACTGTTGTGTATGTTTCTGCTGAAATCCAGTTGTTCACCTAGAGTTTGAGGGATGTTTCTGCAAGGCAAATGAAGTACATTACTACCAACTGTGAGACTGTGTGGCTCACATTATAAAGCTGTTTTTTCTTCATCTGTGAACTAATAATTGCTTTCAATGAAAAAGAATATTGGGATTCTTGTTTAAACAGGAGATCTCAAGAGATTCTTCCAATTTATAGCCATAAAATGTTTTCAGGAAAAAAAAAATGCATTTCCTTTTGAAATGTAACACTGGGAAACTTTCTGCTGCCTCATGGCATGTTTTTCTGTGTTTGTCTGAGTTGAGGTTTTGCTTTAGAGAACACTGTTTGTATTGCCCTCTGCTACCACATGACACACTTTTCCAAGTGGATGTATTTTGCGGTAGGTGGACACCTGTTGACAGAAGTAATTCGTACTTTACCATGACCGGTTCCCATTTGTTGTTTATTGCATGTAGAGACAAGTGCATGTTTTCTAATTGCTTCTTTCTCACGCAGTAAAACTGAATAGATTAATAACAGTTTTAAAGGGCATACATGTACTAGGAAGTCCAGCACTTGTATGCACTACTTCATTACTTTTTGAGTATATGTATGTCTTGTACTCTATACTTTAAAAAAAAAATCTAACTAGTAACTGCTTTATTTCTCCTCTCTATAGAGTGGATATATTCAGTGACATTACTGCTTTTCATAGACTTACCTTGGATAATATTAACTAGATATGGGAGAAAAAAAGCTTCAGTCCTTCATGTTGTTGAAATAATAATTCCTAGTAAATTCCTTTGTAGAATTTACTTATTTTATCCGAAAGACCCCATGCAAGTGAAAGCTTTTGCTGTTCCACCTTGTTTCCTGCTTAGGAATTAACCTTCCATTCTGCTGAGCACAAAGGAGTATCTAGCTGTAGCAATGTTGGCTGATTCTAATTACAGACATCCTTCATGCTTTGCTTTTCACGTGTCAGTAATACTTAGCTGGCAAATTCCCTTGAATGAGTCTTCCTTAATGGTATCCTTTTCTCTTTCTTTAGAACCACAGAAAAACAAGTCCGTACATTTCAGTGTGCATGCCACCAAGACTTTTTCGTCACTCCCCTGGCAGTAGTTAAAATGGCTATTTACCTGTTTGGAAAAGAAGAAGGCTTTTAGTGAGGTTTGGGGTATTTTAGCTATTTATTTACTCAAATTTTCTTGTAATGTTTTCTTATTGATTTAATTTTTTTTTTTACAGCAATGTTGTTACTTGGGTTTTGTCCTGGGTCCATTCCTTCTGGATTTTTTTGACCCTGTTTCCAAATTTTTATCAGTTATCTCTGAATTAATTTGAATTTTAAGTTTTGGACACTCTCCCTCTTTGACAGAGGAGACCTAGCATTTGAGTATGCTTCACTTGCACTTCTGGAATTTCAAGTAAGCAATTGCAAAGATGTTAGAAGAATGAGGCCTAACTTACTGCATGCGTGTATAGATTTAAGGGGGTTTTGTCATAGTTCTTTTATAAGTTGTCAAGTCTAGCTAAGGAAAAGCATATTAAAATACCCAGTAAAGCTTGCAGAAACTGAACTGTCTAAGTTTCTGAAGGGGTATAAAATTCTTTGGAGAAGAGCACACTGCATTACTGGATGCTGTGACAGTTTCCTCTGTACTTCATTCCCACTTTTGTTTATCTTTAATTTCTGGGTGCACTCTCTCATAAAAGTTGCCGCATAGAAGCCCTTATCTATCTGGCTCAGTGCTGTTCTTCCTTCTCCTTTTCTTTTCTCTGGCTTCTAGACCACATTTTACCACAGACTTAGTAAATTCTCTAGTGCTTTCTTTGCTGTTTAGTTTTAATAACGCCTAATTATCCACTAGGTCCTTGAGGACCTCTGGTTGTATCAAGCTATTGATGCCCAAAAGTTTAGCAACCAGTTCTTGATTGCGTGGTTTCCATGGTAGCATGGATTAAAGATAGCATCTCTAAATTGCAGGAGGCTGATTAAAAAAATATATAAAAATAAATTCCCTCTGATGTGCTTTTTATCTTACTAACCATAGAGATTTACAATTTTCCAGCTTTTTTCCTATACTCTTGCACACTTGCAGAAAAATTCTTCCTTACTGATATAGTTTGTATTGATTGTGTTGTACAGTGGCTTGTGCTGCACTGTGTGTTTATTGCTGGGAAGGATCACAGGTCTTAGGGGCTGGATAGCTTACAGAGTTACCAGTGATAGAGAGAGAGCAGGGCTGGGGTAGAGAGTGGGTGGGATGAATTGCCTAATGTACATGCTCTAGTGCCCTGTATGAGCAAAATGAATGTGCTTTATAATAGAATCAAGGGATTTAAGGCTTGTTCATGTCTGTCAGGGAGTTGGTGGGTAGACTGTGGTTGCAAAATCAGAGTACATCAGCTTCTTATACATAGCAGACACCTTGAGGCAGCACCACAAGATTCCTGGTGAAGCTCTCAGGCTGCTGTGGAATGAAATTCTTATGTGGATTCCTGTGGGCTCCTGACTTTGGATAAATACTATAAAGTCCAAGGAAATATAAGAAGTAAAATGAAAATAGGTGTACTTCAGGAAATTGTCATGTGGATGTCTGTGGCTAGCATGGTGCCTCGAACAAAGGCTTTATCTAGCCTTCAGACAATTCCATTTAGCTTTTTACTGCCATACTATCTGATGTTCATCTGCTTTAGGTGTAGGGTACATAAATTGCTAGGAGCATGATACCTTAGTGTTCTGGATCTCGCTAAAGATTGTTGACAGGCATGGGTTAAATACCAGGTTTAAATAAATACCACCCAAGAAAGGGCTATTTGAAATCCCAAATGTAGCCCTTGGCCTCATAAAAACCACATCTAACTTCCAGTTAGTGATGCGAGATCGTTTAACAGCTCAATTAGGAATACATATATATTTTAGCTAGGCCCAGAAGGCCCGCTTTCAGTGTGGCTGGGGTAACTAAGAAGGATGGATACAGTATGGAGTGAAGCAGGTCATGGACACCCCCTGAACACCTTTAATCAAGCACTGTCATTGCAGTGCTTAAATTACGCAAAAGTGGGAAGAGCAGGGAGCCATGAAGGCACTGCAGGAATTAAATCAGGCAGCTGGAGTGATGTGAAGGGGGCGCTCTTAAAATGGTTCTGATAAGCGCCATGTTACATGAGAACATAGACGTCCAGATGGTAAAATGTGGTTGTCCTCCAATTCCAGTATCAAGTAATAGAAAAGCAACGCAAACCTTGACTAACTGCACATCATCATCAGTATTTTTTATCTGACCTTATGGGTAGCTGTAACCTTGAGTGCAGGAATGCTGATGAAGAGCATATTGCTCCAGCACTGGGGAAGTAGCTCCTTCACCTGCACAGAAGGTTCCTTCGGAAGGAGCATTGCAGGGCCTGTCCTTAGGATCAGCAGCTATTGCTCAGATGGCATGGTTTGTGGAAAAGGGCTTAGGGAGGATTGCACTGGAAAATATCAGTTGTCATTTTACTTTAGAAACCAAAGCATCCAGCTTTTATGTTTTATAGTTTTGGCTGAGCTGGGTTTGGTAATAAATGTGTAAGGAGCTGTGAAGGGTGAAATTTGTTCATTTGGTCTATGCACTCAAAATGCTTATGAATGTATACAGAGAAGGATAAGGAGCCACATCCTAAAAAACGCTGTATTGTGGCACTGGGGAAAATAGGACTGTGAAGATGTGTCTATGATATGGTGAAATGGTAACAGTAACATTTTGCAATGACACAGAACTTCTTTGCAAGCTGCGGGAGTCCTTGGTGATATGGAATGGGTGGAATAATTGGATTAGAGAGTACCTGAAATAAAGAGAATTAGGGGGTTTAGCAAATTATCCCTGCTTTCCAAAAACTTTCTGGTAGATGCTATTTAAGGAAACCTAATACACTGGAAACTTGTTTGGGGAAAAAAAACAACAAACCAAACAACATACGAATTAAAGGACTACTCCTCAGCACAAAAATCATTCGTAGCAGTGTTCCACTAACAGTTGTTAAAGACAGAGACCTGAAGTTGCTTGCTATAGCAGTACTGTGTAATTTACTGATGCTTAGAGAAGATTTTCAAGAGTAAATGCAGTTTTGGATGGTACTTAAAGCAGTCCAATACAAGCAAATAGGCTTTGAGGAAAAGCGGTTTTCAAGACATTCTCATGCTCTCAACTGCCCCTAACCCCTATGTGTAGTAGGTTTGTGGATTCTGTCTGCCACTGACATCGTGGATGGAAGGAACAACCTTGACAAACTTTAGTGAAAAAAGGCTGTCAATTTCATTTTGTGGTGCAGTAGGGTAAGGGGAAATGGCTTTAAGCTGAAAGAGGGGAGATTTAGATTAGATATAAGGAAGAAAGAAATCCTTCACGTGAGGGTGGTGAGGCACAGGCACAGGTTGCCCAGAGAAATTGTGACTGCCCCATCCCTGGCTGTGTTCAAGGCTAGGTTGGACTGGGCTTTGAGCAACCTGCTCTAGTGAAAGGGAGTTGGAACTGAATGATCTTTAGGGTCCCTTCCAGCCTAATCCATTCTGTGAAAAACAGCTTGAAACGGGAAGCTATTACGTGGAAAAGGTAAGCAAAGTTTAAAATGAGCAACTGCATATGTATTTGTTGTGTTTTATCAAAAAGACGGTAGGAGGTTGGCAACAGGCAATGGAAAATAGCCATTCTTACGTTGCTTCTGTGTTTAGTTTCAATGAACAGTGGCATTTCGTTATAAAGAAGACAGGCATGAGCACCCTCTAGGGGACATTTAAAAGGGTTTCCTACTGGATACTCTTCATTCCTTAAGGCTGGGTCCTCCTTCCGAGTTCTCCCCCTCGCCATTCTGCTAAAACTGTCAAGTGGAAAACACTGAGGTGAAAAGCAGACGGTGGCCCCGTGCCGCTGGCTTTCCTGCGGGGCCCTCGCAGTGGTGCCAGGCCGCCCTCTGGTTTGAATAACAGTGCGACGGGGCACGGCCGCCTGATGCGTAGATTCGTCTTCTTACATACAGCTTTCTCTGTGCGTACAGCGCAGGAAAGGTCGCTTCCCTTGGAAACCCAGAGGCTGCTCCCGGCGCCCCGCGGAAGAAGGAGGAGGAGGAGGAGCCGGAGCCTGGCGGGGTGGGAAGGGGCGGCAGGTTTGGGATGAGGCGGAGCTGGAGCGGCAGGAAGGGTGTTTCCCTGCGCAGCTCCCGGTTGAAGTGACTCAGACAGGAAACTCCCCGCCAGGCGCGGCCCAGGAGCGGAGCCGCCGGGGCCAGCGCGACTCTCGGTGGCGGCCGGGCGGACCGGAGCCCCCGGGCGGGCGGACGGGCCCGTCGCGCCGCCGCATAGCGCCGTTCCCAGGAGCCGGCGGCGAGCGGGTGAGCAGCGCTAACCCGGGCCGGGAGCGGCCTGCCCGCTGGTAGGGGCCGTTCGGGTGCGAATTCCCCCCCCGTTTGTAGGCGCTTTATGCGAGGTGCTGGGCAGTCCCGCGCTCCTCTCGCTGGTGACCGCGATCCCCGTGCGCTACTTTGGGTTTTATTTATCCCCTTCGCTGTGCTGCTGGCGCTGGTCCCCAGCGCTCAGGCGGAGCCGGGCCTCGCTTCGGAGGCGCTGGTGTGGCTGGCGGAGGGAAGGGCCGGGGGGTGGGCAACAGGCAAGTGGCTGTTCCTTCAGACGGGCCCCAGCAGTGGGTGACGCCTCAGGGGTAGGTAGGTAAAAGCCAGTTTTAGTGTGTTTTTAATGGGTGTGGGGTCTGACTTGTTCTCTGTCGTGCACAGCTCTTGTGTCGGTAGCCAGGCGTGGTTGGAGTTCTGCTTCCTAGGCTGTCCCGGAGTGGGTTAGACGGGAAAAAAATGAAAGTAAGAAGCCTTATGCAAGTCCATGCCGTCCTTTAGATGAATGAGATGATCTAGTGTCTAAGGATACATAGTTACATAAAGTAACTTCCTCCTGAGGAAGCTGAGTGGTTACCCAGTTAAACTAACTAATGCGGTAGGGAGAGTGCCAGTGTAAGCGCAAAACTCCCCAGATGGGCGGCGGTACCCCGTCCGTCTCCTACCTGTCTCTGACTAGCAAGGAGGTGAAGGTAAACATGCACTTCATCGCTGTGAGTATTCCTGTGGTTCAACAGTAACCCTGCCTTTCAGTAGGCTCTCATTGCCTTGGTTTTTGTTCCTGCGCCGTTTGATGACAAGTTTGAGTAGCATTTAGACAATGTAAATGGTTGGTTGTGCCAGGGAGGCGGTGCGGAGGAAGTTGTCTTTGTGGGGAGTAGCCAGACTGCCTGAAGTGGTGGCTGGAGAGTGCGTGTTGGAGGGGGAGGAAAGCTGTCTGGAGGAACTTCTTAATTAGAAGGTCATACCACGCTTTTCAGTAAACTGGGGGCAATTGAAAGCTTGGGCTAATGAGTGACTCAGGTCCTTATTGCATTGCAGTTACGTATTTACCATAACTTTTATAATAAACTTGCTGAACACGTACACATGCAGTGTTGCTGGTTAGCGTGTTTTTCAAAGTTGAACTTCTAATAAAGTTGTAGTGCAGTTGTGTGATCTCTGCATTACGTTTATATTAATTGTATTTATACAAACTGTTTTATGCTCAGACTGAAGATCTCTGAGCTATGTGCCAGAAAATGCGTTGCTAGTCCTTCAGAGTTCTAGCTCTTGGCTTTATTTAAGCCCTACTTTAACCTTTTAAAAACTCTTGCGTTTGTAAACACAGAGTTTCTTCTGATCTAATAATGTAAAAGGCTCTTTAAGCATTCCCAGACAACTGGTCTGTGAAGTCTGGCTAGTGTAGGCAGCCAGTTGACTTTGTAGCTGCCAGGACGGAGGAGGAATTTGGAAGCAGCCTGTACAGCAGCAGAGTGCAGCAGGAAAGGCTTAGTTTGGTATCGTCAAAACTTGCTTGGCTTGTCCTCTAAGAAATGTAGTCAGTAGTCTGTTCTCTGCAGCAGCTTGGTTTGCTTGGGGTTTGGTTTTTTTTTGTCTGGTGGTTTGTGCTTTTTTTCTTTTTTTGTTTTTTAATGGAATATCTCAGTTGCACTTTGTGGGTTTCAGATTGAAACACCTGATGTATTTATTTTGGGAATAAACCTCTCAGAATCTTAGGAGAGCAACCCACTTCCCTTCCCCAAACTGCCCTGCTGAAGATGAGTAAGACTGTGTGTTTTGTTCACAGACCTTGGGTTTGGTCAGTTCCTGTTGAGGGTCTTGATGAGGACAGTGGTGTTTGAAATGTGTTAATTTAAAACTTCTCACTTAGTAGATATCACTATATTTAAACCTAAGTGGAGCTGATTTCATGAGTCCTTTTAAAATAATTAAAAATTTGCCTTATAAGAGAGGGAGTGTTTCACAATCAGTCCAGACTTTTCAGTTCTGAGCTTCTGAATATGTGACTTGAAAAGCTGCTAATCCTCTAGTGGTGTACCTGTAATGCCCAGAGCATACACGGACAAAATTCTTGGTTTTTTTTCAGTTTTCCTGAAGTAGGATCAACCCACAAATTCCCTTGAGCCATTACACAGGTTTTATGGTGTAATTAAATAATTAACAGACAGCTGTTCCAGCTGTGTGTTTTATGTTAGAAGTTATAAATGAGTATGTCTGTCTGATATACTCCTCAAGTTTTAGTTAGTGCTTTATTTACTCTTCTGTGGCTTGTTCCTGAGGGTAGGTTTCGCAATCTTGTCATAGCTCTTTTAGAATCATCAGATTGTTACTTCTTGTTTTGTTTCTCAGAGATTTCCAAGATATTCAGGCTGAGGTGGAAGCTTCAGGGTAGTTGGATTTGAGCTGGGAAGTTAGAACAAAAAGATGAAACAAAAAAAAAACCCCCAAAGCTCCTTTTCCTGGCTTTGGTTTTATTCTTCCTTTGGTCTGAAAGCTGCTGGAATAGCTTACAATGCTATACAGAATACAGTGAATTTTAGCAGGTATTTATGTGTGCATCAAGACTATTTCATTTTACAGTCATTTCTCTGTGTTCTCAGGGCAAGTTCTTCATGCGGTTCCTTTGCTGTACCAACAAGTAAAGTAAACTTTTACGTTGGGCAGTGTGTTACACCATAGTCAGTCTGAAGTCAGTTGTATGACTGGTTTTGCTTCTTCTGAAGCAGTTTCTGTATTTTTATTGCTTATATGTTTTCAGATGGCTGTAGTTACTATGGCAAGCCCCATCTTAAAAAGCAATTATTCTTGTTCCGAATTGTTTGTTTACCTAGGGATGCTGCAGGAGCTTGACACAGCCCCAGTGAAGTGGATGCATCCATCCACTCATGCACATGGCGGTATGATTAAATGGTCCTGAGCTGCCATTTGGACATGCTCTCAGTCAGATCACACACACAGAGGGAGTAGTAACTATAACAGATTTGGAAACTATTGATATTTAGAAAATATACTTTGTTACAAGTGGCCTCTGACAGGTCTTATTCTTGCAGGGCATTTTGATATTTCTGTCTACATTGTTACTTGAATACATAACAAATGAAAACCACCTATGCTTGTCCTTTTTGGTGGTGCATGTGAGCAGATCTGACACAGTTAACATGAAAGAAGGACATTTCAACATTGTGAAATATGACTGTATACTGACAAAAACTTACTGAGAACTTAGTAATGGTACCTATGTTTTAAGCCACAGACATCAGTCTAGGCTTCTTCCTTACTTTGCCCTTGGATTCTTTACATCTGCCCATAGGTACTGAGGTGTGTAGTGCTCAGGGATATGCTATGCTGTGTAGTACTGGTAACTGAGAGTGTGTATTGATTCCATTAATCCATACCACTTGCCTTTCTAGTGGTAAAATTAATGTATAATGCATTGATGAGACTTGCTATAGGAGGGTGCAAAACAGGAGATAGTCTGTCTGTCTCTTAGCACCAAAACTGTTGTAACTCATCTTCTGGGATCTCCTTATCTCTCAAACATACCAGTGAAAAAATCTGAAGCTTATTTTCTTCATAGGACTTAAAAGATGTTCCTCTGTGTCAGTGTGTACTGTTTGCTCTCTGTCTCTTATGTCTGTAAATATATGTGCATTCCTAAATGTGTAGAGAAAATCCTGTCTTCAGACAGTGCAGCGTTTTTCTGGGAAAAGTGGTAGTCTTGGACTTCTAGCCATAAAAAGTAGGGCTGTGGTAAAGGTAATAAGCACAAATAACTGTCGGGCATTTGCCACTTCAGCAGAACTCCCCTTCCCCGCAGGCTGACTGTCAGCAGGACCGCAAGTGAATTTACAGCTATGTAGTATTTCTAGAGAGAGACCATTGTGGAAGAGGTGATATAAGGTTGTGGCAGCAGAGTTGAGAGCAGATCTGGCTGGGGGTGCTGGGATCCCAGCTCTTCAAGCCTTCCCATGTGGGAGACAGTGGTCCCTGTTCCCAGGGGTAGCTAGGAGCAGCACTTGTGCCCTGCTGCCATATCCCTTCCCCAAATCTTATCTTCTGTTGCTGTTCCATTCAAAGCACTCCTGGCTTACAGACATGTTACTCATGGGAAACGATTGCAAGATTTCTCCATGCTCAGGCCAGACAGTGGGAGATTTTCTCAGTTTAATGGGGCGTCTCTTGGCAGTCCTCTCAGAGGGCTGCTTTCTGCAGGGAGGTTCTTCAAGAATATCGGTCAGGTGGTACTAGAATGACCAAGCAGATTTTTAAAGTGAAGAATTGCTACTTTGGAGCAAAAAATGGCATTCCTCCTGCCCACCCTCCACTGAAAGGCATCTTGAGAATTCAGGCAGCACATAGATTTACACTTAAGGGAGACTGTAGACTGCAGGGTTCAGCCTCAGCAATGTTCTTATGAATCAATACAGTGTTAAGTAAAAGAAAAAAGTTAAATGATGCTTTTGGTTTTAGAAATATGTATTTGGATTTCAAAACCAGTGCTGTGGTTTTATGTTAGGACATGAGTCTTGAGAGTAGATGTGCTAAGTAGTGATTCCAGCTATGTAAATGGTATGAGGAGCTTTTGGAAATGCCTCCTTTATGCAGTGTAGGTATACAAGCAGCTTGTTTCTAGGGTTTA
Organism: Pezoporus occidentalis; assembly: GCF_034315485.1. Lineage (NCBI taxonomy): Eukaryota > Metazoa > Chordata > Aves > Psittaciformes > Psittacidae > Pezoporus > Pezoporus occidentalis. Next base: position 2,982,130 of record NW_026915158.1, on the reverse strand, counting down.
GCTAAAAATATGGTGGTGCTGTATGCCACTTTAAAACACTTCTGATAGGGACATGGACAGCCTGTTCGCAGAAAAGAAAAATGCTGTAGATGTGAACTTGATTTATAGTCTTCTTTCAGTGTAGCTCTAATTATTTCAAGTGGGTTCACTGGCATATTAAATCAATGAGAATACACTGAATTATGCATTCTGAATGTAAAATTTAGGTGAACTGTCATGACACATTGCTCAAGATAGATGTGGATGCTGATCTGGTGATATGGGAAGTAAAGCTTTTGACGAATTTTCACTGAAACTGCATATTTTCATGTTTTGTATAAAAATGAAAGTGTAAAACGTTAGTTACAGATGATGAGCTCTCTTAGAGGGGGAAGAAAGCTTGAGAAACTAAAAGCTATTTGCGTATTTCCATTTTCTCCTTCACCCTGTCCTGTAATATTTCCTTATTTTTTTAAAGGAACTATTATAACTTGCTTCTTGTCTGATTCTCCTCCTCTTCCCTGAAAAGCACATAGGGTACTTCTTTCTTTCTTTATTTTTTTTTTCTTTTTAATAGTGCCAGAAGCCTGTTTGTTTTTTTCTTGGGTTTTTGTTTTGTTTTGTTTTTGTTCCCTCCCCCCCCCCCCCCCACTGTAATTTGGCAGAATTTTACATTATTCTTTTGCTTCAGATATGAAATAAATACTTTTAAGCATGAATAGTACAAATTTGCCTAAAATATCGTCCAACTTCTTTTTCAGATAAAGCAGTGTAATTTTTTTTGCTTAAATGAAAGCAGTGTTGCATTGTTGACTTCCTAAGTACTTACAGGTAGAGGGAAGCGGTGAGAATGACATCAGACAGCCTCTATTATAGTAATTTTTATTGAAGTATTTGTTCACTTTTTAAAGTTAGAATCAGTGCTGAAGTCGGAGCTTTAGCTGTGGGTTTGCACTGAATAAACCTGCTGGATAAAATTAATGCCTGTCATATTACCTGGCTATGTATGCTTTAGACATAGTGGGATGGATAATGCAGAGGCTCTGCCAAAGGAAACTGAGGGGGCTGCCCCCAGTGGTGCTGTGGCTGATGGCCTCTGTGCAGGCAGGGGCTCTGCTAGGTGTGTTCCACAGAGAAGTGGTTTTCCTCAGGCTGACCCTGACGAAACCATGCCTGGAAGTGGGCTCCGGAAAAGAGTGCTGTCCTCCCCTCCCCTGAGAAAATAAGGTTTTATTCTTAATTTCTTAGTTTCACAGAATCACAGAGTGGTTTGGGTTATAAGGGACATTAAGGATCATCTTGTTCCAGCCGCTCTGCCATGGATAGGGACACCTTCTACTAGTTCTGTGAAATGAAAGTACCGTTCAAGAACTCTGATGCTTTAATAAACAGTTTGTCTGAGTGGCTGTGTTGTTGCTTGGATTTATATCTAAAATTTCCAGACTCTTGCCTTTTAATCTTTGTGTCTCATTTCCATTACCTGTCATGAAAGACTGGTGCTGAGCCCATTACCAACCACTTCTTTCAGCATATGCACACAGGTATGCCCATTTTGCTTAAGGTGCTAGCAGTCCCTCCACACCAAATGCAAAGGACAATTGACCAAACCCATGTTGAATAGGCATGAGCAGTCTGTGACAGTATCCTTTCTGCAGGATGAAAGGTGCTGTGTCTGAGCAATGCCAGGCTAACTCCATGGGCATATGCTTCCTCCTCTTCTTTCTGGGGTAGTTATTGCTCTTGCTGTTTTTGTCATCCTTTGCAGAATCCTTACACGGGAATCTTATCTTTGCTAAGAAATGAGAGCGCTTTTCACAACTGCTGAACATGCCAGAATTCCTGTGCTTCAGTGCTTAGCTTCCATGCCAAGATGTGGTCTTGCCCAAAGCAGTGCCATGCAGCATTGCTTCCTTACACAGCCATGCAGCAGCAGGAAGACTTAGAAACAGAGGTATAGAAGAAATGCATATTGAAGACAGCTGTAGGAGGTAATAGCAGCAGCACAGCAAAATGAACAAAGCAGGGAAACAAGAAGATTAAACAGGGGAGGGGAGGAGTGAACTGTATGAAAGGAAAAGAGTGTGAAAAAGAGAAAGGGAGGGAGTTAGTCAAGAAGCAATAAGAAGAAAGAACTGAAAACTGAAGGACAAACAAAATGTAAGTTGCAGTTGGTGCAACTCGAAGATGTAGTATCAGGGAGTATTAAAGGGATGAGGCAAGTAAGTGTAGCAAAATAGATCTCAGCACACCAAACCTAGAATGAGACAACAGTTCAATCTTTAACTTCATTCCAGCCTGAAGAGAGGCCAGATATTGCAGAAGGGTTTTTAATATGTACAGAAGTTTAGGATTAATACATTTGTGTCCACGTTGACTCAGAACTAACTCAGCTCTGTAAAGAATTAATTAGTAAATTAACACAACCCCCCCCTCAGCCATCTAGCCCCAATATTTTATATTGGTGACTTATATCTTGGGCTTCAGGCTTAGGTACACAGATATAACAAACCAAGCAAAACCCCTCTGTGAATTCCTGTAGCACAACTGCCATTGCAGAGCGGGGTGCATGCTGCAGAGACAGGCCCTTCCTCCTTGTTCACATACATGGGATGCCTTTGGAGCAAACTTTACAGGGTTAGGCTTTTCCCATGTCATCGTAGTGGATTCTCTAATAAAACAAGTGGGGATGAGCAGAATTTTTTTCCCATTTTTTTGAAGTGTGTACATTGCAATCCATGTGAGATTCCTGCATTGGGATACCATTTGACCTTATGTTTTATCATCAGGAACTTGCATCTCCTCTAAAACTTCAAGATTTGGAATGATACTGGAGATGCATAGTACTAACCAGGCTGCCTATTGAAATATGTGGTCATTACTTGCTGCATCATTCACTGTTAGCTGCTGCTGCTATAGATTTAGTATGTGCTCATCCATGGGCTGCTGCTGGCAGGCAGGAAAAGATAAAGCCACTCTTGTGCTAACTTGCCAGCAAGAATAGAGTGAGCTCAGCCTTGCGCTAAAATACGGGAGTGCTAGGGTTACACAGCGTTCTCCAGTTGTGGGAGAGTTCTCTTACTGATACTTTAAAAGGTAGCAGTTAGTAGACTTGCATCTGGTGGCAGCCATCAAGGAAGGTGGTTCTGTCCTGCTGTAGCTCATCAGTCTCTGTGTAGGCTTCATCTGAGGAGCCCGAGCGTCCCTGTTCATAACTTGTGATGATAGTATAGTGTTAGGTCTTCCTGTCGTTGGAAATGTGCTTGAATTCATCCAGGGCACTGGAAGGGAACACCCATAGTTACTTGATGAGCATGACCGACTGTCATGAGTGCTGGTGGTCAGTGTGTCAGTGAGCTGTTTCAGCTACATGAGCATTGTTAGCCATGGTGTCCTCCTGAGCCTGATTATTTTGTGGTGGGGAGAGAGGAACAGTGCTGAGTCAGGAAAGCCTGGCTTTTAGGTTGCATTGGTAGTTGCTTACTGCTGTATCTGATACTGTAGAGTTTGTTTTTTGAGGTGATAAGACTGGTGTATCTGAGCACTTGAACCTTGTTTGAACAGTCAAAGATACACAGAATTACAGAATGTTTTATGTTGGAAGAGACCTTAAAGATCATCTAGTTCTAACACCCCTGCCATGGGTAGGAACACCATGCACTAGACCAGGTTGCTCTAAGCCATCCAACCCGGCCTTGAACACTACCAGGGATGGGGCGGCTACAGCTTCTCTGGGCAACCTGTGCCAGTGTCTCACCACCCTCACAGTAAAGAATTTCTTTGTTATATCTAATGTAAATCTAGCCTCTGTCAGTTTAAAGCCATTGCCTCTTGTCCTGTTACTGCATGACCTTGTAGAAAGTCCCTCTTCCAGGTTTCTTGTAGGTCCCTTTTAAGTACTGGAAGTGTAGGTGGGTAGCGCAGATTTTGCTTGTGTAAAGAGATTGAGATTGCTTGTCATGTGAAAAATTCACTCTGACTTGACACGAAGAGCTTTTAGTTTGGAAAGCTGAGATTTTCTAAAAAAATAAAAAATTAATAATAATAACCACCCCCACCCCCCCCCCCCCCCCAAAAAAAAAAAAAAGAAAGATTTTCTGTGCTTTAGCCTTACCTTTCCCCAGATCTGTGTCTGCTCTTGGAAGCTTGCTTCCCACCATGTACCTCTCCAGCGGCAGAGCAAAGCAGTTAATGATGTGAACCACACGGCTCCATAGGAGTCTAATACTAAATCAGCTGTTTCCATCATGTGGCCATTCTTCTGGGACTTGCTATGGTGCTGGCACGGGATAATTCAGAGCCTGAATTTTTGTTTTCTCTTTTGCGCTTATTGAGCCTTTTTTTTTCTTCCAATCGCAGATGTATTTTTGCAGGCTTAACAACATGTCAGATCTGTTGCACAAAGGACCGTCAGCTGCTATTTGCTTTCTTCTGCCTTTTACTTTAATCAGGCAGGCCAGTAAATGATGTGAAAAGCATTTTTCTGTGCTCCTTCAGCTTATGCAAATCTGTTGCTTAGGAACGCAGAGGAGCTTCAGTCCTGAAAGGAACATCTTGCTCTGATCCCCTTGGCAAAAAAGGGGATTGTGTCGTCCAGAGAACAGAAAAAGAGCATTCAAACGAGGAGATCTACTGCATTGCTGTTCTCTAAAGCACTTCAGTTATCAGCCTGCTAAATGTTTTCTGCTAGTCTGCATTGCTAGGTATGCAGTTGAACAGCTGAGGCTTTTGATATTTAATTAAAATAGAACTAAAAGGGAATTTTTGAGAGATATATCTTGGAGGTTTGAAAGAAAAGTGAATATAGTAAGTAATCATTGTGCTGATCTTGGAAGAGAAAATGTGTTCCTTTTGTTAGCTTTTCTCTTCACAAGGGCATTTTGTTTCATGGTTTAAGAGACAAACTTCCTTACTTCATGAGTAGGAGCATTTCACAGAATACTGAATCAAATTTTCTTCATAGGAAAATTATTTAATTGATTTTCTGCAGGCCAGTAACATAGAAGAATGATGCAATGGAACAGAAGAAACCTGAAAATGTGTTGCTATAGGGATAAAACTGCTGCTGCTGTGCAGACCAAGACTGTTCCTGTGGGAATGTTGTCATTACTTCCCATGGAGTTCACTGAGATTGGTCCCATAGACCTCAGTTGAGCAGGCTATTCAATCACCTTCTTAAATTTGTCTTAATTTCTGTCCTGTGCATGAACTGCATAATGCCTTTGTCCCGGATAAGCCTTTGCTTTCCCTCTTTAAATGTTGTGCATGGAATTTTCCTGCTTTTCATCATGGTATTGTGTTCTGTAAAGTAGGGCAAGCTTTACTTTATCTGTCTTATCTATCTATCTATGCCTGTTTTTAAAAGACAAAACAACTCACGTGGATATATATTTCAATTAATGGGTTTCATGGCAGTTGTAGTCTTCAGTATCCATGCCAGGCTTGAGATTTTCTCTAAATTCAAGACTCAAAGATGCTTTTGCAGACTTAGGAAAGAAGAGAGTCAGCGTCAAAGAAAGTGCTGTTTAAAGTACAGACATACTTCCTCTTTGTCTTATTTTGAGCTTGGGAACATGTACAAGCACTTGGAGATCACATGCATCTAATTAAAAGCAAAATGAAAATGTGTGTTCAGTGGACTGCAAGAAGGCAGGGAGCATCCCTTCCCAACACTTGTTTTCAGCCAAATGAAACAGCGTTCTCAGCTGCAAAGTCATAAAATATTCTAAGGTTTCTGTAATCCAGCAATTTTTGTTAGTTGTTTAAACTCCACCTTCATTATCTCACTCTTTGGCATGATTGTTCTGCAATTTTTTTGGGGTATGAAATGATTTTTTCTATTTATAAATTTCAGTGTTTGAGATTTTTTTGGGGGTTACATAGAGCACGGCCTTACCAAAACCAATTCCCTGAACGTCCGCCAACGCCTCTTCTTTCTTGGTCTGTATTCTCATGCTGATATTTGCATGTGGCTTATTGGTTGGATCTATGCTAGTTTGAAGAGTTTACATTGTACTGGGTGCAACCATGGCCCATTCTGTGGAGCAGGAGGTGGGATGTGCTGCAGCATCTCTTCTTGCACTTACGCAATTGCACTAGCACATTGCTGAACATGCTGTGGTAACTTCAACAGCGGCAAAAGAGGGAAACCATGCTTGAGCCGGTCAAGCTTTGCTGATCCCAGCTCAAAGTGTGCAGGCCCTGGCTGGCAGCTGCAGCCCAGAACTGTTGATCAAGCCTTTTATGACTGGAGGGCCCCACCCTCTCATCTCCTCTTGAGCAGTGGGAAGTTGCCCTGCAGTTACAGTGGCCATAGGATATGTTTTAGCTCAACTGTTTCAGGCTGTTTGAAGTGTAACTATCTGCATTTTGAATGGATTTATGCTCCTTTTAGACCTGAAGTTTTCTTGGTTAAATGACTGAAAACATGAACTTTGGAGAATTTCTTAATTTTGGTTTTTTTTGAGATGTGTATTTAAGATACTGGTGTTTAAGAATGGTGAAGTAAATAAGTCCCTGTGGCTTTAAATGAAAAGAGGATAGACTTAGATGAGATATAGGGAAGAAGTTCTTCCCTGTGAGGGTGGTGAGGCACTGGCACAGGTTTCCCAGAGAAGCTGTGGCTGCCCCATCCCTGGGGCAGTGTTCAAGGCCAGGCTGGATGGGGCATGGAGCAACCTGGTCTAGTGGAAGGTGTCCCTGCCCATGGCAGGGGGTTGGAACTGGATGAGCTTTAAGGTCCTTTCCGACCCAAATTGTTCTGTGACTTTCTGAAGAGTTTATGATCATTTCAATGCTCAACTCTCTACCTCTGAATGGGGACTTGGTTTTACGCTTTGTTCCCTGAAAAGCACTTGCAGTTTTGTGTTTTCCTGTGTGCCCTGTTACTTTTCTGCTAATCACAGCGGGAGGTTAGTCAACGCTGCTGCTTCTTTGACTGTTCTCATCCTGAGATTCAGCATGGCTGAACTTTTTGCCCATTCAGCTCTTCCTGCCTGCCAGGCTAAGTGTGCCAGAGATGGTGGTGTGTATATTTGGAGCAGTGAGGGAAGAGGGTCTGTCAAAAGAGAAAACAGTGGCAGGTGGGCTGCTTTGAAGAGGATAGAGCCTCAGGAGAGGCTTGCTTTGCTGTTGCTACCATGGGGACAGTCTAAGCAGCTCATCTAGGAGTAGATGAGATGTGCTTAATTTTTCAGCACCCATTTTCAGAGTCCACCTGGAAAGTGGAAGGAATGAGTGGAGAAGTTATTTCATCCATTGCTTTTTAATTTACCACTGCTAGCTGGCTGCAGTGCTTTGTGCCAGGGTAGCTTGAGGACCCAACTAAACTTAGCTGAACAAAGACGCTTGTTTTACTCTCAGGCTGTGGGGGACATTCTGGTAATTAAGCTGAAGTTAAGCTGAAGAAAGTGCATTTGTTTACATCATTGTCTCCTTCATGTTTTTTTTGTTTTGTTTTGTTTTTTGTTTTTGTTGGCCATTCATGGTAAAAGGTAATCGCTGTCCATGAACATCTGATGAGAGGGTCCAGTGGAAGGCCATAAGGATGTCAGGGGTCTGGAGCATCTCTCTTACGAGAAGAGGTTGCAGGAGCTGGGCCTGTGTAGAGAAGACTGTGAGGGGATCTCATTAATGCATGTAAACATCTCAAGGGTGGGTGCCAGAAGAATGGTGCCAGACTCCCTTCAGTGGTGCCCAACAAAGCAACGAGGAGAAGCAATGGCCATAAACTAAAGCACAAGAAGTTTCACCTCAACATGAGGCAGAACTTCTTTACGTTGAGGGTGGCAGAGCACTGGAGCAGGCTGCCCAGGGGGTTCATGGAGTCTCCCTCTGGAGACATTCATAACCTTCCTGGATGCATTCCTGTGTAACCTGCTGCAGGTGGCCCTGCCGTGGCCAAGGGGGTTGGACCAGATGATCTCCAGAGGTGCCTTCCAACCCTAATGACTGATTCTGTCAGATGAGCATTGGTAGCAATAGACCTGGTTGTGTCCATTGCCTGATCTTGCCAGTATGCAGCAGTAAGTGTGCTGTAAGGAGCTGAGAGCAAAAAACCCACCTGGAAATGGTGGTTGGCACTAGATAATCTTTAAGGTTCCTTCCAGCCTAAACCATTCTATGATTCTATGAAATTGTCACTGTGTCCAGGTGATTACCTGCTGCAACACTCCATGTTCCAAGGAGGAAGACTGCTGGATTACCTCTTTAATGGTTATGTGAGGATAAATCCTTACAGATTTCAAGATGAGAGTGCTTAAGTGTCAAATCTTTGAGTGATGCAGAGGAAAAAGTGTCTATCAGCTATAGGATTTAGATTTTAATTATTTTAGTTTATCTGAGGGACATTTAACATTGTTACTCCTTTTTTCCAAAAAGGAGAGCAGCAATTGCTATAAAGTGTATGTCTGCTTGTTGGGTAGTAGTCTAAATCAGTGTCTTCTGGAGAAAAGTTGTTTTTGCTGTAGCTTGATACTATCTACTTTTGCTTTCTTTTTTTTTGTTTTTGTTTTCTTCCAAAAGACTGAATTGTGCTGTTTATCTGTGTTCTGTAGGAATTGTTACTTGACAGTCTTAGTTCAGGAATAATGCCAATTTGCAAGTAGTTTGAGCAGCCTATGTTCTTGTACCTCTCAGAGGAGTTACTTCCCATTCTTTCCCTGTGTATTTTCAGGATATTCAATATGCCTTTTGGTTTTGGTTGTTTTGCTGTTTTTTTTAATATTTTGTGATAACATGATACCATCCTCAGCATCTCCTGATCTTGTCAACACAACCATAGAATTTCATCTGATAATTTTTGTGGTGAAAGGCTTTATTTTTCATCTGTAAGTAGATATCATCAAACCTAGTTATTTGAGGTTGAATTTTTAATGTTGGGAATCAATGTCTTTTTGAAGCTTAGCTGGATAGATTCTTAAGGTCATTAGAGGCTGTTTCTGGGCAAATCTTGGCCAAGTTTTTATGGCAGAGGCTAAAGAGGAACTGTGTGGCAATTTCAGCATTTACAAGAAGGTCTCAAGAAGCCTAAAGTTATTTAAGTTGCTTTACCTGTTTTTGTTTAACTTGGTTGCTTGCTACAAGTTACATCTGTTGGGTTGTGTGCACCACTGCTCAATATGTATAAGGATTATCTCCTCTCATCAAGCATCATTTTCCTGTTTTAGCTATTTATAGACTGACTTCCTGAGTTCTGTTTTGATCTTCTCTTCAGTAAATAATCTGACCTGCTTAATCCTGTCACTGGAAGAAATCTGAAAAGCTTGAAGTTTTTTCGATAACTACTTAACTCCCTAGAATTTGGGGATTTTTTTTTTTTTTTTACCTTTGAGCTTGAGAGCTGAATACTGCAGTCCTCTCACACTGATTCTGAAGGTAATGGACTTTTGCTCTTTTCTCTACTCTCTGCTTTCTCAGTCCTTACCTTGCTTGTTTGCTTATTCATTTCTTTAGTCTTTTTTTTTTCATTTTGGCCTTTTTTTCTCTGTTTCTTTTGTCTAAAAGACTTTTCCCCATGATTGCTCCTGTTGATATTTTTTTCAAGTAGTCTGAAGCCTCAAGAGGCATAGAAGTGCATGCTGTGTGTTTTCTGACATGCTTGTAATTAAGAGCATAGGTCTTTTACAAAGAGTTTGACATTGTTCTGTAAGGATGGAGATATGGAAATGATGTGCTTGCTAGGACTGAGAGTCATCTCCTTTTAAATACTAAAGCGGGGTATTTGTTGTGAGCAGGTCTTGCGTGGCTGGGAACAGCAGTACAGAACCATGACATTTAAAAAAGATTGGTAAATCTTTTGCCTGAATGGATTCAATAATAATCCAGCTCTGATTGAAATCAAAATGTAAACAATGCTGAGGGGAGCTTTAAGATTTGGTGCCTTTTTTGGTTTGTTTTTTCATGTGGACAAAATGTGATGGAGGTAGCTCAGTGAGCTTCTCCACACCACAGGTCAACTCTTCTGACCAAGTCAGGCCCTCCCAGTACTCATCCCAATCAGAATTGAAGAAAAAGAATAAACTTCAAGGAAGTATTTCTAGTCCTGGCCCCAGGGGTTGCACATCAGGCAGGGATGGAGCATGAACTGTGTGGTGGTGTCACCTGGCTGTGTGATGTAGTAAATTAAAAATAATAATGTAGACCAGAATCAGTAAAATTAATACAGCATATAACTGAGCTGTTAGGTTGGTGAGGCACTGGAATGGGTTTCCCAGGGAAGTTGTAAATGCTTCATCCATGGCGGTGTTCAAGGCCAGGTTGGGCAGAGCCTTGGGTGACATGGTTTAGTGTGAAGTGTTCCTGCTCATGGCAGGCAGGTTGGAACTAGATGATCTTAAGGTCCTTTCCAACCCTAACTATTCTATGATTCTATGATGTGGTATCCTGGCTAACATGGTGTGAGGGTACCCAAGCTCCAGCTGCCTCCCTGCCGCTGCCATTGTCAAACCTCTGGTGCTCACCTCTTGGGGGGCAGAGAGGAAGTGTGAATCATGGCCTTGCAACGTTTGCAAATGTGTCAAATCTGGGCAGGAAGGAGCTGTTTCCTCTTTCACGTCTTGCTAGGTACCAGAGTAAAAAAGCTGGAGAGCAGGGGCATTGAACTTGGCCAAAGAAACATCAGGCGCATGGGATACCTTTGGCAAAATTACAAAGTGGAGCTGTCAGCGCGTGATCTTAAAACAAGAAGGCTTTTGTAAGTCTGTGCCTGATTGCTTATGTTTTCCTGGTTGGAAAAATGCTGATCTGTCTTTAGGAAATTATGCTGAAGGGCTGGGAAAAATGCACCTTCCTGTATTTCTTTTCACAACCCAGAGGGCAGCAGGAACCTTTTATGGCTCAGCTTGTGCCTCTGGCCAGGTAACAGGGGTTTCCCAGGCTTGTGCTGTTAAATAGGTGGCAGTGTAAGTGAAATGAAATTTTGATTTTGCTTATGCTTTGGTTTCTATTTTTAAATTATTTTCCAAGTGTATAAAAAGGAATCCACACATAGTCCAACAGTCTGAACATAGGATGCTGATGCTGGAGGATTACTCTTGTGCAATTGTAAATACTGAGGCCAGAAGTGTGCAGGTGTGCTTTCTGGAACAGCACAAACAGGTACTAAGTTGCTATAGTTTTTGAAGCGTGGATGGATAAGCTTTTTGTAGTGCCCCTCTGTAGCGCTGTCCTGCGGTGCAGAGGGAGGCAGGGCTATGAGCCTAATGGTCCCACCACTGGCACATCCCAGAGCGGCTGCTGATACAGCTGATTCTGCTTTGATAAGAGAGGTGAAGAGGAGGAAAAGCCTCTCAGTTAAACTAACCTATGTAAAGTGTTGTTTTATTTTTTAGCTGAAGCTTGATCTATAGGTACTCAGACCAAAACCAAAATATTGTTTATGTGAAATACTCTGACTTCTTGACAACTCTATTCTGTTTCCTCTAAGGTAAAACGATTCAGAGTCTGACCTTCTCGCAGGACTTTTGCCCAGATGTGGAGGTTTTTTGGCATTTGTTTATTTATCGAAGGGATGACTCTGTGGGTTTTACTGGTCTCTAATTTGAGAGTAACTGTGGTTCTTGTGACAGAGCTTGAGCTGGGTGTAGGCAGGTGTTGGGCAAGTGTCCCAGCACAGCTCTGCCAGCCAGCACTCCTGTCAGTCCAGTCCTTCCTCCTTTTTGGGCAGGGATCACAAAATGCACAATGTGAACATTTGTTTGTTTATTTTAACAAAACCTCACATGCTTGAGCTTGAAGCAAGCATTGGGCTGGGGTCTTAAGAATCAAAAGCCCCCTGGACCTTTGCAGCGGTGGCTGCTTAAAGCTGCTGGCGAGCTTTCTCTGTACATGGCATGTTAGCTTTGGGCAATGGCTTAGGATGCATGGTTGGTCTCTGAAGGTAGAGAAGTAAGCATGTCTGGTTGCTTCTTTCCCTTTGCTCTGGGTTTTGCTTGGTTTTTTGTCAGCTGAGCCCTTCTTTGGAGAAAAGCTGCTGTATCTGTGGGGCTTCCCCCAGGAAACCGTAATTAGGTAAGAGAAAGTAAGGAGGTTTTCCTGCCAAGCCACTACAAGTGCAGCGAGTGCTGGGATAGCCAGCCTGTCCTGGCCCTCTCTCAGTGAGCTTTGTGGCAAAGCTGGGGTGAGATCTGCTCATTCCCCCTGCATGTGGGGATGGCAGGGCCCTGCTGCTCTGGGGTGCAGGTGTTCAGTGTTCCTGCCCTCCTGGTTAGAGCGGAGGGCAGTGCTCAGCAGCTCCATGCACAGTAGGTGCATGGTTATTCTCTCTGCAGAGAATAACTTGCAAAGCCTCATAGAAAAAATGAGACGGCTTGATTAGAAGTATTGCCTTAAAAATGAGGAATTTTGTACTCCACCAAGGAGGGTGGGTAGATCATTATGCAGAAGTGGATGACCAAGACCCTTTCTTCCTAGAATTTCTTCTTCTGGGTCTTCTTGGTTCAAAACCCCATGCAGTGGCAGCAGTTGGGAGGTTTATGGAGATTGCCATGACTCTCAGAGTTTTGGGGCCTCTCTGGCACCCAAAGCAGATCTGGATGTCCTAGGACACAAAACACTGGAGACTGCTGACACCTTTTGACAGCCAGGTCTCCTGGTAGTAGTATCTGTGCATAGGTTTGAATACACATTGGCTCAAAACTGAGCATTAGAGGTCATCCTTTCCTCTGTTTTTAATGTATTTCTGGTGTGCAGCATGGAGGAAGAGAAACATTTCTCAACTTGTAATAGTAAGGAGGGAGGATGTTAGTCCTTGAAGTATTTTTTAAAACTCATATAATTGTGTCAATTTGTTTCCCTCCCATTATGGTTGAAGGGAAACTCCACATTTCCTCAACATTAATAGCTCCTTGCTTTTCATATTACTCATTTGTTTTCTGTGTATGTAGCAAACATATACATGTTATATGTGTGTGCATATACATATCTATATATATGTATGTATTTTTTTTTTAACCAGGGGCAAAATGACTGCTCAAGTAACACTGGAGGATGCCTTGTCCAATGTGGACCTCTTGGAAGAATTACCATTGCCAGATCAGCAACCGTGTATTGAACCCCCACCATCATCTCTGCTTTACCAGGTATGTTGTCATTGTAGAAAAAAGAGTTTTTCCATTTCCCATTGCTGTTAAGAAAAAGAATATGTGATTTTCAAAAAAAAAACCCAAAAAAGGAAACACAAACCCCAGAGCGTGTTTGTATTTGCAATCTATATAGAAATTCTTTTCCCTACCAAAGATTTAATTCTGTATCTTGCTTTCTTTGCAGCCAAACTTTAACACTAATTTTGAAGACAGAAATGCATTTGTCACTGGCATTGCAAGATACATTGAGCAAGCTACAGTCCATTCTAGTATGGTAAGTGGATGTTCAGATATACGTTTGTATTACTTGAAATAAAAGGAAAGGAGCAAGTCTTCATGCAGCTCATTGTAAGAATTGTGGCCGCAGAAAACCAGAAACCGGGTTACCTACAGCACTTCCAGGAGGCAGTAAGATGAAAAGGTGTGTGACACTTGTTTTTTCACACATCTACTTCTTGGTAATTTTAAGATTGTCTTTCTTCTTGGTCAACCAGTGTTGCTCAGGAGTTTTCTGATTTTATTGTGCATTTTTCCAGTACTGTGAGGTGTTGGTTGTACTGACAGCTAGCTGCTGTAACTTGAGTGAAAAATTACTTTCCATCCTCCAGAATTTACACTACTTCTCTGCCAGTTCAGTAGCATTGAAGGGTTTTTGTTGGCTTTCTCACTAAGGAGTGTGTATGTTAATGGTTTATTGGCATGCTTTTGTATAAGGTATCCTGCAGTTTTTAACAGTTCCACTGTGGAAGATAAGACTTCATGCTGGTAACTCCGTCTCTGCTAATGGTGTAGCTGTTTTGGGAGACAAAGTAAATTTGTCATTTCATGGCATTCTTATAAATGAGGACTAATATGTCTTTTGATCCCTAGAGGCCAGTTCACAGATGGTGAAATAGGCAGATTAAGCACCTGATTACATGCAACTGAAAATTATGTGAATTTACACCAGTCTACTTTTAAAATTATCTGGTGACTCCTTAACCTGTTTTGATTGTTTGAATATTGTTGGACCTCTCCTTTGACATTTAAAAAAGGATATTGCTCTTCATGTGCTGACTCTTTCATCCTTGACCATTCTACCTGCAGTGCCTGAGTTTAAAAAGAAAAACAAACACCACCCCAGCACCCTGCCCCCTCAGATTAGTATTTTTATTTATATTTATAGATCACAGTTTCTTTAGTTTGGGGAAGAAAAAACAACACAAAAAAACAATCTGACCTGGGGAGATGGTAATTTTTGTCGTTAGGTAAGCGTAATTGCTGCAGTTGTTGATTAGTGATCTGACAGGTATCTGTTGGCTTAAGTGGTAGGAAGATGGTCATGTGAACTCTCTCAGAATTAGGTTGGGTGCTAAAATATATGACGGGGAATTAATGGAAATTTTTTTGGCCATGGGATTATAGCCGAGATGGACATCAGTAGCTATTCAGCTCTGATACATGTAATATGCAAGCTAAGCCTATAAATTATGGTAATATTTTACATACAGTATTGCTTTCAGTTGCAATATATATGTGTTTGTAGATACACTGATAAGAGAAACAGGTTTGTCTTGACAAGGGTTTGGAATGATGGAAAACAAGTGTGTTTAATCCTTTTTTATTACAATGCCTAATTATATTGAGTGTCTTACAGAATGAAATGCTAGAAGAAGGTCAGGAATATGCAGTCATGTTATACACATGGAGAAGCTGCTCAAGAGCCATTCCTCAGGTAAAGGATGAAGGTTAAGCTGTCATGCAACACATGAACTCCTGTCTTGGTGTGGAGTTGCACAGATGGAGCTTTGTCAATGATCTCTGAAATGTGATCTACTTTGGCACCTGAATTGTTAACCTGGGTCTGCCATAGAAGAGTGTCTTTTAGCACTCGGGGACCAGCTGGACTAGTTTTACTTTTTTCTGACAGGGTGTCTATAGCAATACCTCATGGGTTTTGTGTCAGACCTGCTGATTGGTTCAAGAGTAGTATTGGGGTAATGCCCTCTAGATGGAAAACCTTTGATTGTCAAATTTGTTTGAGGTCAAAATTTCATTCAAGAGAGTGGACCCTTACCATTCCCAAGCTTAATACTTAAATTCAGAACAGCCTTAACAAGTAGCGTAGCTTGTAACAATTAACATTTAGGTTAAACATTTAAGTTTCTAGACATTCTATGTAGTCATTTTCTAAATGTCAGGGCTACCTAGTGTTTTCTTTATCTGCATTCAAAAATAAGCCCCTGTGAATAGGTGTCAAGTCAACATAAAGTGTTTGGGAATGGTTGTACAAGCGTGGGGTGGGAAGAATGTTAAGGTGCATCAGAAAACTGAACAAAATTATAACCGTGAGTTGACACCTGCCTGCTTTATAAGGAGCTTGTAATGCAATTATTTTTGTACTGAAATGCAAAGAAGGCTTATCCTGTGGTTTAAAGATTTAGAGTGGGAGTCAGGTAATCTGTTTTAATTTCTAGTTCTGGTCCTGGTTTAGTACATGATTTTGAGCAAGTGGTTTAATGTGGGAAGAAGATTGTCCTAACCATACACAGGTGTTTGACAACTAAATTATTTGCTATGAGGCAATTAAAAAAACCCTCAGATTTTGGTGTTTTTTTTTTACGTAAAGTTTAGAAGGCTAGCATAAAATGGCCAAACCCAGAAATTTATGCCTTGAGTTTGTCTTTATTAGGGTGATAATGCATTTACTCAGGATCTCAGTTTCTGAGGCTTTATGAGGGACATTTCCAAGTGTAATGATCTTTTTAATTATCCTCAGGTCAAGTGCAATGAGCAGCCTAACAGAGTAGAAATTTATGAGAAAACTGTGGAAGTTCTGGAGCCAGAAGTCACAAAACTGATGAATTTTATGTATTTTCAGGTAAAAGGCATGTAAACAAAGTTTGTCAGTAGGCTTGTGTTTTTATGTTCCTGTTTTGTATGCCTTCATCTATTCCTATTTTTTGTATGCCTGATGTGTGCTTGAATACTGAACTGTCATTATGCTTTGAAAAAAAACCTGTATTGTCTGACATAAGGGCAGAATTTCTAATGCCTATCTTAAGATCTTCAGACAATCTCCATTTCACATAAAACCAAAAGTAGTTGCATATGGTCCCTATGTAGCACATGAGGACAGAGATGTGGCACTTTGAAAGGAAATGGAAATATAATACTTTTCACATGTATACATAAAAGCATCTTGGCACAGAAACCATTTGGTGGGGAGTGAGTGATCCGCTATTCTGGACTCCAGAGCAGCAGGTGCAACTTTGCTATGGAAATTCCTAACCGAGGCAGGCCAACCCAGTTGCTGTGACCTGCCAGCCACTTGACCTACATGGTTACTGGAGAATAGCAGTCTGTCTTGCTTTATCCTCCGTGCTGGCAGCTTGCCATTTCATTCAATGGACTGAGAATGTTTCCAGGCATTACTCGGAGGGAACTGGAGCATCTAGAGCCTGCAAGCTCTGGAGCCCACAGGAAGCGGACACTGAATGAAATGTGGTATTTCCTGTCATCTTCCCCAGCTGGCAGATCTTACTGAGTACAAACAGTCTCCTTTCATTCAAGGAGAATAGTGCTCTAATGTCAGAACAGATTCCTTTTTACATTAGAGGTTGCTGTCTTTTTCATACTTGTAATCTTCATCTCAAATGGCCCTGATGAGTGCTTGGAAATAAGCCCTCATATAAACACGTGCCAGGATGTACACTGAGAGTTGGCATGTTAATGTGCTGTGGAATTTGGATTTTTTTATTTTAAGGGAACATACCTATAATCTGCCTTTTGATGCATGCACACTTCCTCACTAAAGAGCATGAAATCACTTGTTTCAAAGGGATTTTAAACTTTCATGACTTTAGTCTTCAAAGAAGTAGCTTGACTTTTGTGCTAGGTAGGCTCTGTGGCAAAAATCACTGCTGATACTTGGAGCTTACAACAAGTATTCAGCCCCACAGAGGACAAGGGGTAAGGGCTGCATACTTAAACAGGGGAGATTTAGGTTAGATACAGGGAAGAAATTCTTTACTGTGAGTGGTGAGGCACTGGAACAGGCTGCCCAAGGAAGTTGTAGGCTTCATTCCTGGCAGTGTTCAATGCCAGGTTGAATGGGACTTTAAGCAACCTGGTCTAGTGGAATGTGTCCCTGACCATGGTGGGGGTCTGGAACTGGATGATCTTTTAGGTCCTTTCCAACCCAAACCGTTTTGAGATTCTATGACAAGCTTGTGCTTGTGCCTTGCTAGTCGAAACCAGAACACCCTGCGTACTTTAAACATTTTTCTGCCTCAGTGGTGCTTTTCACTGGACTAGCTCCTGTTGTGTGATGAAATTTTTTTCCTGGAAATTTCATGGCTTTTTCTCCCTGCTTCCTGTCATATTCTCTCCCCCCCCCCAATTAGAGAAATGCAATTGAACGATTTTGTGGGGAGGTGAGACGCTTGTGCCACGCGGAGAGGAGGAAGGACTTTGTGTCTGAAGCATATCTGATCACGCTGGGCAAATTCATCAACATGTTCGCAGTATTGGATGAGTTGAAAAATATGAAGTGCAGCGTGAAGAACGACCATTCAGCCTACAAACGGTAAGTGGCAAGGAGAACAGGACCTGGGTTTCTGCTGCCAGCATACAGGCCTCCCACGAGATGGCAGCAGTTGCTCTTTTTCTGACGGCTTTCTCTTCTAAAGTGGTCCTCGTGTGGGACGGATTGCCTTGAAACTGGGGATGTGCTGACTGCAGGTAGGACGATGAGTAAATCTGTTTTCTTTATGCTCTTCCAGCAGCAAAGTTCTTCTGCCTTTTAATGCCAAGCTGTCAAATACTTCTGTCTTGGTGTATGCTAAATGTATTGAATATACTTTGCTCAGTAAAGCTTTTCTTTTTAAGTTTGAGGGGAAACTGGTTTGCTGGTGGCTTGTGCTGCTCCTCTTCTATTTGTTCTGTTCTGGTTTTGGCATCCACTTTCGACATTTGTAGCTGAGAGTTGTTACACTTGTTCTTAAGACATTTCAGCTTTGCTGTTCAAGGTTGTTGTGACCTCAGGTTGTAGCAGGGAGGGGAGAAGGGTGGTCTATCAGTGGCCAAGTTTTCTGCTAGAGCTGTCAGATGGCATCAGGTATATTTGTTCAAACATGATGATCAGGGGAAGACAGTCTCTATACTAGCTTAAGCATCATAGAATGGTTTGTGTTGAAAAGGATCTTACAGATCATCTTGTTCCAACCTTCCTGCCACAGGCAGGGACACCTTCCACTAGACCAGGTTGTTCAGGGCCCCATCAGACCTGGCCCTGAGCACTGCCAGGGGTGGAGCATCCGCAAATTCTCTGCGCAGCCTGTTCCAGTCTTCACTTGATTCCTTGTGCTCCAAAAAAAACCTGGTGAAAATGCATTTACATGGCTTCTCTGCCTATCAGTACTACTGGATCACCTTCCTCATAGTCTTTCATAAAGAAAACCATTCAGGCAATGACTAGCCAATCTATGCTGCTTCCACTTACTTGAGATTTAATTTCTATATCTACCAGTAGTTGCCTTTTTATAGTTGATGTTGTGTCTGGAGACCTCTAAAATTACTTGGTGTGCCTTTCTATTTCTTTGAAGGCATGCTTCTGCCCATTCTCTTTCTGCTTGGTTCAGGAGTTTGGAGGCGAGAGACGCACTGAGGTTGACAATCCTGCATGAGCAGCAAATGATATGCCATTGTACTAGCATTTAAAGATGTGCTTACAACTTACAGTTCCCCTGGCAGATTTGGAGATGGGTGTGTTTCTATTCAAAGGGAATGGATTTGCTTAGAAGTAGTCCTGCAAAAGGGAAACACTGTTTTGTTTTCTGTTTTTGAAGAGCTGCTCAGTTCCTCCGGAAAATGGCAGATCCTCAGTCCATTCAAGAATCCCAGAACCTCTCCATGTTTCTTGCCAACCACAACAAGATAACACAAGTAAGCTTTAATTGTCTTTTTGCAAAGTACCTAATGCTTTACAAAACTATTAAAATGAAACACTTCCAGTTTGGTAACAACTGTTGTTCTCCAGGGGCTATAACTAGTTGACCAATATCTTTTTCTTCTTTTTTTCCAGTCTTTACAGCAGCAGTTGGAGGTGATTGTTGGCTATGAAGAGTTGCTTGCAGATATTGTGAATTTGTGTGTGGACTACTATGAAAACAAAATGTATCTAACACCCAGTGAGAAACATATGCTCTTGAAAGTAGGTTTCTTTTGGGTACAAAATTGAAAAAGTATGGTTGGGACAGGACACAAATGTTTGAAGTACTGAACTGTGTTTCTAGGAAGTATAATGACAGCAGAAAGGATGTGCTTTATTTTTAGGTGTGTGGCAAGCTTGCATGAGGCTTTGTACCAAATATTTCAGAGAACTACTAGTTTAAAACTAGGATTACTAAGTAGGTAAGTTTAGTTAGCTGGAATATGTGCACGTAATTAGAGGGTGCTGGGCAGTATGAAGAGTGGTTGGTATCAACTGTATGTCTTGAAGTGGAAGAAAAGGTATAGAGTAAGAACTGAATATTTGCCTCATGTTTAACTTCTGAGCTCTGTTAATTAGGACCAAATAGAAGCATCCCGAAACCATACACAAACACTAGAACATTTGTGTTCTGCTGCAGGGATGCCCAATGTGTTTTTCATACTTAGGCCTTTTGTTTGGTAAACGCATGCTTAAAACGCATTAAGTCACTAATGCTCAGCTCCTGCTATTGTAAATACTGAATTATAACTATCTGTTAATGAATAACTTGACCAAAATGTAATTAGATTTTTTTATGCTTCTGAACTCTTATGCTTATAATTCAGAGATGCACTGAAAGCCATAAAAAGCAGTTGCTCAGAGATGTTAGATCTGACCTTCTGTTACAGATCAGTTTGCACATACAGGATTTTAATAAAATGTTAATTAACAAAAAAAACACCACCTGTCTAAAAATAGCCATACTCTAGATTCAGTGAGAGTTTTTTGCATGCTAAACCTTTATACAAACAAGTAACACTTTTTAAAGATAACTGAGCAGGCTAATGTTAAAATAAAAACTACTAATATGCATATAATAAAAGAATACTGCAGAAAAGTATGTATTTGAAAATATATTCTATTTGAAGGAGGGTTGGTTTTAAAACCTCTTTTTTAAAATATTACTGTTTTTTATAATGATATGAAGAGCGGTCTTACTGCAGCAGGTTTTACTTCTAAGATCCCTTTGCAGAGAGGTTTGATTTCTTTTCTGTTTCAGGTTATGGGCTTTGGATTGTACCTGATGGATGGAAGTGTCAGCAACATCTATAAGCTGGATGCAAAGAAAAGGATAAATTTAGCCAAGATAGACAAGTTCTTTAAGGTTGGTTGAGATGTGATTTTAATATGTGATTTTTAAGTTAATTCTGCTTGCATTTTAAACATAATTAAATAGAATAAAGATCACTTTGGACTATAATATGGGTAAATAATCCTAGAATCATAGAGTGGTTTGAGTTGGAAGGGACCTTAAAGATCAACTAGTTCTAACACTCCTGTCCTGGGCAGGGACACCTTCCACTAGACCAGGTTGCTCAAAGTCCCTTTCACTAAGATTTATGTTTAATAATTTATCTAATCCACTTTATTCCATGTGTACAGCAGTTGCAGGTTGTCCCACTGTTTGGTGACATGCAGATTGAACTTGCCAGATACATTAAGACCAGTGCCCATTATGAGGAAAATAAATCCAGGTAAGAGGGAGAAGGAAACAAAGCAGGGAGCATCTGGGCTGGGAAGAGTCAGATCTTTGGAGTGTATTTTCATAATTAGTCTGCGGATCTCTATAATTAATAGGATTTTCACCTCGGTCTACTTTTTGGTGTGGCTATTTCACTAGTAATGTAATTCATGTAATAGATACAATGAAAGAAATAGGTCATTTAAAGATCTTTCTATGCTTCTGAACTCATTCTTGTATCTGTGACATTTCTAATCGCCTAGGTTGGAGGAAATGAAATTTATCTTACACTAATTTCCCTTTTATTTTTTTCCTTTAAATATGAAACTTTCTTTAAAAGAAATGAAGGATTTTACTAAGCAAGGTGAGCAGTAGTAGTGCATGGGTAAATAGGCATGTATATATTGTATATGGAGCAGCAACTTAGCTTGTCTCCCCTCCTTTATTTCAGCAAGGTGTGCTGAACAGCAAAATGGCTGGCAAAAGCAGCCAGTTGTTACGTAAATGGTTCCATGGTTTATGGTTATTGCTTTGTTTTAGTGAACATTTCCATGCTCCTCCACAACCTTCCCTCTATGCAGTTACGTGAATTTAGAATGTAACGCTTTGCATTTTAATTCCTGCAGAAAAACCACATAACCTGCATGTAATTGCTAAGAGAAAGTGAACAGCAGTGGGCCTACTGAGCTACTAAAAATAGGCTACTTAACCTGACATTCCTGGTAGCATGTCTTTTGTGTCCCTCTTGATAACGTGTTGAAAGTATTTAATAATGCCTCTTTTATAGTTGGGAGCATACTTTAGGCTTTTCACAGTTAAACAAGAATAACAAAAAGCAGTCTAAAGGTAGATAGATGTATCTTACAGCCTATCCCTATACTTCTGCCCTGCCTTTCAGTCCTTTTTGTTCCTGTCCCTAAGTGTTCCTGAAGAGGGCTGCTGGTTTGTTATTTCGTAACAGCAACCTTTAAAAAAACCCAGACAAACCAAACAACAAACTCAAACAGAAAAAAAAAAGTTTGTTTTTTTTTCTAAGACTTGGAAAAAGTACTGTTTGAACTCAGAAGGGTGGTCTATCACTTACGGATTGTGCAGGGCCAGAGGTAGAGGTTTGAAGAGAGAAAAGGCCTCAAACAGGAGAAAGACTAAAAATACCCGAGAAAGCCATGTATTGTGGATCTTTCTTTGCAGTGTCAATTGTACTGTTTATTGCCTAAAGCTGATTTAGGTGGGGTTTTTTGTCTTCTGAAACAGATGGACATGTACATCTTCCAGCAGCAGTCCCCAGTACAATATATGTGAGCAGATGATCCAAATCAGAGAAGACCATATGCGTTTCATATCTGAACTGGCTCGTTACAGCAACAGTGAGGTGTGTGGGCTTACAGCTATATGTGCAAATTTCACATCACTGATTAACAGTTATTGTTAAGTATCTGGAGAGCAGGTGAACCTGGGGATAGGTAAATGACAAAGCATGATCACCTGAATCAAGAAAAGTTGTCAGCAGGGATAATACCCATTCTCTGAATGGTATTTGTACTATTTAAATGTAATATAATGATGACATATCATGTACACCGCAGTATTATTCTGCCTCTCTCTCTCTGTGTGTATATATATATATATATTTAGGATATATACCCTAGAACTTTTGGGATGTCACTTTTGGAATAGGTTGTGTAGCCCTTACTCCAAATGGGTGGTTTAACAGTTTAAAGGAAGCTAAAAGTTAAGAGATTAGTAAAAAAAACCACAAACAAACAAAAAAACCCCATGTAAACACACATATGTATATATATATTAAAAACATGCATGTCTAGAACATATATGTAATTGATATCTTGAATTCATCTGCAACAATATTTTGGTGAGTAGGCATACCAGTGGTTTCCATCTTTTGACCAAAATCTATGGTGTTCAACTATGTAGTCTCTGGAAGAAAAAGCTAATATTGATGCAGGTGTTGGTATGTGGTGCTGTTTTAATGCTTAAAAGAAATCTATGTAGAAATTTGGCTCTGGATCATGCTCATGAAATCATGCTGCTGGATACAGCATGTTCTGATGTGGGTTTGTTTTTTTCTGTTGTTTAATAATATCCTAGGTGGTGACTGGGTCTGGTCGACAGGAAGCTCAAAAAACAGATGCAGAGTATCGGAAGCTTTTTGATCTCTCTCTCCAAGGTCTGCAGCTTCTTTCTCAGTGGAGTGCACATGTCATGGAAGTGGTATGTTATCTGGGAAATAAAATAAGATGAAGAAGAGGTGGCTTAATGAGGTTGGACAGGCTCTGCTTTAATGGAATGAAAAATGCATGTTGTGTTTTCTTCCCTCAGTTCCCTTCTTCATTCACTTCCTTTTTCCTCCTGCTCAAATTACATTCTTAGAGAAAGTCACAAGAAGTTCTCAGGTCCTAGGAGTAATATTGCATTTGAAAATTTGAGAGGAGATGAGGGAGAGGAAATAAAGAACCTGCAGAGTTCTTTCTCTATATTTTAATAATTTATTTAAAAAACAGGTGCCACTTAGAAAAGAGACTGTATAGGAAACTGCTTAAGGCAGAAATTGAAGAGGAGGATGCTGGAGTCCTTTTTATGCTGCAGACAACTTAGATAAAAGCTGTTTGTCTTGCCTGCACCAAATCGTGTTTTAGGAAGGGTTGAAACAGGTGACATATTGTGTGAGAGAAGCCAGACTTGCTCCTCCTCTGCCTCTGATGTATGAGGGAGCATCAAGCTCCCTTCATGAATGCAGTGTGTTTACAATGGACACAGATAGAGATTTTTCTCTCTTCTTCAGATTTTTTTATCTTCTGTACTTTTAATTGACTTTTAAAAAGCTGGTAGAGGAGCCATGCTTTTCCCTGTATTATTCTATTCTGATTTAAGTCAACAGTGTATTTTATTGTGAAAATCATCTTCTGCTTTTCTGCTTCTTAAAGAGAGGTTGTTACCATCTATTTCTGTCCTCTGCAACTCCCAGACTTGCTCTCTTCATTCCTGTCATTGCAAATTGCTGCATTCAGGCTGTCCCTTCACAGTGCCAATCTTCC
This sequence comes from Pezoporus occidentalis, assembly GCF_034315485.1. Taxonomy (NCBI): domain Eukaryota; kingdom Metazoa; phylum Chordata; class Aves; order Psittaciformes; family Psittacidae; genus Pezoporus; species Pezoporus occidentalis. The sequence continues at coordinate 2,958,325 of NW_026915158.1, read as the reverse complement.
TATTATAATTCTGTTGAAAATCTCTCATTCTTAGCTCCATTTTTATCCACACAGTTCCAGAACAAACTGGAACCACAGCAGGGTTGTTTTCTTTTCCTATTATCACAGCTCTTCTTTGTCTTTTTTATTTGTATGAATTCCCTTAAGTACTTTTCATGTAAATTCATGTTCACCTCCTCCCTGTCCTCCTCCTGAGAATTTATTCTGATCTGGAGTATCCTACTTATTTACCTGTCTTCTGCATTTACTTGGTGTCTGTGAACCTTGTTACATGCATCATGTTCAGATAAAAAGTTTCAGCTTTCATTTGATGTCCAAGTTAATCCTGTCAACTCAGTGCTCTCCCCAAATTAATATTTGTTTAATAATTTCCCCAGTGTCCTCTCTGTAGCACTTAGGTTACAGGATGTGATGCTTTTCTTTGCCATCGTAAAATTGGTGCAAATAGGAATCTATTATAGTAGGCAAATTTACATTGCTCTGTAATCTAAAACATACGCAAAGATGATACCAACCGGACCTTACTATTTGCTGAACTTGAAATGTGAGAAAATAACATTTGAATGTGACTAGGATTTTTCACTAAATGAACCCTGATGGATATTGGATCAGTCTGACACTGCTCAGGAACATTTTGAGCTGTGTTTGCAGTGACTGAATAGGCAGTGTTCAAGAGAAATGCATGCTGTGCAGATGAGATTGTCACAGATGATACAGCTGTTTAAGCCTAGTAAACATTAAAAAGCCCCAAAACCATAAAGGTCAAAAACCTGTGGAAATGTGTGGTTTTCCAGTTGTCTTCAACAACATTCTAGATGTGAATATTTGGCCAAGCTGGAAGCAATCTTTTGTGGGAATGGACTTTCAAGAAAATTTGTCAGGCAAATTATTGTTTGGCATTTCCACTAGATGGTAGTTTCAGAATTCATGCAGGTTTTGAGGAAAGTACCAACTCTTATTTTTCAGATACTCTTGAATGCACTGGAGATAACTTCTTAAAGCTTGTTATTTGTGTCCAGCTACATTTGCTGTTTCTCAGTCCTTTTTTCCTTTCCCCCTCTTTTTTTCTCCCTCTTCTGCTCTGTGAATTGCAGTATTCGTGGAAGCTGGTACACCCAACTGACAAATATTCTAATAAAGATTGTCCTGACAATGCGGAAGAGTACGAAAGAGCAACAAGATACAATTATACTAGCGAGGAGAAGTTTGCTTTGGTTGAGGTAAGAGAAATCTTTTTTCACAGCGTTTTTCCAAAGGTTAATTCTGTACAAAGGACAACATTCTCTTTAAGTTTCTATGTTCAGTGCAAGAAGACAGCATGCCCTGTGTCGACTCTGAAGGACCATGTTTTCCTCCATTCAGTATGTAGGAGGAGCACAGGAAAATTATTCTTTATCTTTTGGAACTTGTTAATTCCTCTTTTCTCATTTTCTGTAAGTAAAAAAAAGGTCTTTTTGAACAATTATACAAACAAAATAAGAAAAATAAACTTTTTTTTTTTCCAGGTGATAGCCATGATCAAAGGGCTTCAGGTGCTGATGGGAAGGATGGAAAGTGTTTTCAATCATGCCATTCGCCATACCATTTATGCAGCTCTTCAGGACTTTGCCCAGGTCACACTTAGAGAGCCACTAAGACAAGCCATTAAAAAGAAGAAAAATGTCATTCAGAGGTAACATTCTTGTTTTCGTCTTTTCCTATATTATTTCCCCCAGGCCTTACTAAATTTGTTACGGAACTGCATGTTTGTTCAATGTTGCCTCTTTAAGTCTGTACTCCTTTAGTAGTCTGTCTGGTATTCAAAGTTAGCTTGGTTGAATGTGTATTGGAAGTTGAAGTCTGAAGGAAAAAATGAATAGTTGCCAACATGGCTATGCTAGGACTAGTGAAGGAAGTCTTGTCTTCCTTGTAGCTTATTTTAAGGAAAGACGAATATTATAATATTGAAGGCAAGATTAGTGTTATTATTTTAAATAAAAGCGTTACTGTGCATCTTCCTTATGATTCCAGTGTTTCCTCTCCTTGTGTTTCAAGTTTACATTCCACCTCATAGTCTTGTCTCTGCCCTCTTAGCATCCTGCCCTCTTTCTCAGCTTCTGCTGGTTTTGGCTTGTTAGCGTTGCACTTCTCTTCCAACTGTTCTCCATCTGCCAACACTGATTGGTGGCATTTCCTGACCTTACTTTTTTGTCCCTTACTGTTTGCTTTTAATCTTGACTTGCTTACTATTTGTTTACTCTCATGTTTCATTGCAGAGCTCTTAGAGGTGAAAGTCTGGCTAATCAGGCTATTGCTAAATGCTCTGACTGCCACAAAAATATCCTTATAAGCTAAAAATAAACAAATTACTCTGAATTATCAAGTTTGCAGGGAGAGTCTTTTTGTCCCAGGGATGTTCATGAAATAGGGAAGTATTACTCTCACACATGCTCAGATCTGGGAAGAGACATTTGCTTCATCATTCAGCATGCCACAGGATGTGGCTGGTTAGGTTTCTGACAAATACCTGGAGTCCAGTTTAGAAGTATGAAGCTGTTCACATGAAGTCCAGCTGAATTCTGGATTTCTGCTGGAAACAGGAATTCTACTGCTGCTTTTCATTTGAGCCAGATTGTCTCTTTAGTTAATAATATGCTTTGGTTTGATGGAATAATCTGAAGAACAAGAACAAAATGGCTTGATGTGCTTGCTAAGGTGCCCAGAGGTGAATTCTTGACAAGCGACTTTCCTCTCTGATGAACCAGTCTAAGAGATGAGCTTTCTTCTGACAGAGGAGAAGGACTTTGGACTGTCCTTTTTGATAAACAGAGTGGGGCAATTGTTTCCTGGACGTAGCATTCTTGAAGTAGTTGGCAAAGTCATTTGTGGTTGCTCTGAGTTACCCTGAGCTCCCAAATGCTGTTGCAAAGTTTCTATGCTTGTGGAAGAGGGCTTAGAAGAAGTAAAATGTTCTCAGCAGTGCACTTGGATGCGTATCGGTGTGAAGTAGTGTGAATTGTGTCCAGTGTTTTGCAGGCCATAAGAAAGACAGTCTGTGACTGGGAAGCGGGTCACGAACCGTTCAATGACCCAGCTCTAAGGGGAGAGAAGGACCCCAAAAGCGGCTTTGACATCAAAGTCCCAAGGCGTGCAGTAGGACCCTCCAGCACTCAGGTATTTTTCTGTCTGGTGGTTGTGACATCTGTCAACAATTATTGCATGAAATGTTTTCTCTCTGGCCTGAACTATTTAAAAAAATAAGTTATTATTATTATTAATGCTAAAAAACTACTCTGATTAGATTTGTATTTACAAAATTACGTATACTTAACCAAAATCCTCTGTCTGGGTTGCTGTCACTCTCTGATGCATCATTTTTCCAAATGTTCAGTCTCTTTAATTTGACTTCCAGTGAAGAAGTATTTTCTTGTTGAGCTTATAATGATTGTTTTTTTTAAATAATGGTTTTGAACTATTTTAATTAATTCTTGACTGACTCCCATCTCTGGTATGGCTGGTAAATTTTTTTTTGTTAAATCCCATTATTCAGTAGATGTCAATGTAGTTTTAAAATACATTTAAAATGTAGATATTGCCTGTAAAATATGGGAGACTCTTTGACTTCTGACAAGATCCCTTTTCCTATTCAGTAATAAATGATAAAACTGCACCCTAAAATCTATTTAATCGGCTGCTGCCAGTAAAACAGGAGGTATTTCAGATGTGTTTTCTGTGGTAGTCATTGAAATCCCATACCTAGATGCCCGTTCTTGTTACCTCCATATAATTCTCTTTTTTTTATTTTCTTTGTGGATTTGTTTGGAGAATGTATGGTCTGGTATTCATAACTCATCTGGGAAAATGAGGTACTGAGCACTTTAGGTGAAAAATTGAAGGCAGCTGTGGTTTGTAAAGACAATCTTCTAATACCTATAAATCCATGGGGAAGAGAACATTTATGGATAATAGTCCTCGGTAATAAAAAGTTGCTTAAATTGTGGTAAGATGTGTTTAATGAAGGTTTTGTTTTGGGAATTGGAAAAAAAAAATTATTTAATTTCCAGTTCTCTGGGAAAAAAAAAATATCACTACCAGTGTGCTTCTCCTGTGCTTGGTATGTTTAAAGGCTCTGTTCACTGGCTGCAACAGGCTGCTTAGAGTACATGGTTCTGTCTGCTTTTTCTGCTCTTGGGCTGGCACACTTTTCTGTCTCAGCTGACAGGAGGAAGGGAGGTGAAGTTGATTGATTTTTAGATAGGTTTTTCTCAGTTCCATGCACTTCTAAAATGGCTGTGTATGAATTTGTAATACTTAGAAATCTTTGCAAAATCATTTGAGAAGCTAAAGGCTCTGTGAGCCTCCTCTGAAATGAATGGGGACTTTTCCCTTTGCTTGAGGGAGCATCGCATTGCAGTGATAATTCTGAATGAAAAAGCCTTTCTATATGTCCTCCTCTGCATGCTTGCTACACTGCTTTTCATTTTTAACAAACTAACACGTTTCCTCTGTTTCTGTTTCCCCTTCCTTATTTACCCGTGTGTTTTTATTAACGGATTCTCTCTCCCCTGCCTGCCCCTGTCTGTTGGTTTTTAGCTCTACATGGTTCGCACTATGACAGAGTCCTTAAACTCTGCTGAGCTGTTGAAGCAGCTCAAGTCTCTGGGATTGGAAAAGCTATTGCATGTGACACACAAGTTTCTGAGGCAGTCCTACATCTATCCGCCTCTTTTAAACTTTGGTGGTAAGATATTACTTATTACTTTTACTTTTCGTGCTGATGTGAACTGTTCCACTGCAAATGGTCTGCTGCTAAGTGTCAGTGGAGGTCCCCTTGCCATGGGTAGGCATTTGTGCTGGTGCATAGGCTAGCGTGGCATCTGTTCCTCTTGCCTGAAAGGCTTTTACCCACACAGTGCCAGTTTTCAATTTGAAGTGGAGCAGTCGCTTACTGACAGTAATTCTCAGTGTTGCTCAACTAATGTACCATGTGTATTTTCCTTTTTTCCCCCCTTTCCACCATAATTGTTTCCTTTAATGATACAGCTTTACATGGTGAGAACTATGTTAGAGTCCCTCATTGCTGACAAAAGTGGTTCCAAGAAAACCTTGAGAAGTAGCCTTGAGGGGCCCACCATATTGGACATAGAAAAATTCCATCGCGAGTCTTTCTTCTACACTCATTTGATAAATTTCAGTGGTAAGATATGTAGATGATCGGTGTCCAGCTTAGCATGTCCTAACACCTCTAACACGACCTGGAAAATGTTTCCGATTGCCTAAGTCAACTTACCTTGGGTTTATTTATCAAAAGCCTTGGTCTGTCCAAACTTTTTCTGAGACCTGATATTCAGTATTGTGGTGGGCTTTTTGTTTTGACTGTTATACATATGTTTATAATGTGTCAAATTTCATATTGTTACCTCCCTTTTCTATTTTTTTATGTATGTATTTCTATACAAGGGACAGATAAGACTATATACATTGAAATTTTAAAAAGGAAATAGGTTTTGTGGTATGTTTTTTTTTTTTATTTTTCATTTTTTAGTTATTTGTTTTAAGTACAGAGGAAACAAATTCTCTGTTGTGGTAAATTTGATGTCATTTCACTACTCTTACTATTCAGTTAATTGTAATCGGAAACATGCTGTCCTAAAGAATTCACTTACTGACATTGAACGTATCTAGTCTTTGTCATCACCATGCTGTGTTGTCTTTCATTTTTGTTTTGCTACTGGACTCCTTTACCCTCAGAGAAGGGGGAGTGTCTTAATGTCAATCATAATGTTACGGGGAACAGCGCTATAAAAAGGTCTTCAGCAGATCTTAAAGTAAAAAGTTCATTCCCATTTTGGTTCTCAAGCTTTCTGCAAAAGAAGGCTTGTGCTTGGTGTTTTCTAGAGAGGTAGAAGCACACCTCCATGCCCTTCGCAGTGTCCTTAGAAACTTTTTGTTTTAATCCCTCCTTCATGTGTCTGTCATTTCCTGCCCATCTAATCAACAGGAACATGTGGGGTGATTCAGTCCTCCAGAGGGACAGGTGGTACTGGTGGATCTGGTACAATTTTGTCTCCTTTGCCTGCTGTTTCCCAAATTTCAGTGTACAGCTTTCTCAGCCCCCGGCTGAGAAAGTGAACTAGAAATCCCCCTTTACTGGTGTTCATAGTTTTTCTGTTTAACTGGTAGTCTAATCCACTTCCACACTATTTTGTGTAACAAGGCACCACTATGGGTGCCAATGGGGATTTCGGAACTCTGTGGAAAAGCGATGGGCTTTACGTTTTGAATTTGGTTTATGTATTTGGCCTATGTATAGCTCTAGTGACTCACACCTGCTTTTTTTGTTTCACATTGCATCATCAGAATCACAATTGTATTGTTCCTGATGTATTTCTGGAAGTGTAATTCTTCCTTATTTATTCTAAAAGAAACCCTGCAGCAATGCTGTGATCTGTCCCAGCTGTGGTTCAGGGAATTCTTCTTAGAGCTGACCATGGGCAGAAGAATCCAGTTTCCCATTGAGATGTCCATGCCTTGGATTCTGACGGACCATATTTTGGAGACCAAAGAGGCATCAATGATGGAGTAAGACTTAATTGTGCTCCTCCACTGAATGATTATTCTTAATTATTGCCACTTATAATGTTACTGCTTTGATTGGTTTTACTAAGCAATCACTGAGAAAGTGTTCTAAACATTTATAAAATTTTCCTTATATTTGCCAGTTTTCAGATTCTTAAAGTTTTCTTTTTGAAGTGAATAATTGAAATACAAAGCCTTTCGTATAAATATTATTGCACCAGCCAAATAAGTTGTTCCCTGAGTTCTCCTTACTTACTCCTCAAAGACGTCAAATTTAATGCATAGTGGTAGAAGCATAGTTTCATTTTAATGGAAAGCTAGAAATCAAGTTTCAGACGGCAAACTACCTATAAAATTTCTTGAAGTAACAAAAGCTTTCTTAAAGGAGAAATTGTGATACTTTTGAATAATAATTAAAGTAGAAAATGAACCACATGTAGGTTGCAGTATTGACTGGATTACCCTGACTGCACCATCATAGTTTCTGTAGACATGTAACTAACTTTTTTTTTTTTCATTCAGGTATGTTCTGTATTCTTTGGATCTTTATAATGACAGTGCTCATTATGCTCTTACTAAATTTAAGAAGCAGTTCCTCTACGATGAGATTGAAGCAGAGGTAAAGTAATCTTACCTATGGGAGAAAAGTGGTCTGTACCTGAATGTGAAAATGATGCTAAAAGACAAGGCTGTTATAAGAAAATTGGAACAGCTGGAGATAATAAACAAACTGAGAATAAAGACCAGAAGATGGGTAACGGGTTGGATGATATGTTGTGAGGAAACCTGTAGACCTGTGCAAAATACATCACATTAATGCTGAAAAATGAATGTCATGTTGTCTTATACCGGGAAGTTTGAATGTGTTACGTTTCTTAATTATGTTTGATAAACAGTGGGAGGTCTTGGAGAAGCAACCCTCTTTCAATTTCAGGTATGTCTAAACACACCTTTTTTCCCCCCCAAGGTAAACCTATGTTTTGACCAATTTGTCTACAAGCTGGCAGACCAAATATTTGCGTACTACAAGGCAATGGCTGGCAGGTAGTTATTTCAATAGTGAGAACATTTATTTATGGATTTCTGCTCTTGCTTTTCTGTCTAATATACTTTAAGCATTTTCTTCCTGTCTTAATAGCCTGCTTCTGGATAAACGGTTACGTTCAGAATGCAAGAATCAGGGAGCAACCATTCAGTTGCTGCAGTCCAACCGTTATGAGACACTGCTGAAACAGAGACATGTCCAAGTGAGTTAACTCCTACTCTGTATTTGAGTTGCTTGGCAAGTTTCCAATTGTTGTTGATTTGATGTAGGTGATTTATGTAGGTATATAAAACTCTTTCTGCGCTTTATGTTCCATCATCCAAGTGGTGTAACTGACATTTGAGATCAGCTTTTTTGTCATATGAAGGAGTAAATTAAGAAAAAAAAAATCATGTTTAATGCCAATGTCTGTTGCAGTTAAGCAAACACAAGCCAAATAGAAATGTCATCTGTGGTAGCGTTGTCTTCCTAGTAATGACTTTCAGCAGTTTTCAATATGTTGTCAGCATAATGTCATGGAAGCATAAAATGCTGGTATAAATACTTAGACGTAAATGCAACATGTGATTTTGCTTTTTTTTTTTGTGAGAATTGGGATGTAAATTTTAGTACCTCATTTGTTCATGAATTTATAACATTTGTCCATCTGCTTTCTTTCTGTGTGTTTGGAATGCAAGTTCACCATGTGAGAGTCTGTTAATCTGTGGAGTCTCATAGTCCTTGTACAGCTTGTCTCATAATTTAACTGTCAGTCTAGAACTTCATAGCATATTTTTCTTTAGCTTCTTGGTAGGTCGATAGACCTGAACCGACTGATCACACAGCGAATTTCAGCAGCCATGTACAGGTCAATGGAATTAGCAATTGGACGATTTGAAAGTGAGGATTTGACTTCCATTGTGGTGAGTGTTTTGTTGCAGTTTTGTCAGAGCACTGACTCTGTATTCGGGATCTATATGCTAGTTTTGTTTTGGTTTAATTTTAAATTTTTATTTATTGCATTGAGAATGATAGGCATCTAGCCTTTTTTTATTCCCTCTAATAAATTTGTATTTGTTTTTTAATGTCAGAAGCAAAAAAGTTTTCTCTGGCTATCTTGTCCAGTTTACTAAGTCTAAATTGACAAAACCTCTTACTAGGGAAACAGCTTAGTCTTGCAGAAAGCATTCTTTTAGTCACCTCCAGCTACATCATAAATTATACTGGAAAATTCTCTGTTGCCATTGTAGTATATTATGGACTTTATTGATTCTTATGTGCTATGACTTTTTTTCTCCCCGTGCCTTAATCTCCATCTCCATTCAAACAGTGCTTTGGCCTGACTTGATGCAGTTCTCTGGAGTATGCTGCCATACATAGAATCATAGAACAGTTTGGGTTGGAAAGGACCTTAAGATCATCAAGTTCCAACCCCCCTGCCATGGGCAAGGACACCTTACGCTAAATCATATCACCCAAGGCCTCGTCCAACCTGGCCTTGAACACTGCCAGGGATGGAGCATTCACAACCTCCCTGGGCAACCCATTCCAGTGCCTCACCACCCTCACAGGAAAGAATTTCCTTCTTATATCCAATCTAAACTTCCCCTGTTTAAGTTTTAACCCATTACCCCTTGTCCTATCACTATGGTCCCTAATGAAGAGTCCCTCTCCAGCATCCCTATAGGCCCCCTTCAGATACTGGAAGGCTGCTATGAGGTCTCCACGCAGCCTTCTCTTCTCCAGGCTGAACAGCCCCAACTTCCTCAGCCTGTCTTCATACGGGAGGTGCTCCAGTCCCCTGATCATCCTCGTGGCCCTTCTCTGGACTTGTTCCAACAGTTCCATGTCCTTTTTATGTTGAGGACAACAGAACTGCACACAATATTCCAGGTGAGGTCTCACAAGAGCAGAGTAGAGGGGCAGGATCACCTCCTTCGACCTGCTGGTTATGCTCCTTTTGGTGCAGCCCAGGGTACGGTTGGCTTTCTGGGCTGCAAGCGCACACTGAAGCTGGCTCATGTTCATTTTCTCATCAACCAACACCCCCAAGTCCTTCTCCGCAGGGCTGCTCTGACTCTCTTCTCTGCCCAACCTGTAGCTGTGCCTGGGATTGCTCCGACCAAGGTGTAGGACCTTGCACTTGGCATGGTTAAACTTCATGAGGTTGGCATCAGCCCACCTCACAAGTGTGTCAAGGTCCCTCTGGATGGCATTCCTTCCCTCCAGGGTATCAACTGAACCATACAGCTTGGTGTCATCAGCAAAATTGTTGAGGGCGCACTCAATCCCACTGTCCATGTCAGCGACAAAGATGTTGAACAAGACCGGTCCCAACACCGATCCCTGAGGAACACCACTCGTTACTGGTCTCCAGCTGGACATTGAGCCATTGACCACAGCTCTTTGTGTGCGGCCATCCAGCCAGTTCTTTGTCTGCCAAGTGGTCCATCCATCAAATTGATGTCGTTCCAATTTAGAGACAAGGATGTCGTGTGGGACAGTGTCGAACGCTTTGCACAGGTCCAGGTAGATGACATCAACTGCTCTACCCCTGTCCATCAGTTCTGTAGCCCCATCATAGAAGGCCACGAAATTGGTCAGGCAGGATTTCCCCTTAGTGAAGCCATGCTGGCTGTCACCAAGTACCTTGTTGTTTTTCATGTCCCTTAGCATGCTTTCCAGGAGAATCTGCTCCAAGATTTTGCCAGGCACAGAGGTGAGACTGACTGGTCTGTAGTTCCCTGGCTTATCCACATTCCTCTTTTTGAAAATGGGGGTTATATTTCCCTTCTTCCAGTTGTCAGGAACTTCACCTGACTGCCATGATTTCTCAAATATGATGGCCACTGGCTTCTCAACTTCATTTGCCAGCTCCTTCAGGACCCGTGGATGGGGCTGTGCAAATCCCAGTTATGTTGAGAATGAGAATCTTGTTTCCTTGCCTAGAAAAATAAACTAAACAAAACCAGAACCTGCTGCAACCAAGGGCCTTTGGAGTGAGGTGTAAAATCACCTGTAAGGAAGGCATAAAATCACAGAATCAGCCAGGTTGGAAAGGACCTTTCAGATCATCAAGTCCAACCTTTACCCCAGCACTGCTAAGTCCACCACTAAACCATGTCACTAAGGTACTCATCTACACGGTACCTTCCAGGGACAGTGATTCCGTCAATGCCCTGGGCAGCCTGTTCCAATGCCTGACCACCATTTCAGTGGAGAAATTTTTTCCTGGTATCCAGTGTAAATCTCCTCTGGCACAGCTTGACGCCATTGCCTCTTGTATTGCTTGTTACTTGGGAGAAGAGATCAGCCACCTCCGCTCTCCATCCTCCTTTCAGGTAGTTGTACAGGGTGATAAGGTCCCCCCTGACCCTTTTCTTCAGACTAAATAACCTCGGTTCCCTCAGCAGCTCCTCAGAAGACTTATGCTCTAGGCCCTTCACCAGCTTTGTTGCCCTTCTCTGGACCAGCTCCAGCACCTCAATGTCTTTGTTGTAGTGAGGGGCCCAGAACTGAACACAGGATTTGAGCTGCAGCCTCACCAGTGCTGAGTACAGGGGGATTATTACACTATTATATACTAGGAGCCATGAGAAAACAAGGAAAATGAGCAGTCTTGTGATTTAAATTTTTGTAAATGCCCACTTCTGTCCATGCTTATAGATAAATTGGAGGCCAAAACAAAACGGCCTTGTGCGTGGTAGAATCAAAATGAGTTTATGTACCGTACCAAGCAGACAACTTGGGTTTGTAGCATGACAAAAGTAGGGTTTTTGCGGAAGAACAAGATCTGGCTTGTGCCTGTGGAAGAAGAGCATCTGTGTGATATTGAGGTGCCTTTTTGGTTTTGTTTCCTGATTAAAATGTTAAAAAAAAAAAATTATTTCCAGAGAAGTAAATATGCAGTGAACAAGAAAAATATTAGACATGTTCTGATCTGCTGGAATGAAAAATAAAGTATAGTTATGCAGGAAAGTTTAGCATTCATCTTTCTGTAATATGTTTTTTAAGAGTGAGATTTTTGTCATGCAGTTAGCTACCTTGATTTAATTTCAGTCTTTACTGAAGATAAATCAAATACTGAGACTCTTAATTTTCCAGTGCCTGGTGTTATAACCCTTGGATTATTGAGAAGCAGTCTTTCATTGTTATGTGCAGGCTTTTCTTAGGAGCTAAGTGAACGGAATTGTTGGTGATGTGTTTCTTGGGTCACAGGTTCTCACTCTTTCTTTTGTTAGAAAGTGGCAGGCTAAGTGTCCCTCCATTGTGCTTCTTTTATATCTTCCCCTCCTATTTCTCAAATGCAAAATAATTTTGCTGAAATCTGTTTAGTTTCCTGAGTGAGAAACTGATGCTAAGAGTTTAACTAATCAGTAATTTCTGCTATTTTCAAGCTAGGTAAATTCAATAAAGGGAGTTAAAAGACTGAACTATCTTTTTCCCTCAGATTGGATACTATAAAAACAATCATAATGGTTCTTTCTCTTTCTCTTTAAAGTAACTATTATTTACAGATTTGAAAATCCTTTGAAACATGCAGTAGTTAAGTATGACAGCACTGTACAGGAAGATGGCCAGTAGTTTGATGCACAGCTAACCAGAGTCACTGGGCATTTCTTCACTAAGTCATTGAACAACAGTCTTTGAAAGCAGTGCTTGGACTTTTTTTTTATGTGTTAGGTGTTTTCAGTGTCTGATGTCAGAGATGGACTTATTTTATTTAAAATTTTAACTGCCAGAAACTGTACTAGGAGTTTCTTGCCAAGAAGACATTATGAAACATTATGAAAAGCAGTGCTTATACACAGCTGTGTAGTCTGAAGCTAGTGATTTTGTGGATACCTTCACAACATTTGCAAATATCTGATCTGGTCTTTCATTGCATCTTAGTACATTCTTCACTAGAGTAAACCATGAGATTGATTTACGGTCAATGTGGTGTTATTTCTACCAGTACTATAAAAATTAGTTAACCAGTTGTAGAAGTGATGTTGCAATGTTTTGTAAAGTAGGCAATGCAGAAGATACTTCTTGGCCTATGTCTGACCCTATTTTGAATGTTGGAGCTCTGCTGAGAGGAATCGGAGTTGGCACAGATCTGTGTTTGACACCCACCTGCAGTGTGGACCAATTTTAGTGAATACACTTAAGGTCTCAGAGGGGTTTGGTGGGAGATAGTTATGAAATTATCCCAAGAGCACTGCTTCTTTCCAGCTTTTATCAAAGTGAGAGACTGAGGGGAGAGTCAGTTTTTATTTTGACTTATTTCTACTCTTGTATTTAGTCAAGGTTATTTACGTACTGTATTGAGTTTCTACACTTTATTAAATGCACTGCTGACTCTCTTTCCTCTTGTTTTCTTGTAGGAGCTGGATGGTTTGATAGAGATAAACAAAATGACTCACAAGCTTCTGAGCAGATATATGACCTTGGACAGCTTTGATGCCATGTTCAGAGAAGCCAATCATAATGTGTCAGCCCCTTATGGAAGAATCACTCTTCATGTCTTTTGGGAACTCAATTATGATTTCCTTCCAAACTACTGCTACAACGGATCCACTAACAGGTTAGCATGGCAGCCTTTTGTCTGCAGCAGTTCCTCTACCACCCTCCTGCAACTTCTTTCCTAGCAGATGCTAACAAGTCCATCTTCTTTCATTTAGTATATTTTCTGCGTCTAATGCTATACTTGAAATAAAGCTGCATGAGTCATTTTACTGAGTAGTGTCAAATGTATGAAAGCCTGTTATTTGTCCACAAAAGAAGTCAAACGTAACGACAGCATCCAAATTGTGGCATTTTAATGAGTTAGCTTTGATGCTGAAAAATCGAGTGTGTCCAAAAATACTGCAAAGTGCGCACTGGGAAGGTATTTTGGTAAACAGGATCCACAACTGTGAGACAATGGAAATAAATTCATATTCTTGATTCTGCATTAATGTGAAGGAAAGAGTTGTCTGCTGGAGAAGGGAAGAGTTCAGTGCTCACTGCAACTACAGTTGAAGCCTTTAAGGAGAGTGAGTAATAGAAGTAGAAAGAGGCAGGTGGGATCTGCAGTTTGAATGAGTGGAAAGCACAGTGCTTGAGACTTTGCATTTCTGGGCTTCCTGCTTCTGTGCTGTTTTTAGGATTTGTGTTGCTTTTAGCCTTTAGTTAAGTTTTGGTTAAAGCACTGTGAAGTGACAGTAAAGTGATACTGAATATTGAGCTGTAGGAAGAGGAAGAAGCCTGTTCTCATCTTTCACTGTCTTCTTGGAGAGCTTCCCCTGTCTGACATGTTCTGTGATGGTTATGTTGTATTTTAGATCCAAGATTCTGTCTGCATAGAAAAAAAAAAAGGGGGGGAGGGGCGGAGTCTTTTTTCTCGTTAAGTTTTATCCAAGAAACTTCTGTTACATGAATCTGTTTGCACAGGAAAGTTGAATGTATTTCTGAGGAAGCTGCTGTGCACTTGATATATCTGGAGATCAACACTGGGATATTCAGCGTGAGGTACCAAGAGTCATATAAATATAATATTAGAAAAAAATATTGATGAAATGTTAATCCTTTACAGTTCAACCTTAATGAAGGACATTCAATATCTCCTATAACAGTTCAGTCTGTGCTCATACTGGCTGTAAGGACTGACATACTGCAGACCACTGTGCTTGGTAAGGAAGCACAGAACTCCAAAGCACACCAGCAGGATCCTGTAGGACTGTTGCTTGGCTACTTAAAAATTATACACACAAATGGAGTTAGGCTGATCCTCAAGTTTATTTGGTAATTAATTCAGGATAATTAATTAAAGAGACCGTAAAAGGAGACTGACCTTAGGCAGTATGCATGCCATGTGTCCAGTTTCATCACAGAATTGCTTTGGTTTCAGTCAAAAACAGCAGTGTGGAATTAATGTGCATTGTACATGCTCTACGGTGCCCATTGAGAAGGGAAAGGGAACAGGGAGTTTCTAGCCCTTTTATAGTTCTTAAGCACATTCATTATGTCGGTTGCTGCCTTGCTGTTTGCATGTACATAGCGAGGAGCTCTGTGAGAGCTGCTAGTTCAATTCCTGACTCTTGATAGGTAATATCTTGCATAAAAGCTACATGTAACCAAAGGAAGAAAAGTAACAGTGAACGGCTGGAAGAAAGAGAAATAAGCATGATGAAAAACAGAAGGTGGTGAAGGGTTGGAGAACAACCCAAGGGTTGGTTGCTCCCAGGACACATGGAATACCTCTCTCTTGTCCTTCATTAATTTGACCACAGCCTAGGTTTAAGGATGCTTCCTTTGAAGTTAGTGTTTTGGTCAGATTAACTTGTATCTAGTCCCTTTTTGACTCTCTTTTCCCAAGCTTGAACATGATAATTTCAAATATTTGTAGAAGAGTTCAAGTGTTTAGGAACCCTGCATGTTTGGTTCCAAGGCTATTTATGCAGAAGTGTTGAAACACATTGCATGTTTGGTTATTTGGGACTTAGGAGTGGTTTTTTTATATCTGATAATGTATTGAGATTAAAAAGTGATGCTGGTATTAAAAGATTTAGCAATTTAGTAATTGCAGTTGTCCGCTTTCTGAAATTCATTCTCATTAGTGCTGTGCAGCAGCACAGCTGGGTCCAGACTTGGGTGCAATAGTTTGGGGAGATGAGTGAGGGGATGTCTGCAGATGGGCATTAGCAGTGAAATCCAAGGGTGCTTTTCATCCACCTCTTGTCAATCACAAAAGAGAGAGAACAAACTTTTGAATAATGGCGTGAGCATAAGAACTGCAGGTGAGGTCAAAGCACTTCCTAGTCCAGTGTCCTGACACTGGCAGCAGCCATGCAAAGGCAAGTATGAAAACAAGAGAGAGTTGTGGTGATTTTTTTTCTTCCCAGAAGACACGCTGGCCTCTAGCAATGATCAGGTGTTTCCTGAACATTCAACAGAACAAAAATAGTGGGATGGTTAGTGCATTTCTGGCCCCTTACAGGTATTTGTTTCTCCCCCTTGTTTTGTCCAGTCCTTTTTTTAAAGCTGTGTTAGGTTTTGAGATTCATGACTTGAGGCTTTGAGCAACTTGGTCTAGTGGAAGGTTTCCCTGCCCATGGTAGGGGGTTGGAACTGTATGAGCTTAAGGTCCCTTCCAACCCAAACAATTCTATGATTCTATGAGGTGGAGTTAAGTCTGACTACTGTTTCCTGAAAGCTTTTATCATTTGTGTCAAGAAAATATAGAAAATCCTCAATCCAAATAAATGTCTAGGTTGTCTCATGCTTGCTCCTCTGTTAGTCCTCAACACAATGCATGCTATTATGGGAGGAGAAGACCAGTTTAGAATCAGTAAAGAAAATGAGGTGCTCCAGCCCTCTGATCATCTTCATGGCTCTCCTCTGGCCATGCTCCTTTTGACGCAGCCCAAGATACGGTTGGCTTTCTGGGCTACAAGCACACATTGCTGGGTCATGTTGAGCTTTTCATCAACCAACACTCCCAAGTCCTTCTCCTCAGGGCTGCTTTCAGTACAGTTCTCTGCCCAGCCTGTATTCGTGCTTGGGATTGCCCCAATCCAGGTGCAGGGACTTGCAGTTGGCCTTGTTGAACTTCACTGGGTTTGCACTCACCCACGTCTAAAGGGCCTGTCAATGTCCCTCTGGATGGCATCACTTCCCTCCAGCATGTCAGCCGCACCACACAGCTTGGTGTCATTGGCATCTCCCCTCAATACATTATCCAGATCTGTATATTCTTTGCTAAAAATTCACATGTATAGCACTCTTCCGAATGCAGTATGACATATGTCTTCTGAGGATACAGATTTTTCATGGAATGAACAAAACCACCAGCTTTTTATTTTTCAGTCTTCCTGTCTGCCTGCGTCTCTCCCTTTCTTTGCAAGCTCTCTGTCTCTCTCATAGTGCTTTTGAGACTAGTTTTCACAAGAGAACATCTGTGTCTTCTTGTCTTACATATACTCTGAGAGTCACGGCTCAGAAATATTTTCAGCCCTTTCAGCCACTCCTGGAGCAAACCTGAAAAGCAGCCCTGGCAGTGAAAGCTACCTACATTCTGCTACAAATTGCCAAATGGTCTAGGCATATAGGCTAATGCAAAGTAGGGGTGACTGTAGTCAACCACCTTCCCCCACCTAAAAAAATACCCCCAAAAACCATCACCAAACAAAAAGGTCTTTCTGCCGAAAGGAAAGGTGATAGCAATAGAGTGGCAAGTATCTGTTACTCTTTTATGCTGTTTTCTGCTTGTTTCCTCACACTTCATTTTGTAGCTTCCTGTTCTCTCTCTTGCTCAAGAAGGGTGAGTTAGATCTAGCATTCACTAAGAGAGGAGGTTTAAGGCTGCCTTTAGATCTGGTAGATGTGACAAACTAATTTGAGATGGCTGGAAGTTAAAATTGTGCATACTGACTAGACAAGGAAGTGCAGAAGAGGACATACTTCTCATACTTCTGTATGAGCCAGGAGGGAGGATTGTGATGTCTTTTTACATCTGAGATGAAGCTCAGCAAGTTTATGAATGAGATTGTCTTTCTGATCAGGTGGCTGCAGTAGCAGTCAGCAGGCTCATTGACTGAAGTGGTCTCTCTCAGATTTCTCCTTATTTTCTTACGCCAATTATGGTAATTAGAATCATAGTATCATTTAGGTTCGTTTGTAAAGTGCTAACCATGAACTCCTTGGTGTAGGTATCAGAAACACTAATATAAAATTATTGGACCCCTGAAATACTTCAGGGCACATGTTGTCCTTTAGCAATCACAGCTGCAAAGCTCTGGTAAGCCAGCAAGCTTTCCATCTGTTTAACCTACTTTGACTGCTTACAACCTGCGTTGATTAAATTGGATAAATTGCTGGGAGATCATCAACACTGATTAAAAATGAAAAGCACCGATTATCTTGGAGTATGCCAAAACCTGCATCCAGCAGGTTTCCATCAGAGGGAAAGTGAAAGTCTGCCTAGCTTTATCATTTATATTCAAAGAGCTTCAGTCCTTCAAAGAGATGTTTCTGTTTCTTGGAGGAGGAGCAGGAGGAAGCCAGCCAGCACGATGTCAAAAAGAAATCGCACACACTGAAAAACTTTGAAGAGTAGCAGATGATGCTGAACTGTAAAGATTTCTATATAGCCCTTAGCTTTGATAGAAGAATTCTCTAATATTTGTCGGAATTATATATTTGGATTAGACATACCTCCTAGAACAATACACTCTCATTAGCCTGTTGTATCCTCAATCTCAACCATAGCCCCTTCATAAGATTTGACATTATATCTTGCTCCTACTTCCTTTTCTTAACCTCTTTCTTCTCTCGGCATCTTTCACCAAAGAACCTCTTTCTTCTCTCTACATCTTTAGACCAAGAAAGTATAAAACAGATGCTTGCTTCAGGTCTTTAAGAAAGCTTTAAGACTGTTTTGCTTCTACTCTGAAACATTAGAGACGGAGGAACCCCTATAATGTAGAGGAGCACTGGAGAACACACAGGAGTTACTTGTGCTTGTACGGAGCTAGTGAAACCTGGGGACTGTCTCAGAAGTATTTCTCCAGTGTTTAACTTCTGAGGCTGTGATTTCTTCTCAATTCAAATGTAGTCTGACTCGTTTGCTCCTGGCCACTAATGACGTCATAATTCAAATATATTCCTAATACTGTTTTGGAAAGACTCTGAATTATACTTACAGCTTCCAAAGTCATGGGATACACCCACATTTGTATTCTGAAACATTCTTTTCCTTGTAAAGGTTTTAATTTAGTGATAACAAATCAGCTCCTGCCCAGCGCATCTGCACACTGAAACCCAGCTTTATCTCAAATGACATGGTATCTCTTTTGATCTCTTTCATTTTAGAGGTTATCTTAGGGTTTGAAGATTGATGTCAGTTGAAAAAAAAAAAAAAGGATTTGGAAAGAGAGAAGGGGAAATAGAGTAATCTTTGGGATTGTCATATGTTGCAGATTAGTCTGAATTCCATCAAATGTTTACAGCCTCTCTCAAACTCATTAATGAAGTATCTGTGCAGAGAGCAGATTTAAGTAATCTCAAGAGGAAATGTTCACTTGCTGTGTAAGTGAGAGAGAAGGGGGAAAACTTGGTAACTGTGGATATGTGTCGGGGGATTTGAATTATATATATATAGTATTAAAAATAATATGCATAAATTATCTTTTTTTTCCTTAAAGCTCTAAAAGCAAGCACTTTCTAGACTTCAGCAAGCACAAGTACTGTTGGAAAGTCAGGGCTAAAATATATATGAGCAAGTAGCTGAAACTGTAGGTATACCTATATTTCAGCAGGTTAAAAAAGTACAGAAAACCTTGTCCTAAGATTATAGATTCTCACAAGAATCATTCAGATTA
This sequence comes from Pezoporus occidentalis, assembly GCF_034315485.1. Classification (NCBI taxonomy): domain Eukaryota; kingdom Metazoa; phylum Chordata; class Aves; order Psittaciformes; family Psittacidae; genus Pezoporus; species Pezoporus occidentalis. Next base: position 2,939,398 of record NW_026915158.1, on the reverse strand, counting down.
TTCAGAAATAAAACAATGTTGAAATAAATGTAAGCAACATGGTGCAATTTATACATGCTTGAATGAAACAATTTTTATTACCATGGCTAGTTTTGTTTTCAGCTAGAAAATGGATGTACTAAAAATGGAATTTCCATGCTCTTCTTAGAAAAAATATTAATAATTTAATTTGCTGATTAAATTCAAATATATTTTAAACAAAAATAGGTCAAGGTATAATTGTATCTTATGATATTACAATGTACTGCAAGCTTCCTTCTCTGAAACTTTTTTCCAGATGCATTTATTTTACTCTGGTATCACTCAGAAGAGCCTGACCTGATACGGACATTTGGTGTACACTTCTTAAATAGCTGGTTTTCCTCTTCCCTGTGTATATACAGCTTTCACCACTTGCCATGAAATCTTTTTTATCTAGTTAAAACACAAATAGCTATCCAACCCATAAACACATACGCCAATAGTTTTCCTGTTTAGTAAATTTAAGCAGAATTGGAATTGTAGTAGATGTTAACTTCTTTCTGCACTAAAACTGCAGTGCTGGAAAATGCGCACTACACAGTTGACAAGCAACATCAGGGGAGTCAGCCTGCGCGGCTTGTTCTTGAGAGGACTCATGCCCAGAGAGTTCTGCCCAAGCACCGTTCTTCAGACCCTGGGGCCCTCAGCTTGGAATAGGCTATTTGATCCTCTCTTTTGCAGTGCTACATATATTTGTCGTTCTCTTGTCATCCTCTTAAGATAGAAGGGTAAAGTTAACCATGATTTATATTTGTACATGCTCACGCTAAAGTATGATCAAACTTCTGAAGTGTTAATTTTGCTGCAAGGATTGTACCCTTCTCCCTGAATTTTTAAAAAGTTATTAACCTAAAGTATTTCTCCTGCTGTAGTTTCTTGGGGAAGGGGTTGAGGAGGAGAGGAAAGCTCCAAAACATTAAATAGAAACTCCATGCTCTTCTTTGAAGGTGTACTTTATTCCCAATGACTTAATTTTGGAAGCAAAAGTTTGGAAGGAACTTCCTTACTCTCTAAGAGAGGCTATTGCTACCTTGTTAGTTGCTTCTCTTTTTGGCTGGGCTGGGCTAGAGTAGAAGTGAGAAATATTTTGGGACCCTACACACTGTTGGAAGAACAGGGTCCTGGTAAGTGATGGAGAACTGCATTATGATTTGTGTCTAGGGTTTTGGGCAATGTAGAACATGTGCTTCCCCAGTTTCAGCTTGGGCTGAAAGGCTACTGATCTGGCTTTGATTTTATGTGTAAATAAAAGCAATATTATACAGGGTAAGGTGTGTTAGGCACACACCTATTAACCCAAGTATAATTAATGAATTCTTCACTTTGTTTTTACAGATTTGTTCGGACCGTGCTACCATTTTCTCAGGAGTTTCAGAGAGATAAGCAGCCTAATGCACAGCCGCAGTATCTCTATGGATCAAAGGTTGGATTTGATTCCCTTTATATTTACAGTTTGCTAATGTTTAAAGATACTTTATGGAAAGTTATTAAAAATGGACTCAAATACAATTGTGAGTATTTCAATTTCAACATACAAGCTTTTTTCAGACTTTGTGTGGAGCTCACCATATGTTTCAGCCAAAGTGCAAGTGATTAGTCTGATGGTTAGTCTTATCTGACACAGCTGTCTGACACCTTGCATTGCACGGTGGCTTATAGTGGCAAAGGAGACTTAAAGAAAAGATTAGTTAGTCATCTGGTGAAGTGAGAGCAAGAGCCCATCTTGAGTGCAGCTGCTCCCTTGTTACAGTGAAGAAAATGTGATGGCAGGAGAAAAGGGAAAATATATGGAAAACTTCTTCAGATGTTATCTGACTTAGAAGGAATCATAGATTTTGACCATCTTAAACTAGCAGATATCAAACTGCTTAAATTATTAAATAAATTAAAAAAAAAAAAAAAGAAAAGAGAAAAGTAGCATTTCTTTGGCATCTTCAACCCAAGAACCTCGAAGTTGTTGTGATGAGCTTGGCCTTCTGGCCATCTCATCTCCTCTGTTAGTATCATCTTTCTTTCTTTGTAGATTAGGAGTGCCTGGAATGTTTATGCAAGATTTCAATGGAAGTGTACATGACATGCTGTCATGTACTCTGTGCCTTAAGGCAGTGTCCAGTGCTGAGGTTGGAAAGGAGCTTATATGGGTAACAAGTTGAGAGAGAGTACTTGGCCCAAGAGAACAGTCGTGGGCTTTCATACAGTTACCCAAGGGAGGAAAGTTAGCCCGTATTCACAGGACCAATGGTATGTTCACGCGTGCAGTGTTGTATGTTGGATGGATAGATTTATTCTCCTTGATCACTGCAGATTTATTTTTTTATGCTTCAGAATTATTACCCGAATCTTAATGACAGCTAAAGGCATAGCACATATATCTGCATTTTTACTATCCAGTCAGAAATATTGAGCTTCTTCCAACAGCAGTAAAAACCAGCAGCAGTGTCTTCAGCAAGTCATTTGGGAATATTTAACAAGATGTCACTCTTAATTTTGCATTGTTCTCTTGAGTATCAGTGTGGCAAAATAAAAGTATGGGAAAGATGAATAAAAGCATAAGGATCAAATTAGAGGGTTGTTGACTAAAAAAAACGCATTATATAATTATGTACTCAATTATCTTTGTAATTTATATGTGTACTGTGTTGTTTTCTCATCTGACTACTTTCATTATCTAGCTTCTACTTAAGCATGAGCACAATTAGTCCTTGTGTTACTGTTACATTCTGCACATCATATCCTAGTTATACTCTGTAATCTCTGTGAAGTGATTTGCCCAGCAAGCTAGTTTTTGAGAGCTGAAGAGATAGCTCAGAAGTTACAAATTTCAATCCTAATGTATCTGGTGCATTTGTAAAACTTTCGTGCTTTTAAAATGGTGGAAGGTGGATAAAGATTCACATCTTTAATGTGGAACGTAACAGCTGATTGTCTGGTAGTGTGAACAGTGTTTTCTACAATTATCCTCCAACAGGGAACAGTAAATTATAGGGAAGTGGGATTTTCTTACATTGGAGTTACAGTGTTCCTTACTATTTTAGGATTTCACCAGATGCACTGTAAAGAGCAAAAAACCCACTGAATTTAGCAGAGATAGCTAACTTAATTTATCTAAGTGATGATACAGTGGGGTGAATGAAAGAGGATTACCTGGGGAACCCAGTTATCAGTCAGGTTACATTATTAAAATGAGTTTAGTAATCTTTATTCTGAGGTATACTCAGAAATCTGATTGTTTTTCTGTATGAGCAGAAGCAATCGAGGGGGCTCTGAGATGCATTTCTGGAGCAAATTTCCTACTAGATATGCCTATACTATCAAATATTCCTGTCTCTCTGTAGCTTTAAATTTTTACAAGAGTATATTTTTATTTTTGAATCTAAAGTGTTCTGGAATTGAGGATATCTGAATGGAATTTTAGGAGGATATTTCTGTTGTATATAGCAAGCAACAGTAATTCTTATGTGATAGAGGCTACACATTCTAGTGTGTGATATAACTGTATGATATTATTCTATATACTATATAGCCAGTCTTGTCACATCCTTGTTTGGGTCCTTTAATGGTTATATGTATTTTTAATTTTACTGTATTTTTGAGTTTTCTTGAACTACTCAAGTTATTGAGGTTAGTCCTTTATATTGATCACATATCCAAGGAGTATAACTTTTTATTTTTCTCATTGGACTTTGTTGGTTGGTATTGTTGGTTTTTTTTTGTGTGTGTGGTTTTTTTTTTTGTTTGGGTTTGGTGGGCGGGGAGTGGTTGTTTTGGGTTGTTTGGTTGGGTTTTTTTAACAATACATGATGTTTATTTAGGCTAAGAAAAAAATACTCTAGTTACTTGTGCGTATGTACACTCAAACATGCACATATTGGACTGTAATGACTACCTTTCATGCAGAAGCTTTGAAGAAGCAATGTGCTTGCTTGAGAGAAATTAAAGAAATTTTTAGTTTTTCTTTCAAAGTGTTCACGTATTCACAGATATTTCTAAAAGGATCAAAGCAACTGGTCTATATATGGTATATGCTTGGCATATACAGTTATGTCCACATTCTCTGTTGCATCTAGAGTTTTCTGAATAGTATCTTCATCCAATTAGCAAAACAGAAACCCACAGATACAACTCGCTTCTCCTGGCTGACTTGGGAGCAGAGCTGTCAAGAAGGAGCTGACCTGCAAAAGCTCATCAGCCTTTCAAGTGGGTTGGAGTATTTTAAAAGCTCATTGGGCATGATCATTAAAATACCTTTACTTGGGTGAAATGTGTGTAGGATTAATGAAATGAATGTTAGCAGATTGAAATTTGGTAACATTGGCTGGATGCATAAAATAATAATCTAAGAAAGAGCCTCATCTGGGGACTTGAAACTAACTTTGCATGTTAATAAAGTACCTGGTTTTATAGAGGCTGTGTAGACCAGAATTTAAGAGCTTCCTTTCTGGCTTATACAACTTTTTCCAAGGATTTTCATGTTTGTTTATCTTCTGCATTTTGTGGATGCTAACTCATTTTTTTAGTGAACAAAGACCCCTTTGGAAAATACTTCTCAGTGTGAATATAATGATTTTTATCTACTGCTGGTGCACAAATTAACATCAGTTTGCACTATGTTGCATCTTGTTATGGGTTTAGTAATCACATAGAATGCTTGCCCCTTACTAGATCACTGTTAAAACTGGACAGTGAACTACAGAAACACAGCGTTGCCAGAATGAACCTGAATGAATTTGTAATAAAACTTTCTGAGCAAGAGACAAAGAATCATGTAGCTTTGAGTGTGTGATGACATGAATTCATCAAAACCAGTGCAGAAGTCAGATGACACTGCTTATGCATTGCCCATTTGCAGTGGGTGTGAGATGGTCCATGGTGAGGTAATATAAATGTTTATCTAAGAAATGCGCAGCAAACTCCATCGGTGAAATGGCTTATATTTAGATGAAGTAAATCCCATTCCTGGGGCACTTCCAGGGTAGCTCCTTGCCTTCTCAATGTGATATATATATATATATATGTGTGTGTCTTTTTGTATATAGGGTTTTGTGTATAAATATCAATGTTAGGTGAATTGCCTCAGAGCTGCTTTAAGACTGAACTGCTCCTTGTTCTCAGTATGGTATATACAAGTATTATAACATATAAGTGCATGTAAATATATGTATTAGACTGCCTTAAAACCTGTCTAAACAAAGAGAAATGCAGAGAAGTAAACAGGATTTCAAGGACCCAAGATGTTGGCAGAGATGAGAATGTGTCTCTTGGCTCCATCCCTATAACACTAAAATCATCTTTTCTCTCTTTGATGAGAGAAGTGTTAACCGTTAATTTAATTACAAGATCGTTTTAAAGCATTTTTTTCTGTCTGCCGCCCCTCTTTGGCAGTAAACCTGTAGTGTTGGCTTCATGCTCAGAAGTGTTCTTCAGTGTTTGTTTCATAAAACACCTTCATTTGGAACAGCAGTAAACTGTTGTCATCTGTGCAGTTTATTTAAGACTGAGGTGTAAGACAAAGAAAAGCGTGTCAGCTGGAGGAAACAGGGTATAGGCTGTGGAGAACATGTTGTTGCTAACTTAACACAATGAAGATGCCTTTTGAAGTGTTTTCTAAAACTAATATCGCCCCCATTCAGCATGGGTTTCTGTGTCTCTGCTTCTTTCCTACTAGGATAGGTATGAAAATACATCAAACTTATGCCAGCTCATGTCTTCCTAGCTAGATGAGAGTTGATGTCTTTCGCAAGTTGTGGGAAATACTGTCAAAATACAGTAGCTGAAAAGACCCACTGCTTGGTATGAAATATTTGGCTGGTGCTCTCCTGCCAAAAGCGTACAACCCCTTGGCTTCCAGGGTGCAGTGGGACAGGATGGCAGCTGCCCAGCCAGCAGTTCTGCAGCCTTCACTGGTACAACCAGGCTGTGTCAGCAAGAGCTGACTTTATGCGTATGTTCATGTCAATAGCAGTTTATAATGGCTGCAGTCACAGTGTACCTTTGTTTTGTAGACATACCATACTATACAGCAATACTTAAGATTTATTACGGTTTTATGCAACACAAATGTAATTAAGAGATTTAAAACAGGGCAACTTATATGTGTAAGCCAGGTAAGACTTATGTTGTGAGGGTGAACAGATTTCTGTTCAAAGGGCCTTTCTTGGTACTTTGCTGTGAAGCTCAAGGGAGAGTGAAATGAACATCAGATTTTCTTGTTATAATATTAAAATGTGTTTTGGCAAGTTTTTACTTCCTTGCTACCTTCATTACACAACGTACTGAGTGGTTGGACAGAAATTTGTAGCTGGTGAATGATTTTTCTCATTAAAACTGAAAGGGAAAGAGGGAAGGAAGGGCCAGGACTTTGGTTCTCTGAACTCCATTTTCTCTACAGGAAGTTACTTGCCCGTGAAGCAGAAGGTAGCTCGTGGTGGGTGCAGAAGAGTGCAAAATACAATAATCCAGAATATTACCTTGGTTTCATTGGAAGTGTCCTTACAGAGTTGTTATCTTGCCCATGTTTTTAGGCCAAAGGGAATTTTCAGACAGAAATCCAGGTGAGTTTGGCTTACGTCCTGAGACTGACCTCATTCACATGGGAGCTATGGAGAACACCATGGTCAGCAAAGTGCGTTGTCTGAGTGTGGTAGTTTGTAGTGTGTAGTTTGAGAAGCAGTCAGGATTGTGGGAGTAGAATTCACTCTGGAAAACCACTGCACTTGGATTGTACATTCCAGTTACCTGTAGTGTAGCACTCTGGGTTGCCATCTGAAAACTTCTACTCAGTTTTGTTTATGCTAGTAAACACCAAAAAAGTCTCTTGGTCACTTTTGATTAATTCTCGTATTTATTTGCAGTTTTAGACTAACGAAAGCAGCCAAAAAAAAAACAGACCCTTGAAATGTAAATCAATTACTTGCTACATGCTTCATTTTTAAATAAGAGTGTGGCTGAAGTCCTCACTTCTTGGGCATCTGAACCTCTGCCTCTGAGTACCTGGCTGTGTATAGGCTGTTGGAAATAGATGTGACACCAGAGGTACAGCCAGGAGTACTGCAGTGAGCAGTTGGAGCTGCCCGTTATGAACGCTGACAATGCACATGATGAGTTTGAAGCAGTTGGGATGTCAAGGCAGCAAAAATCTCCTCCCTGACAAAAGGTTTCTAATTTATAGCAGAGCACTGTCCAGTCATTGGCACTTGTTCCTGGCTTTTGGAAGTTGGCATGGCAGGCTCCTTGCACACTGAAGGATTCTCTATGATTGTGGCTAGCTGGATGTCACCTGGATGCTTTTCCTCAGTGTCCTGCATCAGTTGGCTCTGCCTGCTGAGCTCCTCCAAGGCGTATGCTGCGCTTTTGGTCCACACTTTCCCGTGGTCTTGCTTGGAGGTCCCATTCGGCCCTTGCAAGTGCTCACGTCTCCTGCGGCACACAAGGTGCAGGCAGCCATACAGGAGGACTGCAGCAATGATGAGGAGCAGAATGCTGCTGGTGAGCCAGATGCCCAGTGCCAGCTCTTTCTTGGTGTTGCTAGCAGATGCTGGGTCTCGTTCCAGTGTGTTAAAAACTCTGCACTGGTCACTGGAGGGGTTTGCAGACTGGCAGGTCACGCACACAATGTACGTTGTTAGCGGAGTTAGGTTTTCAACAACAAAGGAGGAACGGCTGGTGGGCACCCTCTCTTCCTTCTGAAAGTTCTTTCTCGAGTAACTGGATAGCATGCTGTTCCAGTTAGGGTGGTACATGATGCTGTAAAAGCTGTCGGCACAGCTGGCCATTTTTGGCCAAATTACCATTGCTGTGTTTCCTGTGATGTTTTGGACGGTTATTCCCATCAGGATGCTTCTCAGGTGTTTTCTTCTCTCCCGATGCTGATCTTGCTGTGGGAAGGGAAGATGTTCGTTTTACAGGAAGGTAACGTAGAAGCTGCAGCACTGGGGATGCTGTGTGGATTGTAATTGTAGTGCTCTGTAATTGAGGAGAGGAGTTTATAAGGAAACTGCTCTTGGTACTGCTATGTAAAAGTGACAACTGGAAGTTCATAAAGTTTGGAGTATTTAAAACTGTGCATTTCTTTCCTGAGTGAAAGGATAAACATATGCTTATAGAAATTCAACCAGAGCTGCTGCCTGTACAGGTGACTGGTTGTATCTTGTCTCCATGAGACACAGTGTGTTTGGCAGAATTTGCAATTGGGGAACCACTTCTTTTCAGTTGTTTTTTTTTTTTTAGGATGACTCAAAAATAAATGCAGCAGTTGTTTTTCTCTCTAGTCTGAGTATCTTGCATTTTATTTTACTAACTAGGTGTTATACATAATCTCAAAGCTTGCTTTTGTGAGCAGTGAATTTTCTAATGTTAAGTGGCAAGAGAGGGGTGGCAGGAATGGATATTGAGTGATAAATTCCTCTACCATCCGTAAGTCTTCATTTTTGCCAGTCTCAATCAATTGGAAAACAAAACAACATGTGGAAACATCATCACATTATTTTGTCTCCAGTATTGTTTGCATTAGTTTCTTATTCACCAATATTCTCTGGTTTTTGCCTGTGAGTTAGCACATCTGTACCCACTGACAGAGCAGTGGCTGTGATATGATAGCATCAGTATTACAACATTTAGTCTTGATGCTAGTCATCCTCTTTGAAGAAAACTAAGCTTAGTTAATGAAAAACAGCTTTCACTATAGCATATCTTTTGGATGAATAGTGGATTTTTAAAAGAGTGACTGAGACTCATTTCTGTTCAAGTGATTGTATGTAATTCCATAGTCTGTCTGCCCTGAACTATACTCCTCATGATAAAATTAAAATCAGAAAAACTGCCAGTGTTTTGAGATTCTCAGTTTGTTACCACTGTAAATAGTAAAAAGAAAACACCTACTGCAATTTTCCAAACACATCTATTAAGGAATATATCATAACAGCCAGTGGGTGTTTTCATTTGTTTGGCAAGGTTTTTTTGCTTTTACTGTTGTTGTGGATAACTTTTGAAGAAGAGCCTCCCTCAGCAATTTAGTTTGTTTCTCTTAGTTTAATAGCCAGTTTCTAGTGACACTGATGTATTTTCCACCATGAAAGTTTCTTACTTTTTCAATGAAGATAAATGCCCATGTAATTAACACTGTATTTCATTGTTTATGGCTTCATCATAAAAATGAAATTATTATTTTTTATGATTAGGTTTAAAATGTTTAGTCTCCTGGTTAAATAACAGCTGACTATTGAAAATTCTCCTTGTGAAGACACCTTGTCAGATTTGCTCCTAATATATTCTGAAAATATTCTCTAATACTTTTATTGTATTTTATTCTAGATAGGAGGCTGGCAAATATATATATTATTTTAGTGGGATATTGATAGTTATATTAATTGTAAGAATTCTGTGACTGTATGACAATTGTTGCTTGAGGCGTTTGGATTATGTTTACTGGGAAGTAGGAAGAAAAAGATTTGTTTATTTTCAATACAATGTGAAACCTTAGATATGACTGATCTAGGTAATGCTGCCGTTCTAATTGTGTGGTAAGTGCACCCTTTTTGATAAAGGAACTGAGTTTGCTATCAAATAAACTTACTAGACACATTTTTGCATCTAACAGTTTTTCCAGACATTAAAATGGGACACATTAGTAAGATCAGAGCTTTTACTTGCTCAGTTGTCTCCTCTTTAGCCAGTAGATCCTAGTTACTTAAAATTGTAATTTGTTTTTTATAGAACACTTCCTAATACAGTCTACAAACAATAGTTTATCCTCATGGCATTTTCCAAGTAGGATGGCTGGATTTTATTTAAATAACAGCAATACATTTCTATTGCTATGAAACAACAGTTATTAAAGACACATAATTACTGACATGTAAATGGTTGGAAAACCTATTCGATGGTTTATAGATTATAAAGTCAGTACTTACCGCCACTTCCTGACAGAAATTTCAGAACAGAATTTTCATACGGTGACGCTGCTGTGAAAATGACATAAACGCTAAGTTTTCTGCCTCCCTTTTCACATGAGTTATTTCCTGCCTGATCTCTGTTTGCCAGTTTGCTTATTCTTCCCCTCAGATTCTCTGGACTTGAATTCTCATTGCTTGGTGCTTTCAGTTTTTTTCTCTGGTGCTGCTGGTGGCATGGATTCTTTGTCTCTTCCACTTAAATTCATGCAAGAGAACATCTTGTCTAAAGATGCTGTTGCTTTGCTTTTCAAAGAATGTACAGGAGAAAAAATGTCTTTTCTCCACTCTCTTCCTTGCCTCCCCTTGGACAGTGTACTGCCTGAACATCCCTGTTATATCCCTCTCGTGCGTGTACCAGTGATGCTGTGAGTGATTAATGTTAGCACTTTGATGACATCAGCAGCTAGCAACTCTCCTTTTTTTTTCCTCCTTAAATTTAAGTAGGGGAGGGAGCAAGCATAGCTTACAAAATAATGAACTCCCTCTTTCCTTCCCTCTCTCTCCACCCCCACCCCTTTGCTAGTGGCTTCTTCCCTAAGCTTTTTCTGCTTTTGTGCATCGGGGGGGAAGTGGTGATGGCGTCTGATGGTGTTTTCTAAATCCCTTGCCACAGTTTATAAAGCTCTGCTAATCCAGCCTTAACAGGTGGTCCATTTTAGGTACTACCCCATGAGGTTACATTAACAAAAGATGTAGTTTTAGATTGGCTGGCTTATTGTTATGTATTAGTGAGTTTCTAAATACTGAAATAGTGTTTTCAGGGATTGCTTTTCTATGATGAATTTCTGCTGCATGAAGAGGAGTTCCCTCCCCTTAACCTCATGGCAGTAAAATGCTTTAACTTACTGAAGTAAAATTCCCCTTGCACTATAGCTGAAACAGATAGTTCATACATATTTATTGTGGAGACCTAAATGATTGGAAACATCAAAAGTAAAAGATGAAGTCTTACCTTTTGGGGACAATTGTATAGTTGCTTAGTGTATATATACTAATATATATTCTATTAGTGTATATATATATACTAATATATTAGCATATATATTAATATATATAATAAATAATATACATATATATATATAAATGCTTACTGTATTGGGATATTCATCTGCATGTATTTTTTTTTAAGGTTTTACCAGTTCTGTACCCCATCAGTGCCCTAGATCCCTTTTCTGCATGCAGAGAGATCTATGGAAACATGCACATTGTACTAGAGGGATGGAACTTTAGGCTGCCCACCCGGTAGTGTATGTTTGGAGTTTAGCCAGCTCCAATCTAATAGCAGGACTGTGTCGTGTATTAGGAGTCTAATAACTAGCCAAGTGCCTATTTTAGCTTGCTTTCACAAAAAAAGATGGTTGAATATTTGGAAACAGCCCTCCTTCGCAAAATCAACACAAGCCTGCGGTCATTAGAACAGACCTTCCTGGACTAGCAGATGGCTGAGGCTTGGGGTCCCTCTAGGGCAGAGGGAACCTGCAGCAGGTTGCTCATAGGCATGTCTGGTCAGGTCTCAAACATCTCTGAAGACAGCCTTTCTGTTTGACTGCCCTCACAATAGTGAAGTTTTTTTTCTGCTGTTTAAGTGGAATTTCATGTTTGTGCCCATTATCCCCCTTGTCCTGTCACTGGGCATCACTGAGCAGAGTTGGCTCCATCATCTTTAGTCCCCTCATTAGTTACCTGTGTACGTGATCCTTCTGGGCCTTCTCTTCTCCAGGATGAACAGTCCCAGCTGCCTCAGCCTTTCCTCATAGGAAAGATGCTCTGATCCCTTAATTATTTTCAAGGTCCACAGCTGGACTCTTCCATACATCTCTCCGTGTCCCTCCTGTACTGGGGAGCCCACCACTGGACCCAGCACTCCAGGTATATCTAACCCATGCTGAGTCAAGGGGTGGATCATCTCCCATTGGCAGTGTTCTGCCTCACGCAGCCCCACTGGCTGTTGGCCACCTTTGTCTTGGAGATATACTGCTGGCTTGTGGTCGGCTTCTTGTTCACTAGGACCCTCAAGATAAGGAAAAAAAAACCCAAAACCCACCTTCTGTAGGTTAGGCTGTCTTCCTCTATTGGTTTGTCACACAGATAGAGGCAGAAGTTCAGGTACATGTAAGGATTAACTAAACCTCTCAGAAGTAAATTTTGGTACTGGCAGCATTCTGAAATTGTGGAAATAAATTGCTGGTTATAACTTTGTGTGTTTGTTGAAGCTTGATAAAATTTACATAATTTTCTATGGGTGAGTGTTTTAATAACTCATGCAAAGTTTCTCACTGAGGTCAGGAGTTGTTTGATTCAGAAAGTTGGGTTTAGATCTATTGTTCTCTCTTCTTGTGACCTAAGTGGTCTCTTCTGAGTCTGTGCTTTCATCTGTTTCTTTCATAGTGCAACAATTTTTGATGCATGAGGGTTTGTGAAGTACATCTCGGCCATTCACAAAAGATGGCCAAGAAGTGTTAGCCTGTTGCCAAATTTGCATTTGCTATATATCAGTCTAGAACCCACCATTCAAAACATGTTGGAAACTAGTGTTTATATAAACTGGTGCTTAAATAGGAATTTACAACATAAATAAAAATGTTTATCTTCTATTCTGATCTCTTCTAAAAATTATTTGTAAGTCCTTTTATGAGACTAAAATCCCCCAAGAGCTTGGTGGTTTCACGACTTGAATTCCTAGTAGTTTCTTTGTGCAATGCCATGTATTACAGTATCTGGTATTGAACTGCACAGATAATTGAGGCAGGACCTGCACTGAAGGGAGGGTCAATGTTCTTCCTGGATACTGGTGAAAGAAATTTTTCTGTTACTGCTGATGTGTGTGGAGTTGCAAGTCAAACAGTATGCTGTCTTTCATGCATGTATTAGCAAGAATGTAAACTGCAGCAAAGAAAACACAACAGGGCCTTCTGCAAGAAAGGTTGACAAGATTCCTGTCTGAATTTCAGGATATTAGAAGAACAGCCCACTTACAGAAATGGAGGATGTTAAGTTAGCTAACTCCTGTTTGATCTGTGTCTTCAGCAAACAGTTACTAAATCTCCACACAGCATCAGTCTGTATGGTTGGATTCACTTTGAAGAAACAGTCATTAATATAGCAAAACACCTGGTCCTATATATACAGCTCTGGAAGAATTTCCACGAGATTACATCACAGACTTAGATTTGCTTTGATCTTCTGTACAGTTAAGGGATTTGAAAAAGAGAGATCCTTATTAATTGGCTGCAGAGAACAATAACTGCAGAAGGCCCTTTTTTTTTGTAGTTGAGTCCTTAAAGACTTACAATACCTATTATAAACTGAAAATTGAAGTAACTTCTTTCAAGATGTTTTGTACATTAAATGGATGATACAGGAATAGCAGGTATAGAAGCTGTGCTTTCAATTCAGGGATCTCAACATTGGCATTGACTACTCATCTTTTTATACCTGTGTAAACAGAAAAACACTAAAAAGGAAATGTGCATGGCTTCATAAATGGTAAGTGGAAGATGCCTGGTGGAAAAAAAAAGTGTTTACAAGTTTTTCTTGCTAATACAGGGATTTTGGTTAGCATTCCTGCCTTACAAAAGGGAAGTTTTGTGTTTTAACTTCCTGGAGAAAGAGAGATACAAAGTTATTATTTTATTTTTAATATGCTTTTAAAATGCTCGTTAAATGAGATTATTATAGAGATGCAGTGAGCCAAAATTGCCATTAATCATATCTGTTCTCTTGTTTCAGGCATTGAATCTGGCATATTCCAGCATCTACAGCAACTACAGGAATTTTGTTGGTCCCCCTCACTTTAAAGTCATCTGTAGGCTTCTTGGTTATCAGGGTATTGCTGTGGTGATGGAGGAGTTGCTGAAAGTTGTCAAGAGCCTGGTATGCTAATTGTCTTTCATTTTCTGCTATTCAAAACGGTTTCTGACAGGAAATGTCTCAAGAAAAACAAAGTTAAAGTAAGACTTCTGGTAAGAGTAATTAAAATGTTACTTCTGTTGAAATTCAATATAAGCTGTGTTTGAGACTACTCAATTTCTTGAGAGCCATAGAAGATGTGCCTCAGTGTCCGGAGCAGTGTTTTGAAAACCTTGGATTCTTTATTGAAGGTGGATTTAATTTTTGGAGATCGATGCTGTTAAGTCCTGGGTAAACTCTGGAAAAGCATGTGTTTCAAATTAGTTGATTTCAACTTAAAAGATTGTACTGTAAATTCACTTTTGCAATATTTTTTGAGAACAGCTGGAGTGTGCTTTCTATGTTACCTAACTTCAGGGCTTTCATTAATAACATTGTTGATAGATAACACCGTAATAACATGGAAGGTTTAATCTCTGTGCTGAACCTAGCAATGGATAGCATCAAAACTATTTAGAAGAGTGCTGAGACCAGATGTTGAAGAAGTTATCCATACAGCCTGGGTATCTTCCACTGGAAGGGGCCTTTTCTGTAACGAGAGGGTTGACAGCCTGCTGGTTCACTATATTATTAGTATCTGTGTATTTAGTCATAATGCATTGCAGTAAAGTTTAAGCCAAATAACTTGTTTTTTCCTCCCTGTCCCTGTTGTCTGTAAGGAGCATGCTGTCAAAATAATCCAGCTGTACCAGGGGATAGCTGTGGTATTCATAATCTTACTTCACACACTTGACACATTTGGCAGTTTGTTTACAGTAATTCCCACAATGTTTTTGATGTTCTAGAAAAGAGGGAGCCTGCTTGAAGGGGTGATGTGGTTTAATGTGGTTTAATCTTCAAAGAAATAGGAAAACACGGATATTTTTAATGGTTTGTTGGGGGGTGTGTGTGGTGAATTTTCTCAGTTAATTAAAGGAAGTAGTGAATGCTTGGCATTTATAAAGGAGGTTAAAAGGCCTGGGGGTAGGTATCCTGATGATGCCTGTTCAGATGCTCAGATGTAGAGAGACAGATGTGAAATAGGTGTCTAATGGGAGGACAGCAGCCTGATTGTAGGCTGGGACTGTGTCTTAACTGGTATGTCTGGAATAGTCAGTTTGAGCTGTTACAGACACACTTAATGCTAAGGGGTTTTCTCTTATTGCTGTCAAAAGGGTTCAAATGCAACTTTTTAACCCAAACTCTAAAAGTTGTTTAGATAATAGCCACAATCTGCAAGAGAAAACATGATTTCCTCTTTTTTTTACCTTCGTAACCTTAGCTCTTGTGTCGCTCTTCCTGTAGCAAAAGGTGGCTAATGCCATGTGAAGGGAAGTGGAACTGTATTCATTTGACAAAAAAATTAATGACTGACAGAATTAAATGCAAGATTTTTAGAGCTTGCTCAATTCATGTGTAGTTTGAATGCAAATTGTTGCAAAGTGTCTTAGTTCAGTAACAGTGACGTGTTTACACACATCTGTTTTCTCTTAGTTACAAGGGACGATTCTTCAGTATGTCAAGACCCTAATGGAAGTGATGCCTAAGATCTGTAGGTTACCAAGACATGAGTATGGTTCTCCAGGTTAGTTCATGTTTGGTGTTACCATAGCAGCCTTAATAAGATGATACTAATCACTGTCTTCTGGATCATGTGTACCTCTGTCCTTCCCTCTCTCTCTCTCCTGATAACCAGAACTCAGTCTGGGTTTGTTGGGGTTTTTTATTGTTGTTGTTTGGTTTGGGTTTTTTTCCATATAAGAATCAGTGAATGCTTTTTGAAGGTACTTCAAAAGACTACTCTGCTTGGAGCAAGAGGAGGACAGTCTGTGTATCAATAGCCTCACAACATAATTGATCTTGAGCTGTGGGGTTCACAATCATTTCTACTTCTGGTCTTTCCCATAAGCATGCTTGGCTTTTATCTCTGCAAGTTAGCCTCTCAAGTTAGCTTGTCTGTTTAGATGTCTTATTTAGATAACCCTGCTTCTCTGGAAAAGCCACTGTTCCCTCTTCTTTTGCCCTTATCAAGTGTAACATAAAAGGAGTGATACTGCTGAGAGGCAAACTGGTCCTGCCAGAATAGTCATGTCTGAGGCTTGTGTGGGGTGCATCTTAGCCACTTAACAGGAGGTGTGACAGTTGCAGAAGAAGAAATCACTTTGACAGCTGCTTGCCACTACGCAGAAATAATTGGCTAATTAGTATTTATCACATTGTTCACCGAATTTCTGAAACTGCTTCCCCCCTTCAAAATATTCCTCCTCCACAACTTCTAATTAACACAAATTAATCCCTCCATGTGCCACCCACCTCCTGAGTATATCTTTATTTTTCCAGAGTTGCTTAGGTTTATTAAATGCCACTCCAACTGGAATGAGGTTGTTTTTTTTTTTTCTCTTCCCACAGCTTGCTTGACGCTCATTACCAATATTAAACGACATCAAGGACTTACTAAGTGTTTCCTTCCTGTTTTTTTCCCTGGAGCATAGAAATGGATGAATCACTGTACTTAGCAGTATAAAAATACTCTATCTGAGGTTTTTAGCCACTCCCTAAGGTCTGACCACAAAAGCAGTAGGTGTTCTCAAATATAGATTATGCATCACCAGGGTCTTGATGCTACAGGTGACACTGGGAAGCTCATAGTCTCTTGCCAGAAATCCCCACCTCTAAGGAAAAAATATTTGGCAGGAGATGCCCAGGGACTTATGCTGAAACTTTCTCTTGAGGTTACAAGGCAATCCATCCTATAGGAAAGGCAAAACTTGTGCAATGGTGACCTTCACAGAATCAATTAAAACATTTTGAAATTCTTTACCACTTTCCTATTTTGTAGAGATCGCAAACTGCTTTGACCTCATATTTACTCCCACAGTTTAGAGGTCTACTATACCGAGAGATAAGAGTAACTCTTGGCTATATGATGGAAGATCATAGCGACTAGAATCGGACTATATCTCAAAACTCCACCTGCTCCTCTTCTCCTTCACTGCCCCTGTTCCCGACAGGTTTTGTTCTGATGTGTATTTTTCCTGTTCTTAACTATTTCTAACAGTGGATACTTCCCAGAGTCTCTTCCTAGAAATAGCAAAGATAGCCTTTACCACACTGCCATGCCACCTCTCCCTTTCCTTTCAAAGACACTAGACAGAAGGGGCATGTGGAAGCTCAGCGCATGTCCATCCCTCTCACATCACTGAAGAATCGTGTTTTGCTCTCTGATGCCTCCTCATCATGGAGCTGTCTGTCCTTGGAGCAGCTCTGACTGGCAATGGAAAATGTTTTCTGCGATAGGGACGTGGTGTAGATTTTAGCCCTCATCTGGCATCTTGAGAGGAACTGCCAGATTGCGGAACGGCAGGCTCAAGACATGCTTGATTTGAATCACTGCCCTCTTCTTTCCACATTAAATTCTCCTCTTTAGCAGTCCTTGCTACACCTTGTTTACTTGGTTCACCACAGAAAATGCAAACTAATACATGTCAATTGTTGTCTGTTCTCTCCTCTGCCTCCTAAAGCTTCCTGCAGAAGTTAGTAGTTGTAGTAGCAAGTCTGAGTGCTATGCTTCTATTCTTTCATAACAAATCATTTAATCACACTTCCTGGACTGGCACTACCTACACATACAGAGCAAAACTGTGATTTCAATCTACAGACTAAATGTGTAGATTCTCATCTGTCTTGACGTAACATGTATTTATCAATTCAGAATTAGTTTCCTGAGTCCATCTCCACATGCAAAGCAATTAAAGTATGCTCACTAAGTAAGCCTCTAGCTACTTCATACGCTTCAGACTTTTCATTTGGAGAGCTTTGTTGGGACTCTTTTGATTGCAATTCCTTAAGCCCTACACAATCAGTCCTCTAGACTTGTGGATTTCTAAACGGTGATTTATTCCAGCTAAAAGGAGCAGGGTACAGACAGTGGCATCAGAGTTGTTCAGGACTCCTGCTTGCCAATGGGTTTGTTTCCATAGGAACAGTCTAAAGCAGTGGGGAACTTGCTCATCTGGTAGTCATAAAAATATTTGTCTAAAAATACATTAAGCATAGGATTCTTAAAGGGACCTTTTAAAGGAATATTGGCCTCTAAGAGCTTAAACTTGAAATTTCATCTTGTAGGTAACATTTTCTTCTGCTACTGCTCAAGTATTTGAATATGACATTCCTGCGTTGGGTAAATGAGTATTTCATGTCCTGCCACTCAGAAGTGTTGGACAGAATGAGAAAAGTAGTTTGTCAGCTCTGTTATGTGATGAAGCTTATACTTTTGTCACTATATCAAGTGCTATATCAAGCCTCCAAAAGAAAGTTTTGGAGAAAAATCAATGAGCTTATTAGTAAGATACAAACTTGGTGAGAAAGTAGCCTTATTGTGTATTTTTCCTAAGTATAGCATTCCCATGATTCTTCCTAAAAAAAAAAAAAAAAAGAATTAAAAAAAGTATATATATATAAAAAAAAAAAGAAACAAAACACCAAAAGCTGGTGCAGGGCAAAATACTTATTACACCAGGCCATGATCTCTTCAAATCCCATGTCTTCTCACAGCAGTCTGGGGAAGCCTCCCAGTGCCTCATGCTGTCGGCTGCTGTGTTCCTATCTCTCTGTGGGCTGATTGTGTTGCTGTTGAACATTTGAGCTGCTTCAGCATGGTAACCTGGCAAAAAACAGTCTCTCACTCTCCTTTTTCTGCAATATTTCAGGGCAGAGCCTAATAGGAACTGGAGCTAGCCTGGGCTGGGAAGCATCTTGGAGGGTGGTAGTAGCTAGAAGCTGCAGGGGAATCATCATAGTTTTACAGGAAGAGTTAGTAATGCTTCCTGTTATCCCAGGGTTTTGATCAAATTTGGATGAGTAGGAGAATAAGTTAATTTCTTGGTGGGGGCACGATGGCTTGAGTCCTCGTAGGGAAGAACACGAAAGCTATTTTCTGAAACCTGTCCATTGGAGAGCCAAAGAAGTATTTGTAGCTGGCATCTGAAGGTCTGTATGAAAGTGAACATAAACTAAAGATCATTATAGTACCCAGGTTTGGTATTGCAGCTAAGCAGATTTTACTTGACAGTAGTCAAGTCGGTACTCTGCAGAAAATAAACCAAAATTGTTAGGGTTAAAAGACCAAGAATTCTCTTCAAGATTCTGTTTGCTATTAGTCAGCAATTCAGTTCTAGAATAAATAGCTTTTTTTTGTCCTGATCTTTTAGGTACCAGAATTGCTACAAGCTTTGGAATGTGCTTGATTGGAGTTGTAGGTGTGACTTGAGGTTGTTTTATAGAAAAATGAAAGGTGACCAAAGTGAAGAAATCCAAGCAGCTTTGCATTGCATGTGTTAATTTGGTCTGACTTCCTGGATTCATTAGTGTACAGACTGCACAGCTGAAACTTGGCACTGCTGTTTGAGTGCTGTTGAGATAGGATTTTGGAAGCAAAGATGGAAACTAATCCTTTACTAATCTATGCTTTACTGGGTCTATCTTGTATCACCAGCCTTTGCTTCTGTTGAGATCTGTGTAAATCAGAAACCGGTATTATAGGATCGATTATTATGACATCTAATGTCATCCCATCTGCAGGAATAGAAGGGTTTGATTAAAATTGCTTTCTTGCAGAGAAGTAAAAAACCTTGATTCATTTGCATTGCAAAATGCTATGTATATAGAACTAATTTATTAACTTATGGATTATACCCACAAATAAAATTAGGGGAAGGAAGAAGTTTGCATCCAGTAAAATTAACCTTCCTAAGACACTTGTTCTTTTTCCAGGGCTTCAGTATGCATGGGTAGTCTTTCATAAAAATTACTGTTATTTTGGAAGTGCAATCAGGAATGATATTGTTCATATATTAATGAAAACATGAAGATGTATTTCTGCCACAGGACTCCATTGGGGAGCAGATCATGCTTTTGGTGTAATTTCTGTTCATCAGAAATAGCCTGTGTTGCTCTGTAGACTTCCATCTGTTTTGCCAGTAAATCGAGCCCTTCGTCTAAGGTCAAGTGGAACAACTGCATTCTAAATACTGGGTGTCAGATTTTCAAAATAGTGACAATTTTGTTGATGGATGCACAAGTGTGGGTGTGTGTATTTATATATTTGTATATGGAGACTGGGGCTTTGGGTGAAGAAATAAGAATTTTTGTTAAGGACTCTGAGAGGAATTCAGTCACCTGGAGTGGCTGTAAAAGGCAGTATGTAAGTTTTATGGTATGAACCTCAAGGCTCTTAGACTTTGGTTATCCTGCTGCTTTTGGGTGGACTTATTGTCTTGCTTTGGCTTCAGCTGCACCTTCAGTATGAGTTTCATTCTGTTAGACACAGTCCTCTGTGTTGCTCCTGGTTTCTCTCTGTGCCATCCTGCTCCTTTATATTTGCTGTAGATGGCATGGGTTATTCTCAGGATTTCCCTGCCCATGTAACATGGATAAAATTTTGTCATCTTTCCAGACATCAATCTGTTTTCTCAAATTCCCCATAAAATCCACAAGTTTGAAGGGAGTTTGACACACCCCACACCACCACCACCATCCCCCCCCCCCCCGTTTTCCATCCCTGTCATGACTGATACTTGTTTCCATGTTGCAGTAGCAAAATAATTCTTGCTGCTCTGCTCAGCTTCTATTTCTCACCAAGTTGCTCCCCACTCACCATAAAAGCTAAAGGGAAAAAGATCTCCATGTCTGTCCTTGCTGCCAATATCCTACTTGCTCTGAGTGTGCTTTCTCTCCATGTGACTGCGTGGAGAAGTGTACAGTTCCTCTCTGTCTTATGGGGAGTGTTCTGGCCCTTCTGTTGGTTCATTATCAATCTTCATGTACACACCATGGATACTAAGAACAGAAGCACTGATAGATACTCTAGTTTGATATACTCTATGGCACAGACCTAAGTCGAGGATAACACAATGGACTTTTGTTTCCAGAAGATCTTGGTATGAGGAAAGTGTTTGACTTGACTTTTAGCAGTTGATCCTTAGAAGACCTTTCCTGCTAGGCTTGGAAGCCCTTTCATTAGCAGAGAAAAACACAAAGGAAATACTAGGGCGTGTAAGTAAAACATGTAGGCTTGCGGTAAAGCTTGCTTCAATTCCCTCACTTCACTTTTTTTTTTTTTCCTAGCATCAATATTTGTGAAAAAATTTCTGCCATATCAATCTGCCTTTTCAACCTCATCTTTAAAATAGGAGTCCCAGTATTTAGCACTGCAGCATCCCATTGCCACAGTGGGCAGGTGTGTTCAAACGACAAGCACTAGTGCTCACTGCTGCTCAAATACCTTGCAATTGCAATTGGGAATTGCAATTGGCCTTTGTAATACAGCATTGGATGGGCGCCAAGTGTTTTCCAGAGCTTTTGCATTATGTAGGGAGTTGGTGATGTGCTGGCATGACTTGTTTGCATTTTAGTTAGATTTAAATGTGTTTCCTTTGCATAAATCAAGCTCAGCAAGCACTGACTACACCTGACCTTTCTTCATTGGTTTGTCAGTTCTGTTTTCTTATTGAGTTGCTAAACTACTAAAGTTAGGTCTGAAATTTCTCTCCACTGAATGCATGTGGAAACACTCATTGACTGTAAATTTTCCATTGACCAGCAGTTCATCGAGATGTAACAGAGCCAGCCCTGCACCCCCTCACCATGCACTTTACTGTTGTTTTGTGTTACTAATTTTAATGATGTGAAGCTTTCTGTAGAAATGTGTGGGTTAGCTACGCAGTTCCCTCCTTTCCTGTAAGTTTTCAAGTTCCTCTGCTGAATCTGAGGGATTTCCTTGGAATTTATATGCTCCAGGCTGTATTTTATGTTTGTGCACTCCCCTCTCAGCTGTTGCCTTGCTGGCTAAATACCGAAGTCTAATCTCCTGCATGAGAAGTATTCATCAGTTGCATCCAAGGAACAAATGGGAAGGTGGTGGGGGGCATCTGTGCTCTCTTTTGTTGTCTCCTCTAATTGCTTTAGATGTTGCTGGGTGGAGATTTAACCATCTGACTTAATTCAGTGTAGTGGAAATGAGCTGCTGTATGTAGCATGCAATTCAAAATCTTTGCATGATGTGTTTTCTTCTGACATCAGTCAAGGCTTTGGGTGGCCTTCTAAACGGGCCAGGCTTGTGCAGCCAGCTGGAAAAATGCTGATTAAAAATAACTTGCAGGAATCCAGAGTTCTGTCTGACCTACTGTAGTTCTCTGCTCTTCCTCACCTGTCCTGCGCATTGCTTTAATTTCTGCAGTGCTAACCAGATCAGGTCTTCATAGCAGCTGCCAAGCCTGGGGTTTCCTGAGCTTGTCTCTTACCAAGGGACTGAACAGTCTTTCTGGGGCTGGGTAAAGGAGCTGGAAATCCACCAACATGTTACATGCCACCGTTGTTTGGGAGAAGTTTGAAAAAGACATGTTTATGTAAATTATGTGGTTTTGAAAATCATAATTTTAGCAGTTTTTTAACAGCTTTTGGTAAAACTTTGACAGGAACAGTGTTCCGGCTGTGCTTGTCAGCAGGATCTATATACCCTTGCCAGCAGAGCTTGAATTGTGATATCTGTATTTAACAGTTTTGTGAGGCTGCAGATCACCTCTGGCCATTTGTGCCACTGCCGGAGTCATAGCCTGACACCACCCCTGTTCCCTGTATCTTCAGTGCTCTGCTCCTTCCTGGCTCTGTCATCCTTGTAAATAACAGCTGTAACTTTAACATGTTGGGTGGTGCAGCATGTTGGGGGACAGAGGCTGGCACAGGAGTAATAGCAGACAAGAGCCCTAGTCTCTCTTCCTGCTCCTGCAATCTACGTCTCATAGTGGCTTCCTTTTCCAGGAGTGAGAAGCCAGGCACTCCATTTTGCATGATTTATCCACTTAGTAAGCACAGTGCTGACTTTAACACTTCATGACCTCTGATTTTTCATGCATTTAAATACTGCTCCTTTCAATTTCCTCTAGGCTGCATGCCTGGAGATAAAGAAATCTCATGTATCGATACATGGAGAGAGAACTCTAAACCCACACTGTCAGTTAGTTGGGCTCTGATACAGTATATGTATACAGTATATGTATGCATGTTCAGTGCAACCTTTGAATAGGCAAATTGTTTAGAAAATTGGAGTGCTTTGGAGGTAGACAAAAAAACTAGTCTTGATTCGTATGACTCTGAGCTGCATGGCCAGAATCTTTTGTCTGCCTTCCCTCGGTAACAGGCATGCCTGTGTGATCGTCAGTAGATTTCATGTTGGCTCCTGAGATGGAATTCTTTTGCTTGTCTTTTGATTTCAGGTATCTTGGAGTTTTTTCACCATCAGTTGAAGGACATCGTTGAATATGCAGAACTGAAGACTGTCTGCTTCCAGAATTTGCGGGAAGTGGGAAATGCTGTCCTGTTTTGTCTCCTCATTGAACAGAGCCTGGTAGGTGCCTGCTGTGCTGATTTAAAACCTGTCTCTCAAAATGTACTCTCAGATTTCTGTTATTAACATCATAAATAACAAGACTGAAATCTGCAAGTTTGTATTGCTGGCTGGGCAGATGGGTAGAAAAAGTTCCCTGATCTCTCACAGTGAGAAATGCAGGGGCTTTCGGTCTGCGAGACAGCAGTGATGCCTGACTTTGCTGGGTGAGAGACATTGCCTCTTGTATGGTACCTGAGGGTCGTTTCCCGAGGTGGGTATCTCCAGAGAGGGGTCTTCAACCCCGGCGGGCAGGGAAACCCCGCGTCCCGAAGCGGCGAGCGCCACCGAGGGAGCCTCGAGCCCCCGCCAGGCCTTGCCCAGGAGCCGGCAGCTCCGCTGAGGCGGGCAGGGACTCACAGGGGGCGGAGCCAGGAGCGACGGCCCCGCCCTGAGCGGGGACCGCCTCCCCCCCCCCAAGGGGGCGCGGGAGCAGCGCGTGGCGCGGGAGTTGGGCGGGATGGGGAGCGCTCGCCTCAGGGCCGGGGCCCTGTCCGGGAGCTCTGCTCTGGCTGCCCCGGAGGTGGCAGCGTCGGCACCAGACAGAGCCGGTGAGAGGGGAGGCTGCAGTGCAGAGCTGGGGTGTAGAGAGGAGAGTGCCTGCACTGGTCTGGGGAGGGGAGGGTGCGCAATGGGCAGGGCTGCACTCGGTGCTCCCTGGTGGAGGTCCTGCGGCAGCAGGGGCTGAGCTGCGGGATGCTGTCAGTAGCTGAAAGGTGTCAGGGAAGCGGAGGGGGCGCTGGGCTGCTTGATCCAGGCCCGAACTGTGCAGGGGTCACAAGCGTCCATCATAGCACATACAGAAAAGGAGGAGGGCAGTAATCCAGGAAGCTGGGAGCTAGTAACAAAAAAAGCCATCAAGGTGATCAATCGACAGAGAGGTTGTGGATCAGGGTCAAAGGGAGAACAGTGATGGGAGACATTACTGTGGGGATCTGTTACAAACTGCCTGATCAGGAAGACACTGTGGGTGAGTGTTCTATAGACAGGAGCAGCCTCACGCTTGCAGGCCCTTGTCCTCACAGGGGACTTCAACCACCCTGGTAACTGTTGGAGGGATGGGACAGTACGCCCCAGCACAAACAGTTGAGGTTCCTCGACTGTGTGGAAGACAACTTCCTCTTGTAAGTAACAGAGGAGCTGACAACGGGAGGTGCCCTGCTTGACCTCATGCTCACCAAGTGGGAGGGCCTGGTTGGAAATGTGATGCTCCAGGGCAGCCTTGGATGCAGCGATCACGAGATGGTCGAGTTCGAGATCCTCAGGACAGTGAGAAGAGCGTGCAGCAAGCTCACTGCCCTGGACTTCAAAAGAGCAGACTTTGTCCTCTTCAGGAACCTGCTTACTAAGGTTCCATGGGATATAGTCCTAGAGGGCAGGGAGGCCCAAGACTGTTGGTTGATATTCAAGGATCACCTGCTACAAGCTCAGGAGTGTTGCATCCCAACTAGAAGGAAGTGCAGCAGGAGGGCCAGGAGACCTCCTTGGATGGATAAGGAGCTGCTGAGGAAAATTCAAATGAAAAAAGAGGCTTATAAAAGGTGGAAGCAAGGACAGGTGGCCTGGGAAGAATACAGGGATGTTGTCTGGGAAGCTAGGGACCAGGTTAGGAAAGCTAAGCCCAGTTAGAATTAAATCTGGCTAGGGATGTGAAAGATAACAGGAAGGGCTTCCATAGGTATGTAGCAAGCAGAAGACAGACTAGGGATTATGTGGGCCCTCTCCGGAAGCTGTTGGGAGACCTGGCTACCCTGGATTTGGAGAAGGCTGAGGTTCTGAATGACTTCTTTGCCTTGGTCTTCACTGCCAAATGCTCTGACCACCCAAGTCTTGGAAGGCAGATGCAGGGACTGTGAGAATGAAGACCTTGCGCCCACTGTAGGAGAGGATCTGGTTCACGACCATCTTAAGAACCTGAATGTGCACAAGTCCATGGGACCTGATGAGATCCACCCGTGGGTCCTGAAGGAGCTGGTGAATGAGGTTGAGAAGCCGCTGGCCATCATATTTGAGAAACCTTGGCAGTCAAGTGAAGTTCCTGACAACTGGAAAAAGGGAAATATAACCCCCATTTTCAAGAAGGGGAATGTGGATGAGCCAGGGAACTACAGACCAGTCAGTCTCACCACTGTTCCTGGCAAGATCTTGGAGCAGATTCTCCTGGAAAGCATGCTAAGGCACATGAAAATCAACAAGGTGCTTGGTGACAGCCAGCATGGCTTCACTAAGGGGAAATCCTGCTTGACCAATTTGGTGGCCTTCTATGATGGGGCTACAGAACTGATGGACAGGGGCAAAGCAGTTGATGTCATCTGCCTGGACTTGTGCAAAGCGTTCGACACTGTCCCACACGACATCCTTGTCTCTAAATTGGAGCGACATCAATTTGATGGACGGCGCACTCGGCAGATAAAGAACTGGCTGGATGGCTGCACGCAAAGAGTTGTGGTCAATGGCTCAATGTCCGGCTGGAGACCAGTAACGAGTGGTGTCCCTCAGGCATCGGTGTTGGGACCAGTCTTGTTTAACATCTTTGTCACTGACATGGACAGTGGATTGAGTGCATCCTCAGCAAGTTTGCCAATGACACTAAGCTGTGTGGTTCGGTTGATACGCTGGAGGGAAGGAATGCCATCCAGAGGGACCTTGACACACTTGTGAGGTGGGCTGATGCCAACCTCATGAAGTTTAACCATGCCAAGTGCAAGGTCCTACAGCTGGGTCGGAGCAATCCCAGGCACAGCTACAGGTTGGGCGGAGCAGAGATTCAGAGCAGCCCTGCAGAGAAGGACTTGGGGGTGTTGGTCGATGAGAAACTTAACATGAGCCTGCTTCAGTGTGCACTTGCAGCCCAGAAAGCCAACCATATCCTGGGCTGCATCAAAAGGAGCGTGACCAGCAGGTCGAAGGAGGTGATCCTGCCCCTCTACTCTGCTCTTGTGAGACCTCACTTGGGGTATTGTGTGCAGTTCTGTTGTCCTCAACATAAAAAGGACATGGAACTGTTGGAACAAGTCCAGAGGAGGGCCACAAGGATGATCAGGGGACTGGAGCACCTCCCGTATGAAGACAGGCTGAGAAAGTTGGGGCTGTTCAGCCTGGAGAAGAGAAGGCTGCGTGGAGACCTCATAGCAGCCTTCCAGTATCTGAAGGGGGCCTACAAGGATGCTGGAGAGGGACTCTTCATTACGGACTGTAGCAACAGGACAAGGGGGAATGGGTTTAAACTTAGACAGGGGAAATTTAGGTTATATATAAGGAAGAAGTTGTTTACTGTGAGGGTGGTGAGGCACTGGAATGGGTTGCCTGGGGAAGTTGTGAATGCTCCATCCCTGGCAGTGTTCAAGGCCAGGCTGGATGGAGCCTTGGGTGACATGGTTTAGTGCAAGGTGTCCCTCCCCACAGCAGGTGTGTTGAGGCTAGATTGTGTTAAGGTCCTTTCCAACCATAACTATTTTATGTTTCTATGTTAAGACCTTCATTGTAAGTTATGATCACATATAGCATTCCTGCATTCAGTCACAGGGTGGCTACTCTCTTTATGTCAATGAGTTGTGTTGTTGTATGCTTGTTATTCCTGTTGTCATCTGCCCACATCAAAAAGTTAACGTGGACATCCTTCTTGATGCTTGGATGGGTGACAGTGGCTCTGCCAGGCATTAATCTGTCCTGGTTTGTACAAAGTTGTGAAACGTGCCCAGTATCTTCCTATATGCCCAGACTCTACCTTACAGCATGCAAAGCTGCCTGCTGCTGAGGACATGGTACTACAATTGCTCTTTATTCCTACCTCTAGTTTTCCCATTCTTCTTCCACATTATTGCTATCTCTTCAAACAAAATGGCCAGATGTTTAATTTCTTTGTCTTCATGCTTTTGGGTGCTTACAGAGGGAAAGATGGGGCTTCCTTTCCTTTACCCATGTTTTGCCTTTGAGAATTGGGTGGGGAGTCTTTTCCCTGTCTGTGCATATGGGATGCTCTGCCCACGCAGTTCAAGCACACAGAGCTGCTGAGGCTCGGCTGCCCATCATGTGGAGATCTTTGCTGACTGCAAACCAGCTACGTCATTTCCTAAGCAAGCTGGCCGGGGGCCTGTCGTTGTACAGAAATAAACCCTCATGTAAGACTCCTTCTTCAGGGTGTACTAAAGCTGTTGATGTTAGATAAGGTAATGGAGACATGCTGTTCCTCAGAGTCCTGATCATGGTGTTAAGAGGACTCCTCCCTTATGGTGGACAGTAATTGGAGGGCTGGGTGAGAAGCACCAAACCCATAGTCAGTTACAGAATAGCTGAAACTAAATGAGAAAATGGATTACTTTGGATTCAGGCTAAGAGGGTAAGTGGTGAAAGGACAGGCAGGTAAAGGCCCTCACTACCTCCTAGAAGGATTGCCTGAGGGTGTACCAAAGTGACACCAGCACTGGAGGTACCTTTTTTGGGAAGGCCGCCTTGGTGATACTTTTGCTGCCCCTCCTCTTGTTTTTGCCTTCAGTGGTGCCTCAATGTCCTGTCATGTGTTTTTTTCCACTGTGGTCATCCATCATAATTAAAGTAGACTTTACTCCAGTGCACAATGTAGGTCTGGAGTGGGTGGGTCTTGACTGCCTTGCACATCCATTTCCATGGTGTTGACATCAAGGAATTAGACGTGGGAAAGGCACATGAGCTCTGGTAGCCTGGCCTTGCCAGGGTTATAGCTTATGAACATTTCTTGCAATACTAGCATTGAGGGATTACAAATGAGCAGGACCTTGGCTCCAAAAATGAGGAGAGGGGCTCAGCAAAGTCATGCACATGCTTCTGGTCATCTCTGCATTTTCTCTGCACATACATACAACAGCCAAGAACCAGGGGACATCTGTCTCCCTTTCCCCATGCCTAAAGCTCTATGTACAATACTTCCGTGAGAGGTGGTTCACTGCTGCTGTGTGTGTCTCAGCCCGCCTGGTGCGGAGATGCTCCCACCATGACAACAGGTTGTGGGAATAGCACTGGTAAAAATAACCAAGCAGTGAGTCATCTCCTTCTCCTCTCAGCTAGTCTGCGCAGGAGCCGTCTGCTGCTTTCACACCAAAATTACTCATTCTGCTTTAGTCTTTTTAATAAATACCCTGTCCTTTACAAACTGCCAGCTGAGGGTGGGAGGTGAGCTGCTGGAGTCTGTTTGGGAATCCAGGGCAACCAGGTGAAATCGAATTGTCTTTGGGAGTGATCCTGTGAGGAAAGCCAGGACTGGCGCAGCTCTGTACGATGGTGATGGAGGCTGGCTGCCCTCTGGTGTTCCTTTGGTGGTGTCAGTATGTTTTGGAAGCCCATTCAGGGAATCTGGTGTGGTTTGGGGATTCTTTGGTCCTAAATGCCTCTCGTTTCTTTTTTTGTTCCAGTCTCTAGAGGAAGTGTGTGACCTATTGCACGCAGCGCCATTCCAAAATATACTGCCCAGAGTTCATGTCAAAGGTATTGGCTAAGTGAAAACACCTTCCTTGGGTAATGCTTGCCACTTTTCTTGCCCACTGTGATTTCTGTGAGCGTCCACAGCCATCTTCCACAACAGCACTGTTAATTGCACAACAGAGGAAACACATTCAGGCCTGTTTGCCTGGCTGAAAAATACCTGCCTCTTAGCAAGTCTCAGTGCAAATTACAAGAGGAGGAATGCTATAACAGGGAGAAGTGGGATGGATACCCAGGGTGATATCACCCTTCTGTGGGACTATGGCTTGATCATACAGGGTATAGGAAGTCTGTCAGCAAGTAAGTAAATAAATACAGGTGCTCCGCTCCCTGGTTCCAGTAGACTTTTCACATGCATTTTTACTAAACCGGACATGCAGTAGTGAATGTTTGCATTCCTTTAGTACCTCTTTTCCTCATCCTTCATCATCAGAAAGTGAGCTCTGTCTCCTTTCCTCTCCATTTCCGGCTACTGCAGCAGCTGATTAGTTCTACTCGGAGAAATCCCGTCAGCTAAAAATCTTTGAGAATATTTCCAGGCTCACCATAGCTATTTGCATCTCTGCATAAAATGAACCAGGCCATTGTAAATAGTATTTTCACATTTGCCAGAGAATATTTCCTACTTGCCAGCGATAAGGGGATGCTAAGTGCTTTTTTGTAAGCCTTGCTATACACAAGATTCCACCCTTGTTGTACCCCACCTTCTAGAGTCATAAAGCATTTTATGTGTGATAAGGACAATTTAGTTGGATTAGTATGAGTGGGAGTCAAATATATTAGCAGCAGCAGCATGATAGAGCCTTATATTCTTTCTTGAATTTAGTTAATCCTTCCTTCTGTTTGCACATGCAATGCAACTTTCTGAAGTATAAAGAACTATTTTTCTAAAAGCACATTGAAGATTAACCAGCTTTTTAGAACTGAAATTACCTGTAAAAATAACATACCCAGCTTTCTTCTGCACTGAATAAAGACTGCATGAAAATAAGAATTTTCTTGCTTAATTGGAATTTATCAGTGCATTCTCCATTTATTTTATTTTTCAGAGGGTGAAAGACTTGATGCGAAAATGAAGAGACTGGAATCAAAATACGCTCCACTGCATTTGGTTCCTCTCATTGAAAGACTAGGCACACCCCAGGTAATCTCTTATTTGTGTCAAAAGCAATTCAAGACATTTCTGAGCACTAGACACCCTGTCCCTTCACATGTCGACTTCGACCTGCACATCCAGCTTGTTCACACAACAGGATTATTTTTTAGAACCATGGATTTGGTGAAGTTGTTGAAGCTTGGAAGTTTAAAACATTTCACACTGGGGTGGAAGTGACAAGTTTTGGGAAAAATGCTTATTTGTATGTGTGTTACTGCTTGATACCCTGCTCTGTGTAAGGGCCAGCCTGGGAGGTCCTGGTGCAAATTCCACCAGAAGCAACCAGTTTTCTTGTGCGTGTGTGCGTGTATCTTTAAACCAGTTTATTCCTCTTGCAGCCAGATGATTAGAAACTCTTGGAAAATGAGCTGCCATTTGGGTTGAGCTCTCCTGGAAACAGCCACCAAAGAGAACATTCTTGAATGGCCTTTGCAGCTTCAGCACTATTTTCCTTTCTCTTGGCGTGGGGGGTACATTAATTCCCTGCTAACTGTAGCAGTTTACAAGCCATTGAGATGTGAACAGTAGAAACAGTTTCAGGCTGCTTTTGTCATCATAGGTGCTGCAGTTCAGTAGGTGCTGCTGTAATAGGAGAGAGCTCTCACTGCAGCAGGACAAGATGGGAGAAGCCCTCACTGGCATTGCCTCCTGTGGATTTTGTCTGAGCCTATTAGTGCTCTTTTAAGAGCTTTTCCATCTGTAATAGCAGCAATCATGATGAGCAGGAGAGCACAGGCAGGAGCTACTGTGCATACTAACAGCAGAGCATTCAGCTCTTTGGTTTTGCTTTCTGTCTCCTCTCAGGCAAAGAATTCTTTAAACTTCCCTGGGACTAGTCTCCAGGATCAGGATTATTGCAGTTAGTGTTACTCACTTTAAATCCTGTCTGCTTGCAAAGCCTTTGAAGTATAGTCTTGTGGTCAGGTGGCTTTTACCAGGATTTTGCACTCTCTTTCTCTCCACCTTAGCAAATAGCAATCGCAAGGGAAGGGGACTTGCTGACGAAAGAACGCCTCTGCTGCGGCCTGTCCATGTTTGAGGTTATCCTCACGAGGATCCGCTCCTTCCTGGATGATCCCATCTGGCGTGGGCCCCTGCCCAGCAATGGGGTGATGCATGTGGATGAGTGTGTGGAATTCCATCGCCTCTGGAGCGCCATGCAGTTCGTCTACTGCATCCCCGTGGGAACACATGAGTTCACTGTGGAGTACGTACCATCAGCTGCCAGCACTTCACCTGTGGGCAACAGTGCTTTGCTTGTCCTCCCTGGAACTGGCTAGGGAGCCTAGAATGAAGCCGTTTGTCTGTCTGCAAGAGCTTAGTGCGGAAGTAAGGGAAAGTGCTGCCATCACTGGGGCTTATGAGTGGCTCCTAAGCACCCGTGAACACAGATATTATTGTGTCTTCAATGAAAATAACCCTCTGTTTAAGTATTGCCAGTGTGTAATGAATGGTCTTATGGCAAACAGGCCCTAGCACGTGTCTTTCAATAGTAGTCATACAACTATGGACACTGAGCTTATATAGAATCACAGAACCCCACAATGGTTAGGCTTGGAAGGGACCTTAAAGATCATCTAGTTCCAATCCCACTGCCATGGGCAGGGACACCTTCCACTAGACCTGGTTGCTCAAAGCCCTGTCCAACCTGGCCTTGAATCCTAATCATTCTGTGATTCTACGATATGTTTCTGAAGGTGTAGGTGAAACATGGTTTACATGGTGTTTCCTGTTCCAGGCAGTGCTTTGGAGATGGCTTGCATTGGGCTGGCTGTATGATCATTGTGCTTCTGGGACAGCAGCGTCGCTTTGATGTGCTGGATTTCTGCTACCACCTGTTGAAAGTCCAAAAGCATGATGGCAAAGATGAGGTTATAAAGAATGTGGTGAGTTGAAAATGTCTGTTTTATGTTGGCTGTAGTGATAAAGACAGCAATTAATCTGAGGTGTTTGTACTGGGATACAATGTAGATCCCAGTAGAATGTAGCAATCACTTTTTAGAATGAAATGCTGACAATGAGGGCACTGGGATTTTTAGGAACAGAAGATTAGGGCATCACTGGTTGGTGAGAATTCTGGTATTCTGAACACGTGGGATTTTCCTACTGCTTTACATCTCAAACTCATGCATTTAGATTACAGCAAGGCTGCTGTAAATTGCCCTTTTCTTGTACAAAAAGTAGCTCTGCCAAAACCAAAAACACACCTTGATTTTTCACTGGATTAGCGGTGGAATGAAGACTTTCAGAACATTGTTGAGAGGTGAGGTAACAGTACTTGCTGCTTTTGTGGCTAAGGCATTGTATCTCCCAAGCTAATTCCCATGTGTCTGTTTTCTTACAGCCTTTGAAGAAAATGGTTGAGAGAATTCGCAAGTTCCAGATTCTAAATGATGAAATAATTGCTATTTTGGACAAGTATTTGAAGTCTGGTGATGGAGAGAGCACACCTGTGGAACACGTGCGCTGCTTCCAGCCACCTATTCATCAGTCCCTTGCCAGCAACTAGATTTCCCACCTAATGACACTTTTTTGCACCTCTTTAAGCTGAAAGTCTGAGGAAAAAAAGCAACAAACAAAACCCACACCAAGAGTTCTAAGGAAATCTCTTGCCTGCATTTTTCAGTACTCCTGTGCCATTTGAGTGGTGCACTCTCCCCTCCAGTCTCCAAGCACAGTAACTGTATACAATCCATACTTATTTTTCTAGACTAAAATTTTATACACTTTGATTAAAAACCTGTGACTAAAAGATTTTTGCAATCTCTTCGCATTCCTGTACCGAGGTGGCCATTTTAGGCTGGATTGGCATCGTTTTCCCCTGAAGGTATCAAAACAATAGCTATGGAGGATAAGAAACTGGGTTCTGTAGAAAAAAATCTTTAGAAATCAATTCCTAATTGTTTGTATTGGAGCTTTACTTGCTTAATTAGCCTTTATTAAAAAGATAAAACGGACAAACTCCGCTGGTGCTTTGTGAATAATTTTTGTTGTCAGTTGATTATTTTTCCTCTTTGCAAAGGTGTTCCCCAACATCAGTCATGCTGGGAATGAAGGCTAACTAAGGGATTGTTTCACAGTTATTTAACTGACTGATAGTATTCTGATCTTTTTAACAGGCAGTATTTGGATTGGTTAGAATGGCGACTGTTTGATTTTTCTTAATGGAGGACTTCAAACTCAGTTTATATTTTGGTTGGTGATAGGTACCTGTGTACCAAAACACATATTTACAAGTGGTGAGTAATTCTTGTTTACAAGAATCATAGCTACAGTGAGCAGGTGTAACCTATCCCAGCACATAAGCTCTAAGGATGTTAATCATGATTTACTTATAGGAAGTGTTTGTTTAATTACACTTTCTGTATTATGCAAACATCACATCAGTGAAACTGTTTGTAAAAATTTTCAGCTGTAAAAGTTGGCTTTTAAAACAACCGCTTCAGCCAGAAGCCTGCTTGCTTACTGCTGGGTCCTAGCACAGGAGCCTTTCGGTCAGCTGTTAAGGTCAACCCAAAGCAGATGTGAGTTAAGATGGCTGGAACAGGCAAAGACGGGTAATTATAAGTTTTATGTAGGAGATGGATTTCTGGAGCTGTTATTTGTTTCTAACCTTGAGTGTTAAACCAAGAATGTATCCCTTTGAGAACCCATTTTTCTCATTCTTATTAGCTCAAGGTTAGGTTACAGCACCTCTTTTCTTCTGCTTAGCTCTTTTCACGTTTGACTGCAACAGACTGAAGTCCAGTAATGCGTGGAAACACGTCTGTAACAGCGTACATGGGAGATGAGGAACATGCAGTTACTGCAGTGGCAGGGAATGGGATTTTGAGGAAAGAAAGAAACTGAAATTCCTCAGCAAACAGAGGACACGGGTTTGCCAAGCAATCTGAAAGCAAGCTTCTGCTACCACAGGTTTACCCAGGATGTTGATGCTTGAGAGCTGCTGTTCTGGAGTGGGCTTTGCTGTGGTTAGTGCACACATGGCTGCCCTGTGGAGGGGAGACAGAAGCAGGAAATGCTCGTGCTTTGTTACAATGGCTTGTTGCAGGATTCCTTTTACAAGATGCTTAACAGCCAGCTGTCTTCAAGAAACATTTTTTGTAGTTCTTAGAAGACTTGTAGTCAGCCACATGCTTCAGGCCTCGAAGGCAATGAGCAACTTTCTGAATTTGCGGATATCATCATTGGCTTATGGGTGTCTCACACACCTGAGGCTTTGGCATGTCACTGTGGTGCAGAAATAGTTAATCAAACCAGACTTTTTGTTTAAAAACTAGTTGCAAATAACTAATCATAATGCGAGTACAGCATGTTCTAATGCTTACCAGTTCACTTTCAGCAGTAAGAGAATTGGCCTCTAACATCTTAAAACTATTAGCATTCATACATACGTTATGATTACTTTTTTCCTGTTAGTATTAAGAGAATTCAGATATTAGCCCTATGAGAGGTTTGTTTCCCATTTTTCAAAGGTCGGTTACTCTTTTGTTCCAACAGGATTATTAGACTTTGATGGAGTTAAACCCTCTTCACCTGGTAAAACTTCTTGTTCTACTAAAATAAAGAATGCAGCAATGTGCCCCAAAGGTACAGTTTTTAATTTTCAATTATTTCTTATCAAGAGTGGGGCTGGAGGCCAAAGCGCCTCTTACAATGTAAAGTGACAGACTCCACTGTATGAAATTGCAGCCTGCTCTTTGACCAGGCTGGTGCTTTGGTATCAGAAGCGGCAGCCCAAAGTTCACTGACTCCTTGGCCATTTGACTTTGTCCCCATCACTGTGCTTTGTGTAAGCATCTGTGATGGTCCTTAAAATCAGGTAAAAGTTCAAAAGCCCCTTCTTCAACCTGAATGTAATAGAACCTTTTTCTTTGTTTGACACCTTCATCCCTCCTGAACATACGACATGTACCAAGGGACTATGGCACAGTTTCCTTCACAGTGGGAGCTGTTTTTTTGCTGTGGTAATAATCTTAATTATACTCTTAAAAGGTAAGCACTTAAACTGACAACTTACAGCAGTAACTTGTTAGGTCTGTTCCA
This sequence comes from Pezoporus occidentalis, assembly GCF_034315485.1. Lineage (NCBI taxonomy): Eukaryota > Metazoa > Chordata > Aves > Psittaciformes > Psittacidae > Pezoporus > Pezoporus occidentalis. Next base: position 2,904,438 of record NW_026915158.1, on the reverse strand, counting down.
AATTACTTCTATGGTAGCAATGTTCTTGTAAAAACTGTATCACCAATTTTTATTCTCTGCCTTTGCAAACCTAAATTACCACCCACCTGCCGCACCCCTTTTTAAAGCAAGGACATTATGCTCCAATTCTTGGACCTTTTTTAAAAACTTACATGTCACAGCCAGTAACTGTGCAAACAAAACTGCACTTTGAGTTCAATCTATTACATCAGAATGACAGAGCAGCTCTATGCAACCATTGCTACATAGTACAGCAGACAGTGAGGAAAGAGTTGGGCTTGTTCAGCTTGAAGAGGGCTCTGGGGCAACCCTCTAGTGGACTTCCAGTACCTAATTTAGGCTTACAAGAAAGCGGGAGAGGGACTTTTTACAACAGCATGTAGTGATAGGACAAGTGCAAATGGCTTTGAGCTGACAGAAGGGAGATTCAGATTATATGTAAGTTCTTCACTATGAAGATGGTGAAACACTAAAAGCATTTGTCTAAAGAAGCTGTGGCTACCCCACACCCCTGGCAGTGTTCAAGGCCAGGCTGGATGGGGCTTGGAGCAGAGCAACCCAGTCTAGTGGAAGGTGTCTCTGCTCGTGGCAGGCACATTGGAACTACATGATCTCCACAGTCCATTCCAACACAACTGACTCTGATCTTGTGACAAGCAGACCTCTTTTACAGAAGAGGGAGTAGCTTTTTTTTTGTTGTTGCAGGGGGGTGGAGGAGATAAACTGTCAGGAGCAACCTTAGCCTCGCCCATCTAAGCAGAGCAGAAGCTCCTGCCTTCTTGTTGCTGCCAGGAGCCAGTTTCTGATTTGGTCAGGTGCAAAGTGCGCTTTAGTAAGATGTAAATCCAGCTGGAGTGAAGCAGTATTTTCAAATTATTATTCTTGCTTGGTTGTAGTTTTTCCTTTCCTCTTCTCCAACTGGGACAAGAGTAGTTACTGCAGCTCTTGTGTGTTAGGAGTCAGTATTCAGTCAGGGCACAGGTACAAAGGATCCAGGGTCACCACACTCTTTTTACCACCAATGCAGAAATAAAGCAATTTATTTTTGATAAAACTGTCATTAGTGCAATACATCTTAGAACAGAAGAATGAAAGTATTTACACATAACTTATGCAACAAACCCAACTGTGGTCTGAGGTCATTTTAGTATTTTTTTTTAAAGTAAAAATAAGGCAAATAAAACCCGCTTCAGTGTTCTTTATCCAAACGAATCAAACTTAAAATTAACGATTGTCTACATACACATACTGTTAAAAAGTACATGATTTTCCAGACAAGCTCAGACGTTTCACAGCAGAAAAAATATTCCAGAGTTACAGAACTGTTCTTTTCTTAAGTAATATGTAGCTATTTTCAGAAGGCTGACAGACTTCCATTTCTCCTGGCTGAGAGGCTCTCAGTGGACTGCATTTCACCTAGACAGGCCAAACTTTCTTCATCATGATTAAAGCAGTCATACGTGCTCGGCAAAGTACCATTTGCTGCTCTGTCATCTTTCCGCAAAGAGACGGGCAGATTTGCCAGGGTGAAATTCACATCTTTGAAGGCATGCAATAAAAAGATCCCCACAATAATAGTCAGGAAGCCACTGAAGGTGCCAATAATGTCATCAGCCGCCATGTGTTGCCATTCCTTGAAAAGGATGGCAGAACAAGTTAAAACAGATGTTGTAAAGATTACATAATATATTGGAGTCACTATTGAAGTGTTGAATATATCCAGAGCCCTGTTTAAATAGTTGATCTGCGTGCTCACACAGACAATAAGGCTTAGCAGCAGCATCCAAGACAGGGGATGGTTCAGCACTGGTTTTCCTGCAAAGAGTTCCTTTATAGTGATGCCCAAACCTTTTACACAGGAGACTGATAATGCTCCAATTACAGAGCAAATTGTTATGTACACGAGAATGTTGGTCTGTCCATGGCGAGGTCCCACCACAAATATTAGAATTAAAGACACAATGACAACAACGGTTGCGAAGACCACAAAACCTGGGGTGGGGGGGAAATAAATCTTGTTATTTATGTACACTATCAAAAGCACCTTAGAGATAGATACCAAGAAAACACTCATTAACAATGCAAACAGCTCAGCTTAAACTGAAGAGTTCAGGATGGTTCTCATTACTCTTCCAACATTGAAGTTAAAACAATCTAGAGTGAGCTAGCAAAAACAAGACTGAAACTCAGGCATGTTCTATTACCTTTAGCAGTCTATCAGCAAGATGACAACAGGATTAGACTGCTGAATTGCCTTACACACAGCCTCACCAAGGAGTAGATGCCACTGGATACAGGCTGGTGTATGAATGCGTTGTAGGGAGGCACATTTTGGCAGCCTGCTATGTTCATTGGCAGCTTTCCAATAATCAGGTCATTCCTTAAGATCAGCTTTTAAATCTCTGTGTTGGTTATTCCCTCGTGTTTAACGTGGGAATCATGTTTGCATATACAGTATTTCACAGATGTGTGTTTTCTTACATCTTACGTATTTCATGTAAGCATAGGAGATAGTCTCCAGGATTACACTTCTCAGTAGACACCACAGCACCTCCTTTTTTCATTTTAAGGGTAGCTCAAATTTGGTCTTGGAGACTGACACACTTCAATCAAAATGTACAGAAGTTGTGTTTATCCAACTGTGCTACTGCATTTGTTTAAACTGTCATCTCTCTGGTTCACATCAAGACATTCTGTTCAAGGCCAGGCAACTTCCCTGGCATCATGCAAAACTCCCTATGGAATTATGCCACAGAATTCAAATCCCTACTTCATTTGAACAACGTGAAGCAGACCTAAGCTATCTTCCTGGAACATGAAAGCAACAGTAATGAAGCTGTAATAAAGAAATAATTGGCTGCATGCACACCGAGCCAGCATCTCTTACCTGGATCACCTAGTTTGTGGGACATTTCATTTAAGGTTTCTACTTCCTCTTCTTGCGGAGCGTGAATTACCATCACAGTTGAACCCAGTATACTTAGCAAACACCCTATTTTTCCATGTAGATTAAGTTTTTCATTTAAAAAGAAGGATGACAGAATGGCACTAAGAAGAAAATGAAATGCACCAGCAAACAGGAAATTAGTAATATTGATTTGCTCATCAACTTAAGAGGTTGCTTTGACTGTACAAGTCACTTGCATATACAACGTGCAGCTTAAGAATATATACACAGTTGATTTCCTATCCTAAGATACTTGCTACGGACAGAACTACCCATCAATATTTCGCATCTCTCCCCATAACCCCATTTTTTATGCTGCCTACTAAAAGCTCTGTATCACTTGTAACAATAATTTTTTAAAGACAAAAATCTTAATTAGGAATTAAAATACTATTCTGTTGTAAACAACATGGATTTGAAATGCAAATGATAACTTTTCACAGACTGAGGCACAGATGCATTACTAGAACCTTTTTACAGCATAGTCTTTTCCCATTTGGAGGAACGTAGTCACTCTTGCTGTTTTTAAGCACTCTTTATTGTTAAGAACAAAACACACTGCATTTCAGTATCATAGTAATAAATATTTTACTTCTCTCTCTGAAATACACTGCTTTCTGTTTGGGTTTCTTACCTTACAAGAACACTGAGAGCTCCTAAAGGAGTCACTAATGTAGCTGGTGCGAAAGCATAGGCAGCAAAGTTGGCTACTTCGCCAGCTCCCACTGCAGAGTGATAATAATGACAATCAAAAAAGGTGTTAGCCTGTCTTACACAACACATCTGTGAATCATGGCAAGTGTTCCTGTATTCACAAGTATGCAGTAAGGCAACACTGGAAAACTCTCATTATGGAGTTCAGTCTACAGTGCTAGCAGAACACACCCCTCAACCCCTGCTATTGGTTTAAAAGAAAAAGAAGGCTGGGGGACTACAACAGGTATTACGATTAATTCAGCCAAATCAGAAGGTGTTTTATTTTGATGTCTACATTGTAGCTCCCTAGCCTGCCTACTTGACTGATGAACTGCTACATGGAGACACCTGCAATAACAAGATCCAGGGCAATGAATACACTAAGTCACAGTTACCTGAACACAGCCGGTAAATTGAGAGTTAAAGCAACAAAAAAAATAAAAGTTCAGAAAATTGACATCATCCCAAAATATGCTTCCCTCTAAAGAATCCTGTGCATGTAGGCACTTCTCTAGTAAGGCAAAAATCAGGATGCATATGCTAGCGAAGAGATACAGGAAGACCAAATGCCTCCCTAGTTCCATTATCCAAAGAGGGCAGTTGTGTTAATGACAGAACTTCTGTTGTTATGGAAGTTGTATTAAGATCGTAAGAGCTGCACCCATCAAATCACCAGTTAGCTTTACCGTACATTGTAGAATCCCCATCTCACTTTTGTAACCACTGCTGCCATCTGTGGTATGGTTATTTACTTAGATTATAAGTAGATTATAATATAATGTGGATTATATTTTGATATTTACTTGAAAGAAGTCCAGCCCACCACAGCCACTCCTTAAGGTACGCATGACCACCTTGACCTAAAATTGAAAGAATGTTTGTTACTCCATTAGAAACGTGCATAAACAAACAGTAAACCCCATCACCGATAACACAGCCATAACATGCTTGCAGCCCAGTCCCTTAAAACCCATGGGCAGCCTTTTGATACTTAGGCTTTATAATTACAGGGGTTGAAAATAAAGTATCTTCAATTTCTGAAGGGAATATGCCTCCTACAAAATACTTTGAAAACCAGTTATTTTATTCCTTTTGTATTAGAAACTGCACTGATGACCGTATCTGAATGACCCTGGAAAACAGTTCTTTTAACTCATGAAACAGTTCTTTTAACATCATGAAAGCCATGTGCCTCTTACCAGACCACTACCGTGGGGAAATGATGTGTGGTTTATGTGGTTGACTACAGGTACAAACGTGAAATACAGTCACATTTCCCCATTCTGAACCAGGGAGCATCAATTACATACCCCAACCACATCTTTCAGTTTAAAACCATTGTCTCCTGTCCTGTCACTACAGACCCTCCCTGGTAAAAAAAACAAACAAACAAACAAACCAACCAACCCTGCATCTTTCTTTTAAGCCCCCTTTTTGCATTGAAAGACCACAATAACGTCCCCCCGGGGCCTTCTCTTCTACAGACTGAACAATCACAACTCTTTCAGGCCTTCCTCCGGACTCCCTCCAACAGGCCCACTTCCTTCTTACGTTGGGGGCCCCAGAGCTAAACACAGTACTACCGTTACTGGTGGGGTCTCACTAGAGCAGAGTAGAGGGAGATTCTTTTGATGCAGCCCAGGATATGGTTGGATTTCTGGGCTGTGAGTGCCAGGTCATGTCAAATTTTTCATCCACCAGTACTCCCAAGTCCTTCTCCCCAGGGGTATTCTCAATCTCTTCATCCCCCAGCCTGTACTGATCCTGGAGATTGCCCCAACCCAACTGCAAGACTTTATTTACTCTTGGCCTTCCTGTATTTCATGATGTTTGTGTGGGACAACTCCTGAAGCCTATCAAGGACCCTCTGGATGGCACTCCTTCCCTCCAGTGATCAACTGCACCACACAGCTTGGTTCTATCCACAAACTCGCTCAGAGTGCATCCAATCCCACTCTATGTCACTGACGAAGATAATCATATTGCTTCCAGTATGAACCCTTGAGGGATGCTATCTGTTACACATGACTATTACATGCGATTTTTAGTTTTGTTGTTTCTCCTGACACTCAAAGGCCACTAACATTCTCCTAAATTCACTCATTCAGGAGCATAGATGTAGTTAAGAGTGCTGCTTCCAAGTTCAATTTGCAAGTACAATTTAGACGTAAATGACATGGCAAAGGAATCCTTCAACAAGTGTCCCTAGAGGGCATTACATGCACATTAAATAATATCTAGCACACAGGTGTGTCTGACACCAGAGGTAAAACCAGATCAGCTCTCTGTTTTAGGTTTCATATACATGTAACAAAGTCAAAAGAAGACCATAAGTTTAGTAATCTTCTGTTAAACAGCAAAACTTAAACACATATTTTACCTGCTCTCATGGAGCCTTTCTTAGCTAACCGGAGAAGGCCTTTCTTTTTTAGGATGAAACTTCCTCCAATGAAAATGCTGGAACTCATAGCCAACACCAGACCAATACAGAAGTCATATTTCCCACGAGTTTGGCTCATCTCGTAAACTACTACAGACTGTCACATTGATCAAGGAACAGTAGAATTTCTCTTACTCAACACACGAAGACGCAACACTGAAACCTGAGCAAAATAAACACATCAGAATTAACCTGATAGAAATACATACCCTATAGGAAAATCCTCAACAGCTCATTTGACTAGTTCTCCTGTGAATAGCCTCTGCTATGAGTGCTTAAAAAAAAACCACACAAAAAGGCAATCTTTGAAGCATGTGTAAGCTTGAACCATGGAAGAGTGACTAACAAGTCTCAACACACAGAAGGAAGGGCTTCTGATCTGGAACATAAAAACTGAAACCCAAATAAATAAAAGTTCTTTGAGAAACATTAAGAAAAACCGAAAGATGTGCGATTTATTTTTATTTCCATAAAGTACCCAGATCTATGAATCTATATTTATTTTCATTAAGTACTCAGAATCTATGTCCAGCACACCATGTAACTGATGATACCGATCAAAGTTACTTACACTGAAATCAGTTTGTAAGAGAGCTTGAGAACAGCCACAGCATTTCTTCCATACAAATTCACTAGAAAACATTAAAGAGTAAATTACAGTGAGTGTTTAGTCATGTAGTAACTGCCATAACACAAACAAGCTTGAGATGTGTGCACATGCACTTACTCTCTAACAACCAGGGAAATCTGGGAAAGAAATAAGGCATCTCTTTGTTGATTTATTTTAGTTTCCCATACTTATATGAAGCATCTTTTCAGTTTAGCTACAGTAACAATTGGGAGTTTACAGCTGAAAGACTCTTACCTCACCTGCTATGACTCCAAACTAAGGGAGGGAAGACCTTCAACACCACCTTGCCAGAAGGTACTAATTTTTTAGACTAGAAATCAGGATTTTACATGCTCAATTTCCAGCTTAATAAGAAAATTTATTTCAGTGCATCTCTTCTGTTACATTCTGCAATGAGGCTATCCTAGACTCCATTTAACACTCAAGATTTTGAATTTAAGGTATCTCTAGAAATAATTTTTAAACTGGGGGAAAAAAAAAAGCTCAAAGTCCATTGAAGGCGATTAAACTTTCAAGAGTATTAAGGAAAATTAAAACTATGTTCAGTCTTTGATTTCCTGGCAACTAATAATTATGACAGTGTAGGGAACTGTTCTAAGGAAACAAACCCAACCTATAGATTAAAAAAAAAAAATGTATTTCCTGGGAACACCAATCTCAGATGTGCCAAGACCAGCATTCAGTTCCTTAAGCAATTATTTTCCAGGCATTCAGCAGCATGGCATATGATGTAAGCTGCACTAACAAGCTTGTAATTTAAAAGGAAGGAAAGGAGAGGATGGAATAAAATGTTTATTGCAATCTGAATTCCACAACTTCAACAGTGAGATAACAGCAGCCACTTCCCTAAGAGGGAGTACAATGCTGGTGTCAAGGTATTGCAATATCAAGCATCCTCTTTCATGCCCAGGCAGAGGTGGACCCACCCACTGGGAGACCAGGACTAGATAAAAATCAGATTTCGGTCTCATACCAGTTCACAGTTCTGACTGCTGCACCTCCTTATTCAAAATCTATTTTCTTCCAATACCACCTTTTCCTGTACTTCCTTGCTTCCAGCTTTGATTGATTTGCTACACCCCTAGAAGAAACCTAGCAGATAACTACAGGTAGATTAATATTAAAAGTAGAGATAGATCCTCTTACGTGTATCCAGCTAGTCTGTGAAAAAGTTGAGGAAAACAGTCCCATTTAATAAACACTCAACATAGCACTGTTCCAAATGCTGCAAGATCCAAGGTTCAAAATTCTCAAGTCCTCCTCCCTCAAATCCTTGCATAGTAGTTTTTAGTATCTTACTTCGTAGGAAAAAAAAAAAAATAAGTAGTTGAACTGCAAGAGTTTGCTTTCATTTTCTAGCAACTCTGAAAAATAAACTTAAGTAGATTCTTGCATGATACAAAGTCACCTATCAAACAAACCCCCAAAAGACAAAACATTACTGTGGGAGACAGACCAGAACAAGCCAGCTCACTAACTGAATCAAATATTTCTCCGGTTTTGAAGTCAAAGCAAGACTTTCAGTCCCCTGAAGAATAAAAGCTTTTTTTTTTTTTTTTTTAAATGTGAGGAAAAGACATCAACAGACTTTTGTGACTGTTCCCTCTACCATCTGTTCTAGCAGTCATAACTCACACTGTTCAGGTCATCAAGCTATGAGAGTTCTAGTTCCAGCTCATGTAAAATGTTATACTGGTATGTATCATCACCTGGGGGAGAGCTTCTTTTGCTAAGCTTTTCTCCTCTACCAGTGTTTTCAACAGTTGCTACTCTAGTTGTATGACTAGAATAATATACCAGTATATTTTTATTGGTAGCTTTTTACTAAGAGAGAACTCACCATACTGCTGAAACAACTTTTTTTCTTCTCCCTGACTTGCATAGCTTCATCTACACAAAAACATTTCTGACAGAGGTAAAGAGCACCAGTTAGTTCCACCCTGTATCTTCCACCCCCTGCGTTTCAGAGACAAGGGAGAAGCACAGGCTGCTTTTCTTTGTATCAGAGGAAGATGACTGCAGAAGAATGAGGAAAACTTGTGAGCTAACAGGTAATTTTCTCAATTTAGACTTAAAAACACCCTAAGGATGCTACACTTCCAAAACTGGTAGCTCTGCACTCCCCCAAATCCCAAATACATTAAAAAGATTTTAATTCCCTGTCAACCATGTTGTTAATCTTGTAAAAACTCAAATCTTAAACACTTCTTCACATAAATTACTGCCAGCTCCTCTTGCTAAGTTTATGTGTCCTCACAGACATGGCTAGTCCCATTTCTGCTTGGGCTGGACTGCTATACTTCCATCTAAGGTTTGTACAGATGTCTCTATTTTCTGACCATTTGTGCCACGCAGTCATGGTGAACCCAACTTTTCTCTGAAGAGATCTAGCTCACTTTGCATACAGCGCAGATGTAATTTGCATGTGTAGAATTCATATGTACAGATGCAAAGTCAAACTAATAGCACACACAGGAAGTTTTACAATTCAAGAAATCAGTAGTTTAATTCTAACCACAAGACTTAGTACAAGAAGAAGAACTAATGCATCGTCATAAATATCATCAAGAAAAATTACCTTTAGAAAAACAAAAATGCCATGAAATGAGCAGTTTCTGGAATAAATACTATTGTTATGTTTCAGCTTCAGGATGTCTCAAAACTGTTCCACTCCAGCAGCCAGTGCCACTGCTAAGTTGTAAGCAGGTGAGAAGCCAGAAAAAGCAGGAGTTAAACAAAGCTGGCAGTGGTTTAGTTCTATTTGGTATAGTTCTACAAAGGTTCTTTAATCAAAATCACAGCTGATTTTAACACAGAGAATATTCCATCCACCCAAGACTAGCAGTTTCATGGAGGAATACTAGTTTGCTGTTCTGATTTCAGAGATGTAATGAGAGGATGCAACTTTCCTATCCACAGGAGCTGCAACATTTACACTGCCTCAAATAACCACCTTTTTATGAACTACCTGTGGATCTTCCAGTATCATGAGCCATAACTCTTAGTGCACAACACTGCGGGGACAGACAACACAGGGAATGTATACCGAGTTTGAAGGTAATTAGACAGGGAGAGGTGGAGAAAAAGCTTTCTGAAAAAAAAAAAACACCAAAACCCATGTCAGGCATAAGCAAGTCCAGATTAGCCACAAAGTTTGCTCATTTTTAAGGTGTTAACTGAGAAGTGTCAGGAATCCTGACAAGATGCAGACTCTCTGGTCGAAAACACAAGATCATGTGTTTTTGTCTCTTTGCTCAAAAGCCCTTTTCTCCGAAAAGCAGTACACACACAGTGCTCAGAAAATGTTACGTATTTATTGTAACAAGTAAGCTCTCTAAATATTCAGAAACACTAGAAGTGGTGTCACAAGATGAAATATTTTATATTTAAAAGCATAAGTAAATATGAGGGACTTCCCAGCCAAAGAAAATTAGTATCACTTCCACAAGCTGTACATTGTACGGAAGCAACAGTTGGTAAAGTAAACATGGTGGATTGGTGCAACTTTGCCTACTTGGCCACCACCCCTCAAGAGTTCAGTAGACAGTCTTTTCTCCTAGAAGTAATATAACCATATGCTAAATTATTTACATGCAAGAATTCACAACTTCCTTGTCTAAAACCTGATCTTCTTGTGACAGGATAATGTCATTAAGCTAAAAGGACCTCAACAGGCCATTTACTTCAACCCTTTGTTATGTACAGCATCATTCACTGCTGCTTCTCCTCAGTACAGATAATTCACCAAGCTCCTCTTAGGAAATACTTACAAAGGAAACTTCACAAATACACAGCCATGCTTTGCTGCTGTTAGGAACTCTAAATGCCTAATGATGTTCATCTAGAACTTAGACTACCAAACACCATTATGTTTGTCCACCCTAGAATTGGAAAGATACTAATCTCTTTATCTTTGTACTGCACCTTAACATTACTTGCATTGCTGTGCAAGTCAGGTGCTTGGCACTTCCTGCTGTGCCACCTGGGTCCTTTCCCAATAGCCCACTTTTTAATTTTTGTTATGAAGAGCAACTCCCAAAGCTGCACACATATTTTAGCTGAGTTGTTCCTTCTGCAATACCATGGAAGACTATACTACTTCTCATACAACTGAAAACAGGTGGTTTTCTTATCCCTTCCTCAGCAGTCATCTACTGTTGACTCTTCTTCAACTTCTCTATTAGTATAAGCTCTAAATTCTTGTCTACAAAACTACTGTTCTCTAAACTGTATATAGAGAGAAAACTATTCCTGCCTGGACATAACAGCTTTCATTTCCTCATCTAAAAAGCATCACTTTTGGTCAGAAATGTTTCCTGAAAATATGCACCTGAGTTTACAACACTGTCAACCCTTTTCTGCTCAATGCCATTAATTGTTTCTTTGTCCTTTCAGCCAGATCACTAATGTTAAACAGCACAAGATTCCAACATGACTCACATGGAAGGACTTTTCAACAAAGGTCTGTTTTGACAAAACATCAGTAATAGTTACTCCAGGTACAGCCAGGTTAAACATGTTTTGTAATGTTCTGTAGTACTTTATCTCCAATTCTGTTTATTTACAAGAGCTCCATGAGAAGTTTTATGTTTCTATCATTGAAATAAAGCACCTATTTAATGCCCTCCTAGCTATTCATGGAAAAAAAAAGGGCTGAACCACCAAGTTGCTTTTAACAAATACACACTGACTGCTGTATGTCACATTAACTATTACATGTTCCTTTCTTCCTTTCCACAGGCATAAAACCAGAGGAAACAGGAACACTACAACAAAAAAACAAACGTTCAGTGATGAGCTTTTCAAAGGCTCATTATACATACCAATTTTGTTCGAAAATCCAGAGGCATTCACTTCTTAAATATTTCGAAGTCAGGTTTCTAAAATATAAGTTAAAAAATAACACTAATTGGCATTTGAAAAATTCAGCTTAAAAAAAACCCCTTATGTCCATCATTTCAAGTTAATTTCATTTTCATGCACGACACACAAGACTGTACATTGTCTCATATACACTTAAAAAAAAGGACAGAATTTTACTTGAATAACAAAGTAGTGTGATTCTAAATTTGACCCTTCTTAGGTATGTCTCACCTGAAGCATTACACTTATTCCATCCCTTTGCTTCTACCATCACTAATCAAAGAAAATAACTTGCCATCTAAGCTACTCTTCAGAAGGTACACGCTAAAGGTGAACTGAAATACCATCCTAGTCAGTTTCATCCTGTAACTTAAGTTCTAAGGCACTTTTATTACAAGAATTAACATAAAGGTTTAATTATTTGCTTTTGTATGGTGAGTTCTCAGAGGATGTTTATACACAGAACTCTGGGTTGATGGGCAGTATGAGCACAAACATTCTCATTAAAATTACTGAAATCCCCAAAATATACCTAACTCATTAATCCAAGTCTTCCTCTGTTATGTTCTGTCCACTCATGAGCACACCTTTTAAACATACATATAGAGAGAATGTTGAAAGGACAGATATAACACAGCATTAAGATAAATGAGCTGATGGTTCAAAACATAGTCACGTGCCTCTTTAAAAGGCCAAGATGCACACATATAGTACCCAAAGATTCTATATACATTATTTAGGAAAGAATGCCTCCAATTTTGCACTGTAAAACTGCTCCAATACAGATACAGTTTTGCAGCTTTGTCAAAGTTAAATGAGTGTGCAAGCTTATAATTATTTACATATTACATAGGCAGGATAAAAGATTATTTATAAAGACGTTATATATATCTATGCATATGTAAAATACAACGTTAGAGACGCTAGGACAAGTATTCAGAAAGCAAAACAGTTAACAGTTGTTAAGTTACCCATTTTAAAAGTTTTAGTTGAACTGTGGGGAAAGATCCTTTATACTGAATTTCTATTAATAAAGCAAAAGCAACTAATGTTCCATTTCCAGAAACTGGGAGAAAGCAAGAAAAACGTCACACCAAAAATGTTCATACATCTTATTCTTTGTATTTGCTATTTGTAATTATTCTCTTTGACAAAAAGAATGACCTTCAATCAAAGCATTTTCATATACAACTAAAAACTACCTTCACTAAACCAGACTGCCATTCATTAACTGAACGCCTGCTACATACAGTGCTTTGTAGATGATACTATATTGACCGGATTTTCTAGAAGTCTGCCAAAAGATGATGATAGGACTTGCTTCAACTTTGGTGTACCTACTACACAGGTTCCACTCTCAGTAGGATGAGTCATGAGCTCAGGTTCACTGTTCTACCTTCTGTATTTAAGAGGAGTAGTTTCAAATTCAGGACATTACTGTTAGTCCTCTGACATGACTGATCATCTGTTACAACCTCCTCTCTGTTTGCTGGGATTTTATCCTGAGAATTAATAACTTTAACAAAAGCAGAACTGATGTGAAACTGAATTCTAAAAAGCTTATGCAATAATTTCCTATCAATGCTCTTTGTTACCTTTCAGGGAGAAAAAACCCTAGCTGTATACAATGAGGCACATCAAAAGCAATCATAAAGAGCTATGATGACTTATGTTTATTAAGTTTCAATTAAAAATAATGTTACTTAAAGATGTTGCTGGAAAATAGAGGAAATTGACTGGCTGAAAAAGATCAGAGGAAAAAAAATAATCACAGACTGAAGAGTCAGACCCAGCCTGTATCTCCACAGTGTACAAATGAATACAAATTGCTCTGAACTACAACACAAAACTAAAATTACTTTGTTTCCCAACTCAGACCAAAGCACTGCCAGGGCTCTTAAGATTCTGCTGAAGTCGGTCTGAAACCAAGCTGCACAACCCCCAACCTCAGCTAAACTCAATCCTGAACCAAACCGAAGACAAAACTGGTTTAGCTCCCTGATGAGCAATGCACACACTCCATTAAGTACCACAGCTCTGGAAGACTGGCATACTGTAACTTGCCGACTCTGTCCACCAAGAGAACCTAACAAACATCCAGATTTGGGGGTTTTAATCATGGCCTTCTGAGCCCAAACCTCAGCAAGTACCCCTCTACGAAGGAACCAGCCCGGCGAAGGTCTCCCTGGGCCCAGCGCCGTGACAGCCACACAGCCACCGCCATCCACACGGCGGCGGCACGGCTGGCCCCTGCCCGCTCGCTCCTCACCCAAAGCGCCGAACACCCAGGACGCCGCGCTCAGGCGAGGGGGCCGGGAGGCAGGCAGCCGGGTACCCGCACTCCTGAGGAGGCATCAACAAGGTAGGCAGCTGCCGAACAGCCGGTGCGCTGGGCGGCGGGGCTGAGCCGGGGCCCGGCGGCGGGGCCTTCACTCCGGCCGGGTGGGTCGCAGGCACCGCCCGCCCCCGACGCCCCAAACGTTCCCAGCCACCGCCTTCCCTCCGCTCCCCGCCCTCCGAGGGGCCGGCCGGGACCGCCATCACCCCTCAGCCAGGCCGCAATCAGCCGGGCGCCCTCCCCGCAGCGGATCCGCCCGTTTCTTCCCGGTTACCTGCGGTCGCCGTCCCTCACATCCCCACCGAGAGGGACACCGCGGCCGCCGCCGCGCACGAACAAAGAGGAGGAGATGGGGCAGGGGGAGGCCGGAGCGGGCGGTGGGAGGGGCTGGTTCCCGCGCGCTCCACCGCCATGAGGGGAGGGAGGGGGACCGGCGGCGGGGCAGGGCGGGCAGCGGCGGCGAGAGGCGAGGGCAGGCGGTGCCCCGGGCACGGCCTTCCCCGGTTCCGGCAGCGCCCGCCGGAAGGGCCGCGGCCGGGACGGACGCCCCGCCCCGCTCCGCTCGGATCATGTGCTTCTTCCCCTGGCCCCTCCCTTTCCTTTCCCTGGGGCGCCCCTCAGCGGCCCGGCTGGACCCCGCAGTTTCTCCCGTTAGCGGCGGCTGCCGGGGGTGGCGCGGGCCGGCGGGGAGGAAGCCGTCCTGGGAAGGGCTCTGCCGGGCCCAGCCTCGGCTGCTGCGCTGCCCTGTAACGGGGGGCGGGCAGACCCGCGCAGCGACGCCGCTCGCCTGGAGCCGTGCCTAGTGCGTTCCCGCGTCTTGCCACAGGCAAAGCCCGCGTTACCCAGCTTTTACACTCCGGCAGAAAAGGAATACCAACGCTTACAAACCATACACAATAAAAGGCATTTTACGGGGTCGGGTAAACAGCATGGGCTATTAATCTTACTTAATAAGTCAGCCCCCAAGCTCTCGCTGCATGCTCTACAACCAAACCCGCTTCAATCTCACACTGATAAAATTGATACTTAGACAAATACTTCTCGTCAGTTTATAGCAAAGAGCCCTTGAACAATCATCACAAGCTTCAGACTCCGAGGGCTCTTGAGTTTCTACAAAACTAGTTAAGGGGGCTTTATGCAGCTGCCTTGTAAGGTGAGGTCTAGGTAGCCAGCACTGCCAAAATACATGTGGTAGCTCCACGCAGAAGGTGCAACTCCACTTTCTCCAGTAGGCTGAGACTGTTTTGCCACATCCCTTAGTGACAACAGTTCCTGCTCCTTCATCCTTCTTGCCTCAGGATATGCATGGACAGTGCAGTCTGCACAAGCAGCTGCTACAGTTTTGCCGACCTTGGAAATAAAATGGGAGAAGCAGTCTTGGCTTTCTGTCACAGGATACCCGTAACAAAGCTGTTCCTCATCACATTACCCACTGTGCTTCTTCTCATTAAAAACGGTGCCTCACGCTGTCACAAAAATAAAATTTCCACACCACGGAGAGCAATTGTGTTCAGCTCTGAGGGCCATGACACAAGAAGGACATGGGCAAACCTGTTGGAGCAAGTCTGGAGGAGGGCCGTGACAATGCTCTGGGAGCTGGAGAGTCTCTCCTATGAAGACAGGAGAGGCTTGTTGACAAGCCAACTTGAAGACAAGTTGGGCTTGCTCAGCCTGGAGAAGAGAGGCTCCAGGGAGACCTAGCATGATGCCTTCTAGTACCTACAGGGGGTCTATGAGAATGCTGGAGATGGACAGGACATAGGGGAATGACTTTAAACTGACAGAAGGGAGATTTAGATCAGATATAAGGAAGAAGTTCTTCACTGTACAGGTGGTGAGGCACTGAGCAAGTTGCCCAGAGAAGCTGTGGCTGTCCCATCCCTGGCAGTGTTCAAAGCCAGGTTGAACGGAGCTTGGAGCAACGTGGTCTAGTGCATGGTGTCTCTGTCCATGGCAGGGGGTTGGAACGAGATGATCTTTAAGGTTCCTTCCAACCCAAATCTGTGACTCCATGATTTTAGGCCTGTATTATTCTCTAAGGCAACGTTCCATTCCCCTGTTTAAAACTAGTCTAGCTAGCGTTCATGATGTGAACTTTGCACTTGTGAAGTTTGGGGTTTTTTATATATATGCATGTGTAAAAAAATGTATTTTTAATAGATAAAAACCATTAAGTGCCACAAGCAATATGCAATTATTACCTACATAATTATGTAGCAACATGCAGTTATTACCTACATAATTATATTAGAAGGCTGGCTCTTCTGTGTTTTACAAAACATCAAAGCTGTGACAAAGTTGAACAGCAGGTGAAAGGGTTCCTCAAATGGATTAAAAAATAATGAACAACTGTACCACCTTGAACAGTATAAACAGGAGCATCTAAGTGCCGATATCTAGGACAGTTTAAAGGAGCTAAAGAAGTTAATGTGCCTGTGATCGTGCCGAATGTTGGAAACATATACACGCACATATTCCCTAGTTAAACTGTAACAGTATCTGAGGCAAGTGAACTCAGTCTTCTCCTTCCCCAAAAGCCACCTCTCAGACAAACTGAAACAATAATAAAGGGAATAAATTAATGAGGATATTGGCTGGACTCCTTTAAGTATTACAGACTCACTGTGGAACTTAAGTCATTCTCTCTGTTAACCCTCTTCATGTTTCTTCAACTGTTAGTTCCATTTAACACACTGTCATTTGTTCACACAAAGCAAGAATTTTTTAAAGTGTTCTCAATTTGGCATGAATGATTAAATCTTTACTTCGAAGCCAGGGGTTGTGCTCAGTAACAGAAAATACTTGAATATCTCCGAGTAATTTACAACAGCATGGTATTTCAGGCATGTTTGCTGAGTATCTGGAAAGAATTCCAAATATCAGAACAGTGGTAGCCTCCCTAACCTAACCCAATCCATTCTTGTAGGGTAACTCAGCAGCACAAGCCATCTTTGTGCTCAATGGTTTTCACAAGAGAGATCGGCTGCTCTAGGGACTTCTGCTAAGCTGTGGACAGGGTTTTTCAGGACTTAATATCTACTACATGCATAAATATAAGGTTTAAAAGGACAAAGAGCAAAAATACCACTCATACAACCTCAGGAAACATTACCAGGTTAGCAGGTAGCCTAGCTTGTGCTGCATAGTGACTGACTCTTGTAATTTCCAACTGTGTACACACAAGTGAAAGGGTTGTAATGAAAGCTACCATGTAGCAGCTGTCCAGAGGTGCTCCCAGGTACATGGTCCCGGAGCAGAATGGTGCCAGCTGGCAGAGTTTTAAAGTATCCTTCCAGGGTGGTGAATCCAGTGAGGTCTGTACCTTGCAGAAAACTGATAAGTGAATGGGATAGCTGGAACAGGGTTTCTGGTGGCCTTGTCCCTCTTGCATTTCACAAAAGAGAGTTGAGCAGAACAAAGAAGCCATGTTTGTGAGTCTGCTCGTACAATGGTTGCACTGCCACAGACAAGGAACTTAAGGGACTCTGCTTCAGACTTAAGATTTTAGCACAAACCTCGGAAAAATCAATAGGACCTTTTTTTTTTCTCTTCTTCTTTCGGCACTACCTGATTTTGGTTTTTAACACTCTTCCCATATGAATTGTATTGGTGAGATACACATGGTCAGGGCTGGTTATATCCCAGACTTTCAATAAAAACAGTGGTGTAAATGATGTACTTGCCTTTACCATGATGTTCCTTAGAGGCCTAGTTCCAGAGATGCACAAGAAGGGAAAAGTTTAATTTTCCTGCTAAAAACATATTCTCAAAGTACAATTCCTTACCCTGTTTACTTAAAAATCAGAGATGCTGCATGTGAAAAGAAAAGCCTCTCTAGTTTTCTGGTCTATCTTTGTATGTTGTGTTGTATCAACACCTTTGAAAATGAAATTGCAATGCCATACCCAATAAGGAATCCACACCAATCTTGTCCACTGCATACAAGATTTTATATTGGAGAGGAGCTAATTTCCTTTAAAAATAACTTTCAATTTTTGACCATGCTGATGCATCCCGTAAAACTCAAGCACAAAGACTGAAACAGTTCTTAATCATAAATCCCACCATTGCAAAAACCAAACAAAAACCTCCAGTGCCTGAAAGTCATGCATTTGCCAGTACCTGATACGAAAAGCTAGGAATTTCAGATGAAGGATTAAATGGGCAGTCACTGTAATTTTCCAAGTGATTCTTTCTGCAGGAAGCTCTTGTGACAGTAAATTAAACTGGTGACACAGACTTCCTTACAGCTGTTGCCACCCAATGCACACTCAACTGCAGAGTCGTAGATCTTCAAATAAAAACTCTAGCAAGAAGCCAATGTACATCAGTGCAGGAGCAGAGCATGTGATAACCCTTAGGACACAGTTTGAAGTGACTTGGGCCCCAACAAATGTTAATTCCAGAGAAGCATTCATTTGACCTGTGAGTAAATGTCAGTACATTGAAGACATTAAGACTACAGCTTGCTGGCAGACACCACTATGCAACAGTTGAGCCCTTTGTGTGGTAATTTATCTGTACCCATGAAAGAATCTACCACCACATAAAAACAAGGCTGCAATTTTATGAAAGGGCAACAGCAATATTTCAGGCTAATGATTTGAGGTTAGGCTGTACAGCAGCTAGGTGCGTGGGAAACTGATCCCCCCCCGCCCCCCATTGTGATAAAGAGGAGTCACAAAACAAACATTGAGCTAGAAATAAATTGTTTATTTTAAAACAATACAGGTTAATAAATAGATTAGTTATCAGAAAACTTAATAAATAGCCTTTTATAATTTACACAAGGCAAATACAACATGCCTATAACTATTTTTTAAAAAGCAAAGAAAGTAAGCTTGACTTGTAAGCCATTAACAAATCTATATCTACATTATTTGGAAGCTAATAAAATAAACCATTTTTATGTAATCCGTAGTAACTATATTGCAATAGCATTGAAGCAACCAAACCTGACACTGTATGTCTGTTGCCAACCACCTTTTCCCCATATCCCATTAGAACTATTTTTACATTCCGGGGGAAAAAAAAAAAAAAAAAAAAAAAGAAACGGGGGGGGGGGCAGGAGGGAGAGAAAGTTCCACAGTTTAAAAAAGGAAAATACCCCTTTTGTGTAATATTTTCCACTCTGGAGAGCAACTGTCAGGGGAAAGGCGGGGGGGGGGAACAACACCCAACACAACAACAGAAAGATAAAACCCCCAAACTTATTTGCAGGTTTCAAAAAGGATTTCTTAATCTGTAACATTTCAACACTGTTGCCTGAAATACTTGGGCACCAGTAGTAGTAACTGTTGACATAATTGGTGCCTAACATGGTACACACTAAAATTCTGCATCACTTAAGTGCATATTTAGTAGCACCAAGGAGTTATTACTAAGACTAATCTCTGTAAAGAAAAGATAACAGGTAATAGATGAACATTTGATTTAACAGTAAAAGTTTAGCAGTTACACCACCTCAAGACAACTGAGGAAGATCTGTAGAATTTTTGATGGTTTATATTTATGAAACAAGAAGATTAGAGGGGTACAACATGCAAATAACTGCCCATTTGAGCACCCCATATTTATTAACTGCAAATCTTTCTTAAATACAAGCCCTCTATTTTTTTAAATGAAAAGGAAACCTAAACCTCAGTTTCTAGTGTTTCAACAAATTAATCCAGTGTTTTCAATATTCAGTGCTAGTTACTTCAGAAAAATACGTGTGTTCAATATAAACCAAGATCATTAACAGGAAGCCTCACTTGTCAAGCTGTGATATGACAGGTTCTTATTAATGTTAGTTGCAGCTCACTAATAAGTAGGCTCTATTTACACACACAGAGTCCTGGAAAGTCAGTACAGCAGATAACTTGTTTTGAGATTTTTCTTCTTTACATAAGTATTTAAGGTGTAACAAATCTTTTTTTTTTTCTTTTTTTTTTTTTCTTGGTTGTATCAAAAAGGTTTCTATTCTCCTACTGAACATTTGAGGGACTTTTGTGTTTGACACCTAATAAAGACTGTGACTGACACATGTAAATCCTCCATACACTGAAGGGATAATGATCAAAGAGCTATCTTCAAGTGAATACCAAGTAAATATGTTTGACTGGTATAACAGAAGCCAGACATACAGAGTGGAATGCCTTTCATATGGATTTGATCTTAATTCAGATGCATCCCACCACTGTGATGAGTCCACTTTTTGTATGTATAGCCTCTCCCACTTCTACTTTGGAATCAAAACTGAAGTATCTGGCTCATAGCTATTGACAGATGTAATGCAAAGAGAACGTGAAAGGGGTAGACCCATGAGGGACACCAAAACTCAGGAGACAACTATGCACATTTGCTCCCTGAGATGATGAACTCGTATCTGTCTTATGCAAAGTACTTACTTGTCAAAGGGTAGAGAAAAAAAAAAAAAGGAGGAAACAGATAAAATTCAACTTCAACAGTGCCTCTTTTTAAATCAGAAAATCAACCGTACTAAAAAAGGTAGGACATCAGAATGAGGAGGGCACAAATGGAGGAGGGAAGAATCATGCCGACAGTGACAATGGAAAGTGGTAATACATTTCTAAGTTAAAACTTAACCAGATGCAGTACAGCAGAACTCAAAAGAACACTGCTACAAACTGAACAAAGTAGCAAAAACAAAGGTTTCGGTTATTTTGCATTCATGATGTAAAAGGCTACAGATATGAATGATGCACAAGGCCACAAGAATTTCTTTCACCTTATGTGCTGGCTTTTGACATCTCTGTTTTAAACAAAGTTAACTAGACATTTCTAGAAAGCTCATCAAAGATGAGGAGCAGCCAGGGAGAAAAACTTATGCAGGCATTTACCAGCTGTAAGGATGGTCAGAGGACCACAGAACACGGCTACTACTACTTTATTCTTACTCTGCATAGTGAGTGCTTATCAAGTAAACTTGTGTGTGGTGCAGAAAATGGTGAGGTTTAAACAGGGCAGTCAAGTTATTTTGGATCCAATATTACTAATAATTTGCATATGCACCTAACATACTAGGATAGGCACTTTCTAAATAAATAAGAAGGAATTTTAAAACAAAAAAAGACAAACAAGTATGGCCAAAGGAGGATTAAGATGCAACCACAATCATTTCCATTCTGACCTAACGATTTTCGCAGATGTCTTCCGAGATTAAAGGCTAGTACAAAACCAACGTGCAACTCACGAACTCTGAATCTGAATTTTGAAAAGACAACTTGATTGCTTCAGAAAATGGCTAACATTGTTTTAAAAAGTAGGTCACTACAGGTCTCACAACCTATATGCAATTCCAGTTTCAATCAGAAAAAAAAGGGAATCAGTATGACAAAACCTAACTGCCTGCTGAGAACCAAGATACCATCCTCCAACCAGTAACTTGACAGAGGTTACTTTTATCCAGCTTTCATAGTCCCAGTTCCCCTCATCTACAATTCTCAAACTTTCTAGAAACCACACACAAGGTCATGAAGCTGGCCCTTTCTCTGCTAGAGCTACTTTATTTCACCAAGATACCCGGCTTCAGTGCTGACCTATAACAACATAGGTTTCTGCTAACTCAGAGTCATTCCCCTGCAATCTGGAGTTATAAAACAAGCTTCCAAGTAACAGTGGGGCTCCTACTCCCTCAGAGGAGTCCCTTTGGAATACCAGATGTTTAGGAGTCACTGTTCATGATTATTGCTGCCATTAGAAGAGCTTATACCATTCCTTTTAAAATAAAACAGAGGCTGAGTTTTGACATTAATTCAGGTCAAAAAGACATCCTGAGAGTGAGCAGTGTAACTCCCCATCAATCAACCTCCACGTTCCCATCAGCCATCTGCAAAGCTACATTCATCATTCCTTGATAAAGTGTCATGGGCTTTTTCAAATACTGTCTTGTAAACGTGTTGGGGTTTTTTTTTGTTGCTTGTTTCAAGAACATTCTGAACTACAGATGTTGAGTTCCATTGTACCCATCCATTGTTGTAATTAAATGGAAAACAACATTCATTACTTTTCAAGCTTTCCTCACAAGTTTTTGACTTGTGATGTTTTAACTACCAAATATAAGTAGAACATGAAGATTAACTACTTTTTTTTTCCTTTGGCATATCAATATTCTCTAAATGGTTTAATCTGAACAGTTCAGAGCTTAAGGTCTCTGTGCTACTTGTCAAAATATTAGAGCTGAACTGTTCACACAGGTCTGAATTACTGGATCTGATCACTGGATTTCCCTGTTGGTTATCTGAAACTCAGCTCTCAGAATGCCTATGCCTTTTCAGACTTTAACGCCCTTTTCCCACATTAAAGAAAGGTTCCGAGCATCTTTTTTGAGCTATGAGAAATCTCATGCTCATCTCATATTTCTTTTTTTTTTTGTGGTCCCTGCATATTAGTTGCTTCACAAAACCGTTTCCTGTATTTAGTCATTTAACTAAAATAAAGGTATGCTAGATTGCTTTAAGCAGTCTGCTTGTAGATTACCTCTTCCCATTAGGACTATGGGTTTTTCAGAAGCTGTCAAGGCATCTGAGGGTTTTAGTTCAGGTTGGTAAATTGTTCCGAAAATGTGTGGCTTCTTCTGGGTGCTTTATGTGTTTAGAATTTAAATACAGTCCAATATTATAGACAGTAGAACTGAATTATTAAACTAGCATAGGCCATCTGAAACAAATACATTCACATTTACGCAGTAGTTTTGGATTACAAAGGCACTGAAACAGTTCTGAGCTGTTTACGAATAAGCCACCATATAGGCAATGAATCTGTGCATCATTTCCACATCCTTCACAGTCTTTCTGTTGGCTCCCAATTAAAAACTCTCAGATGAATGTGGTATGTCTTAACGCACATAAGTTACAAAGAAAAATGTATACCTGGACACTACCATCAGATGATAAGTAATTAGTGAAACATTTTTAAGGGTCCGCTGCTCTGTATAAGAATTCAATTTAAAACTCCCGAGTGTTTTCGCTGCCTGGCAGACCAAGTTGTGAAGACAGTCACTAAGAAGGACACATCTGCAGTCCCTGGTTCAACCAACATTTGTCTCAGAATCCACAGCCTTGACAGTGGACACATTGCTATATTGAGACTAACAAGTTGTTGTACTCCCTTCTTCCCTTTCCCCCATATTTTAAGGTATACACCACTCATGAAAGGTGTCAGATTGAGTGCATTAGAAACTGATGTTCTCTGCCCGCAGAAACAGTACCTCAGAAGCCACAACACAAGCTTTCACACACAGGTCTGTCAGAATATCACCAGATCTTTTCTGATGCATTACCTTTTACAGTAAGGAAATACATCAGTCTCTATGCTGACTCAATCAATGGTTTCAATTAAGGTCATTTATTGTGTTGACTAGGGTACATGGACAACTGTTCCTTTGAAACTGGATGGAGGCCTCCCATTCATTTCACATAGGCCACCAAATTTGTCAGAGGATAGCTACCAACCTGAATCACATTTGAATCAGTGACCTAGAAATGAAAGGCTCTGCATCTTTCCCTGAGCCATCCAGTTTCCCCTCAAAAAATGTTTTAATCTGTCTTCATGTTAGGTTTATTTAAATCTCCGATATTGAAGTTGAATTCCTTGAAGACTTGTATAAGAACAATTCCAATAGACACTGTGGTGAATCCACAAGCCATTCCCAAGAAATCTACCACTCCTACATTACTCCATTCCCTAAAAAGGATGGCTGAAGCCAGCAGGACTAGGCTGGTAAACACAACATAGTAGATGGCACCAAACACAGAGGAGTCAAAACATTCCAGTGCCTTATTGATGTATCTGAACTGAATGATAATGCTACATCCTAATACTGCCAGAAGTACCAGACAGAGGTACAGAGCCCTTTGACTTGAGGGGTTATTGTGAAAGATATCTTGAGCAGCCAGCCCAATGCCTTTTGTGCTGGGAACAGTAAAACTGCCCAACAGAGAGCAAATACTGATGTAAACCATGATATTAGTAGGTCCATGAGCTGGAGCTATCCAGAAGATCAGCAGGAGAAGCATTAGCAGCACTACGCAGAGATAACCCACGAAAACTGGAAAACAGAAAGAAAATAATAGTGAGGTACAACCTCTTGATGTTTTAAAGATTTTAGCAGGCAAATCAGATATACGCTATTGAATATAGATCCAAATAAATCACTGAGCTTTTAGAGATTTTGGGGGTGTCTGCAACTGATGTTGTCATGTTCTTCAGGTAAAACAAATAAATATGTAGTAAAATACACAGTGTTCCACATCTCAGCTGGATTTAAGACAGCTTTTTTTATTTTATTCTGTCTTCCACCCAGACTATCCTCCTTAAAGCCTTCTATGACATACAGAAGTGATAACACCTCATTCATAATCAGTTCAGTAAAGCATGGTGTGTGGATGCAGCAAAGAGCTTAACCATAGAGTTGGATCCCATTAAGGTGAACAAGTTGTGTAGGTACAGTTGGAAGAACCAGGATGCCATATCATTTACATTATAGCACCAGTTCACAGATTAGAGTGGTGAGAATCATTTAATGCTTTACAGTTTTAAAGAAATTATTTCCAATTAATTTTGGTCAGACTGAAGTGGAAAATTTAGACCAGGGTATTTGTTTTCTTTTCTTTCTTTGCAAATTTTTTGGATACCTAATGTTATTAGGCTCGAGTTTCTCTCACCTAAAGCAATTAAAGGAAATAACAATAGCTGGCAGTTTAGCTCTTATGCAAGAAAAATAAAAGTGGGTCTGGCATTAGTATGTGTGCTCCAGCAGCTACTGGGACTTCACATTCTCTGTGAGACAGAACAGGCATTTCAGCATATTTCTCAACGGCCTATTTCTACACACCTTCATTGTGCAAAGAAATCTGCTTGGCACATAACTGGCATCTAATATAAACTTTTAATAAGAAAAAAAAAAAGCAAACCAGCAAACCCATGCAGAATTAAAGAACAAAAGACTATCAGTATTTTTTATTTTGTATAAAGCAACTTAAGATCCTAGAATTATACCTTTCATCTCTAAATAGCAAGATACACTTTTTCATAATTTTAGAAAATTACCAGTTGAAATGCCTGGTTTTCTGAGCTTGCTGTGTGGGATTCTGCTTTCAAAAGTACCCACATTTTCCTTTCTGTACACATGTATCAATAAATCTGAAGAGTTTCAAGTACAGCAAGGCATAGTTTTCCTATACAAAAGCTGTACTGGGTTGCCTCTGACATGTCTCTGACATGTCATGGTTTCTTCAAGTCAGTTTTCCTATCTGGAAGAAGTGGTAAATCTCTTCCTCCTGCATGCTCCTGACCAGTCTTACAAAACCATTATGAGTTAATAAAAGAATAAAGTACCTGGATTTGTAAGCTTCTCTTCAAGCTCAGCCTGAGTCGTTACACTCTCAGACTTTGGGGAATGGATGATGAGAACAACAGACCCAGCGCAGCTCAGCAAACATCCCAGCTTGCCAAGAATGTTCAGTTTTTCTTTCAGTAAGTAAGAAGCTAAAATAGACCTTTCACAAAGAGGAAGAAAATTAAAAGTTTGACTACATCCTGTTAATTATGCTGTAACAGTATGTGCCACATGAATTTCCCTCTTAAAGGAATAGTATCAAATAGTCTCAAATGTTGGTGGACCTTTGACCAAATACTGACACATCCTCAAAATTAATTTGACTTATCTTAAGAAAGATTTATCCAGTTACAGTATTACTTATCCTTGATGTCTCATCTCAGGAAGAAAAAAAAACCAAAACAACATCTCAGGGAAAAAAAAAACCAAAACAACACTTCCTCCTCTCTTCCCCCAAATCCCAACATACCCAAAACAAAAAACAACCCAAACAAAACCACAAAAACCCCAACACCTCAAAAACCACCACCACATGACCCCCTCCGAAAAAACCTGCAAACCATAGATTTGTCACCCAAGGCTGGTATCTACCCATTAACAATTTGGTGAGCTGTCACGAAGCCCCGTTTTATAGGTGCTATATAGTCAGGAGATAAAAGTGACTTGGTTACAAAGATCCCAGGGCTCAGCTCAGACATGTGGCTGACCAAAATACACAAAATTATGTGACATAGGATAAAATAACAGATGGCAAGTAAAGCAACATCAGCATGCTTCATAGTGTATAAAACTAAAGACAACCATGAAACCTGTACAAAGCAATACACTCTACTACTACACTGGTCATCTACTTCTACGCTCTGAAGCAGATGACCAGTGCAGTTAGATATACAATTCAGAAGGCAAAAGAAAAATCTGGAGGCAACACACAGCTTTGTTTTCAAAGAATTGTACTTTTTCACTGGAGCAGTTTCACAGCTGTAGTTTAGCTATTCACAAAACATTTAGCTGCATATTAAACTCCTTAAACTCACTGCCTTTTTTGTTCCCCACCCTCCCCCGTGAACATAACATTCAAGAAGCTGGGGGCATGTGTATGCAAGGGACTCCCTTGCTTAGGGAAAGAGGCCAAATCCAATTAAATGACAATCAACATCAATAAACACATGTGGGCTGTGGACAGCAGGGGAGAGAAAGAATGTGGGACAAAAGGAAAGATCTACATAGTAAGGGAACTGTGAATAAGAGAAAAGGCAGAAAAGTCCAGAATAACATAGTGAAGGGAGGAGGGGAAAAAAAAACACATTTATCTGTTCCAGATCATAGTGATTGTTAAAGCAGAAGATACTCAGGAACCCTTCTTCACCATTGCCTTCCCCCTACCCCTGACCTCCACCACTTTGCTTAGGAAAATGGGAATAGGTTACATTATAAAACACCACTAACAGTCATAAGCCTTACATGTCAGTGGACCTCCAGTGACCACTGAGTCTATCTGACATTTCATAAAGTAGTAACAGCATTCAGATTAAGAGCAAGAAAAACAAACTCTTACCCAAATGGAACACCAAGAGCTCCCAAGGGCGTCACTAGCACAGTTGGGACTGCGGTGTAAGCCAAGAAATTCCCTATTTGACCAAGAGCCACTGTGAACGGAACCAGAAGTAAGTTTTAAATCCCTTTGTAAAAAGGAGCAATGAAAACTTACCCAATGCTGTTTGGGAAAGATGACCTAACTGGAAACCAGATGTTACAGATTTGCTTAGCTCTGATAATGTTGAACTTGAACAAAATGGATGGAATTTTTCTGTATTTTTCATTTATTTTTTAATATAAGGTTTATATTTGCCACACAAGAAGATCCAAGAGAGCACAGTAAATAATCTCATTTGCAGCTTTTCTTAGTTGAGTATAAGAAACAACAATGGATTACATTCAAATATCTCAACATTACACTCAACTACTTAAATAAGGAGGACTAAAAGTATATATAACCCATGATTTCATCTTTGGAACATGCATATATGTAACACGAATGCACTTGGTTATAGTCCCTAACAGCAGTGTTACCTTTTGGATGGGAAATAAGGAGAATACTGAGGAAAGGAATACACTAATGAAATACTAAGCACAGGCATAAGGGCTCTTCAATACACAATAGACCATATTAAATTTTCACAATGCTATGTAACATCAAAAGTAATTCCTGACCAATGTAAAAAGAACAGATCCCTGACAAGTCACAGTAACAGCCTCACAATCTTATTATATTCTTTCTCCCAATGAAAGCAAATTCCAAGATGTACCTCACTATTGCACATCACAGCTGCGAAAAACAACTCATCACACAGTATCACAGTATCACAGTATGCTGGAGATTGGAAGGGACCTCAAAAGATCATCTAGTCCAATCCCCCTGCCAGAGCAGGAACACCTAGATAACGTTACACAGGAATGTGTCCAGGCGGGCTTTGAATGTCTCCAGGGTAGGAGACTCCACAACCTCCCTGGGCAGCCTGTTCCAGTGTTCCGTCACCCTCACTGAGAAGAAGTTCCTTCTCAAGTTTAAGTGGAACCTCTTGTGTTCCAGTTTGCACCCATTACCCCTTGTCCTATCATTGTTTGCCACTGAGTAGAGCCTGGCTCCATCCTCGTGACACTCCCCCTTTATATATTTATAGACACTTATAAGGTCACCCCTCAGTCTCCTCTTCTCTAAACTATAAAGACCCAGCTCCCTCAGTCTTTCCTCATAAGGGAGATGCTCCACTCCCTTAATCATCTTGGTTGCCCTGCGCTGGACTCTCTCCAGCAGCTCCCTGTCCTTCTTGAACTGAGGGGCCCAGAACTGGACACAATATTCCAGATGGGGTCTCACCAGGGCAGAGTAGAGGGGAAGGAGGACCTCTCTCGACCTACTAACCACCGCCCTTCTAATACATCCCAGGATGCCATTGGCCTTCTTAGCCACAAGGGCACAGTGTTGGCTCATGGTCATCCTGTCGTCCACTAGGACCCCCAGGTCCCTCTCCCCTACACTGCTCTCTAGCAGGTCGTTCCCCAACCTATACTGGAACCTGGGGTTGTTCCTGCCCAGATGCAGGACTCTACACTTTCCCTTGTTATATTTCATCCCGTTATTCCCTGCCCAACTCTCCAGCCTGTCCAGGAGACATGCGTTCGAGTTCTCAGCTGAAAGAGAAAAGCTGGATGGTTTTGCAAGTGCTGGCAAGTTTATGATAGATCAACACGATGCTCACATAGTTACAGGGTCTGTGGTAACTGGCAAGACCCTTGAGATTCAACACAAATTGCATACAGCTCAAATTCCCAGTTGATAGCAAGAGCCATTAACAGCATTTAAAAATATTTCAAGAAGCCAAGCTGTCTTTATGCTCAGGCTGGCATTGCCCTCGACTATCAAATGTTGTTACCATCATCCTGTCTCTACACCTTGGAAGCACTGTGCAAGCATTAATTAATTTACCAAATTAGCTCACATTATCAGTAGTGCTGAAGACCTGTGTAACCTACAGGAAACAAAGGAGACAAACAAACTTACAAAACTGCAGAGTGTGGCAAAATTACACTAATTCAATTCTCTGAGGCTGTCTCTACAGGCAGGACTGAGCCAGAGAAGTTAATGAGCAGCATTTCTAGAGCAGAGTCAGTCATGGTCTTCCTGCCCTTGGGAACAGAGTAACTCAGCTGTCAGCCTCCGGCTTGGTTTTCTGCAGACATATGTGGCAACTCTGGCATTATCTTCAAGGCATCTAAAGGAACTGGGCCAGATCTTGCACAGAGGACAGGGCATAGCTGGCATACCATGTTTCTGCAGATTATATATACTTCCAAGTGACTCTGACAAAAAGTTGCTTTTTGGTTTTGGAGGTCCAGTGCCTTAACTTTCTGTTGGAAGAACCCTAACAGGTAGCACCAACACTGAGGTCTCTAAAGCTTCAATCTGCATGTATTGTAAAGCAACTGATCTTACCAGAGGTTTTCAGTATCACCATGGATTAATACTAACTGTCTCTCACCATTACACGTCATAGACTGGGGCTAATTAAAACCAATTAAAAAAAGAAGAAAGATTCTCAGTAACTGTTACCATCTACCCGATGTTGAGACCTTTGCTGCCAACCTATACAGTCCCCTCTGGATAGAAATTCCTCTCCAGATACATCAGTGCTGTAAGTCAAGGCATGGCTTCAGTTCTTGAAGACACACCAAACTTTAAACCTGATAAAGGAGTACCAATATTCCTGAAGCTATTGCAACACAAAACTTGATGCACACTGACACGTCTACATCAGCATGAAGACAGGAATAGACGACCAGGAGCAGATGTCTGCTCTACACATGTCAGGAGCTTTATTTCAGCCTAACTTCTGCCTGCTCCCATAGGCTGAAAATCTGTTGGCAGCTGGTGTGCATTAGGCATGTTCAGCCCAGTTTCATCTTAAAGTCAAGTTCAGGAGCTCCAACACTGCTCTACAACATGAAATAAAGCCCAGCCTGCGGAGATAAACAGGAGATTTGCTTGGCAAATTTATTCCCCATCTGCAATAAAACACTAGCATAGATGTAGCCACTATAAAAGTCAGTCACATCTAAACTGCCATCAAAACTGCGCTGAAACTAATTAATTAGCCAATTAATTAGTTTAATGCTCACTGAAATACCTGTGCACATGCTGCAATCACTCTTTTGACTATAGCATAAGAAAAAATCCCTAGCAGAATCTGTAGCCTTTCCTTTGCAGTCTTCAGTAATCCAGTGGATCCCAAGGCCCCAAAATGGCTAGGCAGTGTTATGCTGAGTCAGCATGCCAACACAGAAATGCTTGGTCACCATCAGAACAAATATTGTGAAAACAAGTTGGTAGAGTTTATGTGGGTTTTGTTAGTCATCCAGACTCCAAATTCCCTGCCAGAGAAAACCATGTCAGCTGTTACAATTTTACCCAGATAACTGGGGATATTGCTAATTCCCTGGGCACTACCTTTCTCTGCATCCCAGAGATGTCTACCTGGCCCTTGCTGTTGCTGTTCATGACTGTTGCAATTCTGAACCTATATACTATCCTTAAGCAATTCTTCCCTTGATTCCTCTGTAAACTTACTGAGGCTTTGTTTTGAAATACCTGCACCTGGCTACTGGACAAAAGCCAACTGATACCATTCCCTTGAGCTGTTTGCCTTCATGCAATTCAGTCAGCTCTTTTAAGCATGAAATCGTTTTCTCTGATTCACCAAGATAAACTCCTGTAATAAAACCTCTCTTTTTTTAACTCCTTCTGCTCAGAGATTCAAGATGGGAGCCTCACAAGATAAACAGCAGTGATGGCTGCATCAAAAGGAACATGACCAGCAGGTCGAAGGAGGTGATCCTGCCCCTCTACTCTGCTCTCGTGAGACCTCACCTGGAGTATTGTGTGCAGTTCTGGTGTCCTCAACATAAAAAGGACATGGAACTGTTGGAACAAGTCCAGAGGAGGGCCATGAGGATGATCAGGGGACTGGAGCACCTCCCGTATGAAGACAGGCTGAGAAAGTTGGGGCTGTTCAGCCTGGAGAAGAGAAGGCTGCGTGGAGACCTCATAGCAGCCTTCCAGTATCTGAAGGGTATGCTGGGGAGGGACTGTTCATTAGGGACTTGTCCTGTCCCCCCATTAGGACAAGGGGTAACGGGTTAAAACAGAGGAAGTTTAGATTGGAGATAAGAAAGAAGTTCTTTACTGTGAGGGTGGTGAGGCACTGGAATGGGTTGCCCAGGGAAGTTGTGAATGCTCCATCCCTGGCAGTGTTCAAGGCCAGGTTGGACGAGGCCTTGGGCAATATGATTTAGCGTAAGGTGTCCCTGCCCATGGCAGGGGGGTTGGCACGTGATGATCTTAAGGTCCTTTCCAGCCCTAACGATTCTATGATTCTATGATCAATGCACAGATTTATTGCTCCTATTTGCAGTAGTAGTAATCCTGGCAGAGGAGGAAGCTGAAAGAACTACTTAAACTCAGGTTAAATTAGCTGAGGATTTTCCTCTGAAGCTCTGCTGGCTTCTATACTTGCTATGAACTTTGTGCTTCAACATACCAGTCTGCTTCCTTTCCTTTTGCATTGCTTGAAGATAATAAAAACAGAGATTTCCCTTGCTGCCACAAAATCAGGGGCACAACTGGACTCATACACTTCTCAGAAACAGCATCAGAACATTTCCAAATAATTCACAAAAGGCTGGATTGGAGTCTAAAACTGGAGTATGATTTTAAGCTCATGGGTAGAAGTAGGGCTGAACTGCAAGATGA
The DNA here is from genome assembly GCF_034315485.1 of Pezoporus occidentalis. NCBI lineage: Eukaryota > Metazoa > Chordata > Aves > Psittaciformes > Psittacidae > Pezoporus > Pezoporus occidentalis. Next base: position 2,872,875 of record NW_026915158.1, on the reverse strand, counting down.
GAAAGCTAGCTGCTCCCTATGCTCAGGATTCACATTAGAGAGTGAACTTAGTGTGAGCTGAGTTTCCAAAGATAAGAGTAAAATTACACTGATCTCATATCAGCACCACACAAGGCTTCACATTAGTCTTGTGGATTAAAAGCAAAACTGAAACTGTATCTGTTGAACTAGAAATCAAAAAGACTTTATTTTTTAATTAATCAAGGCTGGCAAAGTGCTTTCTGATCTAAAAAATAACATACGCTCAACGAGCCCTTTTGTGCAGAGTGACACTCTCTTATTCAGCTTTGACTTTTGTTAGAAACTCAGAAGACCAGCTCAATCTAGAGACACAAACTGTAGGGGAACTCAGAGTCAGAGCAGTGTGTGGCTGCCAAGGGCTGCAAGTACCAAACAGTTCAGAAATGTGGAAAGCCGTCTGACTCAGGTTTGTCCCAGCTCTTTGCCTTCTCAAAGACTGTCACAGTAGCCAGAGTGAGAGTTTACTAAAGGTGGGGTATTTCTGAAAGAAATTTTGTGACAAATGAGCATGAGATTCAAGATGAGAACCCAGATTTCCTGATGTCTTGTTTCACCATCTAAGTGTAACTTGTGTCAATAAAAATTAAACCTTTAAAAATACTTACTTGCAATAGTGCCAGACCACCATACTATATCTGTTAAGTACGAAGTGCCTGGAAGAGGAAGTACAGGAAGATATATTAGGAAAATATGAATTTGCAATATTGGAACTACAAAACAGAATAACTTCAACAGTCTCAGCTATTAATGACCTTCATTTTAACCCCATTCTTCAACGCAACTGAGTGTGAGTAAATAAAGACAGTGTGCTTGGCTTTGGTCTAAGCGTCAGAGTTAGATTTTCCCAAGGCAATATATTAGTCAGAAGTTCTAGAAGTACCTATGTGGTGGTAAACACGGTGTTACATACAAGAGCAAAATGCCAACAGATACTTCTGAGGATGACATTTAAACGTACAGATTAGAACCGATATTAGGAGAACAGGAAACCTATGAAACAAAACATGATTTGGATCAATTAGTTCACTAATTTAATCTCAAAAAAATTATATGGAAGAAACTGTAGCAGACAAATTGCTTTGGTACAGAGGTTTGGCAGTACTGATCCTCCTGCATTTGAGGATTACAAAGTGCTATGACTGAAGCCTCTGAATTCCTGACATACTACCCATTTCAAAGAGAGGAGTAAAAACTCTGGATCATCCCCGAGTGCCTCCCAAGATCAAGAATGATTATTTTCACTGTCAGATTATAGGCTTCTGATTTGGGATGCACCAGGGGAGCCGATGCCCAGCGTTTTGTAAGTTCTGCTTCTGTAGAACATCAAGGCTAATGACCGCTTTCTAAACTAAAGCCTGGGCTCTGCCGGGTGCCACCCTGGCATCATGCTATGCTCTCGTGTTCTGCTCCTCTTTCTAGCAATTCAGCTCTGCATTTATCTGTGAAGATGTTCTCTCAAGAGCTGCTGGAACAATACTCCGAAATCCCGAAAAACAAAAGAAAAACACAGGAATCCATAACCCTGGAGATGTATAAAATATTAAGCGCTTGGAAATCACACTATATAATTTAAATGAGATGGAAAGTGACTAATGAAGATGGCCAGCTTTAGAGTGGGCGTAATAATTTTTTAGACTTTTGTTACTGTATATAAAATAAAAACATTGTTGGGGGCACAAATTATAGAAAATATTGACTCAAGTAAGGTAACTTTGCAAAACATTTGTCACCCACTGCTGTTGCTAACTGAGCCAGGATTACTAATCCCATTGGTACTACATTGATTCAATAGAGAAGACAGAAAAGACTCCTTGCCTCCTTGTAAATTATGCAACACCTACTGAAGCCAATGGAAAAAGAAGACATCATCTGACACTACCTTGGGCTTACACCTTTGGCCATCAGATTCGAGGCAGGACCTCACTACTTCACAACATTAAAGAGAGAGAAACCTGGGGTATTGGACGTCTCCACACTGAGCACAGCCATAGGAAATACTACAGATTGCTCAGCAAGATACACAAATAAACATCAGTAATATGTTCAAAACAGGATGTTTTAGAGCTACCAGCACTGAGAAGGCAGGCAGGCACATGCCCATCACTCACTTAACCCAGTGCTGTACTGAAAGCTCTTCAGGAATGATTAGACCCAACTACACTGCAAAATGGAAACTTCCTCCAACTGCCCTGGGATGGAAAGCAGTTCCTGTCTCTCGAGGCTTCTCATTGCTTACCTTACAAAACAATATTTGTATTTATGATGCAAATGTGATCTCTCTGTGGACAATAAAATTAGATTACAGACATCTCAGAGGGAAAGACTGTGCTCCCACAACAGTACTTTGGCTGAGGCCCTTTACTGTAAGGTCATTGCAGGAAAGACAAACTTGCTAGCTCAGGCTGACAGCTGGTAGTAATGTAGGTGCAAGCTTCCTCTACAGGCTGGATGCAGTGGGCACTGGAAATGCACTGCTGCTCTAACAGTAACCACCTCAAAGACATGCATAGAATCGCGTATCTGTGTGTATTTACATACAAACATATACAGAGAAAATATGTAGCATGTCCTGGTCACTAAAAAGGATTTTTCATAAGGAAGAGTTCCTAGAACCTATGGGCATGTGCTCACACGCACAGACACCACCTACAAATCAAATGGTTATTAACCATATAAATACAATTAAAAGGCCTCATGCAACCTGTGTTTAGAGTGCTCCCCTCACATAAATGCATGTCACTAAGAACAAATAAATACATTGCATTTTTCCATATTCAAAGCATCAAGATGCAACTAGCAAGGGCTGTTCAGAAGTTACATGCTTTGGAGAAGCTCAAATTTCAGAATAAAAACCAGATGATCTTTACAGTCAGTGAATTTACAGCTTCATTTTGGCTATACTGTCTAGGCAGCACAGTAAGTTCCTGAATATGTTTGTCTTGGGAAACAGTAATGAGTTACGGGATTTCTGCATGAAAAATAAAATAAAGAACTGATTTCGTGTTATTGCTCTGCCTTTCTTCTCTACAAAAAGAAACCGCCACATGACTGATGTAACTTGCCATGTGTGTGTCCGTGTGGAAGAGCTAGAATAAACAACTGACAAGCCGTGCTGGTGCTGCTCATGGCAAGAAACTAGCTCAGCCAGAGAAATGGGTAGAAAAGTCCCACAAGTACCTGAAAATGCCGCAAGAGAAACCTGTGTATGGACACACACGCATACACACGAGCCCCGCTGTTGTGTTACGGCGTGATGAAGACCAGTCAGCTGGCCATACATTCATCGGGAAGCTGTTGCTGCTGTCCACGTTAATACACCCTCACCGCCCTCCACCTGCCGCCCCCTCCGTAATTTATCATCACATCTCTCACGCCGACCGCGCTCCAGTCGCCGACCTCTGATGCCAAACACGCTTAAGGTGACCAACTGAGGCCGACTCCCCTGGTCCAGCGCCTGGACGGTGCCCCTGCTGCAGGGGCCTGCCACGACCCGGGAGAGCCTCACCCCGCATCGTCCGACCCCCACAACCCTTCCTCGCCCGGGTCGGCCTCGCCGCAGCGAGGGGCAGCCGCGGCCCTTCCGCGGGGGCTGCGCAGGGTGCCAGGGGCGGGAGCGGCCTCCGGGGAGGTGCGGGGGACGATGCTCCGGTGCGTTGGGAGGCTGTGGAGCCGCCACCGCAGCGCCGGACCCTTACCTCTCCCTCGGGCCCGCACGATCCCCTTCTTCTGCAGGACGAAGGTGGAGCCATTCACCAGGCTGGAGACCACGGCCACGCTCAAGCCCAGCGACACGGCGGCAGGGCCGGGGCTCTGCGCTGCCCCATCGCCCGCTGCCGCACCGACCGCCATCCGCATCACGCCGCCGACAGAGCTGCTGCCACAGCGGCTGCCCGGGCCCAGCGCACCCGGCCACGGCTCTGCGCCGGACCCGCCCCGCCCCGCTCCGCTCCGCCCGGTCCTGCGCTGCGCTGCGCCGGGGGCGGCTCCGGCTCCGGGCGGGCGGTGGCAACCGCGGCTCCTGGCGCCCGTCCCGCGTGGGGACGGCAGCATGATGACGTCATAGCAACGGCATCGCTGTCCCCTACACCCCCCCAACCCAACCTCCACTCTGACGTCACTGCTCTGTGTCGCCCTTCTCCGCGCTGGCACCGCGGGGGGACAGGCGGAACCGCGCAGCGCTGCGGGGAGCGGGTCTTCGCAGTGGGGAAATACGGAGCAGAAGCTGCGAGCGCCCGTGGGCAGGGGAACAGGGGAGGTGTGCAGAGGGATGCGGGGTACAAGGGTCACGGGGGGAGACGTGCAGAAGGATGCGGGAGGACAGGAGGGTGCAGCAGAACACAGGGATGCGGGTGGACATGGGGACCTGGGGAGATGAGCAGAGGGATGCGGGCGGACAAGGGGACGAGGGTAGATGCGCAGAGAGACGAGGACTGGGAGCCCTGCCGGGCCAGGGCTTCCGGCTGGGAGCAGCGCTCCTCTCCCTTCTCTCGTTTTCCTCTGGCTTGGGTAGCGGCTCCAGGCTGCCACTGCGGCTCCAGCCACGGCCTGGATCTGCGGCTTTCCATCCGCCCCGGCACGGGGTCATCGCTCTCTCTTTGAGAAAACAGTTTCTCAAAGCATGAAGCGCTGAGCTGAAAGCAGTCTTGCTTGCTAGGCAGAAATACTTTCTAGCACATATTTCATTGCAGTTCTTACCATTCCCAGATATGCGTGGAAGTAAATCAATCCATAAATGGATTCCTGGAGCAGCATCCTTTGAAGGAAATGGGATATGGTACCTTGGCTTACTGTAAATGACAGTGGATGTTTTTGTCATTCGTAACTATTGGGCATAATTCTTAGTATAAATTTTAACATTCCCAGGAAATAGGAGTTTAGAGAAGAAGCAAACTCCTGAAAATGTTTCTCTTGTTAGCATATCTCACAGTTTGCCCACACTGCTTGAGGCAGCTGCCCTAGGAAGGCACAGAAAGGCTGCAGTATGCTTTGGTTAAGGTTTAATGGCAAGAAGATGTACTACTTACTGCAGTGTTGCCCATATTCTCACCTAGGTTGCTTCACTGGGTCATTTTATAACTATTGAATGCTATGGAAGAGAGCATCCATCCTTGTGAGACTCACAAGACCTGCAAAATGGGAACATGGGAGGTGGAAGAACAGTTATCCATAGCAACCCTTGGAAACAAAGATAGAGGTGAAGACAAATACAGGCTAATTATAAATATCCATTTCTGATCTATATACAGCCTAGTAACATGTACAGTGAAATTTATTACAGGAAATAATTTATGCTTGCACAGTGGAAAAATGGTGGTATATATATTTAACAGCCTTTGCATTTAATTATCAGGCAAATTTCTAAACAAAGCTCAAACCTGACCCAGCTCTCTGGTGTGATTGAACTAAGACAAAACCAGGTACCAGAGATCTCAAGGAAATGGTCTATTTCTCTCTAGGCTTAACATTTTAATCTCCTAATTGTGAAACTTACGTATGCCTTTCTAAAGTACATGTTTGGATAGGTAATTCTAAATACACTTTATCTGCCTTATTCAGTTAGTGGCCATTACACTTGACATATAATAGTTGTGTTCTTAAGGATTAGTAATAGACTAAAATAATAAACACAGCACTGATAACTATTGAGTTTGCACATATTTTGAGAAACAAAGCCTGACTTCACTAATGTCTTATAAGATCACTTGATGCAAATAAATCTGCATTATCTAGTTTACAAACATTTTGGACCAAAACCTCAAAGATAACATCTGTTATCATTGCTTGAAGGGAAATCGGATGACCTTTCTTAAACCACTACATGTACACATAAACTTCTAAGGCCCATCCAGTCTTCAGAGACTGAGTTTTGCTGTGATGGTATCATTCCTCCTCCCAAAGTTGTGTCATCATGTTTGCAGCATTGCAGAGCAACATGCTTTGGGGTAGTTTGGCTTGTATGTTGCAATACTGCCATATTACTGAAGTCATGGCAGTCTGATGTCTCATGAACACACAAATTGCATAAAAGGAACCTCAGATGTGGCATTTCCTCCAACAAGCTCTGCCTCTCTTTATCAGTTTCATCCAACTCCAAGCTAAGCACTTGTAGTACTTCTAGTTCCGTCCTTATGGCCACTTACTGCTTAATTGAAGCAATGTGTGAGAGCTGGGATAAAAAGCATACAGGTTGCTTTACCAAAGTAGCTAACTCTGCACTGGTAGAGTACAGCTATTAAGGATCAATCAAGAGGTAGGAGCAGTATGTAACAGACTTCTGTAGGGCTTCTACCCGGAGGAAGAGAGGAAGTAAGACTCTTGGAAGTGAATGAGCAAAGATGGCAGAGGTTCTAACATAATTTTGCAGGAGCAATGGACCTTTTCTGGTTAGGAAGGGATTTTCCCTGATCTGAAGGGGTAGAAAAATGCTTATGCCTGATCTAAAGGAGTGTATTGTTTCCTCTGTAATGGCTTGGATTCCTCTGTTCTGTTTGTTTTATGTAAGTAAAAGATTTTCTTTTTTTAATTAAAGCAGTTGTTGGAGTGTTTTATCTGGCTAGAGGAAAATCAGATCATCCTGTATCTGACGTGGAATGAAAACACAGTAGCTGTGCCCAGAAGATAATCTGAAGCTCCTTATAAAACGGCTAGGAGAGAAGGGTGGAAGTTTACTAACAGTTTATCAGACCATGAGGCAACAGCAGTAATTCTGCTTGGCAGAAGCACTATAGAGATTCACCTTGCCAGCAATTGAAGCAGTAGGAACTAGGACTCCAAAGAAAGCAGCAAGAAGACAGTGGCAATCTTTGCTACTTTTCCCCATCTCTTGAAAACCAAAGACCACAGTAAAAGCAGTTATATAAAAGCTTGTGTAATGTTCCACTGAATCTAGGCCTGAAGATGACCTGAAAGTACTTTCTAAGGAGCCTTGAGAAGTTGTCTGGAGTATAAAAGTGGCTTTGTTACAAGTGGGCCACCACTGGTATGAGTGAGCCCTGCAAGTGGGCAAGGAAATGACTTGAATCTTGGTTGTAATCTAGATCTTGATTTACTATGGGCATCCATACCTGTGGATGGGAGAATGGAAACCTGCTGAAAAGAACTGCGCTGCACTGATGGGACCTGTCAGCTTTTTTGCTCTCTCCTCTGTTAATAAGGACTTTGTTGAACTGGACCAGAGAGGACAGTGTAAAGTCTTTGGGTGCAGATTTAGGCTTTTAAAGTCCACAATGGTCCTTACGAAATGAAATCGTAGCACTGAGCTCTGCTGCACTGTAGACAGTGGCAATAAGACTCCTGAAAACATCCTCTGGAGCTGGAACTGAAGAAAACCAAGCTCAGTCTTGATGTCTGAATTTGAATGTCTAAAACAGCAATAAAATGTTATATTTTATTTATATATATCAAAATATATAATATAAATAATAAATATATGTATTTTGTTTATATCCTATCTGCAATATGGGAGGTCACACAAGCTTCTGTGGTCTCTTTCCTATGGGTTACAAGAAGAAAGGCAGCCCTTGGGGTACACCAGTTCTCTTCCAGGGCAGAACAAGGGGCTGCAAATCACTGCAATCCAGTTCAGTCTTAAGTGAAAAAGTGAGGTTTCTTTTCTTTTCCTAGGTTTCCTTTGTTAAAAGTTCATGCAATGGAGTTTGCTGTTGATGTGCAGTTCTTAAAGTTTGGTCTGAATGAGTAATAGGTGCTGTCACTTTTGCTCATGGAAACCAAATTCTCTGCTAAATGACAGTGGCTGCAATTCTGGAGTTTTGGAGAACTTCAGCATCCTTCCTGAAGAGATGGTACAAGACTGATATTAAGTTATTGACATGGAAAGCATGGCAGGTATACTGCAGGGAGATACCAGTTCAGCTCTCCTGAAACAGATCTGAAAACAGATATCTTCAGAGAGAATGTATCCTTTGTACAGCAGGCAGAAGCTAGACAGCTAGTTCTGATGCGTGTTCATGATCACGCTGAAGAGAAACCGCATTAGTTAACATCATGGCTACTCACATTTGCTGTACAGAAATCACTTCTAGATTCTCCGTGACTAGGAAACACAGGAAAAAGCAAATTTTCTAGTTAATCTTATAGCAAATGATGCAGTCTACCTATGTTAGCTGCTAACACTGACCAGGGTGTAGTCTTCTATGCTGATTTCCAGAAGCTGAACACTTCAGCTTAAATGTGATAAATATAGCATATGTATATCCAGTTCCTCGTCTTCATGTATTAGAAGGCTGGTGAAAGCCTAGCACACATTAGTATTTTAGCATGAACCTTTAGAACAAGTCTTCCAATGAAGGTATGGTTATCACAATCTTTAAAAAATAAAAAGCGGGCTCTATCACAATGTTGTTTAAGAAGGATTTGCCCATCTTTCCCAGACCTTGGCTGCTAATTAGCCACATTAACCTTCTGTTTGAGCTAAAAGGAATTTTGGCCTCTGTTTTAGACTTACAGATGTTGTCAGTATGTAACTGTAAGCTTTGACATGGTGATCTACATCATTTCATAAGCTGCATACCAAACTAGTGGGTAGTAATCATTGAATCACCTGTGATGGTAGTCTCTTCCCATTATACCAGGTGGCTGCTGAATTCAATGAGCACCAAGTTTTAGGGTATACCTTGGAGGCTTGGACAACTCAAATTCTCTGAAGTGAAGAACATCGAAGGCCTTCTCCTAAACAAGTAAACTCTCATAAGATATGCTAGCAGACAGCTCAGAGAATATAGCAGTCAGCTGCCTTCTCAGAGATCAGTCTTTGTAAGGTTGAGTGCATCCTGTATTCTAAAGCCTGAGTTTCTTTGTAAAGTCTATTTTTCTATGGGTACTTTTGAATAGGGTTTCAAGGCAGTATTGTTGGAAGACTAAGCAGTTAACAGAGTTTGTGGGTCAGGGTTAAAGGGAATATAGCTATGGGAGACATTACTGTGGGGATCTGTTACAGACCGCCTGACCAAGGAGAACCTGCGGATGAAGCACTCCATAGACAGATAGGAAAAGCCTCACACTCACAGGCCCTTGTTCTCATGGGGGACTTCAACCACCCTGACATCTGTTGGAAGGACGGTACGGCCCGGCACAAGCAATCCAGGAGGTTCCTCGATTGTGTGGAAGACAACTTCCTTCTGCAAGTAATAGAGGAGCTGACAAGGAGAGGTGCCGTGCTTGACCTTGTGCTCACCAACAGGGAAGGGCTCGTTGGAAATGTGACACTCCAGGGCAGCCTTGGATGCAACGATCATGAGATGGTCGAATTTGAGATCCTCGGGACAGTGAGAAGAGCATGCAGCAAGCTCACTGCCCTGGACTTCAAAAGAGCAGACTTTGGCCTCTTCAGGAACCTGCTTTGGAAGGTTCCATGGGATACAGACCTAGAGGGCAGAGGGGGCCAGGACTCTTGGTTGATATCCAAGGATCACCTGCTGCAAGCTCAGGAGTGTTGCATCCCAACCAGAAGGAAGTGCAGCAGGAGGGCCAGGAGACCTCCTTGGATGGATAAGGAGCTGCTGAGGAAAATTCAAATGAAAAAAGAGGCTTATAACAAGTGGAAGCCAGGACAGGTGGCCTGGGAAGAGTACAGGGATGTTGTCCGAGAAGCTAGGGACCAGGTTAGGAAAGCTAAGGCTCAGTTAGAATTAAACTTGGCTAGGGATGTGAAAGATAACAGGAAGGGATTCTACAGGTACATAGCAAATAAAAAACAGACTAGGGAGAACATAGGCCCCCTCAGGAAGCTCTTGGGAGAACTGGCTACACAGGATTTGGAGAAGGCTGAGGTTCTGAATGACTTCTTTGCCTCGGTCTTCACTGCCAAAGGCTCTGACTGCACCACCCAAGTCTTGGAAGGCAGATGCAGGGACTGTGAGAATGAAGACCTTGCGCCCACTGTAGGAGAGGAACTGGTTCGAGACCATCTTCAAAATCTGAACGCGCACAGGTCCACGGGTCCTGATGAGATCCACCCACGGGTCCTGAAGGAGCTGGCGAATGAAGTCACTAAGCCAGTGGCCATCATATTTGAAAAATCATGGCAGTCAGGTGAAGTTCCCGATGGCTGGAAAAAGGGAAATATAACCCCCATTTTCAAGAAGGGGAAAATGGATGAGCCAGGGAATTACAGACCAGTCAGTCTCACCTCTGTGCCTGGCAAAATCTTGGAGCAGATTCTCCTGGAAGGCATGCTAAGGGACATGAAAATCAACAAGGTGCTTGGTGACAGCCAGCATGGCTTCACTAAGGGGAAATCCTGCCTGACCAATTTGGTGGCCTTCTGTGATGGGGCTACAGAACTGATGGACAGGGGTAGAGCAGTTGATGTCATCTACCTGGACTTGTGTAAAGCGTTCAACACTGTCCCACATGACATCCTTGTCTCTAAATCGGAGAGACATCAAACTGATGGATGGACCACTCAGTGGATAAAGAACTGGCTGGATGGCCGCACACAAAGAGCTGTGGTCAATGGCTCAATGTCCAGCTGGAGACCAGTAACGAGTGGTGTCCCTCAGGGATCGGTGTTGGGACCGGTCTTGTTCAACATCTTTGCCGCTTTCATGGACAGTGGGATTGAGTGCGCCCTCAGCAAGTTTGCCGATGACACCAAGCTGTGTGGTTCCGTTGATCCGCTGGAGGGAAGGAATGCCATCCGGAGGGACCTCGACACGCTTGTGAGGTGGGCTGATGCAACCTCGTGAAGTTTAACCATGCCAAGTGCAAGGTCCTACAGCTGGGTCAGAGCAATGCCAGGCACAGCTACAGGTTGGGCAGAGAAGAGAGTCAGAGCAGCCCCGTGGAGAAAGAGGGTGGTGCTGGTGGATGAGAAAATGAACATGAGCTGGCTTCAGTGTGCACTTGCAGCCCAGAAAGCCAACCGTACCCTGGGCTGCATCAAAAGGAGCGTGACCAGCAGGTCGAAGGAGGTGATCCTGCCCCTCTACTCTGCTCTTGTGAGACCTCACCTGGGAGTATTGTGTGCAGTTCTGGTGTCCTCAACATAAAAAGGACATGGAACTGTTGGAACAAGTCCAGAGGAGGGTCACAAGGATGATCAGGGGACTGGAGCACCTCTGCATGAAGACAGGCTGAGGAAGTTGGGGCTGTTCAGCCTGGAGAAGAGAAGGCTGCGTGGAGACCTCATAGCAGCCTTCCAGTATCTGAAGAGGGGCCTATAGGGATGCTGGGGAGGGACTGTTCATTAGGGACTGTAGCGATAGGACAAGGGGTAATGGGCTAAAACTTAAACAGGGGAAGTTTAGATTGGATATAAGGAGGAAATTATTTCCTGTTAGGGTGGTGAGGCACTGGAATGGGTTGCCCAGGGAGGTTGTGAATGCTCCATCCCTGGCAGTGTTCAAGGCCAGGTTGGACGAGGCCTTGGGTGACATGGTTTACTGTGAGGTGTCCCTGCCCATGGCAGGGGGGTTGGAACTAGATGATCTTAAAGTCCTTTCCAACCCTAACTATTCTATGATTCTATGAAGGCTGAAAATGCATTGCAAGGTATCTGAACTGGATTTTTATGTGAACAATAGGGTACTAATTTCATAATGAGAATGACCTGCATTTAAGTATTCTCTTGAAACTTCACTTTCAGTAGACCATGCATGTGCAAACTGTAAGCCATCGGGCTCCTGGGACTCATTTAATTTCATGTGTTTACAACATACCACCCTCCTAGTAATGTGTTTTATCTACTAAGTATGTGTCTTCTCAGCAGGAAAGCTACATCTCTGATTTCACTCACCATTGCCCCTGAGGGTACAAGGAAGCAGCCTGTCTGCTCTGGGAGAACAATACTGAGAATCTGGGGTTCCCAGGGCTTAAGCAGGGTCCTGGCAGGAGAAATGGTGACAGGCCGATACAAGGATGATGGACGGATGCAAACAGTTTCTCAGGAGAGTCTACCAGAAAGTGGATGGTAGAAGGAGGCTTTCCATGAAGTTCCTCTGCTCCAAATGAGGACAGCTGCAGAGCCAACTATTTTAGTATTTAATATTTGTTGTGGTTTAACCCCAGCCAGCAAGTGAGGACCACACAGCTGCTCACTCACCTCTGCAGCAGGGTAGGGGAAAGAAGTGAGAAAACTTGTGGTTTGAGATAAAGACAGTTTAATGGGACAGAAAAGGACAAAAATAATACTGATGATAATATTAATAATAATGACAAGGATAATAATAAAAGAATTAGAATACACAAAACAGGTGATGCACAATGTAGTTGCTCACCGCTCACTGACCAGTGCTCAGTCATTTCCTGAATAATGGCCCCTGGCCAGCTTTTGTCATGGTTTACATATGGAACATGATGTCACAAGGTATGGAATATCCCTTCAGTCAGTTGGGGTCAGCTGTCCTGGCTGTGTCCCCTCCTAACTCCTTGTGCACCCAAGCCTACTCACTGGCAGAGCATGAAAAGTTGGAAAGTCCTTGACTTAGTTTAAACACTACTTAGTAACAACTAAAACATTGGTGTGTTATCAGCATTATTCTCCCACTAAATATAAAACACAGCACTCCAGCAGCTACTAGGAAGAAAATTAACTCTATCCCAGCCAAAACCAGGACAGTATTTAATATTTAAACCCAAGCTTAATATTTAAAGGGAAGCTGGTTTAAAAGCTGTAATGAAAGACAGCTGTGGTAGTTACTTATCTAAGGTGTAAGGGAACCAGTTGGCATGAGGTTAGCCTCACTGTGTTCAGCAGATGGTGTTATCCCATAAGCATTGCACATGTTGATCTGCACCTTTGAATAAGACAAGACTATATTTTTATTACGTGTAACATTAAGATGTTAGGCAATATCCAGAGGGGCACCTTCTAGGGCAATTCATTCATCTTCTCTAAATCCTAGCAATGTCTATGCTGAAAAGTAATTTTTCATAGTAGTTAAGGGGCCTATTATGTGATAGGTCCTGTTGTATATAATGGATCCTAACATAAAGTGGGTTTTAGTGACGACTAAAATTGATTGAATTTGGTCTGAATTCATGTAAAGCAGCCAAGCCGACACAGATAATAACTAACTTAGGTGAAATTGGAAGTCATGTTTCTCATTCTTAGCAGATGAACTACCAGGAATGCAGGATGATTATTAGACTGAGTTACTGAGTTTCTTCTTATTTCAGCTATTTTACTTAAGCATTTGGGGTGTCTTTGACATAATGTGTTCTAAACATTTCTTTGATAGTGTTTGCTCTTCAAATACTGACTCCAAAGGGGTCAGTCCCTCTTACAGTTCTACTGCTAGTTGTCACAGTGTTACATTTATCCTGGATTTATGAAGGTACACTGACAATAGCTGACTTACTTACACACAAAAGGTATTAGGGTTTCTACACAGTCAGAACGAGATCCGATTGCTGAGCTGTCACTTACTTTGAAGTGACTAAAAACATTTACTGGCCACATGAGATGTCCAGCAAATGTTGTAGGTAGTGTCAGCCTTCAGGGCAAGTCTTTCTGTGTGCAGACTGTAGAGAGATAAAGTGGTCTGTAATGTACATCGTACTATCTCTAATTTTAATTATTAAGAGTATTTTAATGATGATTTTAATGATAACCACTACTGAAATGAGGTGTTGTGGTTGAGAGTCATGGATGACTGTTACAAATAATAGTGTCTCAGGTCTAATGATCTAATCTGAAACTCAATGAAATTATGAGGTTCCTTTGTCAAATTAAAGGGATCTAAAAAAGAAACAGAACAAACCAACCCTTTTAAAATGAAACCTGTGAAAAAAGGAGTATTTTTATAGCTTTTGTCTCAGGACATCTTTCCTTCAAATGAGGCTGACTGCATAATAGCACTGTGAAAGGCAGACAATTGCTACTTCAGCAATAGAACAGCAGGAATACTTGAAACTCCTTCCTCTCTGTGATTTAGTCAGTAGTTGAAAGATTAATTCTCTACCTTAATGTTTCTTTTGGACTCTGTTTGGCTGCTTTCAGTTTTGCCTACCCCCAAAATTAATATCTGGGAGACTTCCCTCTTTTTGCCCTTAAATAAATCATTGTGAGTTTTGTTGTCTTTTCTGCCTCCTTTTAACTTCTGCTGCGCTCAGAGCTCAGGGACAATGACAGGTGCAGCAACACCTGCCAGGTTAGAGCAGGGAATGCTTTCAACCACTGCTGTCAGAGTTCCCTCTCCTCAAAAAGCCAAAAGCCAGCAGGATTTTTAGATGGGCAATAATCAATTGTGTAGGGTGAAGGAGATAGGCCAGTTGCAGTATCAAGTAGGAAAACAGAAATCTTAGCTCATGAACCAGAAGTATACTTCACTAATACTGCCCTGCACCCAGGACTACATCCAGGCTTAGAAGGAAGACACATTTTGGGTAGAGACTGGTTCTTCCAGCAGGCTCCCATACCCGTGCCAATGCTTCCTGCTGTGGGAATGGCTGACAAGCACTCTGCATATAAGCTGCCCTGCACAATTCATGGGGGACTACCACATTCTTTTTCCTGTCTTTGCAATGAGAATGTGGACAAGTGGCTGCTGACAATCCATAAGGATGTAAAAGTGCTCTTCCCTTTAGAGCACCTATATCATAAAACACAAAATAAAGATCTTATAACATTATCTGAATAATCAGTAAAACAATAGTAGTAGAATGAAAGCCATGGCTTGCCTTGTTGCTACAAGGTAGGCTGCGGCCTGCAGTAGCTTGAGGAAATGACTACCATGGTCATCATGATGTGCTGAGACAAAGCAGATGGAAATTTTTCTTTCTATCAAGTAACAAAACAGCCTGCTATTTGCAGTAGTGCCTAAAGCAAATGCATGCAAACACTTGCTCATCTGAACTGTGAAATGAGTACATTACAGTTAGCCTCTGAGATTCAGTACTGAGCTCTTCCCAGTATTTAAGATGAAGACACGGATTTACTAACACCAGAGTCCTGAGCAGGAAGTAGCACACCTAAATGTCACCTGAGTGTCTGGGCTGTGAGCCTTCTTTTCCACTGGTCCACTAACGTTTGGGCATCTTTTCCATGCACAGAGGATTGCAAGCAGGAGTATACAGGTTTTTGAGTACACAGTGATTATCAATTAGTGAAAGCACACACATGAGAGCTATGTTCAGTGTGCCTAGCATGCAAGCCCCAGCACCCCAGGGTGACACGTTGTTGTTGGCCACACAGTTGTCAGTCATGTGGGAAAACACCAGTCGTTGTTGCTCTTTGGAGCAGGCTAATCCTCTATCTTGATTAGTTGCTGTCTTCTACCTTCTGTCTTTTTTCCTCAGTTTTCTAACTTTCTCATTAGTGGTTTTCTCTTGAGGCCTTGAGTTAATAACTAATATGAGTCAACAATTCAACTTTTTGTTTGCGTGTGTGCTTTTCTTGTCTTGCTTGGCTGCCTCACTGCCTGACAGCAATTTTCTTCAGTAAAGCCCCACATCCTAATTAATTAATTGGACCCTGGGCTGTGGGCTATTGTTACGATCTTTGGAGAGGACATGGCATTTTAGCACAGCTATTCTCAAACTGTTAATGGTTGCTCCATTAGGGACTTGGGGAACACATCTCCTAGTGAGGGAAGGTGGCCCATCCCTAGGGAGCTGCTGAGAGATGAGTAGAGAAGGGAGGAACGCAAGAAGATGGTTTGGGAACATAGCCAGGAGGTGAAGAAGTGCTTAAAAGGTTCTCTCTGGGTGGAGTGACAGGCAGCACCAAGAAGTGTGACTGAGGCAACCCATGGATTTTGAGAGCTGTTGATAAAAGCTGCCTTCTCTTGTTCTCTCTGGTCCAGGTGTCCCTGCTGAGGGGTACTGATTTGGCTTGCAGCAGTTACAGACTTCTGCTTCCTTTCTCAGCCTGGCTGTTAGGAGCACTTCCACTCCTTTCTCTCTCTGCCCTCTCCTTGCCATGTCCCCTGCTGAGCTTGAGCCAGCACTCCCCCTGCACCTATGTAAACCAAAAGCAACTCTTATGTGGGAAGTACACCCCAAATCCAGAACCTGCTTATGGTGAGGGGGATGTAGAAAAGGAATCTGAGGACTGCTGGCTCAGTGCATCTTCTCCCACACTGCTGAGGAGGAAGTGGCACTTCTCTGCATCCCAAAATAGCATGGCAACATTTGAATGCCCAAATGGCACTGTGAGCATATATGACAGGGGTTTCTCCTTTGCACAGGAAATACCACTGTAGGGGCCGAGTCATGCTAGTACCTGGCTGGCTCCTAGGGGAAGAGCTGGGGAACCTGTAGGGACAGATGTTCACTCTGAAGAAATCACAGGTAGCATCCATCCATCTTCTCTGGCCCTTCTAGGCAGTTGTCCAGCCTGTCAGCCCTGCCTAGCAGTGACCTAGGTGTAAATATTTCAGGGCACTGTGGTTGATAAGCTCCCACTGTCCTTTGGGGTGGTGCTCAGAGGTGCTCCCTCCATCAAAGGGAGACTGAGGTCTACCTCCTGTCATCAAGTGATCATCCATACAAAACCTAATAGCTGGGAAACCTGTCATTTTGGCTGATGGTTTTCACTTGTTAGCTGACATAATATGTTGACAGGTCCCTCTCCTTCTCTGGAGTTCCGCCTCTGCTTTTCTTTTGTTCTTGGTTGTTTTTTTTTTTATCAAACTTCAAACTCTGCACCTGTTCTACTCTTCCAAATATTTTCTGGTTGCTTACCTAGGTTCCAATGAATAATGTTTTTGAAGGGGTGAAACTCCGTGTTTTCTATCTCCTTTCTAGTCAGACAGTTAAAGACTACTGCAATAGGTTCCTTACACTGAAATGAAGTGTGGGAGAAATGGGAGATCAAGACAGTTTCTTGAGCTTTTATACAACAGTAAGCATTAATTTTGACCTCCTACCTATATGCTAGAATTGAATGAACAGAGCCCTTGCTATGAAATTACTTTTCTTCAGTTGCAAACTGAATCAGCAGCTTAACTATAGCACGCATATTTTTATAGTTGGTTAATTTGGCAGTCTGGCCAATTTAGATGGCCCATGTGGATTAAACACAAAGTATGTTTAAAACAATGGTTCAGACAAGAAATGGCCAAATTCAGGCTTCCCATGCAATTTTAATATCGCCCTCTAGTGAAAGCATATGCTGAGACAGCAATATTGTATCATAAAGCTGTGAATCACTGTATCCTCATGGGAAAGGTAGAAGTCAGGAAGCAGATTACTGTGAGCCAGAGAGAGGTGTCTCTGCCTTAGAATAAGCCAGTTTAGATTTTAACATAATGGATTGAGACACTTAAACAGGTATGAAATGACACAGAAAATTCTAGTACATGCACTTAGTAAATCATTGCTTCAGTGAGATAAAAATGTTTACTAGCTTCATATTTCATTGTTTCTGGATGCTGATCTGTGCCTGTGATTCCAAGACATCTAATCTTACCATCTGCCTAGCTGGGTACGTATTTAAATAAGCTGTTTAGACTGTGATGATTCTCTTTCCCCATTTCTGTGCTGTATTTTTCTCTAATGTCATTGACATGCTTGGGAAGAGTAGAGAAAAACAACGTTGTTATCAACTTTGAAAAAGAGAGGTTGGAGTTTTTGTCTGACACTTAAACCATGGAAAACTGATTAATGAATTAGCAGAGTAAGTGTTGTGTAATGTTTTCTCTTTTCAGCATCTCTGCATGTTCCTCCCACAACGTGGAGCTCTCTCATCAGTGAAATGGGAAGATGGGCTGGTAAACCCTAAACTTGTACTGAAGAGCAGCACTATGCTGAACTCTTGGGTGGTAGGCCATCATTTTGGGTGGAAGGATGATTATTAAAGAGGAGAGCATCATTGCATCAGAGCATCATTGCATCAGAGCACAGGTTAACACTTTTCTTCTAATGCCTTAAATGTTTTTCTATTGACTTAGTGAAGGAGATGTAATGTTTAAGATAAGCAGTCAGCTGCAAACCATCAGGTGAATACTTCTGGCTCTCAGGGTTGCAGCCCTTGGTTCCCAGGGTCCCTTTCCCTTCCTTGCCCAAAACTGAACTGGATTTTTATAAATTATGGCTCATTCAAGGGCAAGACATTGGAAAACTCAGAAGCTCAAATATACAGTCAGCTCTTATGAAATATGCAAACCCCAGGAATGCATAGCTGACTGTAACACTTTCTGTTTCTTTCAGAGATACAGCTGATTTGAAATCCTTTGCAGCTAAGGCAACAGCTGACTCCAAACGCCGACAAATCTCATTCATAAGCTATTTCAGAATACTTAGGCCAGTGGCTGTCTTTGTACTACAGGGTTTACTGTACCTGTATAGACTGATTATACCAGTGTGTAGGTTTCTCCCCTCCTTCATGGCAACGGAGGGAAAAGGTGCTGAAATATTTTGGCTGTTGTACAAGTCTTGATATATTTAATCTGTGCTACGTGGGTACAAAAATGGAGAACACTAGTATGAGTATGAAGTAGTATCCCTGTGACACAATTATTTTTAACTTGCCTATGCTTCAATGTGGAACTACTGCATGTTGTATACCTATGAAGAAGTCGTGTCAGTGGGCAGCAGGGAGAAAATATGCCTCTTTACCTCTTCCCCAGCTGCTTTTTTGGCAGAGAGGCAGGAGAGACCCCATGGTCCAAAGGACACATTTTCCAGGTCCTTTTAACATGGCTGACCCAGCAGATCTGAGGCTAGCTGATCTTGCTCCATTACACCAGGTTTACCCAGGAGCCCTTTGGCATGTTAACTTCAGGAAGAGGGACATTCAGCATTGTTTCTGGCTGACTCAGGGTCTCTGAGCCACAGAGAAAGGTGTGGCCTCTCTGTGCATGGTCCTTCAGCCATGACATTCAACATCTTAATCCTGTGAATCTCCATATCAAAACACAATGCTACTTGTACCTACCATTTTATTTTTAGGAGCACCATTTATGTGAAGATTGTGGAGCCTACAGGTTGTTATTTACATTGCATGTAGACCAAGGCAATTGTGAGTTATACATTTTATGTTCAATTACCCTATTAATGCTTAATTCAGTAAGATTTATTCAAAGGGTTTCTCATTCACTGGTAGTGGGGCATAGTTCAGATGGGGCATAAACCCTTAGATGTATCTGTGAGAAGGGAGAGGTCTGGAGGAGAACAAAGGACTTACTTGTTGCTCTAAAAGAGTTTGAGGGCTTTACAATGCCTGCTGCCTCCTGGGGCTTTTGTTCTGTTTTCAAGGAGAGGCTGTGTAGGCTGTTGCTCTTAAGTGGTACTTTTGTGAGTAATCTTTATGAAAACAGAAAGGAGTGCTCCTAATTCTACCACTCACCGTATTAAGTGCTCACTAATGTGCAAGATACTTATGATCTAGTCTATGCTAAAAAAAAAAACCCTAATCAGCTATGCAGTCTTTCATGCAATTGTTAAGATGTGCGCTAGGTAAACACTTTACACTTTCTTGTAACTTTTAATGAGGCATTTCAGCTGAAAATTCTCATTTTTGGTCTCAACCCAAGGGAGACAGAGTTAAAGGGTCATATTTTTTTGATACAGATTTCTGTACTGAGAATTTAGCTGTATGCACTATTACTGTGATGTAATTTCTGTGTTAATGACATTGAGACCAAGTCAAATATATATGCTTCCTTATAGTAGTAACCTGTGTGCAAATATGTGTACAGCCTGTTGTTCCTAAAGCCTAAGGGAAAAAGATTTAAGGAAATAAAGTGTCAAGTGGGAATTCCCATCTGTCCAGGTTTCCTTCAGGCCCTTCCCTGAAGCTCAGAACACAGGCAGAAGAAAGGAGACAGGAGGCGAAAGGTAGGCAGGGTAGATGACAATCATCCCATCCATGCTCAAGGACTGCCAGTAAATGTCGAAGCTGAATTCTCTCTGCAGCACTTGCCTGCCTGTTGAGAAGCAGGATTTGCAGGAGATTTGGTTTTAGTAAAGGAGCGGATGCTGCTGAGGAGAACGGACATGCCGTGACTGGCTAGATCTATCTATAGAAGAAGCTAAAAACAGCACAGGCAGGTGAGTCCCTGACAGCACAACATGGGGGAACCACGCTGTCTCAGAGAGCAGTCAGTTATGGCTTGCTGCTACTTACTGGAAGGTGGAGTCAGCACATGTCTCTAATAGCCCGTTCCTCCCTCGGAAGAATAAAGCTTGAGGATAATCCCTGCCAACACAGGCAAGAGGCCTTTTCCTCACAAGTAGTCTTGACCCCCACGAAAAGCCAGTTCCTGTGAAATCATTGTATAAGTAGATGACTTGCAAATGAGATCTACCTGGCTCTGAGGCATTAAGTAAAAAGGGGGAAATGCTTGCTCCATTTGTACCATTCCTTTTTTTTTTTTCCCCCTCAAATTCCAAGTACAAACAGAAGTTGATTTTATTTTTTTTTTCCGATCCCCCTAGAATAATTATCTTCTTTTTTGGACTGTAAAAGGAGCTGGCTGTCTCTGAAAGGATGGAGGTAAAAAATGAACTCATCCAATGACATTAGTAAGCCTAATGTTGACAAAGCCACTGAAACATTTGTTTTCCTTCTCACAGTGGTACATATAAATCAATAATTATATTTTTTGGCTCGATCGCTAGTGTGATGAAGTAGGAGCAGTATCTGATGCTGTGGAAAATGCACTGCGTTATGGCAACAACTGTAAATTCAAGGAGCACGAACTGTGAATGAAATGCAACCACAGCTTTTGAAGGATCTGTGCCCAAGCCCTATGGTGTCAGCCTGTCAGTGGTGCAGACACAAGGTCATATTGACATTGATCCTAAGTAAAATAACAGGGGGAAAAACTGATATAGCATTACATTACAAAATTTAAAAGAGGATTGATGTAAGATTTGGAAAGCTTTCTTGTTAAGCAAAACAGATCTTCATCTTTGCTGAGATGACAAATTTAATAGAAGCAATTGTATGTATTTAATAGACCCAGCTTTCTTAAGATATTAGACTTTGTTTATGACCCAAAATTAGTTTTGTACAGCATTAGGCAAGTACATATCAGATGAAGTAGTTGTGGGGTAACTGAGTGATACTGAGATCATGAATATACACTAATACAGCTGTCATTGTGGAATCACCAAATACACATGCCCCAGCAGGGCGCTGGACTATTACCAGTATGCAGACAATGAACCTTGCAGATGACACAGGGACAGGAAGAGTGTCCCACTCTCACCATGCAAAGAAACCTGCACTGTCACACAGCCTGGGTTTCATCAGTTTTGGCCTAAGAGCAAATTACCATTTGTAGAAGGAGGGTATGAGCTGAGGTAGAAGAGGAAGGGGAAGAGTATCCTTAAAAGCAGTTTGCTGTGAATAGGATTAGGCACCTTAGTGGACAAGCACCTGAATTTGCAATCTTGATACGCCAGAGCAAAGAGGACTTATGGAATTAAGTAATGTGACATGGAATAGGATCTCTGTATGAAGGACTGTATACAGCATACTGAAATAGGATGTGTAGCTCTGTTCATAAGGTTTTAAAAGCACATTGAAAAGCTAGTGATGTAGAAAAAGAATGTAAATTATGTGAGAGAAAAGAAAATGTCTGAGAGTGAGCCACTTCAAGAACTTGGTTTATATCTCAACGGGCAATCAAAGAGTGATTTGATCAAAACATATAATCCCTTCCTTCATTGTGAGGGGGTATTGATGTTTTTCAGGGAAAAACAGCGAGAATGAGTAGTCATTAGTTAGAAAGGGGTGAAGGGGTGTATTTGATTTTGTTTAGCAGTGCTGATGACCTGTTGGAGCAAACTCCTGAGGGAAGTAATGGAAGATCTGGTCAGGGAGCATCAACTATGAGCTGCCCAGCAAAGCCACGGGAGTAAGGTGTAACAGCAGAGTGAGCCCACTGACAAGGGCTGTAGTCCCACAGTAGCGTGAGTGTAACCAGGTTCGTCCAACATATCACTGGACAAGTCCAAAGTGATGAATCAGGTCTGAGGTCAAGCTTGGAAGTCAAGACAGCAAGTCAAGGTCTGTATCATTGGTACATACTGGACACAGTGGAGCTGCCATGTAGCTCAGGCAGAGATCAAGGGCAAGAGGGCAAGTGTCTTATCTTACAAGCATCTCTCGAGAGAAGAGATGTGACCCATGACCAAGGCTTCTTACAGTTCTGATTCAAGACTGGACAGCTGCTCTACAGATCAGCCTGGAGACCAAGCAGCCAAACCCCAAGGAGCTGGGGGAGGACAGACTTGGCCCCCCACAGATCTTTGCCTCTTGATGGCTTCACATCTAGGCTGGGTACGTATTTTATGCCATCTGTGTTTGATTCCAAAAGCATAAATTTGTACAGCTTATTCTATACTGAAAAATGGACTGGATGATGTAAGAATTCTGAAATTAAGGTCTACAGTTGTATGCATGAGCAAGTTATAGAAGTTACATTCATTTAAGATGTGGGAGGTAATAATGTGACACTGGCGGAGTTGATCATATAACATTTAGGGAAGAAGAACCATTGTATTTGGCTTTTCTTGCTTACTTATGCAAGCAGCTAGTCCCATAATTCCAGCCACAGTTTCCTTTTCTTGGTCCTCAATCGCACTGAAGTATTTAAACTCATATCCTGTTAGAATCCAAAATGTTAGGCTTTTCTGATTCTAAGGCCAGTAGTTTACTGCCATTTCTTGGTTTGTGTTATTCCTTCCTGCTCCACTGTTTTCATTAGCTTTGATCTCATGGACTACAGCACCCGAGACACTTGATTCTTCCTCCCTATATTCTGGCCATCTCATGGCTGTCTTGAAATGCTGACAAGCATCTCCCTTCAGGTTCTGCTGCAGAGAAGCCCACTGCCTCCAGAGCCTGTCACACTGTGCGAATAAATTGTGCACACCACAGAGTGTGTGTCTTCCAGGCTGCCTTCAGGCGGTGTTTATTCAGCCCATTGGCCATGCTCCAGGCTGTTGGGTCTTTGCTTTTGATGGACTCATCTGCATCATGCAACATGATCTCTGAGCCAGGGCTTGGGCTGCTCCAGCATCCCCTAAATTACATGAACAGGCCTTGACAGAGAGGCAGAAGTGACCATACTTGAACACCAGGAAATTTATGGCTGTGACCCTTTCTAATAAAAACACACTTCAGCTGCTCTTTTTGTGTGCAAAAGGCAGAAGACTTCTTGTACAAGAGACATTGAATCAGCCACTTCAATGGGGTTCTAGTCACCATACCTCTTACCTGCCTGAAGCTAAAGAATGCCTTTATGATTATAGCAGAAATATTCTGTTCTCATCATGATGAGAAGTCTGCCAGGTACCCTAGAAATTAACAGGCTTTTTGCAATGTATATTTATTTGGTGCATTTTTTTTTTAACTGATGCAGTGTAATTCCACCTTTAAGTATAAGGATAGAGCACTGGAAATAAGAATCTAATTATGTGTAAGGAACCCAGACAGTGCTGCAGCTCCTAAAATCTTTCTTCTCTCCAGTAATGGTAGGGTGGATAAAAATTTCCCTCTCCTGTCCTTGATCTCCGCAATGTCCTGGGTATGGTGAAATGGACAAGTTCCAAAATGCACAAAGCTGTTAACCCTAATTGTTGTACAGTTTCAAATGCAATGGTTGCATAAATCTCTGGCTCTTCTCCCAGGCATTGATCCTGTTCTCCAATAAGCCTATTCTAGAATAGGAGAGGGGTTTTTCAAGTTCATTGAGATCATATGAGATTTTTCTTGTAATATTTTTACACACTGAGATTACAAGGTTTGCTTAAAACTGTCAGCACTCCAGATGTGGTCTCAGCTTCAGCCAGTTGGTTGATGCAACTCAAGACATTTTTAATTGATTTTTGCCAAAGTACTCTGGAGGTCATTCATCTGCTTACGCTGTATACGGTAAATCTTGTAAATATTTTTAGCAAACCAAGTAGTTTATGAGAGGTTCTCTTCAAAATAGGCAACAATAAAATTGTTCCAGGCTTAGCTGTGACACAGCAGTACAGCAGGGCAGAAAATGTTTGCAGTTTGAATGATGTGACTTACAATCATAGAATCACAGAATGGTTTGGGTTGGAAGGGAGCTTAAAGACCATCTAGTCCCAACCCCCCTGGCATGGCAGGGACACCTTCCACTAGACACCTTCGACTGCTCAAAGTCCTGTCCAGCCTGGCCTTGAACACTACCAGGGATGGGGCAGCCGCAATTTCTCTGGGCAACCTGTTCCAGTGCCTCATCACTTTCATAGTAAGGAACTTCTTCCTTACATCTAATCTAAATCTCTCCTCTTTCAGTTTAAAACCACTCCCCCTTGTCTTATGACTGCATGCTGTTGTAAAAAGTCCCTCTCCAGCTTTCTTGTAGGCTCCTGTTAGGTACCGGAAGGGTGCCATAAGGTCTCCCTGGAGTCTTCTCCAAGCTGATCACGCCCAACTCTGTCAGCCTGTCTTTCCAGGAGAGGTGCTCTAGCCAGCTGATCATCTTTGCGGCCCTTCTCTGTACTTGCTCAAGCAGTGTTGGGGGACCCAGAGCTGAATGCAGTACTACAGGTGGGGCTTACCAGAGCAGAGTAGAGGGGCAGGATTGCCTCCTTTGACATGCTGGGCACAGCCTGATGCATCCCAGGACATGGCTGGCTTTCTGGGCTGTGAGCGCACACTGCTGGGTCATGTTGAACTTCTTGTGAAGGCAGAGTCTGTAACATCTCATTCAAGTGGGTAAAGGTGAAACAGATGGCAAGCAATCTGCTTTTTGTTTGGAAGTTTTGGCTTGTGCTGTTTAGTTCTTATATTAATTTTTTCTTTAGTACCATTCTGATGATCAGGGATGGCTCGTCTGTACTGTTCTAAACCTTGCTAATGGTCTCTGGCAATACACTAATACCTTGGCTTTTGAATACATTTCAAAACTGATGTTTACATTAATGTTCATAAATGTAAGTAGGAGAACTACAGAAATACAATTTAGTTCAGAATTGCACCAAATAAACAAACAAAAAAAAACCTCCAAAATTGGATGATACATTATTACTGAATTCCATAACAAATTACCATACATTATAGTGATGAAAACAGTAAGGCTTTATGTGATCTTTTTGTCATTCTAATATTCTTGAGTGAAACACAGAAAATCAGGACTGCTCAAGAGTTGTAATCTTTAACATAGAGGATGAATTCTGTTAAGTACTTAAGATGGCTCTGCCAAGATGCTTTATTTATAAATAGCACTGATCTGTGAAAAAATCAACCATTTGTTACTTCATTTACCATTTGGGCTGCTAATGGAGACTAACTGTACACCATTTGTCATTTCTTTTCATGTCCAGAGTGGGTGTGCCAAGGAAATACATGGGATGCTGCTGAGTGCTAAATCTGAATGTAACATTTGCATAACAGGCAAAAATGTCTCACAGTGCAAACTCAAATTTACTCTGTATCACTAGTACTGTTCTGAAACAGGACTCTGAAAAGCTAAACAGCACAGCTGAATTAATACATGCAAAGTAATTTTCATTGGCAGAGTTACTAGTTTTGTACTTTTTCCATTGCTATTATTCTTTATTTTGTTGTAGTGATATTTTACACATACTAAATTAGTGACGTGTTAATTTTTATTGCAGTTACATAATGGACATTTAACGCTTTAAGGGTCAAGCTCTACCTTAATTTAGCCCAATAGCAGTCCTTTTCAGCTGAATTGATCTAACAAGACTGTCATGTAGATTTAATAGCAGGCACTATATGCCAGTGAAGTACGGCAAAGCATCACTGAGAGTCTATCTGAATTGTCCTTGTGACCTCTGTCATCTAAAATATATCCAATTTACCAAAATGCAGTCTAGTAATACAAAAGCAGCTGTAAAAAAACTGCATTATTTCCTCTGTATTAGATTGCATTAAATGATTTATTTTATGTATTAAATAGTGAAATATTAAAAGTATGTCAATGCCCTCATTGCTACTAAAATGCCACTTGATCGGAGTCAGCAGTCAGCAAGGCTTTGTTACTTACACTCATTATTGAGCATGTGAAAAATCTGCCATAATACATACTGCCATGGATGTGCAGCATCTCCTATCTTACTATACTTATAGGCAGGGGATTGACATAGTGGTGGAGATGTTACTTCAGCATTGTCTCTAATACTCTGGACCATCTGTAAAAGGTGAAAAATAAGGGCATGGCCCAGTTGACGGGCAGCATCATTTACGTAGGCAGGCCTTTTCAGCTCCTCCCTCTTTGTTTCAAATTCAGTTTGCCTTTACTCTGCGATAGTCAAGTTTTATCTCACCTTCTCACCTCTGTGGAGTGTTTCTTCTTCCAGTGACATCACTGTATTAAATGGTGGATGAACACCCTGAACTTTGTAAAAGTACCTACAAGGACATAAAGGGCTTTTTGGACTGTGGTCTGAATAACTCCAGTATCTGGTACTCAGAATGAAAGATAAAAGCAAAGTTACTATTAATTAGCCAGTTAATGAATAACAAAAATAGACATCAGACCCTTCTGTTTGCAGCCTCCTTTCACATCCGAAGTCTGAATGAAGTAAGAAAGCAGAAAGAGTCCAGAGAATAATTTGCCAAACCTATAATTAGCATGGTTTCATGGCAGGGTTAAAGGTCAGAATGTGCTAAAGTAACTTGTAAAACAGAGGTTTCTGGAGCTTCTCAGTGCTGGAAAATCAGTGTTAGACCTCTAGATCTCACTGTACAACAGACTTCAGTAAGAGGTACCTCCTAGTGAAACTTGTGTGGGCTTGCAGGTCTGACAGAATAGATGACCTGTGGATATAGGCTTAAATTATGTGCTTTTCCCCTAGCAGGATCTCAAGTGGATTAATTAACTGTTTTATTAAATATATTGTCATCTTCTATTTTGGAATTATTTTTTTCCTAACTTGTTTTTCATGTACATATGAAATGCATTATCCTAGCTTGTTATTTTACTATCAAACAATGAAAACTTATTAAGTAAAGAAGCATTGCATATGTATTGCTATTTTTGCTGGGGTTGCTTAGGCTAATAAAATTTATTTAAACTACTCTAATACTTCAGGGAAGTTGTAGTGACAATTTTGAACTAGCATTTTCTGCACAGAGAATTCTACTGTCAATACATAAAATCCTAACAGAATCCAGTTTGTAATTTCTTGGGTGTAAGCCAGCCTTAACATAATGTAACAGGACTAACACAACTGGAGAGAGCAGAGTTAACATATTATTGGAATTTATTTTAGAAATGAGATCAGAATCCTGCAACCTTCCTTCTTATAAAAAAACCCAAACACAACAACAAACCACCAACAAAACATATTGCATATTTTTCTCAAAGATTGTTGAAAGAGTCAAGACAAGATTTTACTCTCAGCACCATGAGTGTAAAGCCATTCTTTTATTATTTTGCTGTAGAATTCCCTTCACTGTCTTCCTTGTGTAGTGGGTAGAAAGATGCCTGTACTTCTAAGTGCAGTTCCTCCATCCTACTTTAGTATGTAATGGGTTGCATTTGAGGTGTCTATCCCTTGTCACTGGCACAAGAAGTAGTCCAAAGAACTAGCTTATTATGAGTAATACTAGCCAAAATGAGTCCTAGCTGTATTTTACAACAGTGTAAGTGGGAGGTGAATTGTGGGTCATTGATTATAATAAAAATAATATGTTTCTACAGGATTATTTCTGATTTTTGTGTTTTATATCTGGTGACAGTCCTCCATTTACATCTAGTTTATAGCACTGTAAATCAGTTATATCTGATTTACTTTATATCAAACTTTGTGTCTTCAGTTGTATTTCCCAGGCAAGAAATAAATACAACCGCAGATTTCAAATGGGATTGCTGCTATTTGTCCTCAAAACAGGAGGGAAGCTTTTACAATCTGAGTAACTCGTAAAAGTAAAGGGATCTTTTTTACCTATGAAATGTTGTTCATTAATAACATCAATAAACAACTTCATTAATGTCAGCCTCAGAACTAGTTCATTATAAAGGTGATAGGCTGTAAAACTAGATTTACTTTTCGGTTGCGCTTTCAAATGTAGTATATTACCTTCAAAGCCAGCTCAGATTTTCTCAGGGTCTCTTGAGGCTATGTGACTAAATAAGAGTATCAAAGAGATAATACATAAGCAAATTAGAAGAATTTAAAATTACATCAATAATAGAGGGGGTTGATGGTATAAGTGACAAAGGCTAAGGAACTTTAAAAAACATTGCTGTCCCAAATGTTTTATGTTGAAACACAAGAGGGATGTGGACCTGCTTGAGTGGGTCCAGAGGAGGGCTATGAAGGTGATCAGCATGCTGGAGTACCTCTCCTGGAAAGACAGGCTGAGAGAGTTGGGCTTGATCAACCTGGAGAAGAGAAGGGTCCAGGGAGACAGTCTTCGAGTACCTAAAGGGGTACTCCACCTACAAGAAAGGTGGAGAGGGACTTTTTATAAGGGCATGTAGGGATAGGACAAGGGGGAATGGCTTTAAAGCAAAAGAGGAAAGATTTAGATGAAATGAGATGAGAGGAGATTCAGAAGAAATTTGTCACTATGAAGGTGGTGAGGCACTGGCACAGGTTGCCCAGAGAAGCTTTGGCTGCCCCATCCCTGCCAGTGTTCAAGGCCAGGTTGGACGGGGCTTGAGCAACCTGGCCTAGTGGAAGGTGTCCCTGCTCATGGCAGGGGGGTTGGAACCAGATGATTTTTAAGGTCCCTTCCAACCCAAACCGTTCTCTGATTCTATGATTCTATGAAAGTTAGAATCCATCTGGGATAGCAGCAGGAGCAGAAATCAGGCTTTCCAGGTGGTGATGGAGGAAGACATGCATTTAGTGTTTGGAAATGTGTGCGTATACAGAAAGAAAAGTGCACACAACTACTAGGCGCCTTTATGTGAGTGGCAGAGATCCTGTAGAAGGACCTTGAACTTTTTGTGATAAAGCTTGAGTTTTACCACACAACATAGTCATCACACAGCTTTCTATCATAGTGGAGCAGTCAACCTTATAGCAAAGGTTTCATAAATGTTTGTCAAATCTTATACACTGTGTTTAAATGGAGCAGGAATTTGAACTTGGTACAGAAGAGAAGATCCATAGCAGCAATTTCCCAGGCTTTAATTTTCTTTAAAGGATTATGGATGACATAAGATGAAAAAGACATTCATGGTCTGATTTTTGAAAAACACCAGTAACTGGTATGTCGAAATGTCATGGCACAGAGAGAAATCTGTGATCTGGTTGAGAGATGACACAGTATTACAGGTCAAAGAAAGCATTCAAAGATGAGTCCAACTGCTATACAGAATTCAACTGTTAACACTCTTGTACTGAAAGCAGGAAAGACAACAGGTGCAAATGCTGTTGGTTGTGACAGCTTATTGTGCTTGCAGCAAACATACTGCAAAGACAAGAGAAGGTTAGTACCGGAACAAGCTGAAGCACATATTGTCTTGGAAGATTGTTTTTCTTCCTGTTTGAACTCATTACTTAATTTTAGATCACTAACATTGCTGGCACCCCCTCCCCAAACTGAAGGGCACAGTATACATTAGCATATCTTAAATATCACATGACTCTCCCTTGAGGACAAAACAGTTTATGAAATTGTAGTAACTGGGGTGGGGATTGAAAAAACAGAAGAGATGCAAAAAGCTCCCTTCATAAATGAGCATGTTGGAGAAACACAGCAGAGATTCTCCACAACTGTTTTTACACTTCTGTCAAAAGGGGACTATGGATAGTTGCCTGATTCATAAGCCAAGTAAACTGATTGTCTTTTAGGCTGGTATTTGTTTTACACATTAAGGACAGACTGAAAAATTTGTCTTGAATCCCTTCCCTCCTCCCCCCGCCACATCCATTATCCTTGGGCTTGTGCTTTGACCAACCTGTCCTTGACCTTTCTATTCCACTGTTGATGCCCCTCCCAACAGCCTGCAGTAAGGACAAAACATGGCATAAGCCCAACTTGCTCTGACTTTATTTTCTTAAAGCTGTTTTCCCTTATGAAGCATTTTTGTATAAAAGGATACCATATGGTTCTAGGTTAACAAATCCTTTATAGAAATACTGCTTCCTCTGTTGCTTAAATGAATAAAGATTCCTATCAGCAGTCATAAAGTGTTTCCCTATATATTAAGCAATGTGTAAAAGCTGAAGTGGTATTGGCCACCTTCCAGGCATTAGGAGAAACTCAATACTTGGTAGCTTCTATATGGAAAGAATTAAAATTAGCCTCATGCTTCTTTCTTATATATTAGGCAATTTTTCTCATGCTCTGATTATTGGCTAAAAGATACTGTTCCCATTTTCCATCTAGTAAAGTTTCCTCCTGCTGCATCCACCTACCCTAAATAAAGGCCATAAGACTTTTGTTTCAGAGATGTAATGGATTTAATACTTTTCTCATTTGGCCAATTAATTTCCATTTTTTTTCTAAGCCTTCTGCAGTGGTCTATGATTTGCATAGTAATTTAGGGGAAAAAAAATGCATCATTCTTCTCTATGTGCTTAAATTCAAAATCTGAAATGTTCTTGCTGCTCAGAGTGGCTACTGAACTTCTCTCCATCATGTTAAGTGATTGCAAAGCATGTTGCATTGCTCATTGATGGGTTAATTCATAAACTAGGGAACTATCATCCTATCAGATACTATATATTCAAGTACTGATCTATTAGTGTGTATGATGATTATACAGAATAATTCTGCCCTCAATATATGTGTTAGTGAGGATTTCAAACTCCTGTGTAATACCATGTTGATTTTTACTCCCCTTAGCACTGCTTTGAATGTTTGGGTGTAGTTTTAAATTATAACTTGATCATTTTGAAAATCTAATATTTGTAGGTGCAATGTACCTTTAGATGGTATTATTAGCAAATCTTACACAGAATATTCCTGTAATTGAAATCACCTTTTAAATGCAAACATTTTCTGCTTCGCTTGAAGTTAATTGTATTTAATTTGAAAATGATATAGAGCTTACCAAGGTTGTTTAGTAGATGGAATATATATTTTTTTCCATCTGAATTTCTG
Organism: Pezoporus occidentalis; assembly: GCF_034315485.1. Classification (NCBI taxonomy): domain Eukaryota; kingdom Metazoa; phylum Chordata; class Aves; order Psittaciformes; family Psittacidae; genus Pezoporus; species Pezoporus occidentalis. Next base: position 2,841,935 of record NW_026915158.1, on the reverse strand, counting down.
ATACGTCTGTTACTTTACACCAAAAGCTTTTAATTTCAGGAGGTCTGTAATGGATAGCTGAATATTTACATAGTTTTTATTTTCAAAGTCTCCTGGAGATCTCTCTAGTGAGCATACTCAAGCTGGCATTTCCAAAGCTACTTTGAAAGTCAGAGAACAACATCCATCTCAAATATTTTATGAAGTGATTACTTTGAATTGATAATTTAAAGAAATAACAAGGACAGCCACGGAGAATTCATTATTGTTGTTGAGTTCAGATCTGTAGGATGAAATCAGATCAGACTGGTTTGGGCTGTAAAGCAAGAGGCTCCCTGGAGAGAAACACTGGGGCTAGCCTAGGGGAAGCAAAACAACCTTTCTTCTCTGTAATGGAAGAAATAATCTGGAAAGCAAGCTTTTGGGATTGTGTTTTTCTGGGATACTATAAACTAGTGTGGTTGGCATTTTACGAGTAAAATAAAGGATGAATTTCTCAGCTTAATGAAGTTGCTCAGAAGCTACTTCTTTCTGAAATGCTACTGAATTAGGATTCACCCTAATTTTAAAAATAATTAACTATGCAAAATTTAATTAACAATGGATTCTAATAAAAACTGTCACAGGAGAAGAACTTGTTGAAATTTTGAGTGTAAGCAATATTTGTCACTTCAAATCAGGGTTAAAAAAAAAAAAGCCAGGGAGGGGTTAACGGATTTTTCTTTAATGGAGGAACAATACAGTTTCCAAACCAGAACAGCTGTTTCACCGTCCTATAAAGGTAGGAGTGAAATCACCTTGGAGGTGTATAAATGAATGCAAAAGATATAGGCTTCAACAGAGATATATTAGAGAAGAGGATGAGAAGTAGCAGGGCTGTTACCACTAAAGGTGAGAAAGGAGCAAAAAGCCATGCACAGAGATGGAAGATCTGGTTTCATTGTCCTGTGGAGGCATGAGGAAAGAGGGTTTAGTATATTGTTTGCAAGAGGCTTGCATTTTTGAGCATGGAAGATGCTTCCTTTGTCTGATTGTTCTTCGTATGTAAATAATATTTATTCACTAATAAAACTGGCTAGTAGAAAGTTCCATTGTGACTATTCAGAAACGCTAGTGTATGTGGGAATGACACAGTTTTCCTACAGGGGGAAAATTGTCCTTTTTTTCCCCCTGTAGGAAGCACTGGTGTGGCATAACAATATGTATTGACAAATCTGAACTGACTGCGTTCTTCGCAATTGATAAATAAACACTGGCCCTCATAAGGAGCATTTAATTGTCTAAACCTGAAATTTTGGCGAACAGTTCAGTTCAGAGGGTATTAAAATAATAAAGGCTAACTGTGGAAGTTTCTCACTTTCTTTGAAAAAACCTTCATCACTGAGAAGTAAGCCAGGAAATTCTTTGAGACTTGTTTTAAGCCTAGAGCTGCCTGGATTTTGCATTTTGTGGATAATAATACACAATAATACATAATAAATGCAGTGGGAGAGCGCTACACAAATGGCTCTTGAAAATATCACAAACAAAAAAGGCATTGTCTTGCAGTGAACAGTTAGGCACTGCTCTTACAGAGATGGTTTTGTGTCCCATTCACAGGCATAACAATTCTTGATATTCACTAATGAGAGAAAAAAATGCCCCACATTCCACCACTGTTAGAATGAGAATGGATTCCCTAGAGCTCACACAGTTTAAATAATTATTAGTGAAAATTTCATGCTTATAGCTACAAAGCCTGCAGGTAGGACTAGATACCATTTTTATGTAAACATATATTTGCTTATTTTTGCTCCTTTTTGATTAAAAAAAGAGGTTCATTCTCATAATTTGTTTGTTGGCTCTTAAGGTTTTGGATTTTTACTTGAGAATGCAATTGCCTCAATTTTTGAGACTGACCTTGTCAATACTTATGGGCCCATTGTCACAAGTGAAATAAAAAGAAATACAGTGCTGTTCAGATTGTCCAAAGATACTTCTCTTTCTTCTGTATGTTCTGCTTTACATTACTGGGATAGTTTTACTTTATTCAATTAGTGTCTGCTCTTCCCTACCTCCTTAGGCCTGCCTGACAGTGCTACGAATTGGCACTGCATGGAGGTGAGAGGAGGGCAGCATTCATACTACCAACCCTACATTCTTTAGTCTTTCATGGTCTGCACAGATCCCATATTTACAACTATCCTTCTTTTTCTCTACATCCTGCATCTCTACAATGCCTCTTTTCTTGTTGAAGATGGTATGGCTTCTCTGCCACACTTACAACAAGAGAGGTCTCCTGTTGAGAGACGGACATTTTTAAAGCACTCTGTATTGTTTGTAGGTGTTCTGAGAGCGGATAAGAAAATTTGACCCCTTGATTTTATTGTGCCTTTCATTCTGATGTATTTACTTTTTGCTTAATCTATAATAATAGTGATTTGACCATATGCCTAGAAGCAGATACATGTAAATGAAAGACTGTGTCTGACCACAGAAGCCAGATTTTTCCACATCCAGCCATTTCTTTGGAGGAAGTAAGAAAGATGCGCAAGGATTTTGGCAGACTTGCAGTGAAAGGAGAGAGATGAAGTTAATTCCAACTCACTAGAAGTCTGCCCTGCAGCTCCTGAAGATGTCAGGCAGGGCCATCAGATCCGCTTAATGATTTTCTTGTGTGTAAAGTAGGTTACTTTAGCAAGCTGGGGCACAAAGGATGATGGCTGGAGAACTGATTCACAGGATCATAGAACCCTGCTTTAAGATGGAAATATGCATCAGAAGAGTGGAGCACAAGACTTGGAGTGCTAACACTCAACTATTTGGCTTGAATTTGCCTCCTGAAGTCTGTCTGACCTGTATATATCATCTTTATTGCCTTGGTCAGTCTGAAGTGAAACAAAATGCCATTGTTATTTAAGTAACAGCAGAAGAACAGTTATTGGTAGACAATACTGCAAATACTGTGTATAAAGACAAATTTCAGGTTCCAGCATTTTTGAATTTTCTGATTATTTGTAAAAGTAAAATTATTTTTAATAATATTATAAAAGTATTTATTCATGCTGTCATACCAGAAGTACTTTTCTTTCTGGTGGGTACATATTTTTATAAATGAGAATGCCATTTGGCATTGCATCATGCTATCACAGTGCATTTCAAATGCAAACAAAAATTATTCATCAGAATTGAAATCTAAATCAGGAAATACAAAATAATCCATAAATTCTTCAGAAGTATTTCTGGCTTTGAATTTCCATGGTTACTGCAACCAAATATGTTTTGAATTTTGTTGAAGTGGGTGCATACCTGCTAATTGGGCCAGTGATTCAAGTCTGACAAGTTTGCTAGTTATGCACTCTTCACTTTATTCACATCAAGAGTGCCAGCAACAGGCTACTGACATTTGTTATTTGACAAAAGAAAACTCTCTCAAATAAATGCAGATTGTGTAAAGATGACTTTCTTGAAGAGCCAAACAAAAAATAGCAGTGAATATTGCACATGCAAACTATCTCCCTTATATCTGACTTGCAAATCATTTAAATAAATAGTAGGCACAAACAGCAGACACTGTGTTTTCGACATTTTCCTAATTCCTTCTGCTTAGGGCTCCACACATTCCGAAGCGGTTTCTACCCCTACTTGTAATATGACAATATGACTATTTTCTTATATTTCCAGTTTACCAGGTAAGAAGACACTAAAGTATTTCTCACCCTAGTGTGCTAATTCTTGCTCAACCATGGAGTAGTCAGAATAGATAGATACAACATGATATGCATGAAAAACTTCCAGTCCCTTTGTGTTAAACTTAAGGCTTTTGAGATATAGGCATTTGGGCAGATTTTTTTCCAGGGAAATTACCTTTGGTTTTGAAGGTTTGTATTTTAAAGTTTCTGGAGTAACTTGAGGAAATTAGGTATTTCTGTATCTTTACATAAATTTTCAGGCTCTTCAGAAATTTTTTGCAGTATTTTACTTAAATTGGCTACTGTATCTTGATCTAAGAAAGGTCTGTGGTAAATGACAGGCTAAGTGGTTAGGTCATGGTTGCATTTGTCACTTTGAAAATGAACCCTGAAACACCGTGTTTTATTACAGTGGTTCTTAAATAATAACAAATAAATGTTGTGTACCTTTGCCTAAATGCCAGCAAATGGACTCAGTTCTATTAGAATTTCATTGACATTCAGTCTGTGGCTTCATGTTGGTCAAAGCCAATTACGGTCCCAGCTGCCAAGCCTTGCTCCTAAAATCCTATTATTCCTTAGCTGTCAGGCAACTGGAGTGCAAGTATTGTAAAAAACTTTACTTTTGGTTAATCTGAATTCCAGACTGTGGATATATTTCATCATCCCCCAAAAACTTACGCTGAAGCACAACATTTGTGCAAGGTACTTGTCCTGGGTTGGGGCAATCCCAAGCACAAATACAGGCCGGAAGAAGAATGGACTGAAAGTAGCCCTGAGAACAAGGACTTGGAGGTGTTTCTTGATGAGAAGCTAAACATCAGCCAGCAGTGTGTGCTCGTAGCCCAGAAAGCCAACCGTATCCTGGGCTGCACCAAAGTGACCATCAGGTCAAAGGAGGTGATCCTGTCCCTCTGCTCTGCTCTTGAGAGACCTCACCTGCAGTAGTGTGTTCAACTCTGGGATTTTCAGCACAAGAGGGACGTGGACCTGCTCAACTAAGTCCAGAGAAGGCCATGATCAGAGGGCTGGAGCATCTCTCCTGCCAAGACAGGCTGAAAGAGCTGTGGCTGTTCAGAATGGAGAAGGTTCTGGGGAGACCTTAGAGCAGCTTCCAGTGCTGAAGAAATCTGGATTTTTCACAAGGGCATGTAGTAACACAACAAGGGGGAATGGCTTTAAACTGACGGGAGATTTAGGCACAATAAATTCTTCACTATGACAGTGGTAAGAGACTGGCACAGCGTGCCCAGAGGACTTGTGGCTGCCCCATCCCTGGCAGTGTTCAAGGCCAGGTTGGATGGGGCTTTGAGCAAACTGGTCTAGTGGAAGGTGTTCCTGCCCATGGCAAGGGGCTGGAACTGGATGAGCTTTAAGGTCCCTTCCAACCCCAACTATTCTATTATTTGCCTCAGTGCAGTTTCTCACCTGGGCACTAACAGCTAGAAGCAACTGGCTCCAGACATCTCCTGCCATTAGGCAGTTCCTGCTTTCTTCCTCAGCATCATTCTTGTGGGTAATAGCATCATCTCCTCTTTTCCAGCCTCGACTCCTTCAGACTGTTTCTGCCATTTTCTTTGCATCTGAACTGCTCCCTATTGACCCTTCTGCTCTGAAATATGTAAATGCTGCTTTTCTTTTTAGAAACGAACTCAACAGCATAATTTGCAGATAGTCCCTAACGGGACTTGTGCAAAACGACAACCAAACCCTAGCGTTTTTAATCTCCGCATCCCACCCAACAGGAGACTCTGCCATGCCGCTACCCACCGGCCCGGGCGCTGCCGTGAGGTACCCCGCTGCCCCCCGCGCCGGGAAAGGATGTCCCGCCTCCAGCTCCTCTCTTGATTGGCCGAACGCCTTGCTGGCGCACTGGGGGCTGAGTCGCGAATTGGCCGAGTTTCCCGTGTCTCCAGTACCGAGGGAGAGAGGGAGGGAGCGGCGGGCGGCTCTGCCGGCGGAGGAGCGGGTGGGGGGGCGGGCGGGCTAGGGAAGGAGGGGGGAGGATTAACCGGGACCGAGCGGGTAGCGGTACGGTACAGCGAAGCGAGAAGCGGGGAGCTGCCGCCGCCGCCGTTGTCGCGGCTGGCCGGTGAGTACGAGGGAGCTTGGCGGTGGTGGGGGGCGGACGCGCTTTCCCCTCCTCCCCGCCCCGTGGAGCTGGCCGCAGTAGGGGGCAGGGTGGCCCCTGCCTAGCGGGGCCTTCCGCCGCCCCGCGTTATCGCCGCGGCCGGGGGCCGTGAGGGGCGGTGACAGCGAAGCGGGAGGGAGGGAGGGAGGGAGGGAGGGAGGGAGGGCGAGGGTTGCGCCTGGGAGAGAGGGCTGCCTGTGGCGAGGGAGAGCCCCGCGGCCTCGCCTGCTGCCGGAGAGGAGGGGGTGCGGGTGCCCCTGGTAATCGCTTTATGTTGGCCTGCGGTTTGCGTAATCTGCGATCAATTATTTATTTCATGCACCAGTTACGGGTCTGAGGGACAGCGTTAGGCCTCTGATGTAGCTGAGCGCAGCGGAAGGGAGGCTTCCTTCCATGGGTGGTACAGGGAAGGGAAGTGGAGGGGTATTTTTGGGGTTTAAATAGTGTTCTTAATGTATGTTCCTCTCCCTGTGGGATTTCGGGGGATATGATCGAGGGAGGGCCTTATTAACGATACATTCGTGAAGATCAAGTGGAAGACACCCTAGTCTGAGCAAAAATAACCTTGCGTGTTTTATTTCATGTGCTAGATTGGTATTTTTCTTATCCTGTGGCAGGTTGGGCTGCTCAGCCAGCCTGGAGAGAAGGCTGGAGAAAGAAACATGTCTTCTGAACCTTTTTGTCTGGCTGCTCAAGCAAGGTTTGACTCCAAATGGTTGAAGACAGACTTACAGGTAAGGGGTTATATAGTTGTGTTGCATTGTGACCTTTCAGGTGCAGATCAAGGATACTTTTAGTCCAAGTAACTGACAGACAGAAAACAGCAGCATTGTTGTTGAGATAGATGTGTAGGGTTGTTTTTTTGTTTTTTTGTTTTATTTTCAGTATGCTGATTTAGAGCTGATATTGCAGAAACACTAACTTATTTTTTGCTGCAAACAGCTTTATATTGTAAGGCCTGCCCCTTCTGCTTAGAAACAAGCTGGACTATCTTTGCAGAGTGTCAAGGCATGTAGTTGAATATGTAGCATTGCTGCTAGATCTATAAATCCTTCATTTATGCTGTTGCTAAACTTCTTTACTGCATATGGGCTAGCAGCTTTAATGCACTAGACAACTGAAACAGGAGATGATGGAAATCAATTTATAATTTGAAGAATTCAGATTAGGTTTTATTGTAGAGTTGTTCATATAATGGGTATAGGCTTCCTTTACATTTTGTCCTTTTTGAAGGGGGTTAATTTTTTGTCAGAGATACATGGTTGAAATGTACCTGATCTTTGAAATGTGATGGTGTTTGGTGAAAGTTTTTTGACTTAAAAGATGGTCTGTTCAGGTATCAAAGTTGTGTGGTACAGGTATGATCATGCTATTATTTCTCCCGATTCAGGTTTGAAAATGAAATGGAAAGTATGAAGAAGTAGAGAGGTTTGGGTCAGATATGTTTGTTTCAGATGAAATGGGTAACTAGAGTTAAGTCCTTGTCTTATCGGTCTTCTTCCTACTTCCAGGATAGGTTGCATATAGAAACTTTACTTTGTATTCAAAATTCAAATACTTTGTATTCAAACACCTTTCCAAGTTCCTGCTCAAAACTTTGAAATTCTTGTTTGGATGGGCCAGCCAATGCTATCGTTTTGTTACAGATTAATAATAATAAAACATTTAAAAAAATTACGTCCTGAGTGACTTTACTCTGGATTACATGCTGATTACATGTTGAGTTCAGCTGTTCTTCTGGTTAGGCAAGGGTTTTTGTCCTCATGCAGTTGTAATTCAGAAGCAGCTTTTCTCCAGTATTTTACATCAAACAAGCTGAATCATAATCAGAAGTGGCAGATACAGGCTTAGAGGCTATATTATTTAGTAGGTCTTGTAAATGGTATAAAATGACAGGTAGTGCTCTTGGTTTGGTTAGAATAGTTCTATTTTCATCTTTTATTCTTACCAAAGTAAAAATTTTGATCCAACGTTGGCTATTTTGGCTAATGTGATAAACACAATGGAAACCAAGTTGAAACATAGTAAGAGATACAGAAATATATTTGTGTTCCCTGAAGGCTGGCTTCTAGATTACAAATATGTTGCTTCACTGATTGTAGAATAGAGAAAAAATTTAGCTTTAAAAGCGGCAATCTTTGTTTGTAGCAGCTGCTGATTATGCATTGCCTATTTTTTTTCTCTTTTAAATAGGGTGAAAAATGTGACCATGTGATTTGTTGGATTTTTCCTGTCATTTGTAGTGCCTTTTTTCTACATCTCTTTTTCTGTTTATGTAAACTCTTGACAGGAGGCTTTCAGTTGCCATCCATTCTTTAAGGATTATTTTCAGCTGAGTGTGTATAAATGCAGTGAAATATTTGTCTTTTATGAGACTGTTGTTTAGTTAATGTGTTGTAATAATTCCTTTTAATAATAAAAATCTTAATTTGTAACAAATTTCTATGAATAAGCTCTAAGTAGGAGTACTTTACAAGTAATAACAAGCTAGACTCTAATTGCAGGGGCACTCCCTTTGTTTTCTTCCAATCATGATGTAGTCAAAATGATGAGACTAATGAAATAAGAGAACAGTAATCATTTGTGATCTGCTGGACGCAAACATCACTTCTGTGGAATCTGAAGAGTAGCCAGGCCTCCTGGGTATAATATAATTTTCGCATTAGGGTAACTGTTTTTGGTATGACACAGGTCCTTACCACAGAACTCTACTTGGATGTATGTGTTCAGTATTTTAAACAACATATATATGAATCTTGAATTACTCTTTTTTAATTTATGAAATGGCAGATATTATCTGTCAAGTAAAGAGGTTTTGGGCTCTGGGGAATTTTTCTATTGGTTGATTGACTACTTTAGCTGCTGGTTGACTAGTGTGACCTAGCTACGTGTGAAATTTCTTTGTAGGTATAAATCCTCTCTCTTAATCCTTGAAGTTTTATGTGTACTGAATATACCGATTTCCTACAGTGTATGTTTTTACCAGCTAACTGTAGAAGGGCTTTATTGCTGTTCAAGAGACTGTCAACAGGAATTGAAAAGATGAGCACAGTACCTAAGAGAGGTTTAAAGAAAGACGTGTTAATTTATGTGAATCAAGCTGACTACAAATTAGGGTTTGGAATCAGACCCTGAAACTCATCATATTGCAGCTAGATCCTTAAATTTTCACTGTACTGCAGTGCAAGAGTGGGTAGGTAAAAGTCCTTGGATGACCAGAATTGCACTGGGGAATTCTTACCTTAGGAGATGTACAAAGATTGATTAGTCTTTAAAACCAACTTTTTGGGTTTTAAATGTTCTTTGTTCTGCACAATGTAGGGAGTATAGCTAGAATTATATATAAGTAAAGTGTTTCATTTGATGGGCTAGCAGTTGCCCTTCTTTTTTTGGTCACTGTTGCCAGAGAGTTTGCTCTTCAGAATTGATGGCTGTGGCAGTTATTGTGGATTAAGCCAATGAAATCTCTCTGAAAATCATGGGATTCTTTTTTGCTTTAGCACAAGACAATGTTACATTAATAATGTAATATATGGTATTATATTACTATGTGCATTAATAAGTCTGTAATATAGTGGTATTAGTATAGTAAGAAAAGAATGGCATGTGGATTAAAGCATGGATTGTGTTTAATCACCTGCATGCGTCACTGTTCCAGCTGGCAACCAGGCCAAATTTAAATGTTCTTACTCAGTTTTGGGATGTTGCTCTTCAGAGACAAAGCTAGCGTGATGTAGCATATTGTTATTATTCTTAAGACAATATCAAAGACACAAGCCCTTTTGTAATAGCAGTCAGCTTCTAGCTTGCAGAATTAATTGATGTGGAATGTTAATGGAACTTTATCGTAACAATGTATTTCTTACTTACATAAATTTATCTGAAAGTAATCAAATTATTATAGGAAGCCAAAATGGTTTGCAAAGACCCAAGTGGACACCATAACTATGCCATGTCTTTTTATTAACTTCGTAATTATTAACCTAGTATTGTATGATTTAAGCTGCTAGTGTAATTTTTAACTGAGAAGTAATTGCTTTATTAAAAATCTAAATTTCCTGGAGCAAAATTAAGATATATAAAGTTATCTGAAAAAAACCCACAAACTGTTACAGCTGCTGAAAAATAAGAGTAATTCAGCTCAATATGAAGTAACATCAGTTAGTACAACATATAGCATGTGTAACATCTCCCATTAATAAAATAATCCTATGGAGTTATGAAACAGGTGAATTTTAGTGCAGGCCCTTTTTTCACAGGTCATATTTAATGTAGTTAGAAAGGTTAGTGTATCACTTAAATTTCTAGTTTATTGTTTTTAGATTTGAATTAGCATATTTAAAAACACCTACCTATTTATGTCTATTACTGGTAGAAACCACATTTATAGAGAAAGCTTTTGTGTAATGGGAGATCATGTTTTAATGGCTGTTTCTGGGGAAGACATCCTTTTTTTAAAAAAAAAGGAAAGCATGAAGAATACACAAATCCTTCAGGAAGGGAAGATTAAAGTTGTTCACTTAAACCTAGATACCCACTTTGCTGAGTCAAACTGTGCTTAAAATAATTCCGGTTCAGTAGATGTATTGTCCTACTAATTTAGAATTTTATGCAGAGAATTTTAATCAGCAACGTCTGAATAACAAAAAACGAGATTTGCTGTCAGTTAATGGAATGCATGTGCGCATTCAAATGGTGTTTAATTAGTTTGCCTATTCTAGATCCTGCAGGGAGCTGTGTTATGCTTACTAGCAGGAGTTAGAGTGAAAAACTTTCATTTTCCTGCAATGTGGAAAAAAACTTTAGGCAACAGTCAAGGTGCCTGCAAGAGAAATATGATGCATTCTCATCAGTTTTAATTGAGTTCATGGTTGGCAGGCTATTTCTGTCTTTTCTTTTTTTTTTTTTGTTAAGCTTTTTAAAATGAAACACCCACCTGTAGGAGTTACATTGGTGTGAAATCGTTTTACCTTCCATTCAAAGTTACATTTGACGTTTTAATTTTAATGGAAATTCCACTCTTCTGGCATCTAGATCACTGTATTTGCTTTTAAGAAGATAATGTGAATAAATGCTGTCTTGCCTATTAGAAGAAGTTAGTGAAAGTTGCTTTCTCTGGTTCATTGATTTCCTGTTAATTTTCTTCTTAATTAGGCTTTCTGATAAAAAATTGAAGGGCTTGTGTGGAAGTTCTTGTAGCAAACTGCAAATGAGAATTCCTACATTTCTAAAGGAAGTGAAGTTTACAATAGAGATATTTTTCAATTATTTAAAAAGAAAGTAATGCTGTTCCTCCAAAATAGTGATTTCCAGAAGGAGGGGTGAGGACCATATGTGGAGTAAATTATGCAACTATTTGGGCTCAGACAGAACTACTGTTCTGCAAATGGAGAAAGAGAATTTCTCTTCTAAGTTGGATGGAATTGCATAGTTTTTCTTTGTGTATGACCATTAACTGTTAGTAGACTTTGGAAGCAAGTGGAAGACCGGTAGACTGTTATTATAGAGACCTTGGTAGCTTAACCTAAAATCCGTTGAAGTAATGTGGGGCTGCTGAACTTTTCTGTCTTTGCTATCAGAGTTTTAGAGCAATATGTTTAGATCTAATGATGTTTTACTGTGCTTCGCCTAAGTGCGATAAGCAGATGTGGTTCAGGGCATGTTCAGCAGGGAAGGAAGGAAGCAGGATGAAATGCTGAAGAAGACAACAATGAAAAAGGATACACAAGCTGAATGGATTCAAAAAAGCAAAACCAATAGAGGGACTTGTGAAAAGATTGTTCTGTGATTTTCTTCACTAAAAAATCACTGGCTGATTTTTTTTTTTTTTTTTTAATCTATTTCTAAAGTAAAATGTTTTCATGTAGTCTTAAATACAGCCAGTGTCTAATGTAGAAGTAACCAAATGGAAGAACAGATACTCTCTTCCCCAACCACCCTGGCAATTTTGAGGTGAAGATTCTTTAAGTAGCTTGTATTTCAAATCCATATTGACATTTTATGATTATGAAGTCACTTTCTTGAACTCCCAGTGCAGTTATATGATCAGGAATTCTACCTGGTCAGTCCTTGTCCTTTTGTGCTATTTCCTTTTCTTGGCTTCATTTTTCTTGAGCTCAGGTTAACTTTTATGGAGTCTTCTGTGCTTTCTGCAGAAAAGCATATGAACAAAATCTCAGATGCTGAATATTCTTAAAATAGTTTATTAAAAGCAAAATTGCAGTGCTGCTTTTAGAATTCTCAGAAACTTAACTGGTTATGGTTGCAGGATTTACTTTTTTTCACGTGTAAGGAAATGTTAATGCCAGTGTCTTATTCTCTATATTTGATGGGAATGGACGGGAATTTCACTGCAAGCCCTTTTGGAAGATGGCAGCAGGATATGGCAGCAACCAGACTAGGTATCCCTTTGACTTAAATGTTGTACCAGACCGAATAAATTACAGTTTAACTGCAGCGATCAGATTAGCAAAAGATTACATTGAGGGCTGCCCTGTTTACAATACAGTATAAGTCTGCTTAGATCCTTGCTTTTTTGGCTTGGGAGAAGCAAGCAGGGCTGAGGTCTATGTGGGAAGTATGAATGTGGGGGGGGTACGTGCTTTACAAGCACAGAAATCAAGATGTCGTCTGGGGGTGAGAACATGTAACAGATGATGGAAGACTTTTTGGGGTTTGTGAAGGTGAGGTGCATTGGAGATGAGGGTATGTGGCTGTGGTCTTATCTGAGAGGAGGTCAGGAGACATCATGGGAAGAGCAAGGGAGATTTTGGGCATGGAGAATGACACTTGATTTGGTGGAACCTGAATACAGGTCAAGGTTGTAAGGTGGTGAGCAGTGCTGATGGAGCATAGAGCTGCTGTTGTCTCAGTCTTGGGAAGGCAACGTATAGGTTGTGAGACTGGGAGGGACTTGAATCCTTGTGAGTTTTTTACCGAGTGTACATTTCTGGCACTGTTGCCGGTTTCAAAAGTTCAATGGAAACTCAATTATTCTTAATTTGTTAACTTATTGAGTTTGCCAAGTTCATCTCCTTAAACATTCAGAAATGAAATTACTAAGTTATTAGGGGGAAGGATGTCCATATAAATCAGACAATCTAATGGGAGAGTGCTAGTACACGTAGGTGCTCTTGTACTTGCAACCCCAGTATGTCAGAAATAATGAAGACACCAAATGTGTTTTTCTTTTCTTGCACTGCACCATCGACTGCCTTGTGAACTTTCTTCAAAGAACTGAGTGGAAGAAGAGTCACATTTGTTTTTGCAAATAGAAACCAGAGCGATGTTTTCCAAATTTGTTTTGAGCAAAGTTGAGTCTTCTGTTGCAGCACTTGGATGTGTTGACAGACTCTTTGCAAATGACTGAATGCAGGAAGAGTTGGTGGTAGCAAAAGAAGGAAGTAATATGTGCTTATGCTGCCTAAGATAGTCTTAAAACACTGTAGAAAGAAAGAAAAGCATGATTGTCTAGTCAAAGCAGATATTTGACTTATCTGCCATACAGTTATCTTCAGCTGCTGGTTTTACAGAATAACAAATGGTTGAGGTCAGAAGGTACCTCTGAAGGTCATCTGGTTTAATCCCCCTGCTGAAGCAGATTCACTTAGAGACAGTTGTCCAGGACTGTGTCTGAATGGCTTTTTAATATTTTTGAAAATGAAGACTCCACAGCCTCCCTGGGCAGCCTGTGCCACAGCTCTGGCACCCTCACAGTGAGGAAGTGTTTCCTGTTCAGAGGGGACGTCTTACGTTTCAGCTTATGCCCGTTGCCTATGATGCCACTGGACACCACTAAAAAAAGCCTGGCTCCATCTTTTTTATACCTTCCCTTTTGATATTTATATACAGTGATGAGTTCCCCCCCAAGCTTTCTCTTCTCCAGGCTAAACAGTCCCAGCTCTCTCAGCCTTTCCTCATAGGAGAGATGCTCGAGTCCCTTAATCATCTTTGTGGTCCTTTGTTGCACTCTCTCCAGTATGCCTATGTCTCGCTCATACAGGGGAGCCCAGAACCGGACCCAGTACTCCAGATGTGGCCTCACTAAAGATGAGTAGAGAGGAAGGATTGCCTCCCTCAGCCTGCTGGCAACATTTCTTCTAATGCGGCCTGAGAACCCGTTAACCTTTTTCATGCCAAGAGCAAATTGGTGGCTCATGTTCAACTTGGTGCCCACCAGAACTCCCAAGGTGTTTACTGCAAAGCTGCTTTCCAGCTGGGTTACCCTCAGCACTTGTTTTGGTGCCTGGGGTTGTTCTCCCCATGTGCAGGATTGTTCAACTTCTCCTTGTTGAACTTCATGAGGTTCCTGTCACCCCATTTCTCTAGGCTGTCAAGATCCCTCTGGATGGCAGCATGACTCTAGTGTATCAACCACTCCTCCCTGTTTCTGTTGGTTAAGTGAAATATTTTCCTCTACGGAGTTGTGAAGCTTCTATTACGGTTATAGAATTTTAGGGTCATCAAAATAAAATTGCTGGAATCATTTATCATTTAAAACTTCAGACTTTTCTTTCACTTGAGTATTGTAGTGGTGATTCACTGTTTAATATGTCTGCTCAATGTAAGGTAGATTAATAGTGAACTTGTTACAGTTAGAATCGAGTTGCACTCAGTTATGGCAGGAGTTGATTGTAAATACTGTTTCTTAATTGTCCTTTCAGTGGGTTGCTTTGATTATTGCTACACATAGTTTCTTTACTTTCAACATGTCTCCTTTTCTCCCTCCCCAACACATATACTACTGTCAAAATGTTAACTGCAACATGAAGAAAAGCTGCTTGTTTATCTGAAGGCTGCTCATGCTGTAAGCTTCCACATGAGGTATCTGGAGAAGGAGGAGGAACTCCCTCCAACCTACGATCTTGGTGGTTGCTCTATCTTTATGCAACATACCAAGAAAATTACTTTGATAAGAATTTGAACACAAACCCAAGGCAGAAAAAAATTTGTTTACTTTTTCAGTTCTCAGCTGTTTGAAAGACTTGAGTAAACTTTGTGCTATGTGAAAGGATTAGAGGTTAAAACCAAGAATATAATTGTTGATTCTGCTTTACAGCAATGCTTGCAAAAGTAGTAAGTTTTCTGAAATAAGCACTGCTGCATTATGAAGAACCTTGAATTCATAGCCTGCAGGCCTTGAAATTGTGAACTTAAAGGCTGTGCCAATATTTTTTTGATACAAATATGATCTGAGAATGTAAAATAAAATGTTTGAAAAGATTATTGGACAAATATCTTAATTATATGAAAACCAGGATTTATTGTGCAACCCATCTGGAGGGTTGCCTCCCTCATTCTTTTTCAAGCTTGTATTTTAGCATATGTTGGCATTCAACAGGTGAATGTTTGAAAAAAAAAAAAAGTAATGTATCACATATGAACCCAGCATAGTGGAACAGTTGTGTTTAGCTATTTTTGTAAGAAAAAAAAAATCGTGAAAAGTAAATTTTTTTTTATCACCCTGAGATTGGGAAATAGCAAGTGACAAGTACCTACAATGTGTTAGCTCTTATTTTATGCTGAAAGAAAAACAATTGGAATCACTAATATGTTTTGGAGTAAATTTCTGAAGTATGCAATGTGAAGTCAAACTATGATAATCTGGTGTGTTACAGTGATGTCAAAATTGTCTGTAATTCCTCCGGTTAACTGAGATTAGCTAGATCAGCAAAGGACTTCCTAGTGATTGTGACTCTTAAAACCTGTAATCCTTAATCATTAAATATCTTTAGGAAATAGATCAAAATAAACTATAAGCAGACTTCTGCATATAATGATAAATATCTTACAGCAGTTGTGCAAGTAGTATCTTTGTATTACCCCTCAGTTAAAACACTTTGTTTTTGAATGCTAGTTGCATAACACAAAGATGCTTTTGAATGAGCTTTCAGCAGGTTTTTGTTTTGTTTTGTTGTTTTTTTTTTTTTTTTTTTTTTTTAAATGTCTCTGCTACACCACTTTGGTATGCTAAAGGTATTCTCTTTTTCAATTTCATGTGTTCCCCTCCTTCCTTACGCGATATGGTTGAAAATTACAGCATGATTATTACGGAATTTGCTTGGGATGTTGATACTTGTTTTGCAGCATTTTGTAAAGTGGAGAACAGCATCAGTAGAAGACAAGTTATCCTGGTTGTTAGGATCCTTCAAGAGAGATAAAAATTCATAAGTAATTCGGAGAAGTCATGTTGCGGCCTGTGGTTTTGTGAGCTATTCCTGCTATTTATTCTGTCGTGTTTGTCCTGTTGCACACATAGCATATTGGGAAGTGACCGGGGCAGGGGCGGCTCCTTTCTCTTCCCCCAGGTTTTAGTCTTGATTGGTTGCATAGTTTGGTTCTGCATGCAACAGGAGGTGTTGTAGCAGCTGGAAGGAAGAGGAATGTCTGTGAGAGATACTTTACACAGCAGGACCAGCTTGAACTGATGAAAATATGTTTATGAATCTGTGCCTTGATGTCATATGTTCTGGTTGATTGCCCAGCTCTACAGTTGCTGGCTGTGAGAGGGGACTGTATTGACTTTCTTAACACTTCCTTATATAAAGTTTTGTGACTTTATATAGCTTGACTTTGTTTGGGTGAAGGGATAAAGGGGGACACTGCCCCATGCACCTGACCATTGCATGTTATTTTGAATGTGTGGATAAAATCCATGCTTTTGATGAGAGATTTTCACTGAGAGGAAGTTCATCTTGTTGTATTTCTAAACCTGCCTGAACCTATCTAAAAGTTACTGTTTCGTGCTTTTAGTCTGAAAATAGCATAGCTAGAGAATCAGACATCTTGAAGATTATTTACAGTTGCTATCATACACCCACCTGTCATACACACACACCATGAATATATGAGTGAGGTGGTACGTGTGTTTTCTTTCTTCTGGGTCCAAATGTAAAATCCGATGTATTTTAAATGTTAGCTTGAGTTGGCTTAAGATAAAACTGTTGTGTGTAACTATATGTAATGTATTATTTTTAACAGCTCGCTTTTACACGAGATGGACTATGTGGCTTGTGGAATGAAATGGTAAAAGATGGGGAGATTGTATATCCTGGAACAGAGTTAACACAAAGTGGCGAACTACCTCCAAGAAAAGGTGTGGATTTTAAAATTATTTTTTCTTTGTTCATTTTTTTTTTGCATTGTAATGGTGAAAATGGAATTCAAATTTCATGCTGTCACAAAACTTTGGTGTATTGTCACCTATCTATACAATTTGCAGGTGTTTGTGTCTTGAATTCAATACAATTGAAACTGGTTTCTTAAAGGTGTGCAGAAGGGTAATGTCTGAGCCTTCAAATGAAGGCTTAAAGGCAGGCTTAAATTTGTTCCAGCCTTTTGAAATTAAACTTCCTAACTAGGCAGGTTGAGAGAGGCTTGGCAGTGTCCTTTTGTTTGGTATGGTTGGTGTGTATACAGTTGAAGCCTTTGTTTAAAGGAAATGGCCTGAGGAATGGGATAGAGTAGATACTGCTATTTCTAATTTTGTTTACCGTCTTCATAAAGTAACTAAAAGGTCAGCTGAAAAAACTCTCCACAGTCTCTCTGAGAGTGTAGTAGGGCTTTTTTGGGTTTCTTTTTTTTTTGTACTTGAGGGCAGCTCAAACACTACCAATCCTGCAAATGTGAGATTAATGCATCTGTTCAGAGAGGTTACTTTGATGAAGGTGGATTTTGTTTCATGATGGGCTATGCCAACATGAAACAATTCTGCTCTTGCATTTTTTCTTTCTTCCTATTGTGGTGCTTTTTTGACTCCTTATTAAACAGGGAGTTAAACTGGTGAAAAAAGGAAAAAGGTTTGTTTCCTAACCTGGCTGAAGTGGGTGGGCTCACCAAATGGTCAGATAAATTTTGTCAGTAATTTACGTGGCCCCCAAATAAAGGAGGCTCTGTCTAGGAGAAGTGTAGAAATACTGCCCTAAGCAGTGAACTGTTATTTCAGGTTCTGTTACTTCCTGAACTGTACTGCTGGATAGGCATGGTATTTCAAACCAGTAATGCTCAATTCCTTGTGGAGAGAATTTTTTTTTTTTTGTACCTGTGGTTAGTCTTCCTTAAAATCTGGGGTGGAAGGGAAGTCTTTTTGACTAGAGGAAGTTACTTCTACAGGAAAGAAGCTATAATAAATAGTTGAAAGGAAAGTGAATTATGTTATTTTTATGAAGAGTATAAGCTTTGTAGGTTATGAGTGGCTGCATGCTGCAGTAAGGACAAGGATTATGCTTCTAACTGTTTTGGAGTTAAACTTTCTTGTTTTGTCCTGCTGCTGCTGGTCCTTTTGAATATTGTTGCTGACACAGAACAAAAATATTGCTGATGTTATCAGAAAGGTTACTTCAATAGCTACTCATGAAATGAGTGGAGGTAGTGTAATATTTTTCTCTTAGGGTTAGCTAGCTTTATGGATCTTACTGGAAGGTGTCATACACTTGATGCAATGAAGGGAAGGGTTATCCCCTAAATGAAGTGTGGGAAATGCTTTCCCATTCACTGACAGCTCATGAGAAAGGCGTTGTGATGGTCATGGTGTAATGATTCAACACACTCCGCAAAAAGATAACAAACATCTGTAATAATATTTTGCTTTACAAAGAAAATTGCTGCAGTTTCCTTTTGTTTTTTTTTTTTTTTTGTTGTTGTCAGATACTTACACATTGTATTTAGAGTTGTAGCTGTGCTGATATTTGACAGAAAACTATTCTTCCAATATCTTTGTAGCTAAGTAGCCACAGATAATTGGGATTTTTGTTAGTTATGATGCTATAGTGCTGTCAGAGATTCTGCAAGTCAGTCATCTGTGACTTGACGTTCATCCATACTTGGGACTGAATAATGATGTGAATTTTTTGTTTTTAAATGCTGGATGTATGTGTGTACACATGACTTCTAAGGATCAAAAAGATATAAAGTGTAAAAGCCTGTAGGGTGCTACTGCTTTTCCGTAGAAATAAAGCATCAGTGGTACAAGCTGTGATGAGGCTTTCAAAAGCTTTCTGATGTCTGTGGTGGTGGTTGGTTGTTTTGTGTGTGGGTGTGTATTGTATTTTTGTAAATATTAAAGTTTTTTGTTTGTTTGTTTTGTTAAAGGAAGACTGCTACTTACTGTTTCCAGTAGTGTACTGTGGTGTATTGACCTTAGCCAGCTGCCTACCCAGCTTCTCACTCGCAGTCCCTCCTCAACAGGAAAAAGGGAGAAAATGAAATGGAAAAGCTTGTGCGTCAAGATAAAGCCAGGGAGATCACTTACCAGTCACTGTCATGGTCAAAATGGACTTGACTTTTGGCTATTTTTGGTCAGTGTTGATTAGGTTGTGAATTTGTTTTAGATGGGCAGTAGTGAATCATGGAACCAGAAAAATTGGTGGTCAGTTCGCACATTTGAATATGCAGCTCAAATTGAGTTTCATGAAATTAAGATCTAGAGTATTTCAGTTTGCTTCGTTGGTAGTTTTTTTCATAAATGATCTACAAATGTAATTCAAGAGGAGAGGGAAAAGTATATATAAGTAATGAAATGTATATAACTTACAGTGCTTTTATATCAAAAGCAATCTGTTTTAATCTCAACATTGAGATTTTGCCACTAAATTGACTAATTTGGAGATAAATAAGAGAGGTTGCTGTAAGTATTCCTTTTTATTCAGTCTCTTTTCAGAAGTTTTAATTTATGTCCATCCACAGTGACTGCTTTTCTTCAGTAGTGCTCTAGCTCTCTGTTGGTACTGACTGCACTGCTCACAAGAGGTACTTCATTCTTTCACTGGGTATCAGCAGTGGCAATAGGCTGGAAGAACATGCTATTGATAGCGAAAAACGTTCCTTTTCTCTCTATGAAAAATATGCAAATACCGTATTTTTTGTCACCTGTTAGCAAGAATGTTTGGTTAGGGGTAACCTCTTTTTTTTTTTCTTTGTGGCACTTGCAGAAAAACATGTTGATAAATGCGTTCAGCAGAACGTGTTTGCGTGTTTCCAAGTATCAGCTAAGGACATAGCTGTGACAGTAGTGATGTCCAAATACAGGTGCACTTGCAGCATGGCATATGATTAAAAGATAATCAGGCTGCCTTCAGGATGTTTGGATGAGATTATTGTCTTGTATACTGGAAGCTATGTACTGAAAATAGTGAAGTATTAAAAACTGTTATTTTTACTATATTTTTAAGTTACTGAACCATTACTGTAAATACAAAATCATCAGCTTCATGCCTCTATCCTGCCTTTGTTAAACACTTTGGGCTACCTCTTCTGTTCACCGTTTCCTGAAAGCTCAACCTTTGTCAGCCTAGTGCTGTTGAATCCACAAACCTCATTCCATGTTGCACCTGCAGGTAACAAAGTCCAAATGCCACAAGCAATTCCAGAGAGGCTGACAGAAACTAAATGTTTATGATAAGAGTAACAGTAACAGCATGTGAGAATTGGTTATGTTGGTTACTGTTCAGAGCACGTATGCTTGTTGTAGCAAGCAGGCATATAGGCAAAGCTCTGCTTTGAGCCTCCTTTTGAGAGAGAACTTGTTAGAAGTGTGTCGTTTAGCTCCCTCTTTTCTGCTTCCCCAACCCATGAATATTGGCTATATCCAGTGGCTCAAGCATTCAGTACTCAGCTGTGGGTTATCCTACTCTGTATAGGACAGAGAAGAGTCCTAGTTCAACCCCCTTGGACAGTTTAACTTCATAAGTATAAAATGTTGTATTGCATATTCAACAGATAATTTAAAGAATGCATTTTAAAATACAGTATACCAGGGAAGAAAAGAAACTTTATTTCCGATTAGTGTTAGGAAATTAGAATCTTCTGTCATCTGGACTTCTATACCTGGAAGCCATGGATAAACATGGCTTGCAAATGGTTAGGCATGCGTCCTTCCTTTACAAATAACTATCAGTTGAAGTTTGTATATGTGTGTATATATATTATATATATGTATATATTTATTTTATATATGTATATATATATATAAAAGCAAAGTTCTCTGACAGAAAACAGCTTACTGTTTTGTACGGCAGCTGAAATACTTCCTGGATCTGGAGCTACCAAATGCAATTTGGGAGCGGTTGTAAAATACAGCCCTTTCCAAAAGCACACACTGTGTAACTTTTTGCCTTGTTCATGGCAACATCTACTGGGAAACTGTTGCAGGATTTTTCTTTCTACTGAGGGATTCCTAGCTGTATCAGTTCATTGGCCTTTAAAAGCAGCACAAGATATTACTGTAGCAGGTGTGGGAGGCAACTATGTGGTGTCAGTTATTTTTTAAATAGAGCATGAAATGTAAGTTCCACCTTCAGTTGCTTCCTTTTTATCCTCTTGTTTATATTGGATTAGGCTATTGCTGTGCAAGATAGAGCACACTTGGAGAGCTATTGTGCTTTGGTTTGGGAGCTAACTTCTAACTGAGAATGATTACTTCAGTTGCTCTGTTTTGCCTGGCTAAGCATACCTACCTCTGCTTGGAGGTTTAAGGTTCTAAGCCAGAGCATAGTTAAAGTTCTTTAAGGGAAATGTTACGTGGTTATTTTTCCCCACCCCAACATTCAGGCTTCAGTCTAAGAAAAATGAATTTAAAACAGGTTGGCACACTGTAGCATGTTCTTGTGTGAATTGTTTTGAAAACTGTCTTATTGCTAGTTATTTTGGCCTATGCTGGCTTCAGTCAAGATGTCTTCCCCCTGCCTCTCTGTCAGAAAAATCTTTGGAGTTCCCTTTTTAAAAATCCCTTTCATTAAGTGTAACTGAGCTTCCACAAATATGATGCCTGTGTTGCTGCTTTCCATCTAGAGAGCTACAGCCTTTGTCCCTTACAGAGCAAGTGTTTGGCTTTTTGCAAGTATAGTGAAAAGTCTTTGTGGAACAATTTGACATGGGTTTTTAATGTGGTTTTTTTTTTTACATCAGCTCCTTCTTGCTTTTTCTCTCATTGCTTCTCTTTTCTGTTCATACAGACCATGAAGAAAAGAAAATCCTCCTTGTGGATTTGCATGACAAGGTTGTTTTTATACAAGTTCCCACCTGGATTGGGACCTTCTTTACTAGGCCTGAGGAGCTGGCAAAATGATTTAGTTTGTAGCCCTTTGTTACCCTTTGCTGAGGATCTGTTAAAAAATGTAGCAGGCTCTCTTACAGCTGCCTGTGAAATGTGGTGTCTTGGCCCAACACCCTTCACCCACTAAGTTAAATCCCAGACCCTGCAGAGTGTGTCTCTAGATGTGTGGGTGAGTGGAGAAACAGTGAGATTACTGTGAGAATATTCTGAACTACTGAGGCTAAGCAGGGTCCTTAGCCACTGATTTAACTCTATAATGGAATCTGTGCCTTTAATATTGTTTGCTTGTGACTTGGAATAGAAACAGCTAGATTCAGTTGCACTTTGTAGATGTGTTGTCACACTGATGACTGCTGCACTACTGGCTGTTACTTGGCATTTGAGAGAAATGGTTATGCTCTCTCTGTGATTGCCATGTACAAGTGACTTTGCTATCCCTTCCGTAACCCATAATCTTAGCTGCAGCATGCATGCTGCGGTTATGTCTCCTTTTTTACCCTGTTCTCCCTCAGTTTTCATCTGCCACCTCCTGGGCAGTAGTGTGCGTTATAGGTTAGGAAACATTGGCTTTAATTTAAAACTTGTAAAGTTAAGGCACGTTAAAAAGGTTTATTTTGAGAGGTGCTATTGTCTACAGTCTGACAAATTTTTAACAAAGAGGCAATCACTGATCTGGTTACAACCAGATTAGGCAGTCATTTTTTTTTTTTTCTTTTTTTCAGGCCAGATGGAAAGAATAGTTTAATGTTTTTGTACATTGTTGTGTTTGTTTGGTTTGAGGCAATAAGAGCCTTTTGATCTCCAAGTGGGGTCATGGTGAGTCATGTGTGCTGGGTCTGGCAACAGCTGTAAACCTCTTGGTTATTATTGTCTTCTGAAATATGCTGGTACAAATGTGTGTGTTTTGGGTGGGTGGGGTGGGACAGGAAAAAAAGACAAAATTCTAATGGACATTTGTCTTCTTGTGGCTGGGAAATTTTGTGTGTGTGCGTGTGTAGGTCTCTGTAGACTAGACTTGCAGATAGGAATAGAGTACCAGTCATTTTTACAAGCCTGTTGGAAATGGATCTAAACTCTTCATGGGCAAGTTGCAAATGAGAAATTTTTGGGGATATTTTTAGAAAAGAAGATCAAGGTGAGGAAAGGAGTTTCCATGTTGGCCCTTAATTGCAAGGCAGTCTTGTGCATTGAGCTGATGGGAGGTATGGTTATGGAGATCCATATCCCCAGTATGAATAAGGAGAGACTTCCAGCTGTGTAGTTCTACTGTGCTTAGAAAGTTGGGACTTTTCATGCAGCCCTTGATTACAGAGATAAGTGACTGTGTGTTCTCTCTCTTTATGATAGTAATCTCAAAAATGTTGAAATGATCTTTTGTTGGTTGGGCAGAAAGTGATGGTATTATTTTCTTTACTTGCTGATAATGTTACAGATGTTGAAACTGTTGTAATAAGATGTTAGATAATGTTACAGATATTGAAATATGGCTGCATAAAATTAGTGTAAATGTCAGTATATACCTCCTTGTTTTTGAAATTAAGGCAGTTGCCCTCTTTTTCTGTGTTGGAAATGGAATATGAAAACAAAGAGTGCAGAAATGCAGATAAGTTGAGAACAAAATCTTACTTAAAGTTCATCCTTTGAAAGTGCATCCTTTGTGACACTGTGTATTGCAAATCCTTTGCAAATCTTCCATGATGATATTGATATTAAATGTTCATCCTCCCTTGGAGGTTACAGCAGTGACTTCTGGATTATAAGGTCACTGTCTTATGAAACGTAACATGAGACCTAGCACCTTTGACAGTTAACATGGTAAAATACTACTTCTCCACACCCTGTACTCTTAATGATAGACAATATTGCTGTAAACTTGTGGGCCGAACGTTTCACCTGTACATTTCTAACCTACAACTAAATTCAAGGAGGAACTAGCTTAACTGGTCTTTTTTCTTTTTTTTTTTTTCTTTCTTTTTCTCTTTAGATGATAGTACTGAATGCCAAACTGCATCAAAGAAAGAAGAGCAAAACGACAAAGAAAAGAAAGATGAAGAAGAGGCTCCACTGCCCACTTACAGGGCCAAATCAATTGTTGAGAGTTGGGTTTGGGGCAAACAACCAGGTATTGCAGTTGTTTCAGTTATTCTCACTGAAGCACTATGTATTCTATATAGATCACTACTTTTGTATCATCAAGAAGTAACTGGGTCACGTATACTTGCTGACAGATGCATCTGTTAGTGGAGTAAGTTGGATAAGTAGTTAACTGTGATTGAAGTTAAACATTTACTGTAATTACTTTCAGATTTCATTAGGCTTATGACTTGAGTCAATTTCTACCTTTCATCCTGCTTGAAGGAATGGTACACTGATTTGGAACAAATGCAGTCATATGGTGAAATGTTATGATGTCTTCAGAATATTTCTTTTCAGTTGCTGAGACTAAATTGCTTAGTTTCTGAAGCCTGAATTTTCTGCAAGCAGTAGAGGTTTAATAGGTGATAGATCTTTTTGATTTCATGGTCTGGTAGCTTAGTTTGAGTGAATCATGGGAGGAAGGTTAAAATGGTTAATTCAATTAACTCTTTGTACTGACCTTTGCTGACAGTAGTATCATGTGTGATGGCAGTGGAAAAATGGTTTGTGTTCATGTCTTCATATCTATGAAATACTGATTTTGATACTGAAGCCAGTTGAACTTCATGACTGTTTATTACTGCAGAGCAGCAATTCGTTGTCTGCCATTGTCCGTGTTAGAAATAGCAGAGAAGCTTCACTTCAGTGGTTTGTTTTACAGTTCTGGTGCATGACATTGCTCTATTCAGCTGTTGGCATGTGCAAACTTTGAAGACATCAGTTGTGCCCCTTTTCCTTTCCCTTCACCCAGAACCTCTTGAAGATCCCTGGAAAAAGTATTGTCTCTTCAGTGCCAGAATCTGCATCTGTGTAGCCCCTTTTGCTAGGGAAGCTGTTTGTATCTGTTGAGCCACAGGTCAGCTGCCAGTCTTCTGTCCTCTGCTCTGTGCCAGCCAGCTTGCTCCCTTTTCTTAAGGACAGGAGGACAGATGGGCTTGCTGTCACTCTAGACAGAATTTTGCAGCGTAGGAAGAATGAAAAGAATTGCCATTACAGTGGCAGGAGGAGTGAGAATTGAATATGTTGAAGAGATGTAAGCTGAAGGTCACTTTGTTTTGTGTTTTTATTCAGTGTTTGTTGCTGAAGAGTAAAATAAATCTAACAAATATAAATCTAAATGGTGAGTATCTTACCAAATTTCTTCCAGCTGACCAAGATGCTGGGGACAGGAGCTGGCTTTTAAGCTCACCCTTCAATTATTTCTTAAAAATTGAAAAAACAGTTTTATAAAAAAAAAAAAAAGATGTATGTGTGTTTGAAGTTTTCAAAAGAAATAACTTATTCCCTTGTGTTTATTTTTAATGCCTATATATAGTGTGGTTTATTAGTGCACAAATAGATAATTATTATAGAAATAACTTATAAAGACTTTGTCTAATAGATTTGTATTCCTTGGTCCTCATTACCATTTCTTCTTGAAGTTTGCATCACCTAGCTGTGACATATGAATCCTTAACACTATGAACACACAGTTTATTTATAGAAATGTTACAGGTATCTTTTGTACATGATTGTAAGTAACTTTTGTATTTGTCAGAGAGATGGCTAACAGTTGCTATTGAGCCACTTTAGCTTTTGTGGCTTGGTAATTAATTAAAGATAAATACAGGTAATCAATTTGGATACTTGACATGTTTCATAATATGTGGAAAACAGTTTTAAGCTTTTCTTTTGTCATCCTACATAAAAATAAAATGAACCTTTGAACATTTGCCTGTCAAAAGCAGGAAGGAAATTTTGAAAAGAATTGTTTCTTAAATATATTGCTGCTGATCAAGTAAGAATTAAAGACTTACTCTGTTTTCATTAGTGTTTTACATATCTTTACAAGTAAGGTATAATTTGGAGTTATTTTATAAAAAGAACTGAAGAGATGTCTGAAGTCTGTGCTTCAGGTCAATTCCCTGAACTATTTCTACAGTTTTAATGATTTACAGTCTTACATTGTGAGATTAGTGTGTAGATATTAGACAGTATGTATTTATGTTTTAGAAGTGCTGCAATACAATCTTACTTTGCCAAGAAGTGTGGAGGACCATGCTCTTGAACTTCAGCAGGCTAATCCAGGTCAGTGGGTCTTGTGACATCCCTACCCCATGAGGGCTGAGAGATTTTGAGATCACACACAAAAACCTGTTCATGAAATTGTTGAATTGTGCTGTGAAGCAGTACTTTTTGTCCCCCTTCCTGAGCCCTGTGCTTGTTTTTTGTCATCCTGGCAGGGGAGGAAAATGCTTTCCTTTAATTCTGATTTATGCTGAGATCACTGCTCTCCCATAACAGAGCAAAGAGGTCATAGTTTTTTTTGGGTTGTTTTTTTTTTTGAATGGTCTTAGGCCAAGTGCTGTAAAATTGCGTTAAGTAGTAATAAATACATTGGTAAGTTATTATATGGCTTTAAGTTGGTTTTCTTTTTTCTTGCATCTTAGTGTTCATCCATTTCTTATTCAGCTCTTAACCATCAGCGTTGAACTATTCAGGCATTATTTTTGACATTAATGGTGCTTTAAAACATCTTCCCCTATCCTGTTCCTGCCAAGTTAGGTGCTCATTAGCCATTTCTTCTGATTCTTCACAAAAATTTTGGTTTACTACTTTCAGCAGTTTTCTTTTCTGAAAATGTTTGGCTTTAGCATCTTACATGATCTTGAGAGAAGTCTGGGTATTCAACCATGGATATGGGGAGACGAGAAGAAGAGGAAACTCCTAAAGCAGTTGTACAAAATGTACAGAAAATAGAGCAGTACTTAACTTGCATTTCTTAGTCATCATATGCTTAAGGTTGGCTCTATTGAGTCAAACCAAAAGTCTAACCCACATTGCTGTTGCTGTCGGGAATGTCTTGACTGCAACAGCATAAATAGCAGTAGACAAGTGGATAGTTGCGTTCTGTGTTTATGGTACATTATTTGTAGCATATAGACTTGAGCCAGAGGTGGTGGTATGGGGGAATAAGAATGTGCGCTTAGATCCCCTCCCCTTTTATTTTGCTGAAGCATATGTGTGCTTAGCGTAACTTAACAGGCTTTAATAATTTCTGATGTTGATTTTTTTTTTTTTTCCATTAATCTGTCTAATCCCTTTTTAAACTTGCTAAATTTTAGCATCCACAGATGTATGTAGCAAGGAGCTTTGTAATTCAACTGCTTGTTACGTGAATATTATCTCCTCCTAGTCCTTGACTTGATACTGGCATCTGTTGGTTTCACCTAATGCTCTGTTCTGATGCTGGAAGAGGCACTGAGTGCTTGTTCTGTACTTGTCTTCCCCAGCACCGGTGGGGTGTTTTTTTTGTGTTTTAAGAATTCTGTCATAATCAGCTCCCAGTTGTCTTTTCCTCACTGAAAATCTTACCTCATTAAACTTCTTTGCATACAGAAGGTTTTGTAAACACTTGTTTCTTCCCCCCCCCCCCACCTCCCCCCCCTGTTTTCTGCCAGGGAAGGTAAGGTGGGCTGGGAACTAGTGGTTGCACAATTGAAAGCAGTGAAAAAGACTGGTTTTAATATCCTTTATGGTGACATTTCCTATTTTAATAAAAATTCTTGATCAATACTTTTAAAATATAGTTTTGGAAGGGCTAATAAGAGAATGGTTTAGTCAAAGGATGCTGTCTGTTTTGCATTTTCCTTCTCAGAACTCCTTCATCCTTGTGTTTTTCTTTTACTTTCTTGCCACTTGGAACAGATTTTAACTTGCCTCTTACCCTGCCCCCAACTTGAAAGCTGTTGTCCAGCTCCAAGTATCTGTTTGGCTGCTGTTTATGTTCTTAAGAGGTATGTGTATGTGTGTATTTTTACACACAAACACGGGTCTCCTTTCTTGTTATTTCTTTCTATGCATGGGTATTTGAGCATCAACTTAAGTATTGCTCATGATACAAAACTTAGAAAGTTAAGTACTCAGCCACATAGTGAGATGCATTCCGAATGTGCGTGTAACTATTCATTACTGCTCCTGCTGAATACTAATAAGGTGAGGTCTGCTGTTGCTCATCTTTTGAATAGGGGAGCAGACAGAAGGAAGCTGAAAGCTAAATGCCCTTTAGGAATTACATTCTCTGGGTTTAAAATAATTTTTGGATCATATTTAGCCTTGTTTCTGAAGAAAATTGTGTGTATGTGATTATATTTTTGCCTTTCCCTCTGACTTAGGAATCCAGTCATTCTGTGGCAATGGCTTTTGCAGGGTCATTAAACGACTGTTAAGGCAAGCCGATTTCATCCTCTGTCTACTCTATGTACAGTGGAAATGACATGTAGTAGAAGGGGAAAGAAGAGACAAAATATAATAATCTCTAGGAAATTCGAGCACCTTAGTTATGCTGCTGGCAGGAATGTGTGCTCATTATAACAGTAGATTCTTGCCAAATTCTGTTTCATATGTTTTTTGATTTTTGAAGTCTGAAATCTCCCCACACTGCAACATCCCTATTTGCTTTTAATAAAGCTTGTGACTCAACCGAAGTTCTTGAAACTTTTCAGTTTGGTATTGGCATTTTTAAGGCCCTTAATTTACCAGTTACAAGCCTGTGCTGTTCCCTGCAAGGGCTGATGGAGTAAGTGTGAAGAAACCATTAAGTGTGGGCTGATTTTGGGTTTGTGTGGTTTTGTGGTTGTGGTTTTTTTTTGTTTTGTTTTTGAGCTGCTAAGTAAGACAGGAGCAAATGTGCTGTTGGACAGTCTACTTGTCTTAGACTCATGTCAGGTTGGTGTTCTGGCTGTGGCTGAGATGGTTTAAGAAGCTACTGTCTTCAGCTACTTGTTTTGTCCCCCAGTTTTGCTGGCTTACCTAAATAACATGTCACTTCTTTACTCTGTCAGATGACCTGGGTTAAACACTACTGGTATTTTTCCTTCTAATGCAGAGACCTTCTGGCAGGGTGAATTAAGAAGTGAAGACGTGTAGTTATTTTAGTTGCTGAGGGGAGGGAGAGATGTGATAAATTACAACAGAAGATGTTAAAACCCTTCCGTATCTCTATTGCAGCCAGAAACATGTCTGACTGTAGTTGTCAATTAACAAGTATTCTGCTAATGTTAGTTTGAGAATTTAAACTTTTATGGTACGACTTCAATGCTTACGTTCTAGGTATGGATTAAGTAAATAATCTGGCTCCACCCTTTGTAAAATAACTGACAAAGCAAAGCATTGCAAGGGATGGTTAGCACCAGGGCCTGGCATAGTGGCGTATGAATGGTTTTGTGCAAAGGGTTCCCTGTAACCTTCTCAGATGAAATTTGAATCGTTACTATTAATAAGCTATTCTCTCAGAGTGTTTAGCTCATCGGTAGTGTTGTTCAGACTTGAGGGTTTATTGAAGTCAATTTCACTTGGTTGATTCCCAGATATATTTAAATCTTTCTAAAGATGAACTGAATTTTTGTAAAGATAATTTTACTTGTGGAATAAGAGAAGATTTAAAGTGGGAAAATGTGTAGATACATCTCATTTAAAAATAGTATTTCTTTTAATAAATCAAGACAGTCCTTGGTTCAATTTTGGAACGTCCTGAGTTATAGGACTACTATAACTTGTTCCAGCCTTTACTGTGCTTTGCCTATAAGCTTTCTTTTACATTTTTGAAATACTAAAGAAGTATGTATAAAATATATGAGTGGAATAATTTAATTTTGGTGGAAAGCTTTCCTAAAGTTGTAGCCATTTGAGATAGTGAAGGCAAGGTGAGAAGGGGGAAAGAAAAGATTTTTATTATAACTAAATTCATTAAAATAAAGTTTGTGGTTCATGCAGGTTATTTTTATATGGTTTGAATCTTATAGACGGTAAATGATATTTTCCATTAGAAAAAATATTTTTGCATGCATTTGTTAAGAAAACAGTATATTGTAAGGAACAGTTCTTAATATTGCTAGTTTCTGAATATAAAAATTGTGATTTTTAGGGCCAGTCACTTGAAAATTGAGCTCTTTTTAGCCCTTTTTCCTCATAAAAAGTGGAGACAGTTTTGGTATTGTCTTAATTTGACTTTATTTGTTGATGGTGACTTGATTGACAGGAAAGCAAAGTAGCTTGCTTTTGAAATCATTTACTTTAGAAAGTGCTATTGTGAAGTTTTGTTTAGTTTAGTGAAGCATTCCATAGTTTGTGAAACTACAGATTTTTGTATTAAAACACAATTGAATCTTTGAGGTATTTGGAACCCACAATAATGTTAATTTTTTTGTCAGATGAGCAAGTTGTCCTATCAGATCATTTGAGTATGGTGTTATCTTACAGGCTATCCTGTGTATGTTGCTGAAACTTTAGGAATTAATATTTAGGTGCTGCTATGAAACTGTTTTTTTTGTTTGTTGGTTTTTTTTTTTTTTTCCTGCAGAGACACAATATTGTGTGTGTGTAAGACGGCCAGCTTTCAACTGGTGCTGCATGGTGTGTGCACATTCTATGTGCTTCTGTAGGATTCTGTTTTCTAAGCAGTCAGAGTTCTTGACAGTGGTTTGTGTCACCTATTGTGTCAGAAAGGTTGGAATGCTAATACTGGCAGTCCTGTGGCTGATCCGAAGTGATTTGAATGTAGTTATAGACTTCTAGCGAAAGTTCCCTGTAAAGTAATTGCTGGAGAATCGTAGGTGGGCTCTGTCTGTCCCAAGTGTTTCTTTCTAGTAGTCCCCATAACGTGTTTAATAAGTGTGTTATTTTGAAATGAAGGACTTTTCCATCTAATTCTTCAACTCTTAGAAATAAATTTAGAGCATGTCCACATTTAGATTAGTTACCAGCTAGAAAGGGATGATGAATGCTGTGGCTCTGTGTTACCTTATAGACTGTGCTGAGTCTGGCACCTAGGGCTTGATTTCTTTAGCACCAAGCATAGACTCTCTCCCTCAAACATAAGTGTTAAATTGCCTTGTGTTCCCCCCCCCCCCCCCCCGATTTTTTCATTTTTTGTATAGATAGTGAAAAAATAGACCATAATGAATATGCAGAAGGAAATCACTTGCCAAAAAGAACAATGTTAAGTCTCTTTGTAAAGCAGAAAGTATGATCATTTCTTACTTCATTGTATCCTCTTGGTACTTACAGGTTGATAGGGCTTTCGTGTTCAGGGAGGGAAGAAAAAAACCCCTGTTTTTTATTTCTTCTGTTGATTTGTTGGGAGTGATCATGAAACTGCCATGTCATGTTCTTGGTATGTTCTGCTATGATACCCTGAGGTACAAGATTTTTTTTCTTTTTGCATTTTTGCTTAGAAAGTAAAGGTTATGGCACACCTAAGATAAGAGCAGCAGCCTGAGAGCATGTAGTTTGTATTTTGTAGGAGCTTTTACTTTAGTATTCTGAGTAATGCTGACACTTCACAATTCAGCTTTTTCCCTCAAAATGGTGCTATTTAATGAAACAAAATTTTAGGTGGATCAACCTGGAGGTATACTGGAACTTCAGTTACTTCTTTCAAAAAATGTCACTCCTATGGGCTGAGATAAGAACAGTCAGTAACTAAGGTATAACACAAACCACTACTGCTACCACCACCAATAATAATGATAAATAACAAGGGAAGAGAATATAACTGCTCACCACCCACCAACCGATACCCGGGTGGATCCGAGCAGTGATCTAGCCTTTGTGGGTAACTGCCCCCAGTTTATATACTGGGCATGATGACATGCCAAGTGCAAGGTCTTACACCTGGGTTGGAGGAAACCCAGGCACAGCTACAGGTTGGATAGAGAAGAGATTCAGAGCAGCCCTGTGAAGAAGGACTTAAGGGTGCTGGTCGATGAGAAACTTAACATGAGCTGGCTTCAGTGTGTGCTCACAGCCTAGGAAGGCAACCATATCCTGGGCTGCATCAAAAAGAGTGTGACCAGCAGGTGGAAGGAGGTGATCCTGCCCCTCTACTCCGCTCTCATGAGACCTCACTTGGAGTATTGTGTGCAGTTCTGGTGTCATCAACATAAAAAGGACATGGAACTGTTGGAGCAAGTCAAGAGGAGGGCCACGAGGACGATCAGGGGACTGGAGCATCTCCTGTATGAAGATAGAAAGTTGGAGCTGTTCAGCCTGGAGAAGAGAAGGCTGCGTGGAGACCTCATAGCAGCCTTCCAGTATCTGACGAGGGCCTATAGGGATGCTGGGGAGGGACTCTTCATTAGAGGCTGTAGTGACAGGACAAGGGGTAACGGGTTAAAACTTAAACAGGGGATGTTTAGATTGGATATAAGGAAGAAATTCTTTCTTGTTAGGGTGGTGAGGCACTGGAATGGGTTTCCCAGGGAGCTTGTGAATGCTCCGTCCATGGTGGTGCTCAAGGCCAGGTTGAACAGAGCCTTGGGTGAGATGGTTTAGTGTGAGGTGTCCCTGCTCACAGCAGGGGGTTTGGAACTAGATGGTCTTAAGGTAATTTCCAGCCCTAACTATTCTATGATTCTATGATGTGCTGTGGTATGGAATACCCCTTTGGCTGGTTTGAGTCAGGTGTCCTGTCTCTGCTTCCTTCTGGTTTCCCCTCCTCCCTGGCAGAGCATGAGACTCAAAAACTCCTTAGTCAGAGTAAACATTACTTAGCAAGAACTGATGCAGTCATCCTTTAAACCTTCTGAGTAGACTTCTATGTGGCCATAATGTTAAGGGACATTATAAAAGCCAAATCAAACATGTTTTTGGCAAGCATCTGTTTTATTTATGGGTTACTTTACATTGTGATTTGAAGTAGCTGTATGTATGTAACTTGTTGATTTTTTTGACTGTGCTATAGAGTTCTGTAGGGAATTTTGTAGGGCTTTTATACTAAGGACCTCATAGTTAGGTGAAAAGATGTAAATTGCCTCAGGGAAAATAATCTAACATATTATGAAATGGTGAAATGTGAATAGCAATGTGGAAAACAGGCTGGGGTGATGGTTGACAACAAACTAAGTGGCTGTGCAGTGCAATCCAGTGGCAGAGAAGGCCGTTTGAATTTTCTGCTGGATATGCAGAGGTGCGTTGCATAGTAGGGACAAAACTTTGAAACACTTAATAAAGGTAAAGTTGTTAGAGAGAATGTAAAAGTAACTGATTTCCAGACTTGTTTTAAAATCTGTATGTTGAGCTATTGACTGCTTTTTCTGGTTAGTGAAGAATTAATTCTCTAGCGTTGGAACATAAGTCAGATCTTTTATTTGCTAATAGCATTTGCAAGCATCTTAAATTTATGACATTATTTGTTTCAGAAACTTAGCAGCTCTTGGCAATGATCCTAGAGCTTCTTAGAGTAGTTTTATAACTTCTGAGCAACTTAAGATAATGTGTATCAGTGCAAAATGAAAGCATATCCTTGTGAGGACTTGCGAAGTTGTTGCCTGCACTTAAGAGAAGTCTGACTCCGAGGTTGGATGATGATAAGAATTTTTTTTTTTGAAACTCGTAAGTATTTCCTGTGACATTTTAATTGTAGACAAGAAATATGAGGGTTCTGATGTGTTTTGATTATAACCTTTGTGTAAACACTTGTTAAATGTGATTGTGATTATTAAATACTGTGGATTAGAAATGTGCACATTAAATATGGAGGCAGGGAGTTTCACTGGATTCTGAAGTTCAGACTTTTGGTTGGTTCGCAGTTTTCAATTTGTCTTGATTTTTTCATGATACTATATATAACAAAGATAAACCCAGAAAATAATATCTGTCTTTGATTCTCAGATGTGAATGAGTTGAAGGAGTGCCTTCAGGTACTAGTGAAGGAACAACAAACTCTGGCCACACAAACAGCTACAACAGCTCTTTCAGCTATGAGAATAAAGCAGAGGCTGGTTATCCTGGAACGATATTTCATTGCATTGAACAGAGCAGTTCTTCAGGAGAATGTCAAAGTTAAGTGGAAAAGCAGTAGTATTCCTCTGCCTTCTGCGGATAAGAAAAGGTAATGACACAGGCATGAACAAGTTAATACATTAAGGAAAGTTATAGAAAGGTTATCAACCTGTGTGTGAGAGCTTAATGTGATTTATTCCTCCTTGTGAAACATTAGCAGTAAAGAAACTCGTCTTATTTCTTAAGGTGGTTTTATGTGCTGTCACCTGCTGCATGGTTTTACTCTTCAGCTCATGCTCGCTTATAGTGTCTCTGTTCATACTAGTGTTTTTTTATTATAATACATCGCTGTAGATATTATTCTTTGAGCTATAAGTATACTTTTATTGAGGTATTACTTTTGTTCTACTCAAAAAGTATGGAGAGGCTTATTTCAGAAATGATGCTGATGGAGGTTACTTAGTTCTAATAACATTAATACATTTTTGTCAATATTCGTTCAGTTAAGGCATATAATAAATTTAAAAATACAAATGCATGAAAGTTGAGCATAGTTTTTTGTGAGCTTGGGTGAGAGACTGTTTCAAGAGAACTAACTGAATAAGAAATCGTCTGATAGCTTATTGACCTAAAAATAGAAAAATCTGTCAGATGAGGCATTAGGAATGCTATTCAGTAGCTGAACAAGGTTGCTATCTGACAGAATAAGCAGTTCAGCCTGGG
Organism: Pezoporus occidentalis; assembly: GCF_034315485.1. Classification (NCBI taxonomy): domain Eukaryota; kingdom Metazoa; phylum Chordata; class Aves; order Psittaciformes; family Psittacidae; genus Pezoporus; species Pezoporus occidentalis. The sequence continues at coordinate 2,807,482 of NW_026915158.1, read as the reverse complement.
AAATTTTTGTGCTTGTCTCTAGCTTCTAAAAGGAAAGGAGACAAGACATTAATATCATGATTAGTTATTATGTGTTTGAATTTCTGACAATGATATTTTTCCCCTCAATAATCTGTTATCTGGCTTTTATTTTTTTGTTTAGCTTGATTAGTATATTTAAGTTATCAGATTGCTAAAAATGCCAGTTTAACATTTTTCTCTCTTGAAAAAGTCTTAAGCAGTTCACTTTCTTTTGATGTGAGATCAAAAAACCAGAATTGTTGGTGTCCTTCTGAGAGGGAGCAGTAGGGAATCTCCTGTCATTAAGTACAAAGGAATGCTTGCTTAAATTAATGGGATTGTTAGCATGAAAAGTTCAGAGAAATGTATGTGAGCCCAGTGGGTATTAATGAAAGTTCAAGCTATCTCTTCCTTACACACACCAATACAGAAGCTGCAAAGAGAGATTAATAACATTGACACTTGAATGGAAAGATAAGAAATGACAAAATTGATGGAATTAATTATTAGTAATTGAAGCTTCATAAAGAAATAGCCTATAAGCATAATCTGTGCAGTCCAAATTATCTAGAAATACAAACTTCCTGAGTAGATAATGAGTACATGAAGTAGATAATGAGTAGATACCTGAGTAGATAATGAGTACATCTTATGTCTTTGTATCTTAAATATATGATCGTAATTTCACCCTGGAGAACTATAGGCATCTTTCTGATGCCAGTCAATTATGCCAGTCTAGTTTATTGTTTCTCTGGAGCTTTTTAATGTTGGGGATTGAACTGGTTGTTCTTTCAGGCAGCTGAAGTTAAGGCTTTGTTGTTGACATCTCGATGTTGACCACCTTCATTCTCAAGATACAATTACGTTTCTTTACAAATGAAAATTGTGTAATTATATATGCATGCATACAGCTAAATTGTAAAATTGTTGAATATACAAATTATACAAATAACTACTAATATAAATATATATTATTATAATATAAATTACACTAAGCCAGTGTATATATAATTTTATTTAGCCCGAGACCTGTAGGCAAAGGTGTAGAAGGACTTGCACGAGTCGGATCCCGAGCAGCACTTTCATTTGCATTTGCGTTCCTTCGTAGAGCCTGGAGGTCAGGTAGGTCTACTTTATAGCTTATTGCATGTATTTTTCATTAGAAGACAGATGATTCATTAAAGCATCTGTGTCTATTAGGTATTTGCATGGAACTATACATTTGTAAATAGATTTGCATAATTGTGTCTTATGTTTATGTAGTACTATGCCAAGCAATACTGTTGCTCATCTAAGCCATCCAAGCCACTATCCAGGGCTGTTTTGTGCTAGGAGCCTTTTATGCTTACGAAGGCAAATTGGTATTTCGTTAAGAGAATATATGTTTTAATGCCAGGTACTTGACAGTGATTGTCAAATTGCAGAGGTTGGCAGAATTGTCACGTGTCACTTTATACTGTCTGCTTGTCTGATGGCAGAATGTTTGTCTGAACAAACACTGTTTGTTCAGATGGCAGCGCATTCTTTGTCCAGCCAGCCCTAGTTCCTCTTCTGATTTCCTCAGCAGATGCGTAGTGGAATGAGCTGGTTTAAGAGTTGTCATCTTTTTGAATGTTTTTTGTGAAGCAGATAGCTGTTCAGAAATCTTGCAGTTGAAATGTTTGTGTGAAATTTGAGAACTTTGTACATATTATTAAGGAACATGTATGCTTGACATAAAAAAAAAAATCCACAAAACATTCTATACAAAAAATTGCGTAACTTGTTGTGGTGGTTTAAACCCAGCCAGACAGCTTGTTCACTCACTTCCCCCCCTTCTTGCCCTCCCCCTACTCCCAGAGGGATGGAGAGGAGAATCGAAAAGAATGCACTCCCACACATTGAGATAAGAACAGTTTAGTAACTAAGGTATAACACAAATCACTACTGCTACCACCAATAATAATAATGATAAAGGAAATAACAAGGGAAGAGAATACATCACCTCACCACCAGCCAGCTGCTAACTTACTCCCCCCAGCCCAACCAAGCACTGACCCATACCTCCTCCAACCCTGCAGACTCCCAGCCCTTCCGGGTAACTCCCAGTTACACCCTGGGCATGACGTGCTGTGGTATGGAATACCTCTTTGGTCAGTTTGGGTCAGGTGTCATGTCTCTGCTTCCTCCTGGCTTCCCCTCCTCCTTGGCAGAGCATGAGACTCACAAAGTCCTTGGCCAAACCAAAACAGCTCTGTTCCCAGGCCAAAAGTCAAAACACAGCACGGCACCAGCTACCAAGAAGGAGAAAAATGACTGCTACTGCTGAACCCAGGACACATGGGTGTTACGGGAGATGTAACTAATATTACTGTGTTCCACAGGTGAAGATGCAGACCTGTGCAGTGAATTGCTACAGGAATCACTTGATGCACTACGAGCTTTACCGGAGGCATCCCTTTTTGATGAAGGGACTGTATCTTCTGTATGGCTGGAAGTGGTGGAAAGAGCTACTAAATTCCTAAGGTCTGTTGTGACTGGGTAAGTTTCTTTGTTTTGAGCGTTGCTGAAGTAGCTGTTAAATGGCAGACTTGTATCTCGTAGCAGCTGATGGTATAAGCTTAATAATTGATGTAAAATTAAAAAGATGGCTTTTGCTTTTGCTCATACATGAACTATGGAAATTATGTTCTTTAAGTATGATTTTAATTCATAGACTCATGGAGTGGTTAGGGTTGGAAAGGACCTTAAGATCACTGGGTTCTAGCCCCCCTGGCATGGGCAGGGACACTTCACGCTAGACCATGTCACCCAAAGCTTCACCTGTTTAAGGAAAACAAGAATTTGAATATTCTGAATCACTGCATGTAGACTTAACTGAAAAATAACATTCCATTAGTGTAAACTCTATTGGCATGTAGAATTCTTTGGTAATACAGTATATGTGTACACTTAATTGTTCCTTTCTAGTATACTCAAATAATGCAGACTTCTATGCATGTGAGGGGGAAAAAACATTCCTATTGGACTTAGAGCACTTCCCTGCTCTTTCCCTGTTATTTGAGGAAGCTTGAAGTTACATTTTTACAATAGCTGCCAGAAATTGTCTTTTGAATACTGGAACTACATTCTTTATGATATCCACTATAAGGATATTTTTATTTCACCTGTGAAAAAGTTTTTCATGTTTTCAACATGATTAATAGAGCCACTATATTAATTATTAATTAATAGAGATCAATCCACAATTGATCTTGTGTGGAATGTGTCAGCTTTTCTTCACACCTGCTTTCATCACCAGTTTTATATTTTTCTGGAAGTTTAGTGGTTCTTAGTGTGTTGTAGATGATTTTGGTAGGTAACCATGTATTGCTTCCAATCACTTCTTACTGAACACATACTGTTTGACTTCTAGAGATGTACATGGAGCTCCTAGTACCAAAGGGCCAGGAAACATTCCGTTACAAGACCAGCACTTGGCACTTGCCATACTGCTAGAACTGGCAGTGCAGAGGGGTACATTAAGGTGAGAAACACTCTGTTTTTTAAACATCACTGTCTATTGGAATGGCCTGAGCAGTGCCTGTTTTCAGTTTTCATGGGTTTGGGATTAATGTAATAATTATGGTTCAAAGCATATGAACTTTTTCAATAATGCAGTGGTGGTCAAGATCTTATGTTAGCTAGGTTGCAAAATCCCATTTTTGCTATATTGATAATCTGTTTAAAAAGGAAAGCCGTGATGTCTGTTTTTGCTGAGCTTCAAAATGTGGAAAGTGAATAGTATGGATAACCAAAAAAATGTTTAGAAATGCTTATTAATAAAAGATGTGAACTTCCTCTTTCAGCCAAATGTTGTCAGCAGTTATGTTGTTGCTTCAACTTTGGGATAATGGAACAAGGGAAACGGACAATGAACGATCTGCACAGGGAACAAGTGCACCCCTTCTACCTTTGCTACAGAGATTTCAAAGTATAATATGTAATAAAGACGTGCCCAATACTGAGGAAGAGATTCAGGTACTTGCCCTTTCTAAATAATCTGAGGATATTATGTTGGTATCAAATTTATTTTGGCTGGCTAAAACAATTTTAAAATTATATGAACAAAGTTGGCAGTAGTGTTTTCCATGTAAGATGTGTATACACCACTGTTGTTTGGTTTTCATGCGTACGTTTTGAGTTTCTTGAGGTAGGAGGATGAATGTTGTAGTATAATTAGAGGTAAATGTTGTGTTTCAGAGTTAATGATTTTGTGTTAATTAACTTGGATATATAGCCAGTTAACTTTTTTGCATACTCATTTAGTTGTGTTTGAAGTTAATTGAACTGTGACTCCTGGTGAATATTATTGAGGTTGATAAAACATAGTAAACCAGTTTCATTATGCTTGTAGGTTTCTGTTAGGTTCACAATCTGACTATATTTTCAATATATATGTTTGGAATTTTCCTCTACTGCAAGCTAAAGATGTGCAGAGTTAACTTGTTTTTTCTTAAGCTTGTGCAGATACTCAGCATGGGTAAAACATATTGTCTATCTGTATTTGTAGTGTCATCAAGGTACCTTGAGGGTTCTTCTGACTGCTCATTTTTCTCCTCTAGATCCTGACTTTCCCTCTGAGTCCAAATGAAAGTTTTCTGAGGTATCTGACTTTACCACAGGATAATGAGCTAGCTATTGATCTGAGACAAACAGCTGTTGTGATCATGGCCCATTTAGATCGCCTAGCCACTCCATGTATGCCTCCACAGTGCAGCTCTCCTACATCTCATAAGGTAACTGTTTGCAATGTCAAAGTTTGTAAGATATTTTTCCTAAAAGTGTAGCTGATTTTCAGTTTTGAAGGAAAACAACTCCTAGGAGTCTTCAGATTTCCTTTTAATTTTTACAGAGTAACCTTGAGTTGCCTATATTTGTCTTACTTGGGTATCTTTTATTATATCAGTGTTCTTTCAGTCAGACTTGGAATATAATTCTATGATTTGTGAACCATCCTTTCTTATGACAACACTGTGGCTAATTCTGCCATATTTTGGGCTGTTCTGTGTGTTTATCAGAGTAAACGGTCAAGACCAGACTTTATAAATGTTGGGGGTGTGATGTATTAAAAAAAAAAAAAAAAAGAAAAGGTAACTGTTAAGCTTCCCAACTTTGAAAACCTCTGAACTGCTGTTGTGATCATGGCCCATTTAGATCGCCTAGCCACTCCATGTATGCCTCCACAGTGCAGCTCTCCTACATCTCATAAGCACTGTAGATATTTATAGCTTATTCAGTACGGGACTGAATAAACTGAATATGATGCATACAAGCCTTTATTTTTGACATCTTTTAATAGATAAGCTTTATTGACTAATGGCAGTAACGGCTATCACAGGTTTGAGTATGTTTGACATAAAAAGCTTTAAAAAATAATCTACTCTATGCATTTTATTAAGTTGTGTATTTCAAAATTAGTACTTACAGAATTTCTTATTTTCTAGGGATCTCTGCAAGAGGTCATCGCTTGGGGTTTAATAGGTTGGAAATACTATGCTAATGTGAGTGGTCCAATTCAGTGTGAAGGACTTGCCAATCTTGGTGTCGTGCAGGTTGCCTGTGCAGAGAAACGTTTTCTAATACTGTCTAGAAATGGAAGAGTTTATACACAAGCATACAACAGTGATACTCTGGTGAGAGTTTTTTTTACATGCGTTCAAAAATGTGTTCCTTTTCTGTATTACTTCATAGCATAAGTCTGCTCCTTTAGCTGTTTACAGTTTCTTGGAAGAATAGATAGAGATGCATGATTTTTGTGAGCTTTTGGGACATTGTATTTGAACTTTCAGAAATAGTGGTTTTGATATTTTTGTATTGATTTGATGAAATGCGTCTGTTTTTGTAATTTTTATCAGGCTAGAGGTTATGAATACAATGATAATCACTTTCGTTGATACACTTGCCTTGATAACTTCAGAAATTGGCAGATGTGAAATGGGTTTTACTTCAGTGATGTAACACTGTGCCCAAACTGTGTAGTTATAGAAACACTTGTAAACTAAGATTTTCCCGTAAGATTAACACCATTCTCATGTATACTGAAGACCTGATAAGAATGGGAACAAAATAACTTCAAAGAATTGTTCCTGCCAGGTTGAATAGTAGATTTGACCTTTTTTTTCCTTATACCTTTTGCTTCATTAATTTGAGTGCAAGTTTTGATAAAGGAAAGTTATTCCTAGTTATTCTAGACAAGTGATGGAAAATATAAGCATTTTTTGTAAGTGTTTTGCTTTTGTTTGGTTCACAGGGACCACAGCTGGTGCAGAGTCTAGCTTCCAGAAATATTGTGAAGATAGCAGCACATTCAGATGGACATCACTATCTTGCTTTGTCAGCAAATGGTGAAGTTTTCTCCTGGGGCTGTGGAGATGGTGGAAGACTAGGCCATGGAGATACAGTGTATGTAATAAAAATAATCATAGCAGTTATTTCCCAGTGTTCTGAATTCATAATAAAAACTGTTCTGTGAAGAAGCACGTCCATTATTTGACAGCAGTCTCTGCTATTGAACAGAAGTTGTATTCTCCCTGCATTTTTTTCTTTGCCTGTGATATTCCTGGTTCTGTATTAATGCTGCTTTCTTGAGATACTTGTAGATAGAGGGTGTAGTAGTGGTTGCACTGTTATTAGGTCCTTTAATTATGGTTTTATGAATCCACAGCACATTTTCTCTAGAAACATTGACTCAAATGTCAAGAGTGGGGTCATAAGTTCCTGTGCAGTCATGTTGCATATAGTTTTTTTCCCTTGTGTTAAACAGTAATGTTACTGTCCTACTTCTGTGTAGGAGCAGTCTTCTACATGGGTATTCTGTGAGGGTTGTACATTAATGTATTTTAGAGTTTTTAAGTGTCTTCCTTCAGTGCTGAATTCCCTGTAAAGGCAAAGGAGTCACTGCAAAAGGGTTAGCAGTGTCATAAAATCAATTCTTAATTGTTCAGATGAAGTAATTAAAGATAATATTTATAATAGACAAATATTTGAGAAGAATGCATTAATTTAATTGGAAATAGAAGTCATAGTTGTCAGAAATTCCTTCAGTGGTTTGTATGTTGTTGAACAATCTGAACTTAATTTTTGGCTTAGCTCTATTTGTATCTTTCAACTTCAGACTAATAATAAGGTTTGCAGGTAGAATTGCAGCAATTGTTTTCTAATAAGTATGTCACACCTTTTTATTATCTACTCATCAGATCACATTTTGTGAAATATGTAACTTTTTCTTTAAATAGCCCTCTGGAGGAACCTAAGATGATATCTGCTTTATCAGGAAAGCAAGCTGGCAAACACGTTGTTCATATTGCATGTGGAAGCACCTATAGTGCAGCCATTACTGCTGAAGGAGAGCTATACACATGGGGACGAGGAAACTATGGCAGGCTTGGCCATGGTATGTTACCTGATACCTTAAAGTAAATTGCTTGTCAAGGAATTGTTTAGTGCCTGTCTCAAGTGATCTTTTATCCAACTCACCTAAAGCTAATTTGAGAACTGTATGTGGCTTCAAATGAATTGAATGATTAAGGGAGGGACTGTCTCAAAACCACTAAATTTCTATGAGCTGTGTGAAAAAAAGCAATTGGATTGAGAAGAAAAATCTACAGTGTTCTGTTCCCTTCCTTGTGAAGCAAAGGCTCTCTCCGTTTTATCGGTTAACTATCTCGGTTAAATCCGCATTAGATACCTAAAAAACCTTATGGGAGCTTAATCGCGATGCTCCAATCTGAAAACAAAACCAAACCAGCACCCTTCTGCCCCCACAAAACAAAATGCCTAAAAGCAAATAAAAAAAATAAATAAAAATCCAACCCCAAACAATAACCAAACAAGACAAAACCAAAGAACCTACCAGGCCTTCTTGGTTTTGCTTCTCATAGAACTACTTTGTTTTGAAGGTTCCAGTGAAGATCAGACCATCCCAATGCTGGTGACAGGGCTGAAAGGACTCAAAGTTATTGATGTGTCCTGTGGGAGCGGAGATGCTCAGACTCTTGCAGTTACTGAAAACGGTTAGTAGCAAAATATAGTTTGCCTTTTCTTCCTTTCATTCTGAAGATATTTATACCTTAGATATGCTTATTTCTAGTGGCTTGAACTCTGTAAAAACAAGAAGCTAAAATTCCTTTTGGGGAAAGATAAATGCAAAATGTGTTATCGCGTGTATAATATATGCAGATATATTCCCATGCATAGATATGCAAGTTATTAATTATGAATCTGCATATATATTTCCATATATGGCATATATGTGTAAATTATGATGTAAATGTATAATATACACACAAAAAATTACATATATGTATGTACACATAAAATTTCTGTTCACTGTTATGAGTGCAAATAACTCGTGTTGTCACAACAGCCAGAATTTTTAGTAAGAAAGTTGTCTGTGTTAACCCATGGGAAGTGCCAAAGAGAGAATGTATTGAAATTCTGCTTCCCATCACCCCTGAGTGAGGTGCCTAGGGTGAGACAGATTCAAAACCTGAATTTCACAGTGTGAGGTTAAGCACCATAGTCATCCTTGAGAAAGCAGATAGTGCTTGGAAGCTGTTTTAAAATGTAGCTGGTTGTGTGGATGTGCAGAATTCAAAAGCTGCAAATTTACTCATTCAGGAAATGGAAACCCAAATACCTACCCCCTACTCTCTGGTGTCCTCATTGCATGCTTCCATTTCTTATCAGAGTACCTTGGGGACTAGCTTATGCAAGTAGAGAACATAAATGCATCAGAATATAAACCAAGACTTTCTTTTTGGACAAGCATATGTTTACCATTCTTGAACTATAATTTTGTGTAATGCAGATGCAGAATGACTTGGACTATTTCAAAGTTCCTGCATCAGGGCTTAGATTTAGTAGTGTGTTTCAAAAGTACATGATAGACAATGGCACTCTTAATTAAGTTTTGTGAAATGGTTGAATGACAACAACTGCAAATTAAAACAGGTTTCACAGACTATTTGGCCATTTAATGTGGAAAAAGATTTTTCAAATTCTTGTAACGCCTTATAATAAAAGAAGGCAGTTTTTAACCACAGGTTTGATTTGCAGTAAGCCCTTAGTTTGCATATTTTTAAGAAGGAATTTCTGTACACTGATGAATTTTCAGTGCATGTTATGTGCTGCCCTTAGTTCTATCAACATGAAAACTTTTCTAATATTTTTCTTTGTATTTTCATGAAGAATTAAAAAATTAATAACTGCTATTCTTAAATTACAATTTGAAAATTCTGCTATTATAGCATCTTATCTATGTAAGAACTTGCTTGTCAAAACAGATAACTTCATTACATGAAAAAATACTGCATTATTTTTGTTTTCTTTCTCTTGATTTAAAGGCCAAGTGTGGTCTTGGGGTGATGGAGATTATGGAAAACTGGGAAGAGGAGGCAGTGATGGTTGCAAGACTCCCAAGTTAATAGAAAAGCTTCAAGATCTGGACATTGTGAAAGTACGCTGTGGGAGTCAGTTTTCTATTGCGTTAACCAAAGATGGCCAGGTCTACACCTGGGGCAAAGGTGACAATCAGAGACTTGGGCATGGAACGGAAGAGCATGTTAGATATCCAAAACTGCTGGATGGCTTGAAAGGTAGTAACCAGAACTGGAAGTATTCCAAAGTTCTTTTTGCTGTTATTGCAGTCTTTTATGGGACACTAATGACCTCAACTTTAAGAATGATGGTACCGTGTACTCTGTCATACTCTATGCTAATTGCATTGAAAAAGATAATGCACATTTCCCAGGACTTCTGCATTTATATCTTTAAAATACTAGCAGATTTAGAGATACTATATTATGACTACTTTAAATGCTGCTTGTCTTGTATTCTTACTGCTTTTTTTTAATTATGATTTAAGTGTTTATGTGAACCTGTACCTTTGCATTGTTATGCAAATGTATATATATTAGAAAGATATATTTATGCTTAGATTAGGGCATGTGAATTGAATGAATGACAGTCACAGGCAACAAATAATGTTAAAACTGTATTTGTGCCAGTACTTTTGGCTATTTTGTAATAAAGTGAAGATTACTTCTTGCATTTGAGAGAAACCTGAGTTCTATAGAAGATGAGTAAGAAAAATCCTTTATTGCTCTGTCAATCCGAAAACTGTTATTCATATATGATGAATGGTCTAATAGATAGCAACTTCTGAACTGATGACTACCATATAACTTTTCAGTCTCTGTTGAAAGATATCCCCATCTATGAATAAACCTTTCCTGAAAAACTATCTAAGTAGAAGGGATACAAAATAGAAGATTTTTTTCTAACAAGCTTGTCAACTTTTGTACTTAAGCTGTCTCTTAAGAATTTTTAAATATTCCCCTGGTTTTTCTTTTGCTGTACTCTTCCAATCCGCTGCTAAAGGTGAGACTTTTGACATCCATAATGTGTTCATAGTGAAGTATGGTTGTAGTTAGCACAGTTTTCCTTACCACCGATATTTTTCTGTTAATGATTGTAATCTTTAATTTATGTTTTCAATATTGACTTTCCTATCAGGGAAGAAAGTGATAGATGTGGCAGCTGGATCTACCCATTGTTTAGCACTGACTGAAGATAGTGAAGTGCACAGCTGGGGAAGCAATGATCAGTGTCAACATTTTGATACTTTGCGGATCACCAAACCAGAGCCCGCAGCTCTCCCAGGATTAGACACAAAGCATATTGTTGGAATTGCTTGTGGGCCTGCTCAGGTAAGTTTTATTATTGATTTGTTAATTATGATTTGTCTTTGTCTCTAACTGAGACTAGTTCTGTACAGTAATCCCAGTCCTTCTTTCTGTGTTTGCATGACTTTTTTCTTAATATTTCTTATTCTGAATAAATGAGGGCTTGGAAAATACAAGTCTTATGCAGTTCTTCTGTCAGACAGGGTTGACTAGCTTTCCTTCTCTGGTGTTCTGAGAAGTAGCTATTTACCTGATGTGTTTTTAGTCTGGTATAGGAATTGAAGAGTTGTCAAGCAGAAGGCTTCTTGCAACAAAGGTAGTGAGCTCTCTGGACTGGCGTAAGAGCAGTTTGGAAAATGTGATAAGAGATTTTTTTTTTTTTCTGGCCTTGGTAGGGTTTTGTATATGTTGACAATGATGGAAGTGGAGGGTTCTCTTCAACAGATGTACTGATATTATTTCTTCGTCTTCTGTTACTGTCTGAAGGCAGATGTTGGCTTTACACTCCTATCTGTAATCAGTGTCATCTTATCTTTGGGAAATAACTGTTGAATTTTGTTTCTATTTATAGAGTTTTGCTTGGTCATCATGTTCAGAATGGTCAATAGGTTTGCGGGTGCCTTTTGTGGTGGATGTTTGCCCCATGACATTTGAGCAGCTAGATCTGTTACTAAGACAAGTGACAGAGGGAATGGATGGCTCCTCTGACTGGCCCCCTCCTCAGGAGAAGGAGTGTATGGCTGTGGCAACATTAAACCTTCTAAGGCTTCAGGTACCTTCAGTTTCTTACACATTGAGCAGTCCTTGAGCTAATTGTTTCAGTAATGGATGAAAATAGCAGGCTTAATGTGCTTTTAAACATTTTTATTGATTTTAAAAGTGAAGTAAGTACAGTATCACTTTCTACTCCTTAAAATTTGGCAGCTAATGATTGTTTTTTTTTTTTCTTCTTGACAGCTTTCGGATCTCTGTAAAAATGAACCATAAAAATAAAATTTAAATGGCTTAAGCATGGTATAGTCACACAATAACCCAAGATTTTGAGCATTTCTAAGAATTTTAAACAGCATTTTTAAGAGTGATTGTCCTTTTTAGAGGGTATCTGACAGTCATGGAAGATGTGCTACTTTTTCTAGCATACTGTAGCAAAGTAGGAACAGTTTAGGTTGTTATTCAGGTTATTACAGTTCAAAGTTTTAAGGTATGTAATTAAATATATGACATAATATTTGGGTATTAGTTTAAATTGAGTGTGTGTTTGGGCAAGCCAGCACTTCCCTTAATTTTACAAACTTACAGATGTGAAAGTTTGTGTCTTGGGCAGTGAACTTATTTTCTCCAGTTTGATGATTTTCCCCTCCCAAAGTTCACATCTCTTCTTAATTAAAATTTGCTTTCTCCCTCCCCTTTTTTTTTCAGCTTCATGCTGCCATTAGTCATCAGGTGGATCCAGAATGCCTTGGCTTAGGTCTGGGCAGTATTCTGCTCAATAGCCTGAAACAGACAGTGGTAACATTAGCAAGCAATGCTGGTGTTCTTAATACTGTGCAATCAGCTGCTCAAGCAGTGCTGCAGAGTGGATGGTCTGTGTTACTGCCAACAGCAGAAGAGCGGGCTAGAGCTCTCTCGGCGCTCTTACCCAGTGCAGGTTGGTCCTAATATTTAAACCCGTTTGTTTGGAGCTTTCATTTCCAGTTCATTAATAGCTTCTTTCATTCTTAAGTTTCAGGAAATGAAATGAATGTAAGTCCAGGCCGTAGATTTATGATTGACCTCTTGGTGGGCAGCTTGATGGCTGATGGAGGCTTAGAGTCTGCACTAAATGCTGCCATTACTGCAGAAATTCAGGTATGTTTCAGCAGCTTTGAAGGTCTGTATAAACAGAATAAGAAGTTGTATCAGGTGTTTTTTTGAGTTTGTAGATTGATGTTATCCTCTTTTGACCTGAAACTTGAGCCAGTGTTTGTATGGAAGTGTGAATTGCATTCTCCTTTTTAGTAGTGTGTTTCTTCTCGTTGCCTGGAGTGATGATATCAACAAAGGTAACAAACTTTTAATAAAGCTCTATAATAGGAACATAAATTTACAAAACAGTTTGTACCTTTCTATGGGGTTCTTCAGTTCTTCACTTCCTTGATTTCACCTGTGTCTCTCCAGCAGAAATTTCAGCCATAGTACTCAGAGATTCAAGGTGAATGAATTCTTTGCAGTATCCCAAATTTCCATAGGTTCCATTTCAGGCAGGTTTGAATGTGTAGTAGATGCTGACTAGTTATATAAAGGAAGAAAGAAACATTCTGTATATACAGAATATTCTGTATATAACTCCATTAGTTCCTCAGAGGTAAGACATCCTCTGCAGAGACTGCTTTAAATTGCCATATTTATGTGTGGTTGTGAAAACAAAAGTGTGCTTTTCCCTTGCCTCTTCACTTGTTTTATTCTTCCAAGTATATTTTCTTATTTTTTTTCTCCACTGTTGGTAAATGGGGAGGTTTATGATGAGAGGAAATGCATGTATTAATTTTTGCTTTACTGCATAGTCTAGCATTAGCATTTTCTGTTGTATTCAAAGACATGCAACACCTCTTGATTTTTAACTAAGCCTCCTAGGGCACATTTGTTATAGCATAGGTCAGAGATGCCAGAGCCAACTTCAGGTATATGCTTAAACTGATCTAGGTGGCAGCATATAGCACTGCACAGGTTAATTTATGTTGTCTAAAATCTTGGTGAATATATTTCCATAGAGTTCTGTATGACTATAGCTCAGTAGCAAATCTATGCCAGGTTCTTCTGCAGCGGACTGCATTTGTTATTTTTATAGTGTAAACATGCCTTCGGTTTTGAACTGTGCACCAGCTATTGGCATGGTTAAACATACTTCGAACAGAAAGCAATTGTTAACTTGGTTTGGTGGAAATTGAACTCGGTAGCTGTCTGCGCTTTCTTACTTTTATCTCCCTTCTTTTCATTTTATATATTTTTAAAAGTGTGTGCCCATGGACTTGTTATAGAATATTCAATACCCATTTGTCTGGTAGGGATTGTTTCATTTCTGGCATATTTAAAAATAACTCGATCATGTTAACATTTTACTAACAAGTATTCATGTTTCATAATCACAGTGGCAGTTTGTCCATTTTCTTTATATACTTTTTTAGGATATTGAAGCAAAAAAAGAAGCACAGAAAGAAAAAGAAATTGATGAACAAGAAGCAAATGCATCAACGCTTCATAGGAGCAGGACTCCACTGGACAAAGACCTTATTAATACTGGAATTTATGAATCTGCAGGAAAGCAAAGTTTACCATTAGTTCAGTTAATTCAGCAGTTACTAAGGTAGTTGCTTTGAATTTGTCTTTTACTCTTGTACAGAAGATCTGTTCAGAAGCTTTATGAACTAGTCAACTAAAGGATGACTAATTTTGGTTAGCAGATAAACATCTCCTGCTAGCATTTTAGCTCATCAGAATACAAAATATTGAACATTCTGCTAGCTTTCCTATAGTTTTGCCATTTTATATTTGCTGAAGACCACAGTTCTGTACTTAATGACTGATTTTAGGAAAACTTACTGCCTTGCTTTTGTGATTTGTGTACTTCCTGTACCCTGAAAGTCTGTGTAACAAATAAAGGACAAACACTCAACAAGCCTGTCCTTATGAAGTATGAGATTCAGCACAAATTTATTTAGAATGGATTATTTTTCCTTAAGGAGACTGTAGTTGGGGCTGTAAGTGGGCCTAAACATGAATTTTAAATTCTTGACACTGAGAAAGAATTGTGGATACATGAACAACAGGGTGCTGAGAACAAAGCTTCTTTATGTCAGCTACCGCGGTATGTCATATGTAGCATATGTAACAGGAAGTAATTATGAGACTACTGAGAGATATAGTTAATTATGAGACTACTGAGAGATATATTGTGCTGCTTCACCTAATTGTGCTGGTAACAAAGTAATTTGATCAGTACTGAGACTCTTCTGATCTACATGATGTCATGACTTTCATTGCAGCCTTCCAGTGAAAGTGGTCAGATTGATTTTTGTAGTGAGTGATTGACAGAAGAACCAGAATTGATGTACTTTTTATAAATCCTGTAAAACGGAATGCCTCCACAAAAACCGTTGACTTTTTGGGTACTATGATGCAAACAAGGGAACATCCTGCAAAGAAACTTTGCATAGGCTTCTTATATAGCTGTGTGAAACTCTAGCCAAAGCTTAACCTGTGTTTCTGTGGACTGTCTTCACTACCAGCTCCCTTTAAGTTCTTTACAATACTTTTATACCAATTAGGAACATCGCTTCACAGACGATAGTCAGACTAAAAGATGTTGCTCGTCGCATTTCTTCTTGCATGGACCATGAACATTGTAGCAAAGAGAGATCTGCTTC
Source organism: Pezoporus occidentalis (assembly GCF_034315485.1). Lineage (NCBI taxonomy): Eukaryota > Metazoa > Chordata > Aves > Psittaciformes > Psittacidae > Pezoporus > Pezoporus occidentalis. The sequence goes on along the minus strand of NW_026915158.1, from coordinate 2,792,373 downwards.
TCTGGACCTGTTGCTCCGTTTTCAGCGGCTGCTTGTTAGTAAACTTTACCCAGGAGATTGCATTGGGCAGGTCCCTAATACATACGGTAAGTTACTGTACAAGAATAAGCCCCCCTTCTCCCAGCATTTCTGTAATATGTTTCTCAGAGGATATTAGTTTCTTTCTTTAACTTATCTCATTTATCAGTTTAGTTGCTGAATCTGTCTAAAAAGTGTTTGAAAGTAGTTCTTTAATTTTTTTTTCTGTAAAGGAAAATTTCATTTCTGGAGGCAACAGGATCTAGATAACAAATTTATAAACTTCTGACGTTTTAAAAGGATGTCATTTCTAAATGCAGTGCTGAGTAGCTGCATTTCAGAAGAGTGACAGCTTTTGAAATCTGTCTGTCAAATATGACTATGTGATGGTTTTCTGTATTCTTCCTCCTTTCTACATAGGTCCTGACCTCTTAGGTGTAGGCTCTTTGCTGAAGAAATACACTGCTCTTCTGTGCACGCACATTGGTGATATACTTCCTGTGGCAACCAGCATTGCTTCTACTAGTCATAGGCATTTTGCAGAAGTATCTCGTGTTGTGGATGGGGATTTAACAGGTAGGTTTTTCTTTGCTGTCCTCTTTTCCTTTCCTTCACAAATTATAAAGTTGTATTGTAGCTGTTCTTGAAAGTTGTAAATGACAAAATAAAGTCAAGAAGGGGAAATTTGATGGGGAAGGCAAGAGCTTTCTAATGAAGCAGTACTTGAAGGCAGAATGTATTGCTTGGTGATTTACTTCTGTTTTTTCTGTGTTCTAGGCATTCTTCTTCCAGAATTGGTGGTTTCTATAGTGCTACTTCTCAGTAAAAATGCTGGATTAATGCAGGAAGCTGGTGCTATCCCTCTGTTAGCTGGCTTGCTTGAACATCTAGACAGATTTAACCATTTAGCCCCTGGAAAGGAAAGGGATGACAATGAGGATTTAGCATGGCCAGGAATAATGGGTATGTACAAAACCATCTGGGCTGTTTATTTATGTTTTCATAAAGTAGCTATATAAAAATGGGGACTGTTCATGAGCTGCTCTTGAGAAGGGAATTCTACTTTATAGTACAAACTTTTATTAACCAATTCATACATCCGTATTTACTTCTGCCTGTAAATTCTTAAGGAAGTTATACATAGAGGTGAGATTAAGCAGAGTACAAATGCAACTTTTTAAATTATGTAGTTCAGGTAATTTTGAGTGTGAAAAGTTGAAGTGAAAACAGGAGTGGTACATCTGTGCATCTTGTTACTAAATTCTATCTGTAATGTAAAGGCAGAGTAATGTGAAAGCTTTGAAATAAGGAAGTTTTCTTTTCCTAAGGCACTTTATTATAGAGCTGTGTCTGGGATGAAAATAGAAGTTAAAAATGAGCATTTTGGACTGTAAGCAAGGCAGAGGGAGGAGTGAAACATGGTTGGCATAACTTAAGAGAGCCAAACGTCACACTGCTAGACAGTAGTGTGTTGGGGAGAGCAAAAACTGTGAAAATTCAGTTACTGGTCTTAATAGAGAAAACTGATACAACGGTGCATGTGTGCAAACATTACTCTGATGTTTCTTGCCTGGATGAAATCACCTTTGGTTTGAAATGGTTTACTTTCGTGTAGATGGGAGGAGTTCTAACATGTATGTAACCTTCATTCTTTCATATAAAAAAAAGATCCGGATTTAGACTAAAAGTTAAGATACAGCCAATGCCTTGTAGGCAAGCATGTAATAAAACTGAAGTAGTTCGGAGGGACAACAGACTCTGGCAGTGATTTGCCAGAACACTGGTTGTTCTGGTATACCTCCAAACAAAACAGCTGTATAGTTGGCATTGCTAGGTTTTTGATGATGTGACATTGGAGGTTAGCTCATAAAAAAATACAGCATAAAGACAATTTAATTGACTTCTGATCATATCGGAAGACAAACAGCCTTTAAACAGAAGTGAAGAATTTGGTTAGGCAACTATTTAAAGAATGTTCAAAAAACCTTTTTGTTTTTCTGCTGATAATTTCTCTATTCTGTTTCATACCTGTAGGTTCATTTTTTACTGGCCAGAGTTGCAGAAATAACGAGGAGGTGACACTTATACGTAAAGCTGATCTAGAGAACCATAACAAAGATGGAGGATTTTGGACAGTGATTGATGGGAAAGTGTATGATATAAAGGACTTCCAAACCCAGTCTTTAACTGGCAGTAGCATACTTGGTGAGAATCAGCATCTGAATTAAAAACACAGATTACTTCTGTTTCAAAACTAGATTAGATGAACAGCTTTCTAGATATTATACTGACTACCTCATTCTTTCATTAGCTCAGTTTGCAGGTGAGGACCCAGTTGTTGCTTTGGAAGCTGCTTTGCAGTTTGAAGACACACGGGAATCAATGCATGCCTTCTGTGTTGGCCACTATATGGAGGTAAAAATGTTATATGTTAATGGATACATACCTTCTAAAGTAAAGTACTGCTTTGATATGAGAATCCTTGTTGGAGCTCAGTTCTAGCTTTCAACTCGTATTTCTTTTAATTAGCCTGACCAGGAAGTGATTACAACGCCAGATCTCAGCACTTTGTCATCACCTCTAATAGACACTGAAAGGAATTTGGGTCTTCTCCTTGGACTGCATGCTTCCTACCTGGCAATGAGCACACCGCTTTCGCCTCTGGAAGTTGAATGTGCCAGTAAGCAGAACCTCATTTTGAGCTTAAATAAATACTAGTGAAAGCATACAATAAAAAGACACAGGCCAAATAAATTAACTTGGAATCTATCACCTCTTCAGTCTTGCTGTCTTCTCCGGAAGTTCTTTATTTGTAACATTAATTACCACACTCATCAAGGTCCACTAATGTAGCAAGATTGAAATGGGGATTAGATAATTTTGAACAGTTAAATACTATATTTTTTTTGTAATATGCAAGACAGAATACTGTAAGAGAAAGGAGACTGTATAGCAGAGTTATCTCACAATTTGTGTTCAATTAAGAGTCCCTGAAGCATCTGGTGTTGGAGTCTATCTTGTTGGGTGTCTTAGTTTGATGAATAGATGGTATAATGCAACATTAATCACAGAAAAATAGCTAAGGCCCTATTATCTCTGAACATGTGATGGCTGCCCCGTTACTTAATTGTTTCTCAGTTGCAGCCCCCCCCCCTTTTTTCTTTCTTTTTATTTGTGTGGAAAAGTTTCATCAAATGGAGGAGCTGCTAAACCTTGTTTGAAGGCTGTATATGCATTTTATTTGAGGGACTTGTTAAGTGTTGATAGCTTAATCTTTCATCAGAATATACATGTGTGTTTCCTTTCTTTTAGAATGGTTGAAGTCATCTATCTTTTCTGGAGGCTTGCAAACTAGTCAGATTCATTATAGTTACAATGAGGAAAAAGATGAAGACCATTGCAGTTCACCTGGTAACACTACCCCAAACAAATCAAAACTATATACACATCGACTAACTTTGAGTGACCATTCACAACCTTTTCTCCAAGCTATTGCAGATAATAATATTCAGGATCACACTGTAAAGGTAAGCCTTCAGTAATTCTCTTCACAAAAAATGTTACTGAAGGGTGACAGTGATGGCCTGAAACAGTTTTGTTGGTCAGAATTTTCCAGAAGTTATAGCAAAATAGTTGAGAAAGTTATTTCAGAATTACTTTTAGTGAAAGGAGTGGTTGACTACTACTAATGGATAAAATTTGTGTGTTTCACTTAGTATAGTTTCTTCTTTTGAATTTTTGAGTGGTAGAACTAAAAAGTGTAAATGTATTCTTACAAAAAAAATAGTAATGCATTACTTTATATGTCAAGTTTTAGTAGTATTGACAGACCCTGTCACCTTCAGTTGAACTAAGATGGAGTTTTCTTTGCCAAAGTTCAAATGTGTTTTGTGTGTCAGATGCATGTATGCCTTGAAGTCCCTTTGTGCCTTAGGGTTCAGGTTTCACTTAGCTGGATTCACGGGCATTATGAAACCCCCTAAAATTTACATTTAGCACTGTCTTTTATAGTACCTTCAGGTTTTTGAACCTGTTGAGTTCAGCTCCTTTATTTTGATATTTTAAATCCCTCAAATAAGTTATTGAGAGAATAACATAGCAATAATGATGATCCAGAAGAGAAGTAAAAATTGTCTTAAGTGACCTGGCTATGTCAGACAAAGATAAAGGCAGTAGAAGCTTTGTTGTTTGAGCCACATTGTTCTTCATATAAGAATGATAAAGAGTATTCTTTGCAGTATTGAATTGTAATTCCTGTGTATTAAAAAGTGCATACTATGTGTTGTATCTCACTTCACCTGTTAGTTCAGATTATGGAGGTTATTCGGTGTTATTTAAATGCTGGCTTCAGTATTTTGGGTCCTTTCATTTTACTTAAACCTGAAGTTAAACAGAAGCTGTTGTGTGTTTTTGTAGGACTTCTTGTGTCAAATAGAGAGATACTGTAAACAGTGTCACTTAACAACACCAATCACATTCCCTCCTGAGCATCCTGTGGAAGAAGTAGGACGTTTGTTATTATGTTGCCTTCTGAAGCATGAAGATTTGGGTAGGTAGGCTTGTGGTATAGCTGTCGCAGAATGCATCTTGGACCAGTTTAAACTCTGCTATGGATGATTTTGGAAATGCATATTTAGAGATTGTCTTTTTCCATTAAGGTCACATAGCACTGTCTCTTGTTCATCCTGGTACCCTTGGAGTTGACCAGGTAAAGCACAAAACCTTACCAAAATCTGTAGTGGATGTGTGTCGTGTTGTCTACCAAGCAAAATGCTCACTGATAAAGGTAAGCCTCGTAGCTGCTGAAGTGCAGATTGTTTTTCATTTTAAGTGTTTTATTAATAAGTTACATATTGTTCATTTTATGGAATATTAAACAGTAACCTAATCTTTCAATGCTATTTCTAGACCCATCAAGAACAGGGACGTTCTTACAAGGAAGTTTGTGCTCCCGTCATTGAGCGTTTGAGATTCTTATTCAATGAATTGCGTCCTGCAGTTTGCAATGATCTCTCTATAATGTCTAAATTTAAACTTTTGAGTTCCTTGCCCCGATGGCGGAGGGTAGCTCAGAAAATAATTAGAGAAAAAAGGAAAAAAAAAGGTAAGGTGACATTAATGTATTTTCTGTGAAACAATGAAAATCAATCTCATTCCAAGGTTTGCTGCTCTGTATTTGAGACTTGTTAGCTAAAGCATCAAAGCCATTTGCTTTCTGATGCATTTTCATGAAGTTTTCTAAATCAATGGCAACATGTCAGTTCCTAAGCAAGAACAGGCATACAAGAGGTGAGGCAGGCTTTTTTGTGTTCCAGCATATTAAAGATGATCCATCAGTATTAGTCCCTCTGAATTGGTTTTAGTAGAGTCTAACTAGAAGTGGAATCTTATCAAATACTGTGTTTTATTAAAGCAGTGTAGCTTTAGAACTGTTTAACTGGAAATAGTGTGCTGAACAAACAGCAAAGTGCTTTTGAAGTTGTTTTTTAAAGATAAAAGTATGTTGCAGATATTACAGAGCTAATTTAATAATAGTTGGACATACTGTTCACCAAGAGTACATTTCCATTTTATTACAGGCAGGTCTTAAGCATTCTATATGCTTAGGTTAATCATGCAAATGTAAAATTGTGGCACTGTGAAATGTTATCAGATTACATGAAAGAATGTAATTTTTGTTTCTAGTGCCAAAAAAATCTGAATCTGCTGATGTGGAAGAATCCAAAATCGGAAATGAAGAGAGTGATTTAGAAGAATCCTGCGTGGTACCTCATAGTCCTGTACCTATAGATAAAAAGCCCATACCAATCAAATCACCCAAGGTAGCATATCAGATACTGACTCAACCTTGTGAATAAAAATAACAAGAGAAAAAAAAATGCTAAAGCATGATTGTTATAACTTTTGACATTTAATATTCTGGTACTGGTGTTTAGGGTATATACTTAAGTATGGTGCATTGTTTTGGTGAGACCTGGAATAATTCCTAAAACAATTCTATGTACTGCATATTTAGAATATGTAAAGATACCTTCTCTAATTTTTACATAGTCTTAGAAGTTTCCAGATAATGCTTCATTTCAAAATAGAAGATTTTGATGGATTGCTTCCTCTTTTTTTGAGTATTGACTCATTCAAAATTTTATGAAGCGATAGTAAACAAGAGAATGAATTGCAAATAATACTAAGCTTTTTCCTGGCTTTGAAGAAGTTCCTCTACTGTTTTAAATTTGAATATAGTTTTACATGAAGTAACTTACATTTTCAGTAATTTAAAATGAAGTTGTTTAAAATGTTTTAAGATTCTACCTTCCTGTTTTGCAGGATAAGTGGCAGCCACTTCTGAGTACAGTTACAGGTGTCCACAAATACAAATGGCTGAAGCAGAATGTCCAAGGCTTGTATCCACAGTCTGCCCTTCTTAACACTATTGTTGAATTTGCACTTAAAGAAGAGCCGGTGGATGTAGAAAAAATGAGAAAATGTTTATTAAAACAGGTAAAATGTATGAAAATGGGCTTGCATGTGTTAGCAGTTTACATAAATATGAGCAATTTTTCCTTTTTTGCAGTTGGAAAGAGCAGAAGTTCGTCTGGAGGGAATAGATACTATTCTGAAATTGGCAGCAAAAAATTTTTTGCTTCCATCTGTGCAGTATGCTATGTTCTGTGGATGGCAGAGGCTTATTCCAGAAGGAGCCAATATAGGGTAAACCTTTTTGTTGCTTTTGCTTTCACAATTCTTCAATAAGAAAAAAAAATACTTATTTTGTTGTTGTTGTTTTTCTATGAAGGGAACCTCTTACTGACTGCTTGAAGGATGTTGATCTAATCCCACCATTTAACAGAATGCTGCTAGAAGTAACTTTTGGGAAGTTGTATGCGTGGGCTATTCAGAATGTCCGGAACATCTTGCTAGATGCCAGTGCAAAATTTAAAGAACTAGGTAAATATCATTTTTTGATGCTGACTGGGGGGAAAACTATTCTAAGTGAATGCTGTTGCAGTTCGGTGGGTTTTTTTCGAAGTTCTTAATAGTTGGGATCCTAAAATCAGTTCCTTTGTTTTTTACTGAGGATTACTTTGACTATCTGTCCGTGTGTCGTTATGTGCTCCCCTCCCCAGCCTCAACTCAGTTTTCAGTATTTAAGAGTGTTGCTGGTTTCCCAGCAGGAGGTGATTGATTACTCATTTGTAATATTTCACCATTAACATCTAAAATTTCAAAGTTTCTTGGAGCTTCATCTTGTAATTTCTTAAAGCAAAGCATGGAATTCAGGTATTTCAAACCATCAATTAAAAGATTCCATAACCTATTTTACTGTAGTTCCCAAATGTCAGCCGACTTTGTTATTTGTATTACTTTTGAATTAGGTGTGCAGCCTGTTCCTCTACAAACAATTACTAATGAAAATCCAGCAGGACCAAGTCTTGGAACTATTCCACAAGCACGTTTTCTGCTGGTCATGCTCAACATGCTGACTCTGCAGCATGGTGCAAATACCTTGAGCCTCCTCCTTAATTCTGGCATGCTAGCGTTGACACAAACAACTCTGCGACTGATAGGTATGAGATCTTCTTGTTTGGGAGAAAGCACATGTTTTGTAAATCTCCTGTATTTTTTACCTTTGGTGCACCCAAATTACAGAATTACTTTGTTTCTGAAAGATAGTACTTTATGATGTTTACTTTTACCCCAGTATATAAACTGTATTTATCTGTATCTGTAAGTATGATTGAGAAGGAAGTTAGTGTGATAATAGCCTTTATTCAGTCACAGTTTTCTTCCTAAGCCTTTGCTTTGGCCATCCCTTGGTAGAATTTAGGAATGATAGTATAATTTTGATGGAAACATTACAAATAAATTTAAAATGGAAAATTTAAAATTGAAACATTAGGAAGTGCCTACTCCCTACTCATTCAGTTTTATTTGTTCTACCTATTAAAGCCGTTCCCAATCTGCATATTTAAGCTGGAAGATCCTTTGTTTGTTCTGCTATAAGAAGTTCTGTGCTGTGTTTTGCTGTGATTCAAGTTGCCCTGTTTTTTATTTCTTGATTGCATTTTGTTTTGTTTTGTTTTTTTTGATAGTACCAAACATTTGTTCTCATAACTTGTACTTAACTGGAATGCTCCTAGGAAGTTTTTACAAAAAAAATTCTGTTAGTAGAACCATTTAGCCACTGGACTTGTCATTATAATATAGCTACCTTATTTTGTTTCTTATTTTGTTTAAAATAAAGTATTTAGAGTCCTATATATTCAAAGCAATTACATCATAGTTTCCTAAAAGCTCATCTGACTGCATCACCTGTTAAGTCAGCTTTCCTATTTATTATTGCTTTTATATTACAAACCTTATGTGCCTTAAGGTTTTGCATATATATATATGCATATAAACACAACTGGTTTTAAATTTTTTCATGCTTTTTCCTATTTAGGACCTAGTTCTGATAACATTGAAGAAGATATGATTGCCTCTTCCCATGGAGCTTCTGCCACAGTCCTGGAAGAATCAAGAAAGGAGACTACACCTGTTCAACTCCCTGTTTCTGGACCAGAGCTGGCAGCCATGATGAAAATTGGTACCAGAGTGGTGAGAGGGGTAGACTGGAAATGGGGTGATCAGGTACAATTTCCTTCATACAGATTTGGCTGTGTTAAAATCTAAAGTCTGTTCAGTGGAATGTCTGTGAATTTAATGTTCAAACTTTAAAGGTCACTTTACATTTCAAAGACTTGGAGGATTGACAGAAAATATATTATTTGTTTAACTTCATTTTCAGAGATGAAATTTCTTTTTAGTAAGACTGTTCTGATTAATGATTTAAGAGGAAATTGAATCACTTCTACACTACAGTAGTATCATACACTTATGACTAGATGTGTGTGGCACCTACGTAGTACATAGTAAAACAGATCTAAACATGAGTGTTGCTGTGGTTTACTGGGGTCGTTTCTTTTGAAGACTGTGAAATGCTTTTCAGCTTTATGCTGGATTTTGAAACATTATTGAATGTTTACGGCCTAACTATTAGTTTAGCAGCAAAAAAGAGTAATTGCATTATTATTTCATGAATTTTGAGTATGAATTAGTGTTGTTGATTGTATAACTTTGAGTCCCTCTCTTTTGTCAGGATGGACCCACTCCAGGTTTGGGTCGTGTGATTGGAGAACTGGGAGAAGATGGCTGGATCAGAGTACAGTGGGACACCGGAAGTACAAATTCTTACAGAATGGGGAAGGAGGGGAAATATGATCTCAAACTAGCTGAGCCACCGCCGGCAACGCAGCCCACAACAGAGGATTCAGACACTGAAGATGATTCTGGTAAAAAAGCTATTTTTCTATAAAAGTAGAGGCAGGATTTTAATTGAATTCCACAATTGATATCTTGTAATTTCAAAAAGCTTCTTTCATAGGAAATTAGTGCTTCACCAAAGAAGATTATTTAATAGGTGTATATTTCTGACCAGAATGTTTCTTAAGATAGCTTTACTCTGATAAAGGAGGGTAGAGAGCATGGTGTCACATTTGTTGCATATTTGTGGGCTAAAGAAAACAGTATTATCCAACTGAAATAGTTTCAGTTACAGATACCAGGAGATATACATTTTAGCATATATTAATGTCATTCTGCAGTGTTTTTTATATGGCCTAATTATACTTCTAGTCACACTGCTTCCCTGGTTCTTGGCACTGCATTTGGAATTCCTTTTAAGTTGTGTACTGCTAGAGAATAACTTGAAAATCTCTGCACAAAATGTCTGGTTTATATTTTGCTCTTGCAGTTGGAGGTAAGGAATCTTCTTAATGTCAGATCATTTTAGAGGAAATAATTATAACAAATTTCTCACAGTTTCTTTCAAAAGTCTTTCTGAAATAGTTTAACTCGATATCAATACATTCCTTTGCCTTCTCTGTCTCTCTTCAGAAGGAGAACAAGTTGAAAGGAATCTCCACCCTACTTCCATGATGCTGACAAGTACTGTGAACCTGTTACAGACACTTTGTCTCTCTGCTGGTGTCCATGCTGAAGTCATGCAAAGTGATGCTACTAGGACTCTCTGTGGTCTACTCCGTATGCTTGTGGAAAGTGGAACAATAGATAAATCAGGTACATTATGTAGAAACAGTCTGATTCAACTATGTGTTTCTGTTTTGTGCTTTGTTGTGTTGTAATTTTGTAAATCTTTTGTTACTAGTTTTTAATCCTTTAAGGCCAAAGGATAGAAAAGGCATTTTCAGAGCTTTTAAAATCTTAATTGTTAGCAAAGGCAACATATAAATGGTCTTGAGCATTCTTATGACATAATTGTAAAAGCAGGAGAAACACACAAGATGTGGAGCATCAGAATGTGTATGGTTAGCTTGGACGATGAATTTCTTAACAGGGTTGTTTTTTTTCTGTCTGGGGACAGCAATATGACTGGAAATGTCCTATTCATTTCCATAGCTTCATTGTTCATTTCTAAAGTAATGCTGTTAACTACTTGGAAATGAGGAAACTGTATGAGGATGAGAATTGCTTTAAAGGCATTTTTAATAAAATTAATTGCAGGCTCTAAAGCTCAGTGTTCTGATTTGTCCAAAAATTCCCCATGTAGTATATAGAGAATTATGTAGCTGGCGGAAAAGTCAACTGTTATATGTATATATCTTTTTGTTTTTAGCTTCCTTGCCAAATAAATTAGTTTATAAAGAGCAGCATAGGAGTTGGTGCACGTTGGGATTCATTCGAAGTATAGCACTCATGCCTCAGATGTGCAGCACTCTTAGTACATCTCAGTGGATAACTTTGCTAATGAAAATTGTTGAGGGGCATGAATCTTTCACTGCTGCTTCACTACAGAGACAGGTAATGTGTGTATTTCCAAATTACTTTGATAGGCGATTAATTTAGTACACTTTAGCTGTCTTTAAAAGTAGAAAAAAAAAGTGTATCTTAAAAACATTAATTAATTGGGAAAAAGATAACACCTTGTCTTGTATTTAGAATTCATTGTTTTAAAAACATATCTGTTAAGTTTCTGAGCCTTCAGGCCACTACAGGCTCCATGGTTCTGTTGAAAGCCTGAAAGTTTTGTGCAGATGAGAGGTCAAAACAGTGTTCAAAAATGTATTCCAGAAACTCCCATATAATGTTTCCTAGAAGTTGCATAAAGAATAACAAAAAGATGATTAGGAAAAATGTGCAATTTCATTTTACAGTTAACAAATTGTGTATTATTTACTGCCCTTCCTTCCATAACAAGCTGTTATTATTTTTTAGTTACAGTCTCTCTTAAGAAGCTGCATCTTTTCATCTGATTTTGGTATTGTTTTTCCCTTGTCCCTTTTCCCCTTTTGTCTTCTCTCTCTCTCTTTTTTTTTTTGTTTTCTGTTTTTTGTTGTTTTTTTTTTTTTCTTCTTCACTTTCCTTAGCATCTTTTTCATGAGATTCAAAAGCAACCTTATTATGGAATAATTCTTCAGAGTTTTAAGGCTTGGAGATCAAAAGGTCTTAGTCTTTTCCTTGATAAGACATTTCTTAAAGCCTTGTATCATAAAGTCCTGTAAATTTCTTGTGATCCTCCATCAAATTCTTGCCAGTATTTTTACTGTGATGAAACTTCTGTCATCATCTAGGCCTTAGTGCATTAGAGTTACCTGTGCTGTTCAGGGAATACTGAAGAGCAATGAGCATTCCCGATGTACCAGCATCTAACAGAGTAACAAGAAAATAATGAGATGTTGAAGTTTAGAAAGACATGTTATTGACAGGTTTAGAAGAAGAGGGGTGTCTGTATTGGTCTTACGTATAGAAGGTGAGGAAGCTCAAAATGTGGAATACTTCTGTTCAGAACGTGCAAACCCATCTGCTCTTTGATACTACAGCACTGCACCTTCTCATGTTCCTTGTCAGTCCTGCACTAAGTGTCTAGTTTTAGAGATGCCAGCCAGTTCCTTCTGTACATGTCAGAGGCCCTACTTTCACAGTAACTACTCTTGGGTATCATTGCGGTTGCTTTTTTGCCACTTCCTATTAGTCAGCTTTATGTCTCATAATTTTTAACTATCATACCTTTGTTGCAGAACACTTGGAAACTTTCAATCTGAAATACATCTTAGTACTAAGATCTGAGTCTGGAATCTGAACAAACCTTTCCATTCTGTACTACTATCTTTCCTATGTGTTTTAGTAATTTACATTCTTTCTAACTGTGTGTTTGTCTAATGTCCTGAGTATTGAAGAGGTTGGATTCACTAATATAATGTGCCAATAAAATTGTTACTGACTTGGAACTGGCGCAACTTCTTTTAGAATATTTCTCAGCAACCTGAATATCAGTAGCTCATAATTTCTACAGCTGGAAAGAAGTCAGCATTATAGAAATAATTGCGAAGGAAAGCTTCTTCTGTACTTAACATGTTTGCAAGTTTTTTTAATATTTGGTGACTTAGAATGGAAAAACACTGATTTTTGTTCTCTTTTTAGATACTTGCTGTACATTTACTGAAAGCAGTACTTCCATCCTGGGATAAAAATGAAAGGTCAAGAGACATGAAATTTCTTGTGGAAAAACTGTTTGGGTTTTTAGGCAGCCTGCTTAGTACTTGTTCTTCAGATATCCCACTACTCAGAGGTAGAAAAATTTTCCATTAGTGACTTATTTTCATGTATAAAAAAAAAGTGTGCATTAAATTCATAACTGCTGTGCAATTGTTTTGTCTTTCCAGAATCTACTCTGAGAAGGAGAAAGGCCAGACCTCAAGCATCTCTAACTGCCACTCACAGTAGTACTTTAGCAGAAGAGATAGTGGCACTGCTGAGGACGCTCCATTCACTCGGCCAATGGAATGGACTCATAAACAAGTACATCAACTCTCAGCTAACCTCCATCACCCACATCTTTGCAGGAAAACAGTCAGAAGGGGTAGTTTCCACGTTTTAAAATAGCTCATTTTTTAGCATTATTTATTTTTAAATTATAAATATTAAATGTTTGTAAACAATATTAAACTTAATTTTAAAACCATTTTTCTATTTGTGTATATATATAAGTATTTATGTGTTGTAATTTTTAAATTGAAGCATGTGTGATTAACTTTGTATTTTAAAGCAGGTAGAAGTATTATGTTTTCTCCCTACAGTTAATTTTATTGTTCTTTGTTAGGCTCTGTTGGATGACTACTTCCCTGACACTGAGAATCCAGAGGTGGGAGGCCTAATGGCAGTGCTAGCGGTGATTGGTGGCATAGACAGTCGCTTGAGACTGGGTGGACAAGTAGTTCATGATGAATTTGGAGAAGGCACAGTGACACGCATCACCCCAAAAGGGAAAATCACTGTACAGTTCTATGATATGCGAACATGTAGAGTGTGCCCTTTGAATCAGCTGAAGCCAGTAAGTTCATTTTATAGAGACTTTAATACAGGGAGGAACATGGTTTAAGACTCTGATATGAAACAAAGAAAATATTTGTTGTTCATTCAGTAAATACATCGACATTCAATATGTACAATGCTCTGAATGAAAATCTAAGATGGTACTCATGTGAACCTCTGTAGGGCTGTTAAAGCCTGTCCTCATTTGTTGAGGAGATGTGAGGAAAAGGGATTTTTGCTGAAGTCGTTTGACTTGAGGTATAATCCCAAGTCATGACAATATGATTTATAGCTGGTCTATGAGAGGAGCATATTGATTTGTATTTAACTGAAGAAGAGAAAAAGTAGCATTTGTCAGTTAATAAACATTGAAACTTTGAATAATTTTGTAAAATTTTACAAAAACGCTTATCTATACTTCTTTGGTTTTGTCTGGTTCTTCCCTCACTGTCCAGCTTCCAGTTGTGGCCTTTAACGTGAACAACTTGCCTTTCACTGAACCTATGCTATCCATTTGGGCTCAACTAGTAAACCTGGCTGGAAGTAAAGTAGAAAAACAAAGAATGAAGTCTCCCAGTCAGGGTCTTTCAGGTACAGTAATTTTTTTGGTTTGTTTGTTTCTTGTTTTGTTTTTAAATAAATGGATATGCTTTTGGAAAGATACTGCTAACAGCAAATGTATCTAAGAAAAAAGGTTTTCTGGAACCCTGGTGTTTTCCTTAGTCAGTATTGAATAATAGCATTCATGAGACAAGCTTAGCTAAGAGATGAATTACTCTGCTCTGTAGGTGAAATACTATTTTACTTTGCTGACAAAATTTAAATAAGTTTTGGGGCTGGACTTCTTGTACTGAATTATTTAAAATCTGGGTCCATCTTTACTGTGCATCAGTTCTGTGATTGTTCACGACATGAAAAGTAGGAAAGCAGTGTTTTTAGTATCATGGGTCATAGAATGTGTGCAGACTTTTTATCCAGGTGCTTTTCAAACTACCTTATATCATCAGTATTTCACAAGCTTTCACATAGTGATTTAAGGTGTAAACTGATCTTTGGGCTGAGGTTGTATGAATGATAGCCTTTCTTCTCTAATACCAGAGATTCCTAGTGCTAACAGCTGTTTTATATTTCTGACAGGTCAAGTGGATTTGGATCTGCTGCGGTGCCAACAATTAAAGCTGTACATACTGAAAGCAGGCCGAGCTCTGCTTTCTCATCAGGATACACTAAGGCAGATCTTATCTCAGCCAGCTGTTCAAGAATCTGTATTAAACCCTGCAGGTATTCTGAAATGCAACCTGGGTGTACTGCTGTTTGTTTAGGTGGTAGATAGAGTATGTGCTAACGGCAGTCAAAGGGTAGAAATTAAGTTTGCCCTCTAAAGACTAAAAATTAAAAATTCAGAATCAGTAATGTTTTAACCTTAGATACTAAAAGCATTTTGACTTTTTAACTTAGGTTTGGAAGTCTAAATGGATCAAGTGTTTGAAGCTTGAAATATTGGAGTTAGCTAAATTTGTAAGTCTTCCATAGTTAATAAGCTTTGTAATTAATTTAAAAAACCTTACTTTTTTTTTTTTGCAGTGGAGTCTTTTTCTTCTTCAAAGCTTAAAGTACGAGTTCTCAATTGGCTTTTCCTTTTATTCCAAATGTTTTGCAGTTTCCAGTGAAACGAATACCAGGTTACAGAGTCTTAAGCATAATCTTAAAAAGTTTAAAAAATTGTAGTTTTAATAATTTGAATTCATACTGTCTGTACATTCACTCTACATATAAAAATAAATAAAATAGCTCTGTTGCCTTTCAGGATAGCTATTGATACCCTTATAGTTCATATTAATCATTTAGGCATTTGCAAAACATGTAATGTCTTTAAATATATTCAGTTTATTTGTATCTTTCTAGGGGTGTTAAATTTTAAGTCAACAGAATGATCAGATTTTTTTCCAGGAATGGAACTTTTTTTCTTAACCAGAACAGCATAAGTACATGAGGACTATTAACTGTTCTGTTACTGTTTCAAATATGAGAACTTCTTTTTGTTGGAGTTGGGTGAAGAATGAGAACACTTCCCTGAGATAGCCATGATAGAGAGTGTAGCTGGAGTAAAGCCAGAGTACAGATCTAGGCAACATGAATATTTATGCCATAAAGAACACAAAATCAAATATAAAGTTGCAGAATCATGAGCCAGTTGATTAAAAAAAGACATATTCTTTTGAAGGGACAGTGAATACCTACAGGGAGGTCTTCCCTAAGAGGTGTATTGGAAGGGGAAATTACTCAGTCTAGAAAGTATGCACCATGATTTGGGGGTCAGTGAAATTGTTGGTTGTCTGTATAAAGGGGTTTATCCTGGAAGGACCTCTTTGTAATAGTCTTATTGTAAAAGGTGAACTCAGAAGATATTTGCACAAATTCACTGTTCACTGGGCAGTGTCTGCTAGATATGTTCTAGATGTATTTTAGTAAAAATATTGTTTATCTACAAATTGCTCGTTTGCTTCTTTTTATGTAGATAATGGCACGCATGATTTGATCTTAAACTTGAGATTGCTGTGGTGAAGAAATGTGAGATAGACAACAATATCTTTTATCAACCAGTAGGCCCAAGAACAAATCTTGCAATTGACTTGCATGGTTTTGGTTAAAATAACGTTTCTGTTTTTTCAAGAGGATGGAGCAGTTGCCTCTCCTGACATTGGAGATATGTCTCCTGAAGGACCGCAGCCTCCAATGATTCTTTTACAGCAACTTTTGACAGCTGCTACGCAACCATCACCTGTGAAAGCAATATTTGACAAACAAGAGCTTGAGGTAGAGTCTGTTTTCTGCCAAGTAATCTAATAAATAAATCTTCCGAATTCATATTACAATTGAAACTTGTTAAGCTATAGGTTTTAAAAAAATGTCCCTGAACCCCTCTTGGCAAATGACCTCTAATTTCAGACGCTCACGTGCACAAAAACATACTAAATACACTTTTTTTCAACTTGGACTGATTTATTTGTTCTCATTTAGGCTGCTGCTTTGGCAGTATGCCAGTATCTGGCTGTAGAGTCTACACATCCTTCAACTCCAGTGTTTGAAGACTGCAGCTCTAGTGAAGCTACAACACCCATCACAGTGCAGCATATCCGACCCACAAAAACGAAGAAACGCAAGCAGTCTCCAATTCCACCTCTCCCCATTGTAGTTCAACTTATGGAAATGGGATTTCCTAGGAAAAACATAGAATTTGCACTGAAATCTCTGTCTGGAACCTCTGGAAGTGCTTCTGGATTACCAGGTATTTAATTAAATTAATGATACTAGAAGGCAAGTTGTGAGCAGATAAAATGCTACTTATAAGGGAGCAATTATTACTTCTCTTTTTGGATACTATTGTAAGAATGTTAGAGAATCCCTGAAAGACAGAATGAGTTTGTATTTTTCTGTATTAGGAGTGGAAGCCTTGGTTGGCTGGTTGTTGGATCACCCTGATGTTCAAAT
Organism: Pezoporus occidentalis; assembly: GCF_034315485.1. Lineage (NCBI taxonomy): Eukaryota > Metazoa > Chordata > Aves > Psittaciformes > Psittacidae > Pezoporus > Pezoporus occidentalis. The sequence goes on along the minus strand of NW_026915158.1, from coordinate 2,775,495 downwards.
TACGGATCTCTCTGATGCTGATACTATCTCTGATGAATATTCAGATGAGGAGATAGTAGAGGAGGTGGAAGAAGCTGAAGCTGCTTGCCCTGTGGTAAGTATCAACTTAGTAAAACTTAAGTCTTAACTTGGTTAAGAGTACAAGGATGTTTTGCTGTCGCAAGCTTTCAAGACTGTAACAAGGACGACATTTGCCATATGCTTCTAAGGCATATCATAAAAGAAGTCAAGGTATCTATAAATATGTATATAAGAGTAGCACAATGGAAGACTGAAATCCAGATAGTTATTTCAGTAATGGTAGCTTTAAGTATCGATGACAGCTGGTCTTGGTTTCGTCTTACATAGTCAATGCTATAGTGTAATATTTGTAAAAGACTCTTCATTTTTATTTTTATTTTTTCATATCCCCCCTCCACCTTCCTTTGGCTTGAAAAGCAAATGTGTATTAGCTGCAAGGAATGACTGAGCAATTAGTGAATAAATGGAAAGAAGAAAAAAAAGTCAGTGAAATAACTTAGCTTTTTCTAAAAACTATTCTCATGTATTGTTGATAAAAAGACCTTTACGATGTCTGTTGAATGTGATGGCTTTAATTTATATTGGTCTTCTATTGTTGACTTTCAGGAAGTATTTCAGTAAGGTTTTGCCAATAAAATGAAATAGGTTCTGTATTTCTGTTTATTTTTTTAAGGAGGTTTAAGGAGATGTTGAATTTTCTGGCACATGTGAGACTTTGTAATTGAAAGAAATGCATTATATTTTAGAGGAAATTAACTTGGCATTGTGTTCTGATATGTTTTTTACCAGTAATGGAGTGAGAAATCGTGCTGCATGTTGACTGAAATGGAAAAAACCCCAACATTTATCCTCAAAACAAGTGTTCTGTAAAGTCTCATTACAGCTGGAATGCAGCAGTTCCATCTTTTTAAGTTTAATTGTGAAAGAATAATTTCTGATAACTGCAATCTTTTTTGTCAACTTGTTTTTCTAAGGAAATACTTTAAATCCTGTTGTATTATATAATAAAACGTTTTGTAGTGTACTTTAGCCTAGGAGATTACCATTTACCACTGTTTTTGCAATTCCTCTTTGTTCTAATTTTCTTTGGCAAACAGATTTCATAAAAGCAACTTGCGGCTTGTTTCACGTGTTTTTAAAACTTGCAGCTATATTCCTGGACAAGTTATTTCAGAAACTAAACTTTAAAGTAGATCATAAGTGTTAGCCATGTTGTGAGTTGACCTATTGAAGACATTTCTCATTTTGGCATGCAACTTAAATATTAAGTGTGTGTTTTTTGGTGGGTTATCTTCAGTCTCTACTAATAATTTTATTTATTAGTAATTTTGTAACTGTTTCATGTTTATTTTGGATTTTTTTCTAGCCAAGTGGTGCTATTGTAACAGAGAGCCAGACCTATAAGAAACGAGCTGATTTCTTAAGTAATGATGACTATGCTGTGTATGTGAGAGAGAATATTCAGGTAAGCATGATGTTCAAATGCTATATTGAAACTAGTTTCCCTCTGGTACAAAGGTCTTTGCATAGCTGTGGCATTCTGTTGTCCTTTTTTCCTAGGTGGGAATGATGGTTAGGTGCTGCAGAACCTACGAGGAAGTTTGTGAAGGAGATGTAGGCAAAGTTATTAAGTTGGATCGAGATGGATTGCATGACCTGAATGTACAGTGTGATTGGCAACAGAAGGGTGGTACCTACTGGGTCAGATATATCCATGTTGAGCTGTTAGGTAAGTTCACTGCTAACTGCTTTCTAATAAAGAATTGGGGAGATATATTTTTGGAGGGGAAAAAGCCACTCACCATGTATTTATTCTTGCAATTGCTAGGATTCCCACCACAGAGTTCTGCCTCTCATATCAAGATAGGTGACAAAGTGCGTGTGAAAAGCTCTGTGACCACACCCAAATACAAATGGGGATCAGTTACTCACCGAAGTGTAGGAGTTGTCAAAGGTAATGTATATTCAAAATGGGGAGGGAATATAACTGGAAACAGACTTTCTGCAGCATTTAAGGAGAGAATATTTTAGACACACTTACAAATCACAGTGCTTTGTGGACTATTGCATGATGATGAAAGTATAAAATATAGAAGTAGTCTGTTTAGCATAGATTCTTTGAGGCAGTACAGTTTTTGGTTGTATTATATTCTTCTTGGAAGTACTCTTTCCCTTTGGGAACTGTTTCTTAGTAAAAGAAAAAAAATCAGAGTCAAGGAACTGAAGTAGAATAATATATACCTTTAAAAAATCTTTAGAACTCTCTTCACAGACTTGCAAAGTTAATACATAGTTCCATTGCAAGAAAAGATTACTTTTGAAAGTAATTTTTAATAAGTATTTCTGCTCTCTGATGTTGCACTGGACTCTTTTCCAGCTTGATTTTGTAGAAATTTGCAACACTATTTTCTCCATGTTTTTGTCACAGCTTTTAGTGCCAATGGAAAAGATGTCATTGTAGACTTTCCTCAGCAGTCTCATTGGACTGGCTTGTTGTCAGAAATGGAACTGGTTCCCAGCATTCATCCTGGAGTCACGTAAGTGATGGTTTACATTTTTCTTAATGTATATGGGTTATCCTTTAGCCTTATTGTCTTGATTCCATTATCTCGACTTGTGCCTGTAATAACTTGTACCACTGGAAATGTATTTACTCATTGTTCTTTTGTGAAATCAGGTGTGATGGCTGCCAGATGTTTCCTATCAATGGGCCTAGATTCAAATGCAGAAACTGTGATGATTTTGATTTCTGTGAAACTTGCTTTAAAACCAGGAAGCATAACACCCGACATACTTTTGGCAGAATAAACGAGCCAGGTAAGTTTTTTAAAAAAATCTAAGTGTTTCTTTAATTTAAGTGCACTGAATTTGTTTTTATGAAAAAAAAAATCAGTTTAAATATTGCATGCCCCTGTAATATTTATCATTCAATTTTATGTATTACTCTTAGTGTCCTACATTCCTGAAGAGAGTAGTTTTCCTTTTGTTTTTAATATTTTACCTGGTTTCTTGGTACAAATTAATCATAAGTGTAAGAACAGGAAGTGTGACTATCTGCAGTGACTGCATTGAAAGCTTGTGGTCAGGTAAAGTGCTTGAAACTCCTTTAAAAATCCCCAAATCTTGAGCTGTGCCCTTTAAGCATGAGTAGTATTACTGTACCCATGTGACATGCTTCTCTGCTTTCAGACTACATACCTGAAATGTTTGATTTGTTGTATTTCCTTTCACATTGGTTGTGGGTGTAACAGAAGCAGTTTTCTGTGAGAGCTATGTGCTTAATTTTTCACTTAAACATGCAGGTCAGTCTCCAGTGTTTTGTGGGCGTTCTGGAAAGCAGCTGAAGAGACGGCATAGTAGCCAGCGGGGAATGTTACTGGATGATTGGTCAAGAATAGTTAAGAATTTGAATGTCTCCTCCTCTGTGAATCAGGCTTCACGTCTTATTGATGGTAGTGAGCAGTGCTGGCAGTCTTCTGGTTCACAAGGAAAGGTAACTAAGCCATAACTAATTTAATTTGGCATACTTTTTCTGAAGAGGAAAAATATTTAACTTAGTGAAATATATGTTATCTTTCTGTAAGATAGAAGAGTAGTAAAAACAGACATCTCAAGTACAAAACTATGTTTCTTTATATTTTTAAATGCGACTTTTTTTTTTAAGCTTTATCTTTCTGATTATTTCATGTGAAGGAACTTTTGTGAACTATTTCATTATAAGGAACTTCTGTAATTTATTTTTTTTTTTTGAAATAAGGGATAATTATTGTGTAGTTGGTTATATGGTTACAGTTGCTGTTTCAGTATAATAACTGATAGGGAGTTGTTCTTAATGATCATGTTGATTATATTTTACTTAAGTGTTGTAATACAAAAAGCACTTATGCTCTTGCTAACTAAAACTGCTTCTGAGCACTCTCACTTGCTTAGAATACCTCAAGTTTAAGGACCTATAAGGATCATAGAGTCTAACTTCCTACTCTTGGTGGGACTAATTAAACCACATGACTAAGAGCGTCTTCTAGATCCTTCTTGAACTCTTGACAGGCTTGGTGCTGTGACCACTTCTCTCTGTAACCTATTGCAGTGACTGACCACCCTCTTGGTGAAAAACCTTTTCCCTAATGAAGTTCCCCTGATACATTCCTTGTGTCCTACCAGTGGTCAGCAGAGAGGAGATAAGTGCTCCTCTGCTGCTCCCCCTTGAGGAAGTTTTAAATAGTGATAAGGTTTCCCATCAACCTTCTTTTCAAGCTGAAAAAAATCACCTATTAAGTCTTGCCCTTGAGACCTTTCACCATTCTGGCTGCTCTCTTCTGGATACTAATAATTTTATGTCTTCCTTCTATTGAGGTGCCCCAGACTACCTGCAGTGTGCAAGGTAGGGCTGCACCAGTGCAGTGTAGAGTGGGACAATCGCCTCCTTTGACCAGTTAGCAGTGCTGTGCTTGATGCACCCCGGGACATGTCTGGCTGGCTATTTTGGCTGCTAGGGCACATAGTTGACTCCTGTTCAATTTGCCATCAACTCAGACTTCCAGGTCTCTTTCCGCAGAGCTGCTCTTGTCCCTCAGTTTGTACGTATAAGCAGGTTTACCCCATCCCAAGTGGAGCATCTCGCACTTGCTCTGAAGTTTCATCCAGTTGGTCTTTGCCCACCTCTCTAGTCCCTTCAGATCTCTCTTTAAGTCCTCTTTACCCATTGAGGTAGGCCACAACTTCTCCTAGTTTAGTGGCAGTGGCAAACTTGCTTAACATACATTTGACTCCTATGTCCAGATCACTTATAAAAAGCATTGTTGCTTAATTTGTGGTTTACCAGTTTTATTAGCCTGCAGCATAGCTTTGTGGCCAGTGTAGATACCAAGATTTGCAGCTAGACTTCTGTCCAGTGTGTTTTGATGCTGTATTGATGGCCATGCTGAGGATATCCCCAAGTACCCTTCCTTCAGGTTGTTTACAGGCTGTAATCGAAGATTTACATTGTGTCCCAAAATCCCAATTCTTGACCTCCAGTGCTATTGTGCTTTCTCAGTCTTATCAATGGTGTCGCTCTTGAGCTAAATAAATAATTTGCTGCAGCTGTTTCTCTTGCATTTGAAGGTTGGTCAGGTGAGAAATTCACAAGGTCCTCTTCCTTTGGCTGGTCGCCATGCATCGCAGCTGTTGTATACCATTAATAAATGTTTTTCATGCTTGCTTCAAAACCAGCACATACTCTTGTCAACTGTATGGTGGTCCTAGCAATACTAACTGAAAATTAAATTCTTTGTGTTTCCCCTAGCACTGGATTCGCTTGGAGATTTTTCCAGATGTTCTTGTTCATAGGCTAAAGATGATTGTGGACCCTGCAGACAGCAGTTACATGCCCTCTTTAGTTGTTGTTTCAGGTATGTGTACGTTCTTTGAGAAGGCTGAATTACTTTTTGTTGTTGTACATCTAGCAGTAGGTATTTATTAGGTTTCATTTAATATAGTCATCTATTTCAAGTGCATGGTGCCTGTTTATGGAACAAACACCATATCTGAAAAAGTTTTTCTTTCTGCGTTTTGTTTTTTAGGGGGGAATTCCTTAAATAACCTTATAGAGCTAAAGACAATCAATATAAATCCGACAGACACCACAGTGCCTCTTCTCAGTGATTGTACAGAAGTAAGTGAAGTTTGTGTGAGAATTACTCATTATGTAATGGAAAAATATTTTGCTGCAAGAAATGGATGAAAAGCACTGTTGTGATTATTAAAGAGTGGTATTTTACTTTTGTTATAAATTAGCATTATTTCTGGAAGTTTACTAAAGTGGATTATCATGATAACTTTTACCATAATCTCAGTGTAACTCTAATAGCTTTAGTAGTAAAGCTAGTTCAGGTCTTTTGATGTAAATCAATATACCTATGAACCAAGAAGAAATCCCAATAAACTTAAATTTGGGGATACATTTGGTGGGTGCTAAGGCTTATTTTGGATAGTAGTTCTGATCTTTCTCAGTAACAGCAAGGAGGAATGCATAATGACTTTTTAGGAGATTAGAAGTGAAATAATTCTGAAATTAATGAGGCCATATGTTTATCTGAAAGTATGAATTTTGTAGGGTTGAAAAGCTGAATATTTACAGATTAATTTTGATAAGGTGAAAAATCAAGTGGAATTTCTAAATCTTTCATATGTTTTTATAAAGTTACACAGGATCCAAAAGGTGGCAATTTAGTGAGATTTTTTTTTTCCTCTTAGTACCACAGGTATATTGAAATTGCAATCAAGCAGTGCAGAAGCTCTGGGATTGATTGCAAAATACATGGTCTCAGCATACTGGGGCGTATACGAGCAGAGGATGAAGACTTGGCTGCAGTCCCATTCCTTGCTTCTGATAATGAGGAAGAGGATGACGATAAAGCTAACACTGGGAGGTACGTAACTGCAGTGGCGAGGTGGGGGAAATGATAGAGAGCCTTAGTGTAGATATAGTCCTGTAATTCAGGAGATTATTGTAAGAACAACTATTTAATTAGGTTGAATGGTAGTAAAGAGAAATTAGTATCTTAGTTTGTCAGAATTGTAAGTAGGTCATTTGTTGAGGTGGGGACATCTTGTACAGCTCTTCAGCTTCTGCAGCATGCTTGGAGTTGAAAACCTAGCTAAAAACTTTGTGTTTATGTTTGGAATGTGGTATATTTACCTCCACTCAGCAAAACACTCAGGGTTTTGTTTGTTTTGCTTGTTTGTTTGGTTTGTTTTTGTTTTGTTACAGCCACCAATTCACTGTAGTAGTGGTGTTTGAGTACTGAAACCCTTGTAAAATCAGTAAATACAGTAAAAAGATGCCTATGCTATAGTTATGTACGTTGCTAAGATGATATTTTTTAATTTTTATTTTTTCCCCTCAATATATTCAGTCTTGTTAGAAAGAAGGCAGCTGGGCTGGAATCGGCAGCTACAATAAGAACTAAAGTTTTTGTTTGGGGATTGAATGACAAAGACCAGTTGGGAGGGCTGAAAGGCTCCAAGGTATGTTTGTTTTCATAGTTCAGTACAAAATAAAGTGTACAAGTCTCACACAACTCAAGATTAATTCAAACTTAATCAGAATTCTACAGTGTAGTATCAAACCTACAAATAATAGATTCTAATGTCTTTTTGCTTTGAGTCATGTTAGATGTCTGCTGGGTGGAAGATTGGAGAAAACTTGCATTTTGGTTGTGTCTCTCAAATCCAGTTTGATTATTAGCAGCCGCTTAATCATTTGTTTTAGTTGACAGTGAACTAATTGTTCTCAAACTATGTAGCGCTCTATACACATTCTGTTCCTTTTGGGTTTTTGTGCATGCAGTTAAGATAGTGGTGAACCTTTCTATATATTACTTGGATCTGGTACACTCATCAGAAAGTTGAATTCTCATCTTTCGATGTAACTTGATTACAATTCAGTGTCATTTGAAAGGAATTTTAGCTTTGTGTGCAGCTATTTATACATAAGTTTTAAATGCAGTGCAGGTTCAGAGATACATGGTGAATGTTTAATCAATTTAAAATGTTAATGTGAAAAGTATGTTGAGAGCGTTTATTTAATTTATGTTGTAAATAAAATGTATATTGTTGTATGCAACCTTTCAAGAAACAAAAAATCAACCATTTCTGTATTCTGTGGTTTTCTCAAGAAAACTTTACTTAAAGGAAACTTCTTGCCTATATCACATTTATTTTTTTTCCCGAGGCTTTGTATTTATCATGGTTTCAGTGTTAAATGCTTTTTCTTGTTCTTTGTGTTTTGCCTGGTGTATATTACCTGGTATGTGTGAAGTGTCTGAATAATATGGAGATTTTCATCTATTTAAAAAAGGAAAAGTACCTGTTAGATTTTATGATTTAAGAATAGCTCTTCTTTTGAAAGTATAAAACTTCAGTGAATTGTAGTGAGTTTCATTTTGCGTCTGCTCTAGATAAAGGTCCCTTCCTTTTCTGAAACCCTGTCTGCCTTGAACGTTGTACAAGTAGCTGGAGGATCCAAAAGCCTTTTTGCAGGTAATATAAGTTTGAAATAAATATGTTAAGGGCATAAATGGATTTCCAGTTGTGAAACTTTAATGATGTTTCAAACTTTATTTCTTCATTTTAGTGACTGTAGAGGGTAAAGTATATGCTTGTGGAGAAGCCACAAATGGAAGGCTGGGTTTAGGAATATCTAGTGGAACTGTGCCTATTCCACGCCAGATTACAGCTCTCAGTAACTATGTGGTAAAGAAGGTGGCTGTTCACTCAGGTACTGACTATTACAATTTTTAGATACATAATCATAACATGTTAAGCCTAAAAATAGTTGCTTTGCAATTTTCATGGGTGCCATGATGCCCCAGCATAACTGATGTTTTTAAAAACTTTGTAAAAATAAATACAGGTTATTAAGTTCTGTCTGTTGAATACAATGTCAAATTAAAGCTAATGGTTCTGTTGTTAAAATCTATAATTTTAGACAATACACAGTTTCTTGCTTGCTGGGAGTTAAATTTGATAGCTTCTTAATAGTTTTTCAGTCTAATCTAAAGAAAATGTTTTCATTTTTGAGTATTGATAAATGGTGGGTTTAGATTTGCTTTCTTCCTTGCAGCACTGAAAATAGCGAATTGTGTGATTATTTCTTCTTTTTTTTTTAACATGCCAGGAAACCTATTCTCACAAAAGCTTTGTATTTTAAATTAAATCACATAAGTCTGAAGTGAAGAAAATAAGTAATGCATATTGGGTTGAAAGGCTCATACAGTTACACTGTTAAAGTACAGCAGTGTCAATATTCTGAGATTTTTGCTAGACCTGCTTCCCACTTGAAAGATTAAAAATTTAAATTTCTGTTTACACTTTTAGGTGGCCGGCATGCTATGGCATTAACTGTTGATGGAAAGGTATTTTCATGGGGTGAAGGAGATGATGGAAAACTTGGTCACTTCAGTCGAATGTAAGTATGCCAAATTTGTTTCTATTTCATAGAAATATTTCAGTAAGAGAACATTTGTGTTGCCTGTTGCAAGACAGCTGACCACCACTAGTGACAATGACGGGATTTTTATTACAATGGGAACAACAAATTAGGTTTTGAAAAAGGTAGGTTTCTTTTTCAGCAGTGTATGTGCAGCGTTTGTAGTGGTCTCAATTTAAAAAGGAGACAATATAATACTTGGAAACATAGTTGGTGGATAAAGTTTTTAATAGTATTTTTAATGTCACTGCTGAAATGGCGCACATTTGGTTACTTTTATAAGGTAGGGTTTACAGTGGTGCTTTGAGGTGTAAACCATAGCAATTTTATTTGTGAGCTGTAACAGTTCATGATGTAAGCCTGATGGAGCATTTAATAGCCCTTTTCTTTAGACATCTGTTCACAGACTTGTTAACCAGAAATAAATTTCTTAGACTTTCCAGTAATACATAATTTAATCCTCCACAGGACACTTTGAAGAAAATTTGAATTGTCTTGGGATTTTTTTTCTTGTAGGCACCACAGAACAATGTTTTAAAAGGAACAAAAAAAAAAAAAGCGAAGTCCAGATTAAAGCAGTATTCTTTATTGTACAACTGTCTTGTGTTTTCTGTAATTTTATTAAAAGTGAGACTTGATACTCTTGGGCATTTCAGGGATGCAGATATTCCAGAGGTCATGTATAATTTGATAAAACTTTAATAGTGGTTCTGATACACAGACAGTATTAGAAAGCCTTGAGTTGAAACTCTTCCCTGAATTTAGAGAATATTGTAGCTATACGAATAATGAATACGAAAAGTTTCCAGTTCTCTCACAGAGGCTAACAGTAAATCCAAGCTCTAATATCTCTCTTGTAAAGTTCAAAGTTGGGATGGGAGTGTCATCTCTTAATCTCACTACCTGGCTCTGTGTCCACAGCTAACAAATTGCTCAACTTTGGGTAATGACAGGATATCAGTTTTCACTTCATATTATATGCTTCTTAATTGATTCATCACTTTGGATCTTGGCTTTGTCACCCAAGTGTTGCAGTGTATACATAAAATATTTCTTTAAATAAAACTTTGGAGTACATTTAAATAGCGTAAATTTTATATTTATGGCACTACTACAGTGTATGTCTTGGAATCATAATGTTGCTTCTTACTTTTAGATTGATGTTAGTTATTGCACAAAACTGTCTGGATTATGAAGATGGGTGTATATTATGCAATTCTTTCATAATTGATGCAATTAATTCCTTATTCTTTTTCTCTAGGAACTGTGATAAACCCAGATTGATAGAAGCGTTGAAAACCAAACGCATCCGTGATATTGCTTGTGGCAGTTCCCACAGTGCTGCTATTACCTCTAGTGGTGAACTGTATACATGGGGTCTCGGAGAATATGGAAGGCTAGGACATGGAGATAATACCACACAGCTGAAACCTAAAATGGTAAATCTCTCTTGTCTCTGAAACGTGAATGTGTTTGTTTAATAAATGATAAATAAAAACTAAAGTAAAGGCAAAAAACATGAAAACACTGTGAAGGCATCGTTTTGGAGTGATCCAAATTAGGTTTTCATACACATACCTCTAACAGGCAAGCTATTTCAGAGAGGCCAGAAAAATCCAATCTTTTTCATTTTCTTGGAAAGTGAGGTGAAATGGCTACTGCTCTTTTGGACATTCGTGTCGTGCTTCTTTGATACATAGGTGGAAGTTACTACTGTGATTGAATGATGTTTGATCCTGAGTGAGGAAGGCTAGATAATCCTGTGCTAACTGGCATGTTCAGGCTGGGCACAATGACCAAGATCATTCAGAAGAGCTTGAAACTGTCTCTAAGGTTTTAAAACATTATTTCTCTGAAACTTCTTGCTTACTTTTCTGTTTTGTAGGTTAAAGTGCTCCTTGGCCACCGAGTCATTCAGGTTGCTTGTGGAAGCAGAGATGCTCAGACTCTTGCTTTGACAGATGAAGGTAGGAATATCTTGTTCCAGAAGATTTCTAGCCCAAGGGAATACCATGATCATTGTTTGACCTGCAGTTTGGTGTTTGTTAGGTTTGGTGTTTTCTTGGGGTGATGGTGATTTTGGAAAACTGGGCCGAGGAGGAAGTGAAGGATGCAACATTCCTCAGAACATTGAAAGACTGAATGGCCAAGGTGTCTGTCAGATTGAATGTGGTGCACAGTTCTCATTGGCACTGACCAAGTCAGGAGTGGTGTGGACATGGTATGTTACATTTGCCAGAAAGTATTAACAAAGCAATTGCAAAGTATGTGTTGCATTTATTGCTATTTGACTGTCTTAACTCCATTGTGCCTTATCTGTGTGCTTTGCCTTTTGAATTGGCAAGTCTTAAAGGCAAGCTCTGATGTGTTCAATTGCTCCAACACTGTCTTGTAGTATGCTCACTTGTGTATTGTACTCTGATAGGATGCCTGGGTCTTACTGAATTAGTGGAAGAAGGGGAAGATCATTCCCTCTCTTGGGAGCAATGGAGCGTGTAAAGGAATATTAATTCAAGACTTTGGCAAAAAGAGAACATGATTATCAAAGTTTGGAGTATGTAGCCTACAGCTGCAGCAGACACTGTGAGAGTAAGGATGTAGTAGAGTAAGGAAGTAAGCTAAAGTTCAGAGGAGATGGGAAGAACTTCCTTGGGAACACACAGTTTTCATAGAGCTCTTTGCTGCTCAGAAGGCCACTGAGTTGTCAGTAATGCTACCTCAAAGCAAGAACTGATACAAAGTTATCACCTAGAGTTATTCCAAAACCGTTTTTATTTCTTCTATTTGCTTGGTTCTGTTTTGAACACAAACCTGGCTTTTTGAGTTGTTTATAAACCTTTCTGTAAAATTTGAGAGCTTACTGTGTGGCAGATGAGCTTGAGAGCTCTAACCAGATCAAGGTCTTAACTGCCAACCTTGTGTAATAAGGCTTGACATATTTCAAAGCTAAGAAGACTTAAAATAGTCAGTTTTGTTGTATTATTTGTCACCAGTTGATGAATGATATGAAGAGAAATCCTCAAAACTTCAATTTTTATAAGTTACTTCTTAAAAAAATTTTAGCAGAGATGCCATTTCTCAGAGTGGCCACTGGAAACTATTTCTCTCTTTTGCTTTCACCCTTTTAAATTCTTCTTTTGGTAGTGATGAAAGGAGTTAGAGCAAAGGAAATTTGTCACTCTCTAAGAACTCTTTGCAAAGTTCTAGTTCATTCCTTCTTTACCCCAGTTTGTCTTGACACTGTTACATCTGGTCATAAAATCTACAGCTATTTTATGACATTACAGGTCTACGGGGGAGTTTTTGGGTCTGTTGCAACTGTGCATGTCTGCACTTTAGGATGGCTGAGTTGCCTCTTAACTTTTATTCTTCTTGAATTTGTACTAGTTTGAGGGAAAAATCACAACTTCTATATAAACAATATTTTTTGAGTTTTACATTTACTATCTGTTGCAGGGGTAAGGGTGACTACTTCAGACTAGGCCATGGCACAGATGTGCATGTACGAAAGCCACAGGTTGTGGAAGGACTGAGGGGTAAAAAGATTGTGCATGTGGCTGTAGGTGCACTCCATTGTCTAGCAGTTACTGACACTGGACAGGTATGTTGTACATCACACTTCATTTCCCTTTTTACTTGTTCCAGAAAGGAATGAACTAAACTGTTGAAGAAGAACATAATGGCATTGGTGCTGATTAAATGGGATAGAAATTTCTAATGATATTTATTTGCTTTTCAAAGTCCTGAATAAGCATGATTGTAATTTAAAATATATTAGCTTTCATATTATAATTGGAGCTTGAATGTTGTTGTCATAGTAGCTTTTGTAATATTTTCCTAGTTGATATATTATCTCAGGATCAGTTTTCTTCTCAATCTTGAAATACAGAAACAGTAATCTAGACAAATTTTTCTGCTGTGATTCAGCATTATGATTATCACAGTATTGATTCAGATCCCCAATATAATTACTATGCAACTAACTCTTCTAGCTTATTGTCCACTGTGAACATTGACTAATTTATGAATCAACTGAGGAGTTATGAATGGATAATAATTTATGAATCATCTGACAAAGTGCTGCTATGATGTTTTCTTTTTTTTTAATATATGCTAATGCCTGCCTTATTTAATGGTGCATGGGGGGATGATGTCATGACAGTAGGTTCCCTAAGGTGTCCTAGGTTAATAATGAAAATTATTAAAATTCCTTTGGGGGAAATTTTAAGAAACAGTTAAACTAGGCAACCAGTGAAGCAAAGTAATATGTGGAAATGTTTACTGGCAGGTTTATGCGTGGGGCGACAATGACCATGGACAGCAAGGAAATGGAACTACTACGGTCAATAGGAAGCCCACTCTTGTCCAGGGCTTGGAAGGCCAGAAAATCACCCGGGTTGCCTGTGGGTCTTCTCACAGTGTAGCATGGACAACAGTGGATGTAGCTACACCATCTGTTCATGAACCAGTACTTTTCCAGACAGCGAGGGACCCTTTAGGTGCTTCTTATCTTGGTTGGTATTGTTGGTTGTTGGTTTGGTGGTTGGTTGTTGTTTTTTCTGGGGGGAGGGGGGGAGGGGTGGTGGTGTTGTTTTTGGTTGGGTTTTGTATGCCATTTGAGAGTTAGCTGTGTGTGTGGTTTAATAGGTGATAGAAGAGTGCAAAAAGAAAACTGTCTTAAAAAAAAACCACAACAAAACAACAACAAAACCATACACAGCTCTCAACCCCAACAAAACCTCTTCCTGACAGTGGAAGTTGCAAAGCACTTGTTCAGAAGTAGCACTAGTTTGAACTTTTATTGTTCTTCAGGAAATAAAAATGCAACATGCTTCATCAAACACTTCAAAGACTATCTTTAATACGGGATAGAGCTTTATGGAGGAAATGATAGATGGATGCTACTGTAATGGTGATATTACATGTTACCTGTTGCTGTAATTCTTCATTCTGCTGTTACGTTTTGTTTCTAAGGCAGCTGACTAAACATTCCCGTTTTGTCTTCCTAATTCTTTTGTGTCAAATATAAAAGCACCAAACATTTTGCTGATTAAACTTTTTCATGAACAAGGAAATGTACTTAAAAAAGAGCAAGAACTGCATATATAGAATATGTCATTAGTATTTTTAAGAGTACCTAATAAATATTCTTGAAATTTGAGAAATTTCTGTGCAAGTAAAACTTGTTCCAGATGCCAATCACCAGAATATTCTTATCTGAATTACCTTATTCTTTTTGATGAAGTAACAAGGTGGAACACTACTTTATGAAAGCCCTTGCTGCAAAGCCTTAGTATTGACTTTAATGTTGTAACTTTAGGGATTATGGTTTATGAATCTACTCTAGAGTTAGTTTTAGAGTCTTCTGACTTAACTGGAGCTGATTTATGTGATTTCATGTTATGTATTACACCATTAAAGAATGCTTGGCTTCTTTTTCTCCCTCACTCCAGGTGTTCCTTCAGATGCAGATTCTTCTGCTGCCAGTAACAAAATTAGTGGGGCAAATAGTTCCAAGCCGAATCGCCCTTCCCTCGCTAAGATTCTCCTATCACTTGATGGGAATGTCGCCAAGCAGCAGGCGTTATCTCATATACTAATGGCATTGCAAATCATGTATGCCAGGTAGGCATGCAAACATTCTGTTCTTCTGCAAAGCAAAAGATGGCATAGCTTACCTTCTATCAGGGTCTCTTGAGTTGGGTATAAATTGTTTGGACTTCTCAGGATAGGCATAAGCTTCATTTAATTATTTTTTAATGTTGGTGTTAGCTTTGTGCTGTTTTCTTTACAGAAGCTCCTAGTGCCTGGGGAAAAGTTGTTTATTTCAGAATGCTCAATTAAATCATGTAAAAGGCATGTAAATAAATCATGATAGATGACATTGAGGAAGCAGTGGGAGGCAGAATGGAAAGAACAATAAAACTTTATGGTGCCCTCCTTGTTGGTGGAGAACCAGAGTATTTGTGCTCAACTTTACGTAAAGGAGCTCACATAAAATAGTGGCCTTAAAACACAGTATTTAAGCATTGGGCCCAAAGGAGAACAGAGATAAATGACTCCAAATTCCAGAGTGTGGGAACCTTTCCTGATTTTATTAAGACAAATTAGTATATTTTTTCTAAGTTCAAAAAGGGAATATAGTCAGGTTTATGTTGATCTGCCCTAAATGATTTCAGGGATGCAGTTGTTGGAGCACTGATGCCTGCAAGTATGATTGCACCAGTAGAATGTCCCTCTTCATCACCACCACCTCCATCAGATGCTACTTCTACAGGAAGCCCTGTGAATGGAGATGAATGCATGCTTGTAGGAGATATAGAAGAGAGGCTGAGCCCAAACCCATGGCAGGACAGGAGAGGGGAGGTAAAGTGTCAAAAGAATTTTTCCATCTATGTTTAATGGTAAAGCTGAAAAATATTGTCTTGATTAATTTGATAATAGCAGAGATTAATCAGTTCTTTCTTGCCCTAATTTCAGGTGTAGTTACTCTGTGAGATTTGAAACAACTTAAATTTTAGAGTTAAATCAGTTTTGAACTTTCAGAATGCACTGTTAAATGCTGAATGAGTTGCAATTGTGATGACTTCTAGTAGTATTTTAGAGTTAACAGTTAACATGAACATATTAACCATTCGACCAGATACTAATTTTACAGAAGTGATCTTTTTTTAAAAAAAAAAAAACATAAAAACTAAGGGAATATTTGACTGTTATTTAATGGAATGTAATTGTAAACTTCTGTCAGCTAATGTAGGCAGGAATGTCTGGGTGGAATTCTACTCTGTTGATTCCCAACTGGTAACAGAAGCATTAAAAAGAAAATTCTTGCTACTGAAGAGATCTTTTACTTTAACAAACTGTTAATTTGGCTTGTATTGGTAGCTTGTCTTCTACATTGTGGGCTTTTCTGACGTTTTATTGTACATTTTGTAGCAGCTGATCTTGGTTGGGGGTGTTGGCTGGGTTGCCATCCTAGGAACATAAAATAGAAGCTACAAATACAGAAAGTGAATCTGTTGTTTTTTGAATTTATGGCTGTTTTTAAATTGCTGTTGTCTTTGACCGTAAGCCCTCTAGACTGTTAAAGGTTTTACAATATGTTATTGCAGTTTGTTAGTTGCTGTCTGTTTTGGCTAGGTTGTTTCTTCAGAAGATGCTGTGACACCATCTGCTGTAACTCCTTCAGCTGCTGCTGCCTCTTCCCGTCCTTTCATTCCAGTCACAGATGATCCTGGAGCTGCCAGTATCATTGCAGAAACCATGACAAAAACCAAAGAAGTAATGTCATCAACACCTTCCTTAAAACTTAACTCCTTACCATGCTTTTATCAAGCAGTTTTGCTTTATTTTTGTGTTTTTAAAGTTACCCTATAAATGACCGCATTCTTAATATATATCCAAAAGCAGAAGATTTTTTTTTTGTTTTTTTTTGCATGAAGTTAAAGTAGGTTAGTTTCAGGAAAGCTTTTTCTCTAGAGAAATGGGTTTAACAGTAGGTTAATTTTGGGCTTGTGTAATCCTGGATTTATGAATTGTGTTTTAAACTACCTTTTGAACTTCTTCAAGTTAACTTGTTTGGATTTGGTGAAATTCTTTAATCTTCACTGTCTTAAGTATTTCTGCAATTTGTTTTGTAGGATGTAGAAAGTCAAAGTAAAGTATCTGGCCCAGAGCCACAGTATCTGGATGAATTTACTAGTCTCTTAGTACCAGATGACACACGAGTCATGGTTGACCTGCTAAAGCTTGCTGTGTCCAACCGAGCGGGTGAAAAAGGAAGAGATGTTCTTTCAGCTGTGCTGTCTGGTATGGGCACAGCTTACCCACAGGTCAGGTTTTGTTTCTGTTGTATTTTAACTACGTCCCTTTCATTAGTAGCTTGCTAGAATATTGTATTTAAAGTACAGCTCATCATGCTGAGAAACTAATAAACATGAAAATTTGAGTTGAACTTTAATGCAAGTGAACCTTAATGATTTTAATGGAAATATTAAGTGAATATATGTGTGTGCTACACATGTCAGTAACAGACTATCTCCTGGATTTGTCATGTTCCAATTAGATGTTAAAATAGAAGCTTAATGAACTGTATTTATGTGTAAGACAAGTGGCTGTGGTTGTTGGAATGTAGCTGACTTTACAAAGCCCTACTTGTTACATCTGCAGAATGTTAGTTTAAAAACTTGCATGTTGATTTTGGTTTGCATCTGAGTTTATATTTCAGATTGCTAAAAATACTGTTAATACATTGTTGATGATTTAGTAATTCTTAATTTTTAAGATATACACTTAGTGTGTTGAAGTTTAGCTATTTACAAAGTATCCATGGGTATGTTTTATTGTCTTTTTTTTTTTCTTTCTTGGGGATAACTGACAGAATCAATGAATGCTGCAATATTGATTACCAGCAGCTGTATAAAAGAATGAAAGAATGTTACAAATCATAAATTATTTATAAAATATCTGCTTACAGGAATGAACTGAAAGTTGTTTAATAATTTTTGGTAGCTTTACCCTTCAAATATTTTTTTTCCCCCCCCCTAATGAGTAACTGTTTCTTTAAGATGGTCATATGATGTAGTTAATTCTGTCTTTGCACAGTTTAAAGACTGATTTGAAACATCAGAAGGGATTATGCAAAGCTGATTTTTGTATTCCTCTATGAAACTTGGCTTCGCTGACCAAAAAGATCAATAATGACTTTGCTAAGGAGAATGCATTGAAATAATAGAAAATTTACTTACTAATGACAAGGCAACTTCTGTTTTAAACAATGAAATCTTCTGATATCTCTGTTTGAGTAAATAGGGTTGCTATTTCTCAAATTGTTAATATCCCAATTTTCAGTGATCAGCTAGGTGTACCCATATTCTGTAGATGTAGTTGTCCCCCTCCCACCCTAACTAGATGCATGCTATATATACATTTATGAATAAATTTTGGTGTTTTGCTTCTACAGTTCAGTAGCTGAATAATTTTGTCTTTGTGGGTTGTTTTTCTGCTTGTTTTTTTTTAAGAGTCAGAGTATTTATTTGAAATGGCTCTTTAAAAATGAGTACTATTAGAATTTTCTCTCTAAAGTGTGTTTTGCATTTTAAATGCAAATGGTGTTAAATATTTACACCTTTCATTAATCGTTTGGCCTATGCTTTGCAGTTCAGATTTTACAGTTTGTTTTTCTCTGTAAGGGAAAACAATTTTTTGTGTTGTCATTTACTTACTGGAAACTTACGTAGTTTGGCTTTTAGTTTTAGGAGTTCTTCTAGCTTTGACCACCAAAAAAAAAAGTATTTTTGAATGAATATGATGGTTTATGGATTAGAATTTTGAAAACAAGGGATTTATTTATTTATTTAAAATTTGTGAAGAATGGTAGTTGGCTTAGATTTCTTGGACTAATCAAGATTACTTTTCAGAGTGTATGGTTTTTGTTCCTTAGGTTGCTGATATGTTGTTGGAGCTGTGTGTTACTGAACTCGAAGACGTAGCAACTGATTCACAAAGTGGTCGCCTCTCTTCACAACCAGTTGTGGTAGAAAGCAGCCATCCATATACTGATGATACATCTTCTAGTGGCACAGTTAAAATACCAGGTATATAATTCTTAAAGTTGTGTTAGTAAAATTTAATTTATTTCAAGCCTGCACACATAATTTTTTTCCTTTGCTTGTGAAAATGTGCACTGAACTTTTAAAGCCATGTGATGTATCCTGTCACTGTGAAAAGTATTTCTTAAATTTCACTTTCATACTAAATGAACATCTTGATCCTGTGAAATATGCATGTTTAGGTTAACCAACTGTGCCTGTGGCTTTTTATCATTGCTATTTTCTGTTTAGTTACAAAGCTGAGAAGGACTGAGTCTTTTTCAGGGTCAGTATTGAACACCTACCTTCTAGTCTTGAGCGTTTGGGAAATACTTTTTTGTTTTTAACACTGTCTTTTCACTTAGTGCTTCTCTCAGTATGTTACCTAGTACTTATCAAAAGGTACGGGCAACAAAGAGCTATTTGCCTTAACTGTAAATAGACATTTTTTGTCTGTTGCAAATTTAGTTTGGAATGTTCTGAATATAGTCTTCTTACTGCTAGCCCCCGCTCATGTGAGCTTGCTATGATATAAAGCTTCTCAAAGAGAAGAAATTACAGACAAATAATGTCATTAAACCAAAGGAAGTTACTTTTATTAATGACTGCTATGGCTTCCAAACAATTGTGATTTCACGTGGATTTCTAAAATACTGCATTTGTTGTGGTATTGATTGCTCTGTAGCAATGTGTAAACTCTTTGTTGCTGTTTAGGTGCTGAGGGACTGAGGGTAGAATTTGATCGCCAGTGTTCTACAGAGCGGCGTCATGATCCACTCACCATAATGGATGGTGTCAACAGAATTGTTTCTGTCCGATCAGGTTATGAGAACTAGTGCTTTTCAAAACTGTCTTGTGTGATTTACTGTTAAATGCTGAATGAAATGTATCACTGTCTGTGACCAACTTATTGTGAGGGATATGCCAGTAAAAAAACAGGGAAGACTACTTAAATTGGTACTGTGTTTTAAACAAGATGTAGGATCTAGGCACAGACATGCAAGAGTGATCTTGTGTCTTTGAATACAGAGAATCTCTGAGAAGAGCATGTTATCCCGCTCTTTCTAAGTTACAATGTAAAAAGTTGGTGTTTAGCACCCCTACCAACATGTGTGAATTTCTGTATAATCAAAGTATATTTTAACAAATTGGAACATGGTTGGAAAGGGATACTTTTTTTGTTAGATTTTTTTTTTTTTTTGTCTTTTTCAAGTAGTGCTGACAGAATTTTAGGCTTTCATACAGTCAAGACAAAAGCTCTTCTGCTGTCAAATGCCCAAAATAATAGCTAGGCTTTCTCTTTCTGTTTTCTACTCTGCCCTGTGTATGTGACACTACATGAAATCTTCACATCTTTTATCTGGTTTTCTGTCGTTTAATTTTCAAGTACTATAAATTTGCAGTAGGTTTTAGAGGAATATTTGTAATCTCATCAAATTTTACTCTGAGCCTGCCTGTACATGACTTCATGTGCAAGGGTCTTGGTAGTTACTGCTTGTGCTTAACATTTCTGAGCAGTTAGGGTATGGCCTCTTACTGTTGGCCCATTTTTCCCCAGACTGTTTCAGGTGCACATTGTTTCATTATTTAAATATTTCTCTCTGGATATGAGGTATTCCAGACTGGATTCCTGGTTAGAAAAAGCTGTAAAGCTTAATTTAATGTATATGATGTTACATGGTTTTGTAATATGAAAAGGTAATTTGAAAATAGGACAGTGGATTTTGTTAAGATCTCATAATTGTCTTTTGACTGTGGTGTTAAAAGTACTATCTGTTAGCAGTGCTAACTGAACTGTTCTAAGACTTAAGTTATAATAATCTTTGTAGTTACGTTCGTATGATTTATGTAGCTTTTTTCCCTGAATGTGTTTATAACCATGAAGGGAAGTTGCTGTTCGTGAGTGGCTTGTGTATTGGCTCAGACAATATAGGTGAACATGTTCATAATGCCTCCTGTAACAGGTCGTGAGTGGTCAGATTGGTCTAGTGAACTGCGAATTCCAGGGGATGAACTGAAGTGGAAGTTCATCAGCGATGGCTCTGTGAATGGATGGGGATGGCGGTTCACTGTTTACCCCATCATGCCAGCTGCAGGTAAGATAGCATATATAATGTTTACAGAAGGGCAAGAAAGTACATTTACTTGTCCGTTTTTTACAGTTGTATTTATTGCATGATATTTACATGCCAGAGTTCTAGAGTTCATTGTCATTCCTGTTAAGAAGACATTGTTATTCATACTAAGAAAGTGTTTTTGTTTCAACAAAGTCATGAGAGGTGCACTTGTACATAGGAAAGAGATAAAAATAATCTGTAGTCACTCTAGTTTGCCTCTTCATCAGTGAAGAGAGGATACTTTTGAGGCACAGTTAATCTGAAGTTATTGTTTTTTTTAAATGTAAAATGTCTTGGGATTAGTTTGAATTGTATCATGGAAGTGCCTCTTACTTCCAGTCCCTTTCAAGGGAGGTAGAATGCACCAACTGAGATGCAGACTGGCATTTTAGCCTGCTGTGTTTGGTCAGCTAAATCCTGCCTATGTTCTATTCTTATTTCAGTCTGAGGACAAACCTTCCCTACCTTTTTAATTTTTCAGTTCTTTTTTCTTTTTGTTTCTTGCAGGCCCTAAGGACCTTCTTTCAGATCGTTGCATTCTTTCATGTCCTTCAATGGATTTGGTTACATGTTTGTTGGATTTTCGCTTAAATTTTGCTTCCAACAGGAGTATAGTTCCTCGCTTGGCAGCTTCTCTTGCAGCTTGTGCTCAACTGAGTGCCTTAGGTAGGTGTGGTCTTAAAATTAAGTCCATTTTTTTTGAAGTTAAAATGACTATTTTAAATAATTATTATCTTTGTCTGTTTATGTTTCCTTAGCTGCTGGCCACAGAATGTGGGCCTTGCAGAGACTACGGAAACTGCTCACAACAGAGTTTGGCCAGTCTATTAACATCAACCGAATTCTAGGGGATAATGAAGGAGAAACACGAGCTCTGGTAAGAAGACAGTGGTGCTCTTCTCTTCACATTTTGCACGTTAAGATGTATAAAAAGCATTAAAATGCCAGCCCTGATTTTCAGCTGTTTTGTTGTTGATGACAGAATGGAAAATGGGCAAATGAATAGCCTTCTGGCACAGGTCTGCAAGTCTGTAAAGGTACTTCATCTTAGAAAAAAAATATGATTAATTCCAATACTATATAGATGTGCTTTTGGAATTGGCCAAAAGTGGTGTAGAAATATTTCTGTAATAGGAAATGGATGGAAGTGATACTTCACATAGCTAACTGTAGTTTGGGTAATTATTAACATTTTGTCATGGTCATCTAAATAATCTACTTTTTTGTACCACGTACAGTAAGACTAACTTTCTAGTTCTGTGGTTTCTCTAGAGTTTCACAGGGAGTGCATTAGCTGCTTTGGTTAAAGGTCTTCCAGAAGCATTGCAGAGACAGTTTGACTATGAAGACCCCATTGTGAGAGGTGGCAAACAACTGCTCCACAGCCCTTTCTTTAAGGTAATGAGGTACAATCATTAAAGAATGCATTAGTATAGTTCTGAATTCTTTGTGAGACTTGGTAAGCTCACGTAGCCCTGTATCAGAAATGTTTTCTGAGAAAATCAGAATATTACTGCTAAAAGGAGAATCAAATATACAAATAAAGGTAAGGAAGACCTAGCTAGGCAGAGGTAGATAGGTCAGTAAAACCGCTTGAAAGTACAGTAAACTGCACTTTTTGGAAGTGATTTCCGAGTCATCCTAATAGGACAGTTGTGTTATTGGTTTGTTTAAATATTCTGAAGGCTTTATTTTTGTCTAGTTGCAACAAGTAAGAATGTCTTTAAAGGAAGGCTGTTCAGTTTTGGATCCTGTACTTCAAAATAAACAAGCTGAGGAACTCTAGAAAGGAGCAACAAGAATAAAAGGCTGAAAAAGCCTCCTATGTAGTAGAAGTTAAATTGAAAGGACTTGTCTGTCTTATGGAAAAGAAATTCTTAAAATACATAGAAGTTTATACAGGGAAGAAGTAGTCCATTGTTCACAATCTTCATCAGTAACATTGATTTGAAATTGAATCAAATTGAAAATCAGTTGAAAATTTATTTAATTCTAGAAAGGAGACTTAGTTTAGAAATGCAAGATAAGGAGGAAGTTCAGCACATGGTATTTGATACAGAAAAGCTGATTAATCTAGGGGTGTTTTTTGTGGCACAGGGGTGAAGTTTTCTGGGTTGGAAGAGGAGATAGCGTGGGTACACTTGGTGCTGCCCCACTAATGACAGTAGTGAAGATGGCTTTTAATACCCCTTGCACTTTACACATCTTAGAGACTCTGTTCAGACTCTACTGGTCTATGAGCTGTTCAACTACATCATACGTATATTACTTTTTGATACACGCTTCTGATATACCTCTAAAATGTTTTCTGATTGTCTACAGGTGCTCGTGGCTCTTGCTTGTGATCTGGAGTTGGACACTCTCCCTTGCTGTGCAGAGACACACAAATGGGCTTGGTTCAGGAGATACTGTATGGCATCCAGGGTTGCTGTGGCTCTTGATAAAAGGACATCATTACCTCGCCTTTTCCTTGATGAGGTACTGCAGAAATACTTTAAATAGTTCATGGAACATAAGGAAGTGTTTCATTTGAAAGATATACTGAGTTTGAAGTATTTTATGCCAACTGAGATGGGAGTAACTGGCAGTTTGGATAATTTGATTAATCCAAACTATTTTACAGGTGGCAAAGAAAATCCGAGAATTAATGGCAGATAATGAAAATATGGATGTTCTGCATGAGTGCCATCATGTCTTTAAGAGAGAACAAGATGAGCAGCTTGTCCAGTGGATGAACAGGTTATTTCTTTCAACTGTCATTGGTTTTGTCTTCTGATGCTTTGTTGTATAACAATAAAATGCATTTTTTGTGACTTTTAAAATTGTTTGTTTTGCAATTTGTGCAGACGACCTGATGATTGGACACTTTCAGCTGGAGGGAGTGGAACTATTTATGGTTGGGGTCATAATCACAGAGGACAACTTGGCGGGATTGAAGGGGCAAAAGTCAAAGTCCCAACTCCATGTGAAGCTCTTGCTACCCTTAGACCAGTGCAATTAATTGGTGGTGAACAGACTCTATTTGCAGTGACTGCTGATGGGAAAGTAAGGATACAACAGATGATTGTTTGTTAGGCTCCCTTGAAATATTTTATCCCCAGTCAGAATATGTTCGTCTAAATAAAAAGTGATGTGTATAGCACAGATTTATTATAATTAGTTTATTTTACTTTTTCAAGGAAACTGAACTATACCAACTCTACCAGTGCAGTCTAGGAATTTGGTGTACTATAGCATTAAATGCATGAAACAAGATGCGTATTTTAATTCTCAGCTCGAAACTGTGATGAGATTTTGGAATACAAGTAATGTGCTCACAGTCCCATAAACCAGGGTAAACAGTAAAATGTGGTGGTGATTATGTCTCTCTGATAGCACAGAGGTGTAACTGGAATCTGAGATTGTTGGCAGTTGGTTAAATGCCTCGTAAGTTAGATATTGGAGGATCTAATTTGCAGATGCTTAAATCCTGAGTGAAAAGGAGCACCTATGCAGAGGCTTAGTGGAAGGTATAGGAAAAAAAAGTAAGTTCACAAATTTGAAAAGTATTTTATATAGTTCGCAGCTTTGTGTGAAGAATTTGATCAAGAACTTAGCTTGAGCTTTTTCTAAGTTACATTCATATAGTGAGATACTGTAATGATTCCTCAGCAGTCAGTATCATCCTTGTTGAGGATTCACAGGGAGAGTAAAGGACAGGTTACTGACGTTGCTTGAGATAATTCTGTTGAGAGAAATTACTTTCAGATGGACAAAAAGAGAGTGAAAAGCAGTGCTTAAAACTGTATTTATGGGATGGAAGGGGAAGAAGCAGCTGTGTTCAGGTGTGTGCAATTCCCAGAAGAAAGAAAACAAGACTAGTGCTGCTTGAAAGAGACCTACATGTGATAGATGATTTTGTGCCATTATCACTCAACGCTGTGATTTTTTCATACTTTTACAGGATCAGCCTTAGGATGTAAAACAAAACCCATTAAGTCAGTAATGGTTCATATGGTTTTGAATCTAGCTATATTTGGTTTTGCTTTTTTTTTTTTGTGAAATACTTCAAAATATTTCTTACTTCCCAGGAGAGAGCAACGTTTTTTTCTTTAGCTGTATTGTAGTATATGTTCATTAAGAATTCTTCTCTACATCTCTAGTGAGTGTTCTTCAATTTTATTCTTCATTTTAAAGCTGTATGCCACTGGGTATGGAGCAGGTGGCAGGCTTGGAATTGGAGGAACAGAGTCAGTTTCTACTCCAACTTTACTGGAATCCATTCAACATGTGTTTATAAAGAAAGTTGCTGTGAACTCAGGAGGAAAGCACTGTTTGGCATTGTCTTCTGAGGGCGAAGTTTATTCCTGGGGTGAAGCAGAAGATGGTAAACTTGGCCATGGAAATCGAAGGTAAGTAACACTTTGAAATATGATTTTTAAAAACTGTTAATGGATGCTTATTATAGTTACGTATTTGAAGTGTCATATGAGTACTGCCTATATATATGCAGTGTATATGTATTATACTATATGCTCTCTTAATATATATAGTATGTACATATATTTAAGTGAGTGTTAAAGTAGTGATGTGGAAATTTATATTTTAAGATGAGAGAATCACAAAGTATTTTTCAGATAAACAATTACTCTGATTTCTGTAATTGGATATTGTGTTCTAACATATCTGTTAAAATATACCTATGCTAACATACCTGTGGATGCTAAAGTCTGGTGGTTTTCCTTTGGGATTTCTCTTGTAGGTATACGGAACTTCAGTGCATTTCAGAGAGAGCAAAACTGCCATTCTGCTTCTGATTTCCACATGCATTGTTGCCTCTGTTAATGAAGAAGTTCTGTTGTGTTAGAGATAGCAATGTTCTGATCCAAAAAGGAATGCTGAAGTCAGTGGGGGCCAACAGTGCATTTTATCCTAGGAATTTTGATAATCTATATCACATTGGTTTAATTGATTATATTAAATTATATAGCAAATTTTTCCAGGGTAAATGCTTAGCTTTCACTTGATTTTAATGAAAGTGGTTTTGTAGTTTCAGCTTGCCTGTAATGCTGTAATTCAATGTATGATAAAATATATGTAGCTTTTATAGTCCTCTAAAAATACTTCTGCATGACTAATTAAACATAAATCTGTAGGATATTAAACTGAAACAGAAGCAAATACTTGGTTATTTTAGGTGTCCTTGTACTTACTTTAACTCTCCCTTCTCCCCCCATACATTTCTGAACATGAATGCTCTGTTCTAAAAGTTTTGTCAAGACAAGTATTTTTATTTCAGCCCTTGTGATCGTCCTCGTGTAATTGAATCTCTGAGAGGTATAGAAGTGGTTGACATTGCTGCTGGGGGAGCACACAGCGCGTGTATTACAGCTGCAGGAGACCTTTTCACATGGGGAAAGGGAAGATACGGACGCCTGGGCCATGGAGACAGTGAGGACCAGCTGAAACCTAAACTGGTGAGAAGCCTTTGGAGTTTTATACAGTCTTAGTCCAGTTCTTACCTTCTGATTATTAACTTTTTGCATTTCTGCATATAAAGAAATGAAAGGGCAAAATGGTGGCATGTATTTGTAAGAAATGAGCAGTTGCTTTAGAAAACAGGAATGGATTGGAAGAATGAAATGAAAGCAGAGCTGCAAAACTTCACTAGATTTTACTAAACAGCTTAGAAGGAATTCAGTTTAGAGAAGACTTACAGGAAAACCCCAAATCAAACAGCCCGCCCCTCCATAAGTAAATTCTACCCCTTCATAAGAGTACTTTGCACTGAAAGTAACAAGTGAGCTCTTTATCTGCTGACTACCCCCATTGTTTACCACCTGGAAAATATACCAGTGATGACAGTGATACCCAGTTAGACACTTGCAAACTGTTTCTTTCCCGATGTTACTGTACTCTTAATTAATCATGAATGAATACTGGGATTTTACTGAACTATGTACTAAGTTAGTAAGAATTTAACCTAAGTAATTATGAAGTATTTAATTGTTATTTGCTAAAAACACTTAAGCAGTCACTGATGAAGATAGCTGAAATGGTAGATTTGAGAACCAGGACAGAATGGAATGTAGGAAGAATGAGTAAACTGATTATCTGTCGAGTTATAATTCAGCCGTCATGTTCCTGTGAGCTAGACTGTAAAACTTAAATTAGTAATATTAAGACAACTGCCCTGACTTTGAAATCTGAGATAATTTTGTTACCTGTGTTCTCTTGCTGAAAATACAGCCAAGGGTAAGATTAATGTAGTTGAATCAAACTGAATGTTAGCTTGCTGTTTTTAGTCAAGGCTCTCTGCATATATTTCTATTCATGCAAGCATTAAGGTTTTTTCAGTACTTGAAACTGCCTACATATATAGAATTGAGTGTTAAAGTAGTTAATGTATGATGCGAATGTGTATCATACGTTCTTTGTCCAGTTTGGGACCTTATCACTTGTATCTGCATGTTCTTGTTCCCCTGCCTCCAAAACCACAAGGTCTGTCCATTTTTCTTATACATCTTTCCTCCCCTTTATGTTCTTGGTTGCTTTGAAAATAGATAATCTGTGAATGAGTTGAAGTATGTGAAGTTCTGTACAGTTTTGGATTGTGCTGCCTATAACCTGTTTCAAGTAGTAGTGAGGATAGGGAGGATGCGGTCTGTGTGGGTTACCATCCCTTTACTTTGTGAATCTAGATCCCATACTTTATCACTAGATGGCAGCATTTCAAAAGATGTTAATTAAATTCAGATTGTGCTGCAAGTGCTAGCAAATTGTAAACTAATAAGGGATTATTCGAAAATAAGATTTTTTTTTTTTTTCCATTACTATATACAACACTCACCCAGAGAGCCTGAAATAATTTCAAGAGAATATAGTCTTTGATAACCTTACATGTTTTGTATGAATTGTTTTCCCTGACTTTTTAGGTCAAAAAATTTAAGTCGTTCACCAATTAAAAAGAATGCTCCATACCTAGTTTTTGTTTTGCCGGGTTGAAAATAGCAAAGCCCTTTGAGTTGCATTTATTTGCTTGTTACCACCATGTTTCAGACTTGAAGTTCCAGTGGAGCATGTCTCCAAGCTGGGTTTGTCATCTCTTCTGAAAGTAAATCACTTAAACCTTTCATTGTGAACAAAAATGGGGGATTTCTTTACAGGTGGAAGCTCTCCAGGGCTGCCGTGTGATAGACATAGCCTGTGGCAGTGGAGATGCACAGACATTGTGCCTGACTGATGATGATACAGTCTGGTCCTGGGGTGATGGAGATTATGGAAAGCTTGGGAGAGGAGGCAGTGATGGCTGTAAAGTACCAATGAAGGTATTTGAATGTAATTTGTTCATTGTTTTAGAAGCCATGAGATTGATGGAGAACACTGAAGACAAATCTGCCAATATGTGCAAACTTCCATTCATCCTGAGACATTAGGAGTTTTTGATTGTGGTTAAGAATGAACTTGGTAGGCTGCATGGATGAATCTTTAAGTTCTGTGCTGGCTGTTGAAGCTGTGCTTGAATGTTTTTTTTTTCTTTGGAGAACATTGCTGGTTCAGCAATATTTCTGATTTTAATTTTGGTTCCTATCAAAATGTTAGATTTTGCAGAGAAATCTTTGTATTTCCTTGTGTTAAAAAATTTCCATAACACTGTTGAAGTCATAACTTCACTCCAGAAAGCGGTAATCAATTGATTAAAAAGTAATCTTATTTTATATTAAACCTTTCATGTGAACGCATGTTTGACATGGAATTTCTTCATATGTTACAAATGAAATCCATGTAGCAATCTAAATTGAATTCCAGCGTTTGTTATGGAGGTCAATATTATTTGTATTAGAGAAATGTGTGTCACTGTGTATACCTGTGCACAGTGGATTTTAGATTCTTAGTCCGGAATCACACTTTACTACCTGGATACAGGTGTCCCCATTCTGTTTCCAAATAGGCAAAGTCTAACAGCCAGTCCCAAATAAGTTTTTTTTCATCATGTAAAACAAAACGAAAATAGCTTGTTTATGTTTTGTCAATCATCAGTCTCATAGAATTGATGGTAAAGTGGCATAAGGACCTACACAGAATAAATAGACTGTACAGGAGGTTTAAATATTTTCCCAATATTGGCAGTATCACTCTGATGTCATGCGAGCTAGGGATGATTAATGTTGAGTGTTTGGAGACAGCCTTATTGTGTCTACTGAGGGGCAATTGCTGAGTAACTATTGGCAAAACATACTAGAGGTGATCTTCAACAGTTCACCAAATCTGAGCTTCTTTTTAACGTATAAGTAGTAAACAGTAGAAAGATGAAAGGAGTTCTGCTATTCATGTACATAATTTATACATACACGTATAGACACTTATACATTGTTTTACTTAAGACCGTGCAGTATGAAACTATAGCCTCCTCAATTACCTTTGATTCCATTTGATATTATTTTCCTAGATTGATTCCCTCACAGGCCTTGGAGTGGTTAAAGTAGAATGTGGATCACAATTTTCTGTGGCTCTTACCAAATCTGGAGCAGTATATACGTGGTAAGTACTTTGTATTAGGTATTCTGACAGTGTTAGATGCAGCCTTGTCAGCGATAGGCATCAGTGTTATACTGCCTTCACAGTTTTGATTTCCTCTCCCCTTCCCCCCCCACCAAAAATGTTTTTGAGTTCCTTTGTCTTGATTAGTAATAAAATTTACCATTTGGGGGAGCATTTCGTGTTGCCATTTGAATGAAAAATCAAAGTATTTTTTCTTGGAGACCTAAGCACAGAGTTGACATCCCAGGCATTGACCCCACTGCAAGATGCATAAGTTCCAAGGAGCTCAGTGGAATAGTAAGCATGAAGTATTATGCAGGGTGTAAGATGATAGTATAAATAACATTCTTGTATATTATCAAAGTTGTGTATAACTTGTGGTGGCTGTAGTCTGAGAATTTGATTTTAGTTCATTGTTTTCATTTTCCTGTGCCATTCCAAATTTTGTAGTTTAAACTACTAAAATGTTTAAAAAGACTAAGCAAAGTACCTTTCCAACATCCTTCTGCTCCCTTGTTTGCATGGCATTACAGATACCCTTAACCTGTACAAGATTCCAGTCTCTGAGGTCAGTAAACATACAGATAAATGCTTCTAATACTTGGTCCCTTTAAGAGGCAGATAACAAACACCCACAAAAGGGGTAAGAAGTCCTACACAGAGTAAGTAGGAGCAGCATATTGGAGGTTTAAGAGTTTTTACTGTATCAGCAGAAGCACATAAACGTTGCACAAGCTAGGGATGTGATTAATGTTAAGTATTGGGCTGTTTGTCATCTGCAGATCAAACACCAGACACAGTCTGTCATTACGTTTTTTTCCACAATTATAACACAGTTTTGAAATGTTTTATATTCTCTGTACAGGGGCAAAGGAGATTACCATCGATTAGGCCATGGATCTGATGACCATGTTAGAAGACCACGACAAGTACAGGGACTGCAAGGAAAGAAAGTCATTGCAATTGCTACTGGGTCTTTGCACTGTGTTTGCTGCACTGAAGATGGTATAAAAATCAAATTTACTTAGTTCTCAGTACTGAATTTGAAATAAACAAAACTTTATTAGTCAGCTATTGGTAGGTTGTACTTGCTGAAAATCCTGGTCTTCTGTGTGCATTGGGATATCTTGTGTTTGCACATGTTGCATATTTATTGAGCAACAAGCATGTTACTGATTTAAAATGATCACATAAAACCAGCTGAAAGTTTATAATTAATAAAAAATAGAGTTTAACCTTTATAAATGTTGGTGGTCAAAGGAAAACACAGAGCACTAAAAGTAACTTTTAGTAACTTTTACTGGTCAAGCAATAAAATGAATGGATTTGGCTTTTTTTTTTTTTTTGACAGGGTCTTTCTGAGCCTGCTGACGTGTTTAATTTGCTAAATGAAGCACTGCGCAAACAATATTGCTTCATACAGAGCAGGTTGAGATACCAAATACTCTTTGTAGCAGATTCACTCCTACATTTAATTAACAAGTTTGCACATTAACTGAGTGTTTTATAGGAGCAAGGGGCTGCATGGTACTTAGTTGCCAGCTGGGGTTAAACCGTGACCAAGTGAAATAGGATATAGCTGCAGAAAATGAATGCTCAGAAACAAGGTTGCTATTTTAAAAGTATTTTCCAATTATCTTGCAACAGTAAGCACCCATTTTAATGTCCTCTCTAGCAATACAGCTTATTACAAGATATTTTATTTCATCTCATGTGAAATGTTAAGCCTTTTAAAATTGTTTTTTAATATCAGCTTTTTTTGTTATCAAACCGTCAAATACAGGCTTCTAGTGTATCCACTGTTAATTCTTATGCTCCACCATTTCCTTCTGTTCTGGAACAGAACTTTTAATTCATACAGGCTATGAGAAAATACATGCATCTTATACTAGCTGCACTGTGTAGACATGGGTCTAACTTTGTCACTCAAGATATATCTGCACTAGAGAGTGGATTTTAAGGTGGCCATCAGTCCTGGAAATCTTGATCACAGTCCAGGGCCTCATTCAATGAAATGATTTCATGAATGCTAATTAAAGAAAAGGGGGGGTGGTCGGCAAAAAGCTTCTATCTTACCTTTAGAGTAACTCATTTTTTTATTGGTTTAGGGGAAGTGTATACATGGGGAGATAATGATGAAGGGCAGCTTGGAGATGGAACAACTAATGCTATTCAAAGACCACGCTTGGTTGCAGCCCTTCAGGGTAAAAAGATCAACAGAGTAGCCTGTGGCTCAGCACATACTTTGGCTTGGTCAACCAGTAAACCTGCTAATGCTGGCAAGCTCCCTACACAGGTAATATTTTTTTGTCTTATTACGTTCAGATTTTAAACATACATAGTACGCTTATTGCTGATCTTTCAGTAAACATACTGGCATTCTAAATTCCCACATAAGCTCAGTGCTTTGATTTGACTTCAAGTTTTGAGCCAGTTATTTGGTTTATTTCCATATTTCCAAAGAAGGATTCCAATTTTCTGAGAAAGCCTCTTCATTGTTGTTAATCCAGTGCAGAACAGTAGCTCAGTTTGCAAGTCTGCATGCATTTTAATTCTGTATTCCAGCTGTGAAAAACTTATGCCTTCCAAGGGAATTCTTCATTATTGTGAAAATTGTTTTTTGAGTATTCTGACTTTCAACTATAATGCCTAGGTGTGGTGATGACAGGATGTAAAATACATCTTTTTATGGATAGAGAGAATTGTAAAATAGGGAATAGCAAGAATAGCCCCAACTGTCATGTTTCTAATACTTGTTTCAGTTTAGATAGATACTCTTGGTATCTTTGATAAACAACTTTACTCTGTGTATTAAATTTTGACAGTGCGAATAAGCAAATATCTGAATTTCTAATACAAATTTACCTACAAATCTTATGAATTGTTCTGTTTAATAAAATCATGTATACAATAGTTTTAAATTACGTTTGGATATTGTTTTTTCATAGGTTCCTATGGAGTACAATCATCTGCAGGAAATTCCCATCATTTCATTGAGAAACAGGCTTCTGCTCTTGCATCACATTTCTGAACTCTTCTGTCCTTGCATTCCAATGTTTGATCTTGAAGGAAGACTTGATGAAACTGGCCAGGGACCCTCTGTTGGGTTTGACACATTACGGGGAATACTGATATCACAGGGAAAGGTATTTATCAGAACGTTTTTAAAGCAGAGATTTGTAACTGTAAGTGAAATGTACTGTTTAACTGTTTCTGAAGAATAGAACTGCATATCTCAATTTGCGTTCTGATTATGCAAACTTCTTTCTTTGTGATCTTTTTATTATTTTTCCCTCAGTTCCTCATCATAGTGCTTTTTTGTGTTGATCTTGAAAATAACTTTGTTATATATTTGATAAACACTGTAAATCTTCAGTTTTTAGTATAGCTGAATTCTCCTACATTATTCAGTAAACGCTATCCTGGAAAAAAATATAAGATGGGTATGAAATGGGCATTGTCTGCTTTTCATATTTCAGTTGTCATGATCAGGTGATACACTAGTTAATCCAAAGCTCTGTGCAGATACACACTTGTTTTAGACTGAGTTAGAAGTCTAAAGAAGACAGAATACCTAAGAGTTCATTCTCAAATTGGTAAAGAAAGTGGATTTTTATATAGTTCTGAGTAAAGTCAGTCATGAGAAACTCTGGATAATTCTAATGCTTCAAGGATACAACACTTATTAAAACTTCAGAAGTGGAAAGTCTTTACAAACATGACTTGCCTTCAGTATGATCATCAGTTTTGGATCTGCATTTTCTCAGTGCCATAGTAACTTGTCTCAAGAAAAACTATATATAAACGGACAAAATCTGCTGGGAGATATATTTGAAGAGAGAAGCAAATACATTTCCCTCTGCAGTGCTGTTCTGTGTCCTTAAATAAGACATACCTGTAACTACACTCCTTAGTGCATACTGTCTCAAGTTCTCTTTCTTTAGACTCCAGAGAAATTGTGTAGTAGAGCAGACCAGCAGAATACATGCTTCACAGACCAAGAGAAGATCACACGTTTTCCATCAAGACCTAAACTGAAAAAAAGAAAAAGAAATCCTAGCTAATTCTGTTCATGACCATTTCAAATGTTAGTGCTATAGATAAGGGAGTCTTTAGGTGTATGATGTTAAGTATAGGAATGGCTGTGCAGGAGGCCCATTCAACATAATTTACTTAAGAGTTTGCAGAACAGTTACATAAAGTCTTTCGGTAAGATTAAATGTCATATCAGGTGTATTTTACGTCGAAAGCATTCAACACAGACACCAGAATTTGTGATGCCATATTCATGTCTAGGCATTTAAGGCAGGTTTACCTTCAGAGATTCTAAAGACTTGAAAAATCTTTTTAATGCTTGCTTGAAACTGACCATAAAATTTGATCCAAGTATTTAGTGAGAGAACCTCAGATACCTGAATTTGCATGAAGAGTTTATTTTTTTATTTTCTCTAAATGTCATCTTTTTTGATTGATTGTTTTTCACTGGCATTAACTATTCTCCATATGCATGTATTATTCTGGTATAAACTGATTTATACCTATACTCAGCTTCATGTTAGTTGCTTAGTAACAACTGACTCTGGGTGCAGTACAACACCCAGCTTTCCAGCTATGGTTTTGAGGGATACAGGAGAGATTTTTTTCTTCACTTTAGTATTCCAGCTGTTATGGACTTGAATTATATTAGCACAAATAACATAATTCTTAACTAACATCTTATAGCTTCATCTTATGTTGCTTTTTGTTTTTTTTTTTTTTTT
Organism: Pezoporus occidentalis; assembly: GCF_034315485.1. Classification (NCBI taxonomy): domain Eukaryota; kingdom Metazoa; phylum Chordata; class Aves; order Psittaciformes; family Psittacidae; genus Pezoporus; species Pezoporus occidentalis. Next base: position 2,741,516 of record NW_026915158.1, on the reverse strand, counting down.
AGTATTTCAAAAGTGTTTGATGCTTATTTGCATTTCTCCTAAAATAAAACTAGTTACTATGCCCTTTCTAGTGTTTTGTGACTTACTCAGAAGGAAATTGCTGAAGGATAGGTAGTATTGCAGAATCAGTTTCTCTATTTTGCTTGAAAAGTCTTTCCTCCCCATTCTCCCCTCCCTAAGTTGAAACTAAGTATGTGTTTATCTGTGAAGTATATGCAGCTTTCTTAGTTGATTGCAGTTTTGCTGTTACTTTGTATTTTCCTTTTTTAGGAGGCAGCTTTCAGAAAAGTTGTGCAAGCAACTATGGTGAGAGATCGGCAGCACGGGCCAGTCGTAGAGCTCAACAGAATACAGGTATCTTAAGCTGAAGTTTAGATTTTAATATCTTTGTTTTGTCTGCAGTTCCATACATTTATCCAGTCCCTTTGTTGTAGCTGATGTCTGAATACTGAAGAGTTGAATTTTTATTGGAATCAAACAACGAAAAAATGAATGCGGCAAGGGCTGATCATTTTCTTTACAATATGTTTTCATCCATGCTCTTAATTGTTTGCAAGGGAGCAGGACACTTGTTGAAATATTAAGTGAATGATTTATATTCTAATGAGCAAAGTATGTCCAGCTTGACAAAGGAGCACTTTTTCAAAACTTGCTACATTAGATAATCTTAAGAGAGCAGCGATTCTGGTGCCTTTCTTACTTTTCCAAAGGGTCAGATGAATTAATCAGCTGTTGCTTTCATAACAGAGAACATGAAGGGGGAAAAAAAAGGGCAAGAAAAAAAAGTGCCTTTGAATATAATTAAAAATCAGGCTGATAAATTGTCCTTTGCTGGTTATCACGTGGTCATATCGATTGTAGAAATCTTTTGATACAAAAAGGCTTTTTTCCTTATCATTGACGTTGGAAAATGGAATCTTGTGCCTTAGGCCAGAGGAGTCTTTTTTTTTCACAGATATTTCTGTAACATAGAATAATACAACATTGTTTTTGTTTAAATAGACTGATGCCTTGTCTTACAAAGTCCTCATGCATTTCTTTCCATTAATGGTGGAGGTTTTTTGAGTTTTTTTAATTGTACATTGTAAAAAGTAAAAAAACCTGTTCTTTGTAAGGTTAGAATGGAGAATTTGTGTAAAATTTTGGCTAACTAGTTTTCTCTTAGTGAACGGAAGTACGTCCTGTTGTGGCTGGATGACCCTATTTCTGCTGCTTTGCCATTTTTTGTGGACACTTGAAATTTCTGCAACTCACCCAAGTGCTAGACTGGTATTTCTGTAGCACAAAATTGAGGATAGGTATTTTATGCTTTGAGGTGTAGCATGAAGGCAGATTTGAATGCACAGAGACAGTTTGGGAAGCTATTGGAGAACTGCATAGGGCAGAAGAAAACAAACTTGATGCAGTTTTATCTATGTTACTTTTTGGGAATAGTTATTAAGTGAAATGTTCCAAAATGGCACCTGGGCATTTTGAGTCACCTAGTATTTAAGTAGCAGTGTAGCTCATGTGGTGTCAGTGTGTTATGACCTATAAGCAACACATTTGTAATGCTGTTAAATCATATCTTTGCTTTTAGGTGGACAAGATTATTACAGCAGTTGAAAAGAATCTCCCTCTTTCACAAGGGGAACAAATTTCAGTTATTAAGGAGGATGTCTGCTTTCAGGAATGTAATATTGCAAAGGATCTCCTGGTCTTGTGTTGTCTGCTGTCATGGGAGGATGTCATACATATGAAAATACAAAATCCTATTTTAAGAATATTCCCCCCCTTACTAGGACTCCTTATTAAATTTGGGTTACAGAAATCTCACTGTGATGATAGTTAAAAATTATCTGATCTTAAAGTAGGCACAGCATATCAATGAATGAATTATTTGTTCTTTTGTGAGTGTCATACTTCACTTTAAATCACATTCTTCTGTCCTGGTTACTGTCTTCTGCCTTATCAAATGTGCCTTTAAAGAATGCTCATTCAATGAAAGTCTTCATTTTCCTACACTGATCAGGCTACGCTATTTTTGTCTGCTTGTGTAGAACAGTCTTTCTCTACCCCTCATCTTTTTATACTTTATTTTTCTGTGTAGCATTTCAGTTTGAGCATAGATAAGGGGAACCTCAAGGTACAGGTGAGACGGTGCCTGTGCTTTTGCAATTATCACACATATTCTTCCTCTTCTGGAGATTGATTTCATGAGATATCCTTGAATTCTGTTTGTTTTCTTCATAAACTTGTTTTCTCTGTTAACAATACATATTTATCTTTCTTAGCTTTTTCCAGCTCATAAGATGTCATCTTTTTGAAAACTTCATTATTAATCTCTAAGTGTATGGCTTTATGTACTACATTTCTCCCAAGTTCTGCTGGGTTGGAGGGAGTTCTACCAAGTGGCCAGTATTTCAGTGGGCAGTCTCAGTCTGCTTGAGGCAAATACAAAGTTTTGTTCTTCAGATTCAGAGAAAGAACTTAAGTTTTGATCTTCATCGTTTCACAATGATTTAATGAGATCACAGATTAATTTGTTTGTCTCTCCCCCTTTGTTGCAATGTTTCTGCTCACAATAAGTGATTATTCACTGGAGAAAGTTCTTGAATTTCATTATTCCACTTTTCACTGTATGCTGCTTTTAAGCTGCTGCATTTCTCTTTGGTCCAGGAAAAGTTGATTTTCCACAAGCTGGTATCTTCTGATGGCAGACTGTTTTATGAAAATCCCTCTTGGGTTCTAATCGATGTATGAATGTGTTTTGTGCTACGAATTTATCTTGTCAGCAAGAAGGCTGGAACTGTATTTTAAAAAGCTTGAGATACTGCGTCATCTGTGTTTAATAAGGCGTGTATTAAATCAGGGTTATATCTGACCTTGTTCAGCCTAGTCAGCCAAATAGATTTCACAGGATACTTATTATGCCTCTAAAAGGGATGATTTGGAAACATGAGCCAGATGCTGTGTTCCAGGCTTGTACAATGAAAAGGTAAAATACCTGTGTGGTAATCATGGCCTAAATATGTTTGTATGAATTTTTGCCATTTTTCAGTAAAGTGTTTTTGCTACTAAGCAAGTAAATTTTAATATGGGCATCTGTCTTTGTCAGCAAGCAGTATATTAAAGTGCTGGCAGAAATACCAATAATTCTTCATGGTGTTCTTACATTGTGTTGTTAAATGTCAAATTGTAACCATTCCTGCATCTAAATGATCAGATTAAATGAAAATTTTGTGTTGCTAGTAAATGAATACTAAATTAAATGTGTAATGGCAAATGTGCATGCCAACCTATTCAGTTCAGGCTGGATTGCTTGTCTTTTTGTTGTCACTTGATTAATTTTTATTTTAGGTCTGAGGTTTGAAAAAACAGTGAATTAACTACTGCTTTCATAGACCTTCTACTCATACTTTCCTCTTTTTTAAGAGAAGACTCAGTGAGGTCTCAACTTAAAAAACTTCTTGGGCATACAAATTTCTTAGAGATCCATTGAATTAAAACCAGCTTGCACTGATACAGAACGTCTTACACCAGGGGAGAACTTGAGCGTGTCAGCTTTTAAATAAAACCTGAAAGAAATCTGGTGGATGTTTTATCCAAAGCACCAGAGCAACTTTTTGAGATACAGTGCATCTTGGAGTAAGACCAAACACAGATTAGTGGGATGAGTATGGTTTATTTCAGAATGAACAATCCCATGGAAACTGGTGACCTGCATGCACTGTAGGAGTTCCTTTGCAGACAGGGGAGATTAAGAATATAAACTGCAGAACATGAAGAGGAGGGAAGAAAATCTTCTATTTCTCCAGCTTTGTGCTTACTTTCCATTTCTTTCCTCGCTATACTGGTGAAATGCTTTTTGTATTCTTAGCCACCTAGTGTGCATCTCTTGCAGCAACATCCATGGGATTTTCCTTCTATTGTTTCTTATGAATCTTCATAAAATCTTAAAATCTATTTTTTTCTGTAAGTGCCTAAGCAGAGTAAAATGTTACTCTGTGTATATATATTTTGGTAGAGCTTACTCATTTTTAGAGATTTCCAGTAAGTCTCATAGTCAAAGTATTATCATTAATGAATATAAGAATAATATCTGTTCAATTTTCTGGCCAACGCAACCGCTTCTGATCTGTTTTATGCATGGAAAATTTACTCAGATTTGACAGTTGAATGTATGAGAGACAGGATGCATTACCTAAGTGGATTGCAGTCCAGAAAAACTGAATTTACCACGACGTTGGCTGCTTCTTTAGAATGAGGGAAGAAAGCTTTATCAACAGATTTTGGCACTGATACCCCTTGGTCTTTCCATTTTTCTTTAAAGGGGAACAGATAGAATGCTGAGTAGAGACAGGTAAAAAGTGAACTGTTTGAAATAATGATAAAGTGTCGGTGGTTGTGGGAATGTAAAATTCATTATCTAGGAAAAAAAGCCCATGGCATTGTCAACTGAACTAGTGAGAATCATTCTGTCTGGCTGCAATGAGCGCATTGATTGTTTTTCCAGCTGTAACAGTATGTTAAAATTATTAAGGCAAAATCAACCTCCAAAGTTTTTAGTTTCATTAAAAAAAATTTAAAAATAATTGCCACTGTGGTCAAGGGAGGTGATCCTTCCCCTCTACTCAGCACTAGTGAGGACACACCTGGAGTGCTGGGTCCAGTACTGGGCTCCTAAGTACAAGAGATGTGAACATACAAGAGAGGGTGCAGGGAAAGGCCAAGAAGATGCCAAAGGCACTGAAGCATCTCCTGTGAGGAGAAGCTGAGAGAGTTGGGACTGTTCAGCTGGAAAAGAGAAAGCTCAGGGGGCATTGCATTAATGCATATGTTTGAATACTTGATGGGAGGGTACAAAGAAGATGGAGCCAGGCTTTGCTCAGTGGTGCCCAGCAGCAGGACCCTAGGCAATGGGGCAAACTGAAACATGGGAGGGTTTCTGACCATCAGGAAGCACTTTCTCGCTGTGAGAGCAGCCAGGCACTGGCACAGGCTGCCCAGGGAGGTTTTGGACTCTATCCTTTGAGATACTTGAAAGCCATCTGCACATGGTCTTGGGCAGCTGGCTCTAGTTGGCCCTGCTTGAGAAGGAGTTGGGTCAGATGGCCTCCAGACGTAGCTTCCATCCTTAACCATCCTGTGATTCTGAAATAGTTCTGGGCTTGCTAACAGCCTGAGATTTAAAGCCCTTTCGTTCTCCTGAAGAGGACTGGGATGTAATAGGAGTCTTTGATACCTCTTTCTAGGGATGGATACTAACAAATAATGTTGAATTTGAAATTTGGTTGTTCTTTTCTATATATCACAAGATACACTGTGGGCTTCTGCAAACGTTTCACTGAACACACTAGCATTTTATAACCAATAATCTTACAGTCTGATCTGCACAGCATTGCCAGCTGAAATATGTTCTTACAGCAACTTTTACAATGTGTTTACTCAATAGGTAAAACGTTCCAGGAGTAAAGGAGGACTGGCTGGGCCTGATGGTACAAAGTCAGTGTTTGGACAGATGTGTGCTAAAATGAGTTCCTTTAGCCCTGACAGCCTTCTGCTTCCTCATCGTGTTTGGAAAGTCAAATTTGTTGGTAAGAGGATTCTTTACTCCCCAACTATTTTGCACTTAACTTTACAGTTCTGTTCAGGTTTACTCTTTTGGAAGACCTGAAGAAAGGAAGAGATATAGGAAAACAATGTATGTGTGTAGGCAGAGGAAAGTGCTTGAAATGTTAGAAAGTAAAAAAGCCTTTTAAAATGATGTTATAAAAAGCCCTCAGGATTAGTGGCAATGTCTATAATTCTCCTCAAATTCCAGGAGCAACTGTTTTGCTTACAACAAACATTCTGCAAAACCTAAACCTGTTTTTCAGCTGTCTGAATTGGTAAATAATCCTGGCTAGCCAGTTTTACTGGTAGGGTTGTTTTTACAATTCACATATCACTTTGAGTTTTTTTGCTGAAAAATATTTTAGATTGATGAGCCATTCTATCTACTGCATATATGATACATAAAATACATCTGGTTTAACATGTCATTTAGGAATCTCTTGCTTTGATTCCCCTTCCACCTCTCCCCTTCTTATTCTGGTTAGTGTATAAGGCAAAAATACTAGTTATACACTGGTAAAACAGTGTTTTTGACACTCTGACATGCTGTATAATCTTCTAAATAATACGATGTACAATAAATTGGAAACATCCAAATCAAAAGCAAAACATAAAGAGTTTTTTATATGAACAGGTATGACAGTGTAGGTTTTAGTAAATTGTTTGTTTGTTCAGTCACCCCTGTAGAAAGAAATATGATTTATTTCAGTATGTAATTTATTTTTGAAAGAACATTTAATTTTGAGCCTTTTTTCTTCTCCAAGGTGAATCTGTGGATGATTGCGGTGGAGGTTATAGTGAATCAATAGCAGAAATGTGTGAGGAGCTTCAGAATGGGCTGACCCCTCTGTTAATTGTGACACCAAATGGAAGAGATGAATCTGGAGCAAACAGAGATTGTTTCCTGTTAAATCCTGCTGCAAAGTCACTCTTGCATATGAACATGTTTCGTTTTCTTGGTAATTTCTTGGCAACGCTGTAACGTTCTACTTGCACTGTATCGTATCTTCAGAATGTTGGGAATCTAACAACAAACATTTAAAAAACCTGTGTTTAAACTTACAGGTGTACTTTTGGGCATTGCTATCCGGACTGGCAGCCCTCTGAGCCTCAACCTGGCTGAGCCAGTGTGGAAACAGCTTGCAGGAATGAACTTAACAATTGCTGATCTCAGTGAGGTAAATGTGAAGTTCCTGAGTACAATGTCATCTACAGAAGACAAGCAGACTAGCATAAATTTTTCCCCAGTGATTTGCTTCCCTGGTTTCTATATGCTTGCATTTTGACTGGCCTTTTACATTTTGAGCCAGTTATACAGGAATGGCTTGTACTCACTATTAAAACTGTAAATTTAAGTCATTCGAAAGTAGTTAAATAAGCTACTTGAATTCTAGAACATTTGCAAATCCTCTCACGGATTTGACCAGTCAAATGTTTGTAGTTTCACTCCAACTTTCCAGTAGACCTTTCTGTAGCTGTTACTGTCTGTTGTGCCAAGATGCAGTAACTGATTAGGTGCACACACCTACATTGTTTCGAAGTAAAAGAAAATTGAGATCAGACTACTACTAAAAAGAGTTTGTGCCTACGTACCGAAGACATCAGACTTTCAATTTCTGTTTACTGAGCTCAGTAAATGTGGAGTAAGAGTTAGGTCTTCATTATGAAGAGGAGTTTCTTCTCAAATGCTGTTATGTAGAAATGTATTTACTGTAAAAGCACCAAGTCATTTGTTTGTCAGTAAAGGGATTCCTTTTGTACCAAAACAAGCATTGGACTTTGTAGAGATTATTATGTTTTTAAGCTTTAAATCTATTTTCTTGTGTAATGCAGTTTCTTGGCAAATGCTCCCCCAAAGGATCGAAATCTATAACACATGCACCCTCACATCCAGAGTATAATGAAATTTTATGTAAAATACTAAGCCATTTTATGTCTTTGAAATTAAGTTAGATCAGTTGTGGTCAGAGCTTTTGGTAGATGAGACAGGATGGCTTTGGTATGAAAGAGATGCTTTAGGTATGAAAGATGATGTATAGTGCTAGTAAACTGACTTTAACTTGGGCTTGTTATTTTCAAAAGGTTGATAAAGATTTTATTCCTGGCCTTATGTACATTCGAGACAATGAAGCTACTTCAGAAGAGTTTGAAGCTATGAGCCTCCCATTCACTGTGCCTAATGCAAGTGGTCAAGATATTCAGTTGAGTTCCAAGTACACCCATATTACACTGGATAACAGAGCTGAATATGTGAGGCTGGCAATAAACTACAGGTTTGTTGAATGCGTCATTTAAATTACTGACATAAATACGCTTTTTTGTTCAAAAAATATGTACAAACTTTTAAGTAATACAGTACTTTAATGTCTTGTGTGCAAGTATTTTAATATTTTCATATGATGATAGCGTTGATCTTCTTATTTATTTTAATCTATCCAAAGATTAAACTTAATATTTAGGAAACGAAATAAGCTAGCAGGTATGACTCTAAATTTGAATAGCTTTCCTGACAGCAGTTCTGTCAGCCAGCTGGAGGTGGAGCCAGTCAAGTCAAAAAATGTCCCCTCCACCTAGTTCTTTACAATAAAGTAATGGGCCTGACCATGAAGTTCTTTGTGAAGAGAGCTCTAGATTTAGTACTGAATTTAGTAAATTGTTTTGTTCCTTTGAAGAAGTGATTTTCTTCTCTTGCCAGTTCTGGCTATCTTCAAAGGACGTGAGAAATTTCCTTAAAGGACATGAGCAATTCTAAAGCATTTTACAATTAAAAGACCTTAAGCAGAAGCATTTAACTGCTTAGAATTATTATAATTTTTTTAATTATATGAAGCCTTTGAGAAAAAATACAAACTATCATCTGAATAGAATCCATGTGGAAAAGTGGGTGCAAAAGACCAAGTTTGTCCTGACATCTTGGTTTATTTTTATGATGACGAGCCTAAGGACAGGATTTGTCAGTGATGCAGATCTATGCTCTGGAAAGCTCTGTAAAACATGTCAGAAATGATTTGACAAGAAAACAAAGCAAGCCACAAATCATGGGTGGCAACAGAAGCAGCAGAGTCTTCTAACATTAGAAGACTTACCTATGTCTGCTTTGAAATCCTACTGTCCCCTCAGAACATCATGTTTTAGTTCAGACACATTTTTCTTTTAACATAATCTCTGTCTAGTGTTGGGAATGTTTGGGGTCAGAATTTCAAAACACAGCTATTCTCTTCGCAAGAACATCTTGTTTCCATATGGGGCACTTCTTCTTGCCAGGCCATATGGGGTTTGTTCTTTCCAGGCACAGCACACAAATAATACTGGAAGTAAAATATCCTAAACGTTTGGAGATACCTCTCCATACTGAGCTTGTTGTGCAATGAGTTGGTGTAAAAACCAGATAGTCAACTATCTAGTGTGATAAATGTTTATTAATGTTCCTTAGCATGTAGCTGGAGACTTGAGGAGAATTGATGAAGTTTCCTTGATAGTACAGTAATTGCTGAAAATAATTGCTAGAAATGGCATTCACAGAAACACTGAAAAATGTGTCTTTGCAGGCTTCACGAATTTGATGAACAAGTTGCAGCAGTTCGTGAGGGGATGGCCCGTGTTGTTCCAGTTCCTCTACTTTCACTCTTTACAGGATATGAACTGGAAACTATGGTAACAATTTCTGCTTTGCTACCTCTGCCAGGCTAATTTGGAGTGAGATTTGTCACTTACATCTTTACCAGTTGAACAACCCCTGTCCCACCTCCCCCCCCCCCATATACTGTTTACAGTGATCACTCTGTGATTGCAAACATTTTGTCCAAGGATAGACTAGAAAATGTTTACTTGCCCTCTTGTTATTAATAAGATTGTGAGGGTTGCTTAGTCTGGAGAAGAGAAGGCTCAGGGGGGACCTTATCGCTTTCTAGAACTACCTGAAAGGGGGATGGAGCAAGAAGGTTGCTGGTCTCTTCTCCCATGTAACAAGCGATAGGACAAGAGGTAACGGCCTCAAGCTGCACCAGGGGAAGTTTAGACTGGATATTAGGAAAAACTTCTTCACCAAAAGGGAGGTCAGGCATTGGAACAGGCTGCCCAGGGAAGTGGTAGAATCATTGTTCCTGGAAGCGTTCAGAAACCATGTAGATGAGGCCCTCATTGACATGGTTTAGTGGTGGTCTTGGCAGTCCTGGGGTAAAGGTTGGACTTGATGATCTTACAGATCTTTTCCAACCTAATTGATTCTGTGATTCTATGATTTTGATGTAGCTGAGCAGTGATGTAATGAATTATTTCTGAATTATCATTTGTTAACCCCACAAAGTGTGGACCTAGGAGGTAAATTGGAGATCTTTGTCCTAAGTAAAATGTTTAATTCTTTGTGATTCAGGGAAATGAAAGAAGGTTCGTTCTTGTCCCCTGGTGAGAAGATTTGTATTAGTGCTATTGTAATAGGAGACTGTACACAGCACTGCAAATATTTAAATGTTCATTTTGTCAGTGTAAAAGCTGATCAAATATTTTAAAGGATGGAGGCAACAAATCACCTGTAGTTGATTTGTTCAGAATTTTGTGGCTGATCACTATGTTTTATTTTTCAGGTATGTGGAAGCCCAGATATTCCACTTCACCTTCTGAAATCTGTAGCAACTTACAAAGGCATCGAGCCAACTGCTTCCTTGATACAGTGGTTCTGGGAAGTGATGGAATCCTTCTCCAATACAGAGCGATCTCTCTTCCTTCGTTTTGTGTGGGGCAGAACAAGGCTGCCCAGGACTATTGCAGACTTCAGAGGGAGGGACTTTGTTATTCAGGTGATGCGTTTGGGACGGGCCCATGGGAATTTTATTTTAAAAAGCTGGGAGTGGAGAACTAATAGCATAACACAGCGAGAACAGGCTGATTTCCTGAAAATGTTTATGCCACATTACATTGTAGATTTCACAGTGCAACAGGGACCTATAATGTATATAAATACTTTTCTCTGTTGGCTGGGGCAACTGGATGTTCATTTCCCAACCATTTGCTTCTCTGGATTTTGATAGCTTTCCACTGTCATCAACTGTTTTTGCTGCCATTTGTTTAGCATTTGATTCAGCTCAGTTAATCATTTCAGCTAAATTAAACCCCCCCACAATCTTCAAATCATATTTTGGTATTTGCTGAAGTAACAGAATCTTTTTTAGATTGTTCCGAACCACCCTTCATAATCAAAGAAGCTCATATATACCTGGTTTTATTTATTTACTCAGTGTAGAGAAAATGGATTTGGTCTTTTCGTTGTTCTTTTAAGAAAGTTCATCATCTGAATCACAAATCTAACATGCTGTTAAAAAAAAAATCTCAATTTTGATGTTTATTTGTGGTTTGGACAGTGAATCAAAACTATTTTGCTTTTTGTTTTCAACAGGTATTGGATAAATACAATCCTCCAGACCACTTCCTTCCTGAGTCATACACTTGCTTCTTTCTTCTGAAGCTGCCCAGATATTCCTGTAAGCAAGTATTGGAGGAAAAACTGAAGTATGCCATTCACTTCTGCAAGTCTATAGACACTGATGATTATGCTCGGATAGCACTGACAGGAGAGCCAGCAGCTGATGACAGTAGTGATGATTCTGATAATGAAGATGCGGATTCTTTTGCTTCAGATTCTACACAGGACTACTTAACAGGACATTAAAAGAGAAAAATAAGGGGTAGTTGTCACAAGCACTGAGGCAAAATGCCAAAATGACAATGAAGCCAAGGACAGTTTAGGTCTCGGAATATAAACTAAATAGTCAGAGGGGGTGGTAATCTTCTGAACATGGAGAAAGTGTGTTTGCTACTCACAATAGGAATTAAGGGTCACAGCTTAAACCATCATCTTAGAATAAATGGCACAGTATAAGGGCATCTAACATTTATTTTAAGAGCTGAAAGTGGCCCCCCATAATGCTGCACTACATTTAGAACCTTTGTGTTTACTGAAGTGTTGTAAATGTTTATATAAATATGGTAGTGCAGCATCCAAAAGGCAGTGAAACCTTTTAAGTTGTTGGGTGCAATAGTTTTTTTCATATTAAGTGTTGTGTTCTGTGCATCTTCTTGATTGTATATTGGAAATACTGTGCAACAACTGAATAGTATTATAAATATTTCAATTAACTTTACTAGAAGTTTGTTAAAGATTTTTGAACATTGAATTAACATAATTCCTTGAAATTCTTCTATAGATAATAAAAATGGCCAATAGTTTCACGTCCACCCCTCGTTTGTATATTTTAGCTTATGCATTATTTATCTCAAATTTGATACCTTTCTGTGAACAGCATCATAATTCTTATCATGGAAGGTGTACTGTATATAATTTGTGCCATGTAAATGCAAAAGTTATAATTTCCCTCCAAATAAAAGTTCTGCCACAGAAGAAAATGCTATGTGTTTTTTAATGGCAATGCAGCTGTTATATAGGATGAATGCTGCAGTGGCTCTAAGAGATGTTTCTGCAACCTAACAGTTGTTGACCATGCGTGATGCTCCACCAGTAATCATGTGCACTGCCGTAGGCAGAACATGATCTGTAATAAACTCAGAGCAAGTCTTTCCAGCACATTAATGATAGTGATTACGATTTCATGTCTGTAAGACATACAGCAAAGCAGGAGCTACCTGGCATCTGGACTCAAATTGATCTAATACTTAAGGTTTAAACTTGGTTTCCACAGAACTAATTGGAGCTGGATGGCAAACCAGGCTTCATCCTGGTTTCATTATTTGTCTTTTCGGAGCAAGACCTGATTTTCCAACATCCCCTGTAAAGGTTTTTATGGACAAAATTCTGGCTTTGAAGTTAAGGTAACTAAATACATAGATAGATAAAAAATCATAGCCCATGTAGTCTAAACAAGTCCCCAGTCTAGAGGTGGAGTAAAGACTTGTTTCTCAGTCAGAAATGAAGCGCCTGCAAACAGCCTGACCGTTGTGTGGGACTCTGGAGCTCAGACCAGCAAAGAGGGGCTTTCACATTCCTGACAGGCTTTCCAGGCGGGAGAGCATTGCCTGCTCAGCCCCGCAGGCTCAGGGTGGAGGGGAGTGGCGAAGGGGCACACAGTCAGTACTCTCCACCCGTGGCAGGAGCAACTCCACCACCCACCATATCATCCCCTCCCACTGTGCTGCCATTGCCGTGTGATAGCTGTGTCCAGCCTAACCGCTCTCCTACACTTTATAGTACAGTACAGGCACCTCTAGTGGACAAATCATCCCAGCCTGAAGTATAGAGGGGTTTGTCCTGGCAAATTATAGGTGCCTACACAAAAAACAGAGGTCTAAACTCCCACTTGTAGTTCCTGGAGATGAAGGGTCAATGCAATCAGCAGTCATAGAACCACAGAATGGGTTGGGTTGGAAGGAACCGTAAAGATTATCAAGTTCCAACTCCCCTGCCATGGGCAGGGACACCTTCCACTAGACCAGGTTGCTCAAAGCCCCATCCAACCTGTCCTTGAACACTGCCAGGGTTGGGGCAGCCACAGGTTCTCTGGGCAACTTGTGCCAGTGCCTCACCCTCCTCATAGTCAAGTTTCTTCTTTAATCTAAATCTCCCCTGTTCAAGTTTTAACCCATTGCTCCTTGTCCTATCACTACAGTCCCTAATGGAGAGTCCCTCCCCAGCATCCCTATAGGCCCCCTTCAGATACTGGAAGGCTGCTATGAGGTTTCCATGCAGCCTTCTCTTCTCCAGGCTGAACAGCCCCAACTTTCTCAGCCTGTCTTCATGCAGGAGGTGCTCCAGTCCCCTGATCATCCTCGTGGCCCTCCTCTGGACTTGTTCCAACAGTTCCATGTCCTTTTTATGTTGAGGACACCAGAACTGTACAGAATACTCCAAGTGAGGTCTTATGAGAGCAGAGTAGAGGGGCAGGATCACCTCCTTCAACTCTATTGACCCCAGCCAGCTGTCCACTGGAGGATGAGATTAAAATCCTCCAGGCTCTTACCAGCTGTATTAAGCCTCTGCTTCCCAAAATGGGGAGAATAGACAGCTTCACCTCAGATGCTGAGATTTAGGTGACACAGTTTAGCAATCTTCCAAAGTGTGATGCCTACATCTGCACAATGAATGGGAAGAGCGAGATGCCTTTGCAAGCAGTTTTTCTAACCATGAACAATTCACTCCCCTAAGGCAAGCGACCACACACAGCCACCATGCAGCCATATTGCATTTCTGTGCTTCCCAGAGCTGCACTGAGCAAGTACACGCCAGGCTCAGTCAAGTCTGAGACCAGCTGTGGGCAGACTCTTTCCTTATCTGTCTCTTCTGTCTCTTTCTCTTCTAGTTGCCATTTTCCCTCTTATATGCTCCTGTCTCTTCCTCTTGTTTCCTACTCCTGTGAGGGCCTGTCTGCAACAGAAAGCAGATCTGGAGGGGGGAAGAATTAGGAGAGGAGTGGGAGTGAGCAGAACTGGTGAAAACATAGGGGCAGAAAACCCATTTGCTGAACATCAGCCTGAAACAGCATAACTTTTTCAGATGAAAAGTCAAAAGGTAAAAGACTTGGGGATGGGGGGCCAGGGGAATCTAGTCTATACCTGCAAATCAAATCATTTAGGTGCAGTGAGTGTGAAAACTGGCTGGTTGCCTCTGCAGTTACTGACCTGGAACAATACAGTCTTGCAGCAGCACAGCCTGCTGAGTGGCAAGTTAATAGTTGGCTATTGATTTGCCATCTTGAACTGTCCATCTGAGAAGCCTGTGCCAATGTATGCCAGAGGTGAACAAACCAAATTCAATTAACTAGCAAACTTAAAAGACAGATTCATCTTCTGGAGCACACAGGAACAAGCAGCCTTCCCAGCAAGGAAAACCAGAGGAAATCTATCTCTGGCAGACAGCTCTGTGATAATTTTCTAAGGCTAAGACAGAGCTGGTGGTCCTGTCATTCAGGCCCCAGTGATAATAAATGAGCCTACCCTGCACTCTATACAGGAGGTCGCTGAGTGTTTCACATACCAAGCTACAGTTTTCATTGCACTGGTCAGCCCTGCACCTATTATGCCTCACCAACAGCAGGAGGACCCACAGGGAAGAGCAGAGAACCCACGAACCTCTGATCCTTGCTCACAGCGTGCTGCTGGCAAGAAGATGTGCGTGCATCCCAGCCCTGTTTTCTGTGCTTGGATCCACTGTGAAAGGCTCCATGCACCAGGTCATGGGATGCCAGGGAGGGTTGCAGATAACAACGGTACCCTTTCAGCTCTGGGCCTTGAAAGGTGGCTTTCACTGCCTGCCTCATGCTGCTCCCACTCCCAGCTGCAGCCCTGGAAGCTGCATCAGCCCCGCACGCCAAACGCTGCCCGTCTTCACAGGACAGGAAGCTGCCAGACATCCGTGTTTTGCTTCAGGGGCACAAGGACAGCAGAGCAGCATCCAGGTGATACAGGAAGGGCTACTAGGACCATTATGTTACCCTTACTTGCATAAGAAGATGCAGTTGCAAGAGCAAAAACTCTTTCATGCAAGAGCACAGAGGTCAAATCAAGCATGAGACAGTACTGACTGCACAAGAATAGCTCCATGTTCAAATGTCATCCCATATACTTAAGGTTAATCATAAGTCAGCTGAGGCAAAGATAAATCTTTATCTGTGTGGATCTCTCTGGGTTTCAAAGATAAATCTTTATTTGTTCGGATTTCTCCCTCTCCGTAGAGAAACAGTTATTGAATGGCTCCAAATTCTACATCTCTCTGCACCTATGCTGGTCTCCACATGTATTCCAGAGTAACCATGTATGCCCCATCTCCACTTCCCAGCCCTGCACTGGTCTGGAGTGGAGCAAGAAAAATAATATTTAAAGGATACCTATGATGGTGCCATGCAGAGGCAAACCTAAATGGGGTTATGGAGCCATTGTTTCTGTGTGTTAGGCAGAGTGGAGAATGCGCCTCTAGCAGATGTGAAACCGATTTGCTTAAACTGAGAAGTTGTCTAAATTTTTCATAAAAGAAGGTATTTGACTGCTATGATTTTTCAGTAAAGCTTAATAGTGGTTCACAAGGGTTTTTTTTCCCATCAAAGTTACATATTCCTCTCTCATTCTTTTGTTATGCATGTGTATATTTAATAACGATACCGTAATTAATGATACACATGTACTTTATATGCAAGTTGCTAGAAAAGTTACAACGTTGTTAGGACAGCCCAATTTCACAGAATCCATGGTGTCAGTCAGGTTGCGCAGAAACATCTCTACCTCCACAGGGTTTAACTCCACATTTGCCAAACTGGTGAAAAGAATTTTCTTTTTGCTCCCATAAGCTTACCGATGAGAACATCTCACCATAAATCCTTGTCTCCATGTCAGACTTGAATGGAGGAGAGGAGTATTTCACAAGGCACTGTTTCATCTCACTTCACACCTTTTGTCTCTGACCTTTTACTCTTCATGGGAAAGGAGCGTTCATGCCTTTGGGAATGACAAAAATGTGTCACATTAACATCAAGAGGGCTGTTAAAAAGGTCCAGGCCCAGTAATGCCCACTGTCCTATTTTTTGCTTCTCCTTTTCTCTCTGCTATATCGGCATTCTGTGCCAGCCACAGATATTAAGTCTCTTCAAGATGTAACTTGCCATGAGTGACCTGGGCCTTTCATTTCTTTAAGGGTCCAGTATCCTACAACAGAAAACTGGATTATAATGACTAAATAACAATTTAGTAAAAACTCTATTCACTGATGTAACTCAGTCAGACCAAAAGCCATACCAAAAGAAACCAGCTCTGCACCGTCAGCTTGGGCATCCTCCAGGGACCATCGCTGACCCTGCATTTCCGTGCAAATGCTTATCTCTGAGGGGTGGATCTTGTCACACAGGGTGCTGAGGACTGCTCGAAGTTGGCAACACAAAGTCCATCTCAGTGGTAGGAAAGCGTCATTTCACACAGCAGTAGCATGGTTGTGATATTATTAGGATCTGCTGTCTTCTTTGAGCAACAGATGAGTTACTGAAAAGTCATGAAATGACCCCAAGACCAGCCACATCAGTAAATGAGTGCTTTAGAAAATGAACGCTAAAAGTAGTTGCACTATAGCTTTGTTCTAAAAGCAGCAGGAAAGTTGGATCTAGGCTCCAGTGGGTAGAGGGGGCAACTGACTTCTCCTGCAAACACTACTGTATCAGAGTAGTTTTGAGGCCATAAAGTAACCTGAATCTCCCAGAGGTGCCACAGAACAGTTCTACCACCTCCCCTAAGGCCTTATCAGCAATTGTCACCACCCTATAAGGGATGAGAAGGTGGTAAGACAGTTCCTCCCACTCCCTAATGGAGAGAAACAGCTTGTACAGCTGTCTTTCAAATTAAACAACCTGTAAGCAAGTTCTAGCTAGGGATTTTGTCCTCCCTACTTTTCCCTTCAAAGTCTTGCATGAACAGATATCCTAACAGCAGTCTTTTAGCATGTGAGCCATTTCTGTGGCCAGCTATTGTAAACAGATGTTTGCTCAAACTATTTTCCATTAGCTGTCTTTATGTTCTGTAACTCTTACATCTTTGACAAACAATACCCAGATCAACATTAATTTATTATAAAAATAAAAGGTTAATCCTACTTGCATTTCCTGGCTGTGGTTATGCTGACCACATCCTTCCCAACTCTTGTGATGCAAGTAAGCACAGTCACCTTCTGCCTGGTCTTTTCTCTTTCTACCCAGTGCTCACCTCTTTGAGGCTTCTTTCATGAGCACAATGATGTACATTTTCCTAGACCAGTGAGCATCGGTTGCTTGTCCTCTACTCTTCTTTCAGGATGGCGGCCTTTTCTAGGTAGGATGAGCCGATTCTCTACAGTGCACTGCCTGGCAAGAGTAAAGTCTTGGCCCCATCAAAGAAATGTGTGTAGTACTCCTACAAGATCACTTGTATCAATGCAGCCTATGTGTTGAAATAGCTTTTCTGTACAACACAGGAACTTTGATCTCCTGACTTCTGGTCCTGTGCCTTAACCACAGAGGAAGCTTGAAAATCTCCCACAGGCTTCTCCCTGGTCATGCTTATACACGGGTACCCTAACACTAGTGAAAACTCCCTGGGAACAAGCAAGACTGTTGTGGAATCAGACATCAAAATGGTATTGACTACCTGCAGCGTGCAGGCAGTTTAATTTGTTGAACCAAGACTGAGAGGCAAATCCAGGGTCTGAAGCCAAGAGTGATTTCACCTGGAGGCAAGACTGCCACACCTGATAGTGTGGCTGGATCCAGACTTAGTCTTAGACTTGGTCAGCGGTTTATGTCTGAAGGATTGTATGTGCAGTCAATCCTTATATCACTTAGCCAAGATTTCAAAGTTTAGCATACTATTAATCACATACTAATAGCATACTATTATGAGTACCTGACACAGTAAGGATCTTCTCAACCTCGAGGAGTAACCATGAGAGGCATCCCTACTCAAGGGGACATCCTGGTATGCAGTCCACTGCCATGCAGGAGACATCAGCAGACACTGGACTGTCTACTATGTAACTATCTATGGAGTAAGATAATTGACTTACAATCATATTTGCATACAAATCACACATGTTATTTTCTTCCAAACTTGAGTTGGACCTTTACCAACACTATGGTGGTCACACTGCTCGTATTAGCCCTTGGCTACTGTGCTGTTGTCTGTCTCCCCTAAATCCACTTTGAGCTGGATGCAGCCATCATAACTAGATGCATCCATTACAATTGCCACTGGTGGTTATCACTTGAGCAGAGTTATAGGAAATAAAGGTCACGTCGGGTGTGTGTGCAGCACACTGTCACAGGTAGCCAAGGCCCATAATACAAAATTTGGGTCAGCTTGATATTGGCTCCAGGATAGATGATAACTAACCTTACACTGAACATGATAATATCTGACAGGCTAATATGTGAGACACTGTTGTGAGTGTTTATTATAGGCTACCTGATAAGGAGGAGGGAGGTGATAAGGCCTTCTATAGGGTATGGAAATACCTTCCCAGTCACAGACCCTGGTTCTCATGAGCAGCTTCAACCACTCAGATATTTGTTGGAGGGATAACACGGCCCAGTGCACGCAGTCCAGGAAATTCCTGCAGATCACCAAAGATAACTTTTTGTTATGTTATTGGCAGAGGAGCCAATGAGGAAGAGTATGTTGCTCAACCTTGTACTTATAAACGAATAAGGACTGGCTGATTCCGTAAAGACTGGGGTCAGCCTTGGCTGTAACAAACATGGAATGGTGGAACTCAGAATCCTGCATGGGGGTAGCAAAACAACAAGCAGGACTGGAACCCTAAAGTTCCAGAGAGCTAACTTCAGCCTGTTCGAAGACCTACTTAGAGGAATCCCATGGGATAGCGCCCTAGAACGCAAGGGAGTCCAAAAGAGCTGGTCAATATTTAAGCACCGCTTCCTCCAAGCCCAAGACCAGTGTATCCCCGTGGTGAAGAAATCAGGCCAAGGGGGCAGGAGACCTGCATGGATGAGCGAAGAGCTCCTAGTAAATCTTAAACTCAAGAAAGAAATTTTATGGGGGGTGGAAAAAAGGACAGGCCATGTGGGAGAACAATAGGAACATCGTCAGGGTATGCAGGGATACAACAAGGAAGGCCAAGACTCATTTAGAATTGAGCCTGGTAAAGGACATCAAGGACAGCAAGAAGGGCTTCTGCAAGTATGTCAGCAGCAAAAGGAAGATGTGGGGCCACTGCTGAATCAGATGGGTGTCCCAGTAACAAAAGACACAGAGAAGGTGAAATTACTGAATGCTTTCTTTGCCTCAGTCTTTACTACTAAGAATGGTCCTCAGGAGTCCCAGACCTTGGAGCTTAGAGATGAAGGCTGGAGAAAGGAATACTTCCCCCTGGTCATAGATAATTGGGTTAGAGAGAAGGTAGTCAGACTTAACACTTATGAATCTGTGGGCCCTGATTGGATGCACCCACGGTGCTGCTGAGGGATCCAGCAGATGTTGCTCTGTCACTTTCCATCATCTTTGAAAAATCATGGAGAAGGGGAGAGGAGCCAGATGACAGCAGGAAGGCTCATGTTACTGCCGTCTTCAAAGAGAGCAAGAAGGAGGACCCAGAAAACTACCCTCACCTCCATCCCTGGAAGGTGGTGGAACAGCTCATCCTGGATGTGCTACCAAGTATGTAGAAGAAAAGAAGGTCATCAGGAGTAGTCAGCATGGATTTACTAAGGGTAAATCTTGATTGACCAATCTGATAGCTTTCTATAATGACAAGACAAGATGGGTCAATGAAGGGAGAGCAGTGGATGTTGTCTACCTTGACTTCAACAAGGCTTCTGATGCTGTCTCCCACAGCATCTTTGTAGGTAAGCTGAGGAAATGTGGGTTAGATGAATGAACAGTGAGGTGGATTGAGAGCAGACTGAATGGCAGCACTCAGAGGATTGTGATGAGTGGGGTAGAATCCAGTTGGAGGCCTACAGTCAGTAGTGTTGCCTAGGGATCAATACTGAGTCTGATCTTATTCAACTTGATTATCAATGACCTGGATGAAGGGCTGGAGTGTTACCCTCAGCAAGTTTGCTGATGATACAGAGTGGCTGATAGACCTGAAGGCTGTGCTGCTATTCAGTGGCACCTTGATAGGCTGGAGAACTGGGTGGAGAGAAACCTAATGAGGTTCAACAAGAGCAAGTGTAGGGTCCTGCACCTGGGGAGGAAGAACCCCAAGCGCTAGTATGAGTTGGTGAATGACCTGCTAGAGAGCAGTTCAGCTGAGAAGGACCTGGGAATACTGAAGGATGACCAGTTGATTGTGAGCCGGCAGTGTGCCCTTGCGGCCAGGAGGGACAATAGTATCCTGGGGTGCATCAGGGGGACTGTGACCAGCAGGTGAAGGGAAGTGATCCTCCCCCTTGACTTGACCCTGGTGAGGCCACATCTGGAGTGTTGTGTTCAGTGCTGGGCTCCTCAGTACAAGAAAGGCAAGGAGCTGCTGGAGAGGGAAGCAGCCATAAACTAAAACACAAGAAGTTTCACCTCAACATGAGGAAGAACTTCTTTACGTTGAGGGTGGCAGAGCACTGGAACCAGCTGCTCACTGGGGTCATGGATTCTCTCTCTGGAGACATCCAAAACCCACGTGGACATGTTCCTGTGTAACCTGCTCTAGGTGACCCTGCCTTGGCAGGGGGTTGGACCAGATGATCTCCAGTGGTCCCTTCCAACCCTAATGATTTTGTGATTCTGTGATCCACTTTACACACCACCGTAATAATTTGAACAAATTTGAGCTGGTAAAACGAGCCTACTAACATTTAGTTATCATCTATGCCATGGGGCTGTGGCATTTTTGATCTGACAATAAAAGCCCTGAATCTGGACTTTGGCTCCCTGACCTGAAGGGAAAGCTGTCTTTTCCCACCAAAGGAGCTGGTGAGGCTGCCCACATTAAGTCTGCAAACGGGGTCAAGATGAAAGGCTTCCATAAGCCAGAAAAACAAAGGAAAAAAAAATTAAAGTGATTGAAAACAACAAAATGAAGCAGTTCTAAAATGCTGGAGGTGCCTCTGGCCCCATGTGTTGCAGGGGGTCCCCTAGCATAACCTTTCCCACACGCAGCCGTGTGCTTCCACTGCTTCCCCCACCAGGCAGTCTCTGGCCTCAACACATTCTGTTCACACCAGCTGAAGAGGTGGCTGTCCATGAGGCAGTGCTTTGCCAGCAAGTGTTCTCACAGCTCAGCAGGGCTCCCACCCCGCAGCCTTAGGAAAAATGTCCATGGCCAGCACACAGACCCTGAATCCAGGAGGACAGCAGGCATCTTGGCGGGTACTTGCAGTCCTGGGGGACAACCAAAGACAGACGATAAGAAGGACCTCAAGAGCAGGGCTGGCTTAGGGGTGCTTGATCTCCTGTCCCTATCTTACTGGGACAGTGCAATTGGTTGTGGAGCTACCTAATAAACTGCAGAAAGAAAATGACCCCATTGAAAGCCAGCTACCAATAACATTTGGAGAGGGAATGAGGAAGGAGTCCCTTTATCAATCCAGCGTACAGGTCAGTCCCACCCCGAGATAGCAGCACCACAGTCCAGCCAGGGCAGGGAGAGATGGAGGGGAAGCTCTTCTGCATGGCTTTCACATTATTGCAGGTATGGAACAGTATGCACTACTACCTCTGGAGTAGTGTGTCCAGTTCTGGGCTCCTTGGTACAAGAAAGACAAGAGGATTCAGCGGAGGGCAACAAGGATGGTCAGGGGTCCAGGGCATCTCTCTTATGAAGAGAGATTGTGGGAGTTGATCCTGTTCAGTCTAGAGGAGACAAGACTGAGAGGGGATCTCATTAATGCACATAAACACCTCAAAGGTGGGTGCCAGGAGGATGGTGCCAGACTCTTTCCTGTCATGGCCAGCGACAGGAGGAGAAGCAATGGCCATAAACTAAAACACAAGAAGTTTCACCTCAACATGAGGCAGAACTTCTTTATGTTGAGGGTGGCAGAGCACTGGAGCAGGCTGCCCAGGGGGTTCATGAGTCTCTCTCTGGAGACATTCAAAACTCTCTTGGACGCATTCCTGTGTAACCCGCTCTAGGTGGCCCTGCCTTGGCAGGGGCTTGGACCAGGTGATCTCCAGTGGTCCCTACCAACCCTAATGACTCTGTGATTCTGTATTAAACTGAACACTGTCAACAGGGAGGGCAGCATGCACCTCAATCTGATGTAGCTGTGAGCAGTCATGCTGTAAGGCCACAGGTGTTGTGGGGCTCTAGGCTCACCTGGGGTGGAGGATACCACTCATCCCACCACATCAGGCTAACCCAGAGCTGCGGCATTGTCCCAGCACATACAGGGCACTGGCTGGAGCTGCAGAAAGTTGCAAGATGACTCTCACAGCTCAGAAGGGCAGCCTGTCTCTATCCTAAATGATCAACAAGCCCTCATGGTGTCAGGGAGAGCTGTGTATGCAGAGGAGTTGGCATCTGGTTAAGGAAGCTGTTTTTGAAAAGATCCTTTTGAGCCAGTGCAGGTCCACTCTGGGAAAGCAGGCATCTGAAGAGCTCCAGTGTCTTCACTTGCAGTAACTAGTAAAGTTTTCAAGGGTCTTGTCTGCAGTAAGTTTGGCTGTGTCGGGGCAACTTGGCTAGAACACGATGGACAGGATGCCATTGCAGAGTCTATTCTACTTACTAGAAATTCAGTTTTAGAGAAGCTAATAATGAATAGAACATTTCAGGAATAAAAAGTAAATTGACAGGACTCAAGAAATAGTTTTGGGCACCTACCCTGACTGAGGGTAGATGGAGTATCACCACATTATCACCAAAAGGTGTGTAACGAGGTTTTTAAAACTCTCATTGACCAAAATTCATGATCTACCTAGGCTGGGCATTCTAGTGCTTAAGTGTCTCTGAAGTTAGAAAGTAAGAGGGGAGGTCTGGGGTGTCAAGTGCCTTCTCAACTTGCTTTGGATAACTGTGGACAACTGATCATTCCCTTTTATATCTCTGTGGTTTATGTCTTGTAATATTTACTATGGTGTTTTTATCCAGCATTTCCACGTGAGACGTTCCCACTCTTTCTTTTCTCACACTCCTTCACCTCCGTTTTCTAACAGTGCCAGAGATGTGCTTCCCTTTGTACTTTTTTCAGAGAGCATGCTTGTGTTTTAGAGACTATCCAGGAGTACTCCAGCCAAGGCTTGATTCATTAGCAGATTATAATGGACTTTCTGTCACTGAATGCCAATGAAATTCTCCTGGAAGGATAATTGCCCTTTTGGAAACCGCTTCTCCTTGCTGAATTGTTTAGTCTATGGTTCTTACACACTTTAGTCCACTAGTATTGCTTAATCAAGAAATACTTGCAATGTTGCTTGACTCTGACTACAGATAAAGGGACTACACACACTCTTGGCTTTTCTTTCAGGCCACAGCTTCATTTACATGATCATGATACCGAGAAAAGCCAGTACCCAGTACCTGTGTGTGAATTGCCAGTATAGCCCACTCCCAATACACAAAGTTTTGTCCACTACAGGTCCAGGTGGAGACTTTCAGAAAAAGCTCAGACTCTGTTAGACCTCGCAAATCCTGTCAGCATGAGCCTACCTTCAGGTGTAGCTGGAGGTCCTGCAGCCTGTCCTCATAGCTTTCACCTCTGCAGGAAGGAGCTTGGTCTTATTACATAGGAGCCTACTGCCTGCAGGCTGTACCCGCTCCAAACACCCATCCGGTCTGCCGGGTGCCTCTCTATGTGTCTCCCAGCTGTCTGCCCAGTCCTTGTCAGATACACGCCAGCACTGTGAAACTGCTCTTGAAATGAACATTTCACTCTGCTGGGTGTAAATCTGCTTCTTTGCATGCTTGCCATCAACACTGACATTTGGATGTTCACTTCTCCACAGCTCAGTGATCATCTCCAGATAGGGCATCACACAGCTAATTCTTCTGCTGCATAGCAAGTCTGACCACACTTGCAAAAGGGTGTGTGAAAGGAGACTGGCCTCTCCTTTGAGGGTATCAGGCCAAAGGAGCCACAAACAAGAACAAGGACAAACCTGACTGCCGCATGACAGGGGAGAGCAGGACAAGAACAAACACGGTCAGTTGCACTAACTGATAAGGATGTGTGGATATGGGAATGCTTATTTTATCGGTCAGGAGGATAAGGAATAGGAGGGATACAAACACACAGAGCCCTGAAATCTGAGCAATTAGTGTTAACAGACAAAATAACCAGAAATAAAGGTGGTCAGTGTCATCAGTACAGTCAGTCACAGTAATTGACAGGCTAGCAAGAATCTGCAGGCAAAATAGGACTTTGTGGCTGATAGAGGTGCAAACCTGAGGGTCCACAGTGTTGGAGGGGGTGGGTGGGATTGTGCCCCCAATGAAGGACACACCGGGTGAAGGGAAGCAAAGAGGGACAGAGGAAGCAGACACAAATAGGTATAAAGGGGGCTGGTCATGTGTAAAATGGGGCTGGAGTAGTAGGGGTGTTTGGGGACACGTCTCTTTAACCTGTAGCCACTGGGGTGGGACTGGCCATGCCTGTGTCCTGCGTATGTCCATGTCCATGCATGTCTCTGGGATGCACACACAGCTTGGCCACTGGTCAAGTGGGAAGAGGCAGCCACATCACAGCCCCTGGTGCAGGCTTCAACAGCTGGGCAGGAGGGTCCCTGGCCAGGGTGGCTTAAAGAGGTGGCCACACTCTTAACATCCCTTAACAATATTGTAATAGGCATAAAACATCTCACTCAATCTTGTCACTTTGTCAGACGGCCCTTCTATTAGCTTCATTTTGGCCATGGACCTGTTCTTTAGTTATTTAAAGGGATGCTTTAAAGTCAATGTGGTAAAACAAATGAAAATCTTGAGAAGCAGCAGAACGAGGAAGGACATGTGGAGGTGCCTAACTCAAAAAGTTTTTCCAGTTTAGGAGGGACATTCACACTTTCCTGCAGCTTAAATTCCACCTCATTTAAGAAGTCTTTTTAGTTTATTTATAAAAGGATGCTACAAATGAGGGGAGAGTATCAAAAGCCATAGTGAAACATCCCTGTCCCATCTGTTAACTACCAGGTCAAAGGATTAGAATGGTTTCATTTGAATGGTTCATCATTTGTGCCTGACAAATCACGTGTTCATCCACAAATGTCAAGCATATCAGAACAAATGTCAGAAAAATTTTCACTTGCAACATGGAAGGAACTTACGCAAAACAGGTCAGTTTCTGCCGCTAAAGAGCATATTTCTTCAAAGTAGTGGTGAAACACTTTACATGGAAGGATTAATTCAAAAGTCTGTCTTCTAGGGAAACAAAGCACAACTTCACCTACTTGTTCATTTTTCAGTTTCTCCCCTTTTGGACCTCTGAAATGGCATGCTGGTTTGGGAAGAATTATTAACTGTCATATCTTGGCCACAAGTCAAACTCTTCATAAGGAGAGAGAAGGGAGAGCAGTCTGCTATGGCTGCAAGCATCCCAATTTCACGCATTTTGAGTTTACACTTCCTTGGATTTCATTTTCCTAGATGAATTGCTGCTAAACAGAGCACCAAAGCTCAGCTGACAACCAAGACCGAATGGATTGGCGCCACTGATAAAGTTGTCACAGTGAAAAAAGATGTACTCCTGTGCTGGACTTCACTTTCTGGAAGTGCTGTACCCCATCCCTATTAAGGCTTAGCATCAGCAGTGAGTGTATGCAACTGCCCAATTAAGAATTAAGAATTAAGTTTCTTTTCATTTAACACTGACCTGTTCACAAAAGAGAATCCTAGAGGATTTTGCATTACATCATGCACGTGACTCCACGTCCCCTGTGCAGTCTTTTCAAAATGCTTCTTCTGAAACCTTTTTCAGGTCACGATGTCAGTGCACCTCAGCCGAACTCACTGCACAGAGCTGAGTAAAGACGTTGAGAGTCAGAAACAACTGGAACAATTCTGCTCTCTGTTTCTGTGAGATCTTTGCACAATTATACTCACTGGCCACCAGACGACCAAACACAAAGCTTAAGCACTTTGCCTTCCAGATATCCCGTCAACATTCACACTTCAAACATGCAAATCAGAAGAATCAATAGAAAAACTTTTCCACCAATCTCACACCCTTGAACCCCAGTTGAACAAAAGAATCATGTCACATGTTTTAATTAACACCATAATTTTTAACTGAAATACTTGTTGGGAGATTAACCTCAATAGGCAACATCTAGAGGAAACTACGCATCTGTACATTTTCTTTAATGAGTGAAAACATTTTATCAATGAGATCCCATATTTTTTTTTCTAGAAGAGGGCTGCATGGTTTAGTTTTGCACATAGTGTGCTGATAAAGCTGCTTACAGGCGAGGCAAGTACCTATATATGCTGTCCTGAAGACTTCTTTGACTAGCATGATGTCAAGAAACAAATACGATGATTATGATTGTGAGTATATTGAGTCCCTGATAAGACTCAATGAGCTTCTCTCTTTATTAACAGGTTGGTTTTAGAAAATCAGGAATTTATCCAGGGATAACATGGGAAGGGATTTTTCTCTCTCAGTCTTCTGCAATTTCATAGTGTTAAAGCTTTATAATAAATCAAACCATCATCTTTGGTTTTACAGGGAAGTAACATATGGAGAAGGGAAAGGAGGACCAGAAATCCGTTCCTCATTTGCAAGGCTGAGTTCTTTTCATCAGACTAGGAATTTGCATCTAAAATCAAATGAAGAGAGAACAAAAAATTTTTTTGACCACTTGGAACAATGGTTTTTCAAGAACAAGAAGTGACTACTCAGGAACACTGTAAATGAGGCCACAGGTAAATGTAAAATGATGTCCAAGACTTTTGCTAGGATGGGAAAGCAAAAAAGTAGTCTTAAAAAACTTTTATGTGATTCACTAATTAATGACAAAAACTGCTTCCTTACATAAAGGATACTTACTTTTTGATTTTCTTAGAAGAAAAAGTCTGACATTCTTTCTCTTTCCTCAGCGTTATACAACTTCTCCATGGTATAGTAGTTCATATGCTCCTGAAATGGGGTTTGAAGTTCAAGAATGACAATTGAACTTGGTCTCAGCACTTGGACTTAAGGCATTTAGCATGACTCACCCTTGAAAATCTGACTACAGATCTCTTTGATCAAGCTGGATGCCTACGTGGCTCCAGAGAAGGACAGCAGAAGACCACATGAGCACTTCTGTGATAGATTCTCCACTCTTTACCCTGAGGGGAAATTCAATTCAGCAGCAAAGATGAAAGGTTGCTTAACTCTTAATTCTTGCTTAATTCTTGGGGTTTGCATGTTTTTTTAAGACTCAGAAAAGACTCAGCTTTTTTCATAGACAGAGAAAATCTAGAGGACAGGGCACAGGCCTTAATTTCAGAATCATCAGACATGAGAGACATTCATTGCACAGCATTCATTGCAAGAGATCTCCAGCACTTAATAGAGGCCTCTAGAGGTAAAGAATTTCAAACCTTGGTCAGTTTAACAACAAATAGGTAGTTTCACCAATATTTTGAAATATCAAGTATGTCTCAAGAAGCTTACCTCATAAGCACAGTTAATATGTAAGCTTACAGAAGCTGGAATAGAACTCACATGCTAAATAAAATGAAACCACTCTGAGTTGTAAAATGTTACAATATTTGCACATACCTATCCTAATAACCAGGGAAGAAATGGTATGACATTACCTTCTACTGGATTTTAAAGTAAAATATTAGTGCTCTGGCACAACTAAATCTTGTTTTCCTACTTTGAAAAACTAGTGCATACACTGTGTAGCAAACACACCATACGTGCCTGAATGCATCTTGACTTCAACCGGTTATTCAAACAGGCTGCTCTGGATGTTTTGTCATCAAGCCTTGTACAATGATCTCATTTTCTCCGAGACAGCGTGTTATAAGAGTGTCATCATACACTTACTCACATGCAAATACTGGAAGACATCTGTCCCTTACACTTCCTCAAAAGCAATTTTTCCCCCCCTGGTGTCCAAGAACAAATTTACCTTTACTGACAACAGTAGCTTTCTCTCTGCAGTCTTTTCTAGATGTGATTTCATAACCTACTGGCATTTTTTGCATGCCTTTTTTTTTCCATTGCAGATTCTTCTGCAAGTGTTATGTATGATGCTCCATGTAGTAAATCACTACCATGTTAAATGCATTATTTTCAGGCATTATTTGAGGCGTATGCTATGTACCACTTTCTCTAGTACAAATACACGTTACCTTGCTATTTTTCTTTTATTTACTAATGGAATTAGGGAAGCAAAACAACTTTTATTAACAATATAAGAAAATCCGACGACATTGAGTCCTCAGCTTTCACACTTTCTATGCCCAGCGTACTCATGGAATGAATGAGAATGTCACAAACACACATATGAGCGAAGCAAAGGCCACAGCACTTCACATGGAAATAATCTGCCATTAATTTGAAGCATTTCTGACAATTCCATTGTCAGTGTGTATGCTGGAGTATGGTCTTCAGTGTCCTGTTCACTGCTGACATTAATGAGCCTCCTCCAGCCTTTCAGTGTTCATCTGGATCTTTTTGCTGACACCTCACTTTCTGCCTTTCAATGGTAATTTGTAAGCCTGCCTGCCCCAGCCATGCAATGGTTGTATTCTCCCCTCTGCCTCTTCCCCTCAGCCGTCCTCTGATTGCCTTTCTAGGCACAGACTTTTTAAAGAACTGACTGGACCCACTGTATTGATTTAGCCTTTATACTCCGGCCTCTGTATTAATATCTGCATCTCTATAACCCATAAAGCCGTTCCCATACTTTGGGTTTCTGCCACAGTTTTGGTCAAGGCATAGTTGCTGGCCCTACAGCTCTTGGAAATGAGCCCTATCTGATTTGACACACTTTTGCTGAAATTCCTATTGCTCTTGCTTCATGGAGCTAGGAGAATAATAATATGCACTAGATGCATTTTCCTTCCATTTCTCATCTTGCTCAGACACAGACATCAGCCTCAGTTTCTCAGAACATAACTCAGGATACTGAAGTCATCTGGTGTCTTCTTCTGAACTATGGAGTCTTCCACGATCTGTTCAGCTTCAATTTGCACAGGATCTGCAAGTAACTTTCTGAAACCCCTTTCTATCATAAGGTGCCCATCTGCTTCCCATTTTTGTTTGGTCCCATGCATCCTGAGTGTCTTGAGTTTGCCTTTGTCTGTTTTCCCTAAGGATACCTTACCTCCTATTTTTTATGCTGGGCAACATTTTTCTGCTGCTGCAGACTGGTGAGAATCACTTCAGTTAATCTCTTCAGTACACTCATCCGGGTAGGCTTGACTCTTGCAGGCTTTTTATAACCTGGGAGGGAAATGCTGAAGCTTCTTCCAGCCTGGGGATGTATGCAGCTTTCGAAAGCCTGGAAGAACACAGCAAGTCCATGTCATCATGTAGAACTTGTAGTTTCTGTGGGCACAGCAGACTCCAGGTTACCACTAGAGTGCATGGAGTTGCTTATCTAACATGTGAACTTCACAGGAAATGTTTCTTTATACTTCTTAGGATTTCTGCCTGGCCTTACACTCTTAATCCTGTTGTCTCAGTGACACTGCACAAGTTTTGATGGAAATGTAGGTTAAATGAGTTAATGGGTGTTTAGTGAACTCTTATGGCAAAAAAATGTCTGCATCCCTTTGAAGTGTGCCCTCCTGAAATACTACAATTTCTATGCAGATCAGCAATGTCTTATTCACTCCTTACCTTGTTTTCTGTCTTCTGCATTTTACATCATCTGTATAGAAGGAAACTTACTATTTTTCTGTATTTTTGAAGCATCTCCTGCTTTGGGATCCTCAGCCATGGCTGAAGCATCTAAGCAATAGAAACACAAATACATTATTTTAAAGTTGGAGGTGAATAATTTATCTTAATAAAGAGATTCTTCTTTTGTACCAAATATGCTTTGAAAGGAGAATTGGGATCACCTGTCTGCATAAAATTGGATGGGAGGACACCTGTATATTTATAATCTGTCTATAAATTAATATTTTCATGGAAATTATATTTTCTATGATTAAGAAGGCTTGTCTCACTGGCAGGTCTACTATGACACTAGAGCAGTCATGGAGTATGTGTCCTTTGATACTGAGTATAGGTATAAATAGATTTATATTCACAAAGCATGAGCAGGCACTTCCTGAGATACAGAGGTGTAAATAATGTCCTAGGGTCTACGATGTTGTCACCTTGGTGTTTGCAGACAATCAGACTAAACTGGAACCTATTTTTACAATAAAAGAGCATCTATTAGATACGCTTTATAGCCTAGGTGAAAAAAAATCCCCAAAGTTTGAAAAGCATACTTTTGGACAATTAAGTAACTCCAGCAACAACACAAATGGAGCAATTCAACAGAAACTGCAAAATGGTCTACCTTAGTGCATTTCCTCACCAGGCTCATAGAGTAAGCACCTCTCTCAGGAATAAGGTAAAAGAGACAGGCAATGGATGTGCATTCATGATGCACATCAAATGGAAACATTGGAGATAACTATTGATGACCTTCTGGGTAATCCTGAGGGAGCTAGAAGTGTTCATCTCTTCCTTGAATCTTAGAAGGTCAAAAATGGTTATTCATCTTTCAAGAACAATTGCTTCTTCAGAAAGTCTCAGATAGCAAAAACCATCATTACCGCTTAATGTCATGAAGTTCTTCAAGGCAAAATGTCAATAGCGTCATTCTTTTTTTTGAAGAATGAATTTCATATTACTTGCCTTTGTCTTATTTTGCTTCTTGCTATCATACTAATGTAGCATCTGTTTCCTTAGTTGACATAAAATGTATGGGGAATATAGATTATATTTTATCATTTTTTGTCTGATATTGGCAAAAAAGAGTTTGGGTGGTGTGGTGCTTAATCAACATTGCAGTGAGTACCGCAGTGTAATTTGTAAATCTTTGAAATTACAGAATAAAGAATGAGAATGAGTGTTGGTCAGTATAATATTTTTTAGTACTTTCTGATGGCAGAAAAAGGGAGTTTTCACTCTCCTTTCAAATACAGGCAGTTTTTCATAGTGAGAACTATTAAATCTGCTCTTTTATAACTTCTGTGGCAGTTTCATAACAGTACTTCTGCTCTGTTTTCTTCTTGCTTCCTGCCCAAACTCAGGGCAGTGCCTGAAGTGTCTGCTCAGTGAAGCTAATAGTGATCAGCGTGCTCTTTCTCTTCTGCCTCTTGTTACATCTATCTCAGGCTTCAGAAGAGCTGTGTTTGGGCAGGGAGTAACGGGTGCTGGGAGTAAGTCAAGTGCTAGTTCCTCACTGAGGTCACATGATGGCAAATCTGGGAATTCCTGCCTCATTTATGAGTGTGCACAGGATACAATGTCACTCTCTCCCCATCCAGAGATGCTTACTCCAAAGAACTGAGCTGAATTCCATAGCGACAAGGTCATTTACCCAAATAAACTCTTTCTTCAGAAAACACCAGGCATCTTGCAGCTCCCTCAGCTGAACCAAGTCTCTTTTTCTTTCAACATCTGTGATTTTTTTTTATTTTTATTTTTATTTGATTTAATTTCAGAGGTTTTTATTTTCAAACAAAAGAACTGCTTCAGGAATTCTTCAAAAGAGCAGGTAAAATGCAACTTTTCTACAAGAAATGTTTTCTAGAATAGCTTGTTGTAATTCAGTTATCTTGAGGGGATGAGTTTTAATATATGCAATAAAATATTACATATTAAAAGTTAGTCAAACTTTGCAAATAGCGCAGGATCTCTCAACCGCATTTATGTATACCTGAGCATTCAGCTTTTTAAAACATCAGTGAGACACATTGAGTTACAGTGTTTAATGGTTCTTTTAGTTACATTTCCTTTTACTTTTACATTTCCTTTTACTTTTACATTGTTGCAAGCACTAACCTTTCCCAGAATATTTAATATTTAAAAGATTGTTTTAACTTACGTTAGATTGTAGATTCTTTCAGGACTCAAACTTACTTGTATTTTTAATGGATATTTTTTGCCTCTCTTATTTAATTTATGTACAAAGCAAATGCTTCAGGCTTACTTTTGGGGCTAGATAATTCTGTAAAATATGAACCTTCATGTTCAAAAAGTGTGTTTAGGTCTCTGTGTTGAGATAAAACATTGTGTTGTGGAGTGAATTCCTGTCTGAAGTAAAATGATTTAATGAAAAATGAATGCAGCAGGCATATACTCCCATTCCTTTTCAACAATTTTACTCATGTTGGCTGTATTTGTAACAGGCTGTTGTGATTTTCCAGTCATCTTGCTGGAGCAGTCTGCCAGCAGGAGAGCAGTCGCAGACCAACAATGGACTTGCCTGTTGTGCTCAGCCCTGCATTTGTGGCAGGTCTAAGAGGGTGAAACTGTCTCACCACTTCCCAAGATCTTGAGATTTTACAGATTAGGTGTGAACATTTGGCTTTCAATGAAACTTAAGGCAAGAGGTTGGGGGATTAGTCATTTAAATGTTGCTATATATTTTTTATGGGGAATATTCGTATGTATATTTTTGAAGATAAAATCTATTACATATAGATGTAATACAGATGTGGAAGAGCTGCAGCTTTCAAGAGGTATGGTTTAGCTGAAGTATAGGGATATTTTCGTGCTTCTTAATATACTCATAGGTGGAAAACAGACTCTTATTTTCTACCTGAACTCTCATAAAGAAAAGTTGGTCTTCTCATATACTGCCATCAGAATTCCTGGTAGTTTCACAACGGGAACTCCTGAATTGCTGCAAAAGCTTAGCTTTCAATGCAGACCTTTATCTATCAGTAGGAGGCTAATTTGGACCTCATCAGTTCTCTCCTGAAGCATCCATATGCTTTCCTCTGAGTTGAGCAGGTCACCATGAGTTAATCTTAAACATCACAGGAACAAAGAAGGGAAACATGGATGACAGAATTACTGAAATTTAGGGCTGAACAGATCCTGGTGAGTTAATGAGAAGAATTGCCTGGCTTATAGGTTTTTTTTACAGCAAAATCTAGGAGGAGAAATAGTTCCTCACCACAAGCCTTTAGGGAAGATCTCTCAGCAGAAAAAGAGGAAAAGAAGGAAAACGTAGGCTTGCGGCCATGTGAAACTGTTGAGGGACACAGCACAGTGTTAGTCTAAGGGATGTGCTTACGTTTTTCCCTTCAGAAGGTGTGTTAAAATAAGCTACAGCCTACTAAGAGAACTGAGGAATTTAAACTTTTGCCCTCTTTTCCATTAATAGAGAAATAACATACAAAACAGATAAAATGTATCATATAAGAAGAGCCTTGTTAGTCCGAGACAATGCAACAATTATTTCTACACGGTTTCCCAATAACAGTAGCTGTAGAAATACTGAGAAAAAACCTCCACAATATAATGAATATATTTTTTTTTCTTTCTGTGACTGGGTGCTCTTGCCAAATCACATTTTCCCCTGAGGATTAACTTTGAACTGCCAATTAAAAGTTATTGCTAAATCCTGTTACAGCAGAAAGCCTTCAGGTTATTATTGTTAAGATTTGGCCGTCGTCTCTCTCACAGAATAGATTAAACTGCTGGGGGTTTGGTAAATTACTTCTGTAGAATAGCTACATAGCCATTATATGTTTTAGGGGAAGGATGGCAACTGTATTCAGCTAGGGTTACTTTATTCAATTAAAAACAAAGGGAAAAAAAAGTGAAATTGAGACAAGAGCAAATATTACCACATTGTGTTAATAGTGCAATAAATTTTGCCTATTTGATACAGTGATGACCTGGTTTCTTCTTCAAGAGCGTTACAAAACCCCATCAGCCAGTCCTACTTACAAAAGAAAATTATTACTTAAGTCTGTGTACCAAAGGTTGGATGACTTTTCCTACAATTTTTGGGCAAAGAGCCATAATATTGCAAAAATCCTACTATTTTCCACTGTGTGTCTCACTGCTTTGAGCAGGGACAAATTGAGCATTATCTTAGAAACCACCATGTGGTAATGGTTGGCAGATGTTTGCTTTTTTAATGTGGTCACTGTAGGATCATCATCTGCTCTAAAATCTGTGTGTCCAGCTAGGAACAGATCAAACAGGAAAGAGGAATGAACCCACTGATATTTCAGTTTGGCAGAGAGAAGAAAGGAAACAGTCTGTGTCCATTAGAAAAGCTGTATAGGGCTGCCAAAACCATTCATTAACTCTAAGTGCAAGGTTCTGCACCTGGGCCGGGAAATCTCAAGCACAAACTATAGGCTGAGTAGAGAGTGGGTTCAGAGCAGCCCTGAAGAGAAGGACTTGGGGGTGTTGGTTGATGAGAAGCACAACATGACCCAGCAGTGTGTGCTTTTGCTGTGCAGAAGCCTAGAAAGCCAACTGTATGCTGGGCTGCATTGAAAGGAGCATGACTCTTCCCCTCTATTTGCTCTTGTGAGACCCTACCTGGAGTACTGCATTCAGCTCTGAGACCCCCAGCCTAAGAAAGACAGACCTGCGGAGGAGGGCCACAAGGATGATCAGGGGGCTGGAGCACCTCCCATACGAACACAGACTGAGAAAGTTTGGGCCTTTCAGTCTGGAGAAGAGAAGGCTCTGGGGAGACCTTAGAGCAGCTTCCGGTACCTAAAGGGGCCTATAAGAAATCTGGAGAGGGACTTTTTACAAAGACATGTAGGGATAGAACAAGGAGCAATTGCTTTAAACCAAAAGAGAGGAGATTCAGCTTAGACATTAGGAAGAAATTCTTTACTGTGAGGGTGGCGAGGCACTGGTGCAGGTTGCCCAGAGAAGCTGTGGCTGCCCCATCCCTGGCAGTGTTCAAGGCCAGGTTGAACAGGGCTTTGAGCAACCTGATCTAGTGGTTACACTTATTATTACAATTATTAATTTAATTTAGCATAGAAAATTGATCTGCAAAATGTCTGTTTTAATTACATAAACCATCTTGGCATGATAAGCCCTATAACTTGTAATTTCAAAATTGACAAGAGCATTGATTATTCTTTTTCAAGGGGCTGGCCTATGATTTCTCTGGTTGCTTAGCAAAAAGGGACAGCAGGGTTTTTCTGTTTGTTTCATTGGTTATTTTTATTTTTATTTTATATTTTATTTTTTTTTTATAATTTATTTTTCCCTGTACTACTTCCCAGCTACCGAATTCTACTTTTAGCCCAACAAAACTGCTTTCTGCTAACACAGCTGTGATGCTGTAGCTTGCAGCTCAGCCACCAGAGGCTTGGATGTGGGGAATGAGCTAGTGCCTCATTCAGCTACTGCCATAGCTGGGCTGCAGCTCTCAGCAGCTTCACAGAGAGTGCCTGCAAAGAGCTCTTCTCCATCAAGATTAGAGTTGGTGCCATAATTTTTCACCGATGTATATAATGACCCCTGAGCAAGGTTTAGTCAAATATAATGGAGAGAACTTGGCCATAGTGGGGTACTCCAGGGCTGCCCTAAATCCAAAGGCTTGCTCTGGTCTCAGGCCTTACACTTGACGGTGTAGTATTTTCCATTGTCCATGGGAGCATTTGTTAAATATCTCATTTTTTTACCTGTCTTCAGACCAGGAGGACTTGAAGCATCCATTTTCCCCCCAGTCCAGCAGCAGTAAGGCAATATGGTTAAATGAGTTCTTTTGGATCTGTGGGTTCCTGATTATACGGATTTGTTAATTACTCTGCAGGGAGGTGGCTGTCCCATAAGGCATGAGGTACAAGTGTGATGTATTTTGTGTTCTGTGGGGAGCAGCAGCAGGGAGAGCACAGCAAAGTGCCTCTTCCAGCTGCACGATGCAGGAGCTGCTTCAGCAGGGGTGCTGGGAAACTTGCTGGAAAGGATTTTGTTTGAAACTAAATCAAAACAGAAATACAAATGTGACAGTCCATATTCCTTGAACAGCAAAGGGTGTTTATGGAAGATTTTCTCTCTGAAAGAGTTTATCTTTCAGAGTAGTAATGAAACACAGCAATTTGCAATAGCTTGTCATAGAAATACATTTTTGTTACGGCTTTGTAGGTTTGTAAGCTTGTAATTTTTTTTTTTATATATTTTGTTTTTTAGCAGGACAATTGGATTGACTAAAGTGCTTCATGAAACTGTATTTATGCCATAACACAAATACCACAAATACATATTTTTTTTCCGTTTTCTTGGGAATAGGGCAGTGCTCAAGGTGAACAGTGCCAAAAGATGTACTAAGTATAAATTGGAGAGATGTTGCAACTGTTCAGGATATAGCACTGCAAACTACTCTCAGACTAGAGACTAGTCTAGACTAGTCTTAGAGTGTCTTAAAACACAGCCTGTCTTATGTCAGACATTAATCATAACCTATAGGCATATGCATAGTTGAGGCAATATTTCTTTGTCTGTAGAGACATCATCCAATAGTTGTATGATGTTGAAGGAGCCATTTCTCTGTTTACACATCTTCTCCTAGTGATTGATCTTTACAAATGGTATATGTTAATTTTAGTCATTGTGGCTCTTTGCAAGGACCCTTAATTTTAGTTCCTAGTGGAATTCATACTGTAGAAGCAACCTTCACAACACTGTAGAGATCTCATGATAGATGGGTAATGTAGAAATTTGTTCTAATCAATCTAACAAGAATTTTGTAAGTGGAAATATTTGTCAAGGCAGTGTCATTTATCATCAGTAATGTTCATACTATAAAGCACTTTTGAATGTTTGTCATTTGTGTTCAAGAATATATGCAGGAAGATTTCTGGTTAAGAGGGCTCTTTAAAACAGAAAGAGTTTCTACCTTTTTGGTAGCTCTGTCAATATGTTTTCTTTTACCTTTTTAAATACAAAATGCACCTTCATGAATCTCTGTTATTAATCTTCTATTTTCCTGATTAAGTAATTAAACATTTTTGCTTTGTCTCATCAGTAGCAGGGAGAATTTCACCTGGCAATTGTGAATAGCAGTGGGCTAATTATAGAGTCTAAATACAAATACTGCTGGAAAACTTGGAAAAAACCCCAAAGGAAGCCCTAGGATATACATGGATGAGACAGCTGTGTGCCTCAAAGATAAGGTCCTGAAAATTGGTGACAGAGGGAGGGAGAGGCAGAGACACTTCAGCAGTGCTTCTGTAGGAAATGAGGCAGCTGAACACACTCACTAATAGGCACAAGAAAACTTACTGGGAGTCCCTTAAATACCCTCAAACATGGCTCAAGCTTCAGTAAAGGACTTGGTTTTTCCAACACTAAATTCAGCTTGTTATAATCAATTGAAGGCTAGAGCCCCTTAGTTTTTTGTATTGGTGTTTTATACTTGCTTATGTAACTGCTAATACATATTTTCCAAAATTGGCAGTCTTGTGCTTGTATGCCCTTGCTTGGTTTACTTTAAAACCTCCTAGTGAATGAATAGGGGCTAATTTAGTTTATAAACCAGTGTTTTACCTTGCAGATACAATGTCCCATTGAAATTTTTTTCCCTGGTGTGTTACACTAAGAAGCTCAGAAGTACAGGAGAGAAAGTGCTTAACTATAGCCAGTAGCAGACAGTTGTCCTTTATCTGAGCTGGAGCTTGGCAAGCTTGCTGCCCATGGATGACTCTTCATGTGACAGCTCCAGAAGACTTGGACAGAGCAGGGAATTGGGGTAGATTGCTGTAAGTGTGCAGGGAAATGGGAGGTTTATTCATAAATCCCCACGTCCTCCCACGGTGGATTTTGCATCCCGATTGTCTGTGTCTAACCAGGAATGCCTCATTGGTGTCTGAAGGATTTTACGCAACAGTCAGGCCAGTCAGCTAAGGGACAGGTGTCAGCCAAACACTCTTACTACTATCATGTGCATTGGGGTCTGGCCCTTGCCTGGTACAGTTTGGTGCAGTACTCACCATCTTCTTTAAAGCAAACATCCTTCTAGACAGCCTGGGGTTCAGACTATGGTGGTGGATTGTGCGCATGGGGTGGAGGATGAACTTTTCAGAGGTGCCTTGGTAAAATAAGGCCATATATTAGCTTTGAAAACTGACCTTATGGATTGAGAGGGAGATATCCAGTTCTGCCTAAAACCTCCCTGAAAGGGAATTACACTTAAGAAACATTTACCATTGGTGTTGAGTTGAAATGAAGAATCCAGGAATAAGTGGCAGATGAAGACTCTGTGAAGCACAGTCTGGTGCTTGTGCTGTGCTCAGTCCCGGGAGACGCAAAATCCACATCTGTGTCTCCCCTCCTGGTTACCAGGAGCCCATTCCCTTCTTACATTGGGTTCACATACTCAGGGAGCACCTGGATCAAACACTGGGTTGCTTTGGGTATCCCAGATGACAGTACCTTAGTCTGCCCTAGCTATCTTTGAAGCCATGCCTGGTTTGAGCAGGATCTGGACAAGGCAGTCTGCAGAGGTCCCTACCAGCCTTGACTGTTCTTGTCCTATGTCCTTTGCAGTAGGGCTTTAGCTGGCTTCAGGTCTTCCAGGGAAGAAACTTCAAGCTGCATCTTACCCACAAGAAATAAATACCTTGTCACAGGCTGACAAATCTTCTTTTCCCTAACCCAAGAGATACGCATTAATTGGTAGAGTTGACCAGTTTGCAGAAACTGGTGTAGCTCCAACAGCTTCTTCTGGTACATATTAGCATCAAAATACCCAAAGTCAGGTCAAATGCTGGGCTGTTGTGATTTTCAGATGCATATCTAGTGTTGAACCACAGATTTTAATACACCTCCCCTGTATTCCAAATGAGCCCTTGGTCTTCTTGATGCTTTAGAATCCCTCTTCCAGTCTGGTTTTAACCAGAATGCCTACAGTCATCCAGGGAAAAAACTTCTTTTAATAAAATATCACTTCCAATGGAGTGTCACTTGCCAGGAGATATTTGCAACAGGAAGTTGTGAATACTTGATGTTTTCACGGGTTCAAAAGATGGCTGGACAAGTTCATGCCATGGAAGCCCAACAACAAAACTACCATCACCTGGAGCTGCAAATCCTTGGAGACTGGGGAAGGCAGGACATGGACTTGGGGCAAGGGAAGGCAGCTGTGAGCTATTGTTGGATAACTGGTCCATAAGCATGACCTTGGCTGTCTGACAGGTGGGCTGAACTGTGCCTTAACTTTCATCTTCCTGCATTTCAGCAGCAGCACTGTGGTTCTTCTTCCACAGACCCCATCCTAATGTGATAGTGTATCCTTATGACAGTCTTACAAATTAATGTACATGTTTAAGAAAAGAAGTGTTTTTGCAAGCACTTCTTTTATATCTCTGACTTCATCCAGGGAAGGGAATGAAAGGAGTTTCTTGTGCCATTGTGTATTTACTGTTTTGTTAGGCTGCAGGCTTTCATTGTATATGTAAGTTTGGGCTGCAGCTAGTGCTTTGTGCTAGTGCCTGCCTGTGAGCATTTTTCCTAGCTGAGTAAAAGTCAAGAACAGGAAAGAAAAGGAGTTTAAAAAAATTAAATGTGAATTTAGACTGAAAGAAACATCTTCTCTGGAAAAGTAGATGTAACAGTCACACACACACACACACACACACACACACACACATAACCACTTACATTTAGACCTTGTATTTGAAAGTTTTAAGGGCTGTTGCTCCATATCTGTATCCTGAGTGACCAGTGATGCACTAGAATTTCATAGAGAGGGACTATCTGGTTGTTAGGGAGTACTCCTTCCCTCCTAGTACTATACAATGCTGTAATGTTTTTCTCCTGAAGAAGGAAGCTGAGTAATTTCAATGAATTATATGGTCTTTGATATCAATGAATAATTTCATGGGTTTTTATTTAAGCACCATGTGGAAAAGAATTTTCTTCTTTTTCTCCTTGGCATTTTCTGTTACAAGACATCCTTGTTAGCTTCCAAGACCGCCTAAGCAGTGAATTTTTTTCATGCCAGCCATGACAGTTTTAGCTGGGTCTGCCCTGGTGGAGAGGATGCCTTGCCTCCAGTGCCCTCCTTTGCAGGGGCACTGGATGCTTTAGTTAGAAGCCAGAAAATCTCTCAATAAGCTAAAAGGTAACTGGCCATCAAAAAACCCTAGAGTAACTTTACATACAGTCGCACCTAGCTTGGTCTGGGGTTGAGCAAGGACTTGATGTATCAGGAGACATGCCTTCTACATCCCTTTTTCTGTTTTCAAGGAATTTCTCACCAGATAAGTACTAATTTATGCAGTGCATCACTTGGTCACTTCTCTTTGGTTAGCATGCGACATACTTGCTGTTGCGTACACACAGTCCAGCACAGGTATGTGGCAAATATATGAGGGTTATAACTTTATAAAGGCTGTATGATCATAGTACCCTGAGAATACCATTTTCTGCTAACAGTTTTTATGCACCGGATCTCATTACCTGGCCCTTTTTTTTTGTCTTGGACATATAGATTGCTTGAGCACTAGAACCCAGTGTAGAACTAGTGTAGTCTGCCCTGCGGAGAAGGACTTGGGGGTGTTGCTCAATGAGAAAATGAACATGAGATGGCTTCAGTGTGCGCGCTTGCAGCCCAGAAAGCCAACCATATCCTGGGCTTCATCAAAAGGAGCGTGACCAGCAGGTCAAAGGAGGTGATCCTGCCCCTCTACTCTGCATTCATGAGACCTAACTTGGAGTATTGTGTGCAGTTCTGGTGTCCTCAACATAAAAAGGACATGGAACTGTTGGAACAAGTCCAGGGAAGGGCCACGAGGATGATCAGGGGACTGGAGCACCTCCTGTATGAAGACAGGCTGAGAAAGTTGGGGCTGTTCAGCCTGGAGAAGAGAAGGCTGCGTGGAGACCTCATAGCAGCCTTCCAGTATCTGAAGGAGGCCTATAAAGATGCTGGGGAGGGACTCTTCATTAGGGACTGTAGTGATAGGACAAGGGGTAACGGGTTAAAACTTAAACAGGGGAAGTTTAGATTGGATATAAGGAGGATGTTCTTTACCCTAAGGGTGGTGGGTCACTGGAATGGGTTTCCCATGGAAGTTGTGAATGCTCCATCCCTGGCAGTGTTCAAGGCCAGGTTGGATGAGGCCTTGGGCAGCATGGTTTAGTGTGAGGTGTCCCTGCCCATGGCAGGGGGGGTGGAACTAGATGATCTTAAGGTCCTTTCCAACCCCAACTATTCTATGGTTTTATTCTATTTGGGTAAGCCCCTCTTAGGAGATTATCCTAGGCAACATGTCTAAGGTCCTGATGAAATGCCTCCATGTACTGAAGATTTTATGACTGAGGATGTCAGCAATGACTCTGTTTTGTCCATTCCCTTTCACTGCTCCTTATAGCACATTTTGCATCTCTTTCTGATCTTATTTTTAACTGGGTATCAGTCTCAACTCTGTCACAACATACGTGCTTCAGCTTCACTAAATTAAATAATGGTAAATGAGTTCATTTGCATGCATGTAGGAACCACAGTGAAGCCAAGTCATTGCAGCCTGGCTGAAAATATGAAACCACATATAGATACATTTTGATTTCAAAAGTGTGTATTTTTCTGTTTTGCCAGAGGTACAAATAGAGAAATATTTGTCACTGACTTCAGTGAGGACAAAGTTCTCATTTCACAGAAATGAAGGTTTCATGCAAAGCATTTTTCTAAAGCAGATTTGAAATATGAATACCCAAAGAAGTTACTGGGGGAAGAGCTCTTGCGTTATACTGAACATGTCTGGTGTTTCGCAGCACGTCCCCCTGTGGTTATCCCTTTCAAGGTCTGACACAAAGGTCCTGTCAGAGTGGCAGCACTGGGAACAGAGCCTGCACACCATGACCATGCTCCCAGGTTCACAGTGATGATGTGCTTGTATGTTCCAATCCAAAGACCATCATCACACAGCTCGAAATTTCTTTTTTGCTATCTTCAAGTGCTTGCTGGTCAGCAGGCAGCCATTATGCAGTAGCTGTTGTGCTGGAAGAGATTTTGTGCTCCAGTTTTGAGGTAAATGTTTCCAGAGATGCATTTCTTATGGATAACAGCACAGGGAATCTGATATTTCCCTCAGTAAACCATTTTCCTGTAGCTTTTTTCTCTGATGAGCTGCAAAAAAAAAAAAAAGTTTGAATTCTACAAAACCCTCTGACAGTGTGAAGCCATTTACCTTGTACAAAATCCGTTGGGCTTAGGATAGGCAGGAAAGGGCAGGAAAGGGGCTGCTGCTGGTCTGGCAGTCTTGTCCCTCTGCCTTACATACTTCGTACAAACAGGAGTAAGTGTATTTAGTATGCATCTTCAATTTACAATGGAGTATTTTATTCTTTGCCTGGCTGACGACAGACAATGCTGTTGCTGATAGACTAGCAATACTGCTGTGGTTTAAGTTTATTTTAGTCTCAAATGACTAAAAATTTCACATGTCTGATGTGGTAAGTCCATTGATGCAATGTTTAGATGTAGGAAATCTGAAGCAGAGGTTTTAAAAGGTGACAGGACACTGACCAAAGTTGATATCTTCTGGTGAGGCTACATTTTAACCCCCTGTCCTTGCTTCCTCAGGCTGCGCATGCCAGCCCACGTTCACTGCTTACGCAAACATCAGGGATATGAAATGTGTGATATGCAGGCTTTTAAGTTTCTTTGTCTCTCTTAAGAGATCCTGGAAAAGAGAAAGCTTTGAGGATATCTTAGTGTTGTCTTTAACATGAAAAGGCGGTTCTAGAGCAGGTCTCGTCTCAGATGTGCACAGTAAAAGGCAGGAAGTGACAGACTCAAGCTACAGTAAGAAAAATTCTGCTGGCATATATGGAATTTTTGCTCATGATGAGAGTGTGTTTGCACAGCAACAGGCAGAAGGAGGCTGAGGAATCTCCATCCTGGGAAATATTCAATACCTGGCTGGACAAGACCCTGAGAAACCTGGATTCAGTTTTGCATTAGCCTGGGTTTGGATTAGAAGACCTCCACAGGTCCTTTCTAACCTGAACTATTATATGGTTCATATCATTAGGTGAGAAAGCAGCTTGCATTATTCTGAGTGTTAAGAAGAAGAAAAGGCACTTTGCATTCATTTTCCAGGATCGCTTATTACGTCACACAATGAATTAAACAACAGCATGGATCAGTGACACCCCCTGCAAGGCTGTTAGACACTCCTGCTTGTGCAGCAGGAAAGCATGTGTGCATGGGTGGGTGCTGGGGGCAGGCGACTGCCCAGATAAGTGGGCTGCCTTTCTGGCAGTGCAGCTGCCCAAGCACAAGTGCCTTTGGGTCCCACTAACCTCACCAAGCTCCTCTTGGGTGCAAGGGTCACTTTTAGTACCTTCCAAGGAGAAGTAGGGGCTGAGATATTTCATGTTTGAAAAAAGAGTAGGGCTGATGAGAAGAGCACATAATTAAGCTCCTTTCTGGCATGGTCTATTGGAAGACATTTCTGAAGGTTCAGCAGTTTGGGGCTGGGAGGGGAGGCTGCAGGCACCAGCAGTCATCATCAGCTTCCTTCTCTTACAGGGTGGATGAATGAGCTTCTCCACTGGGGAGGGAGTCATGAGGAACAAAGACCTTGAGATGTCCTGTTGGCTACAGAGGCTCAAAGGGAAAGAGCAGAGTCACTTCTTGACTCCCTTAGAGGGTTCATTTTGTGAGTCTTCTGCTTTTGCTGCTGGAAAATCCAATTAGAATACAATGTCTGGATAAACTCGGTATCTTCAAAAGCATAATGAGCTCTTTGCATTTTGTGTGTCTCTCAGCTAATGAGTTCTCCACTTTTATACGGAAGCTCTGAAGACAGATTTTTATTATCTTTTTATTATTATTAAGAAAAGAAAAAAAGAGTCTAAATACCTCTCAGTACCTCTCAGACATCCTTCCCATGTCAAGGGCTGCCAAAGAATGCAGGGTGTGATTTCAGCTTCCTATTTCATTGCTGAAGTGGCTCTATAAATAACAGTATTCAATGAAAATTGCTGGCAGAAGCATTGCTTTTTAAGCATGAAAATGTACAAAAAAATTCTCAACAACTAGAGGCTTTTCTTTCACCTAAGCCTCTGAACAGTTTTATAGGTCCAAAAGGAACAGATTACTTCAAGTATTTGTTTAAAACATCTTTTCTACTGTGATAACCGTTTCTGTTTTCCCTGCTTGTTATCAAAGATCTGCAAAGCCAAGGTCTAAAAACCAAATTCCAGTTAGTACTGACACTGATTTATTTCCTGAGCTGGAAAATTAACCCCAAATGAATTTGAGATCATGGACTAAAAATAAATCTGTACATCTGGACTTTCATAGCATCTGGGTCTTGAGGGGGACTCTCAACTCCAC
Organism: Pezoporus occidentalis; assembly: GCF_034315485.1. NCBI lineage: Eukaryota > Metazoa > Chordata > Aves > Psittaciformes > Psittacidae > Pezoporus > Pezoporus occidentalis. The sequence goes on along the minus strand of NW_026915158.1, from coordinate 2,697,287 downwards.
CTCTCACATCTTTATCCCACATTCGAACATTTAAGCCATCTTTATAAGCATTGGCAAAAGCGTGGTGTGCCTTGCCCAAGCAGATGTTCCAGTGATAACTCAGGCTGAGAAGATATTGCCGGGCTGCTGTCTTCAGTAGTTTGTTTCAGTAGTTAATCAATGTGACCATTAACAGAAAAAGCAACAAAAATTGTCCTATATTTCCTGTTTGAATTTATCGGACTTCAGCTTCTAGACATCAGTTTGTGTGAAGCTTTATCTGCTAAGTTCAAGAGTCTTTTAGTATCAGATTATTTTCTCTTTTTTTTTGAAGAAATGGGACAGATTGAATACCTTTGGTCTCTTTCATGATAAAGCAGCTCTCCAGCCCTTGAAGTATTTTCACTGAGTTTTTTCTGCACTGCCTCCCTTCTTCCAAATTTCTTTCCAAAAGGAGAGCCCCAGCATTGTACCCAGAACTTGGTGGGTAAAAAATTCTTATATGGAGGGAAAACAACAATTTCAGTTCCTACCCACTACATGGGTACATGGTGCAGAAGATTGTAGGCTTTTTTTTTGTGTCTGTTAAATGGTGGAACGTTTTGCAGGGCTGTGGCTCCTTGTTATAGAGCTTTATTTTGTGTAAACAGGCTGCATTCCTTGTTCCTAGACCTGCTATTTGCATAGGTCTGTTTGCAGAGATGCTTGCTCTGAATGGGTCCAGATGGATGCCTTAGAACCAGTTTATCATAAAATCATAAGTAATTTCAATGGCAATGCTGTCCATTAAGTAAAAAGCATCTCAATAATTTTGGGGCATGTAATCCTAAACTAAAGGTGTCTGTATTTTCAAAAGGAACCTTCCCACAGTTCCAGCAATATTTGGGCTAAGCAACTGTTACTGGTTTTCCTTGCATTTTTGAAGGAACAAAGTTGTGAATTAGTTTTGTTTAGCCACTTACTGAGCTACAACACTGAGCATCAGAGAGTGCTTCATTTACTTTCAAATAACTGATATTTAACTTTAAAATGCAGACTACTTGGATGTCAGAGAAAGTTAATAATAAAGAATTTTGCTGTGTTAACTGAGAACTATTTCTGCTCTAGGTAACTTTTGTGAACTTTGATAAATGAAAAGAAGGCTTCTTTATCTAACAATTATCCATAATCTAGCAATTATCTTGCATGAAGCAAAAGAAACAAATGTCTGTAATTCAATGTGAAATTCATACATATCTTTGAATAATATGTCTTCTGAACTATGATCCATGATTAAATTAAAGCTTTGGGATGCATGAAATTATCTAGCCATTGTCTTCCACGTTCTTGTGACTGCTAGGGTGAGATTTCCAAACTTTATTGGGGTAAAGAAAATTTTGTATTCCAGCGAAACTGCTGCGAAGTTTAGATAGGTCAAATTATCTCTTTGAAGATAATAGTCCTATTCCCACCAAACCTAGCATTCATTTACACTTCTTTGACAGTGAAAATAGGATTTAGAGTACGTGCAGATGTATCTTGCTCTAGCTTTATGGTAGAGAGGAGAGTCATTAGTGTGAGTGTCAGGCACAACAGTTTTGTCTCCTTTCCTCTTCTTATTTGCATCTACGCCCCACAGTGGGAATAGGGTGTCACCACCATAATAAAAGAATAGAGCAGAGTGGAGCCAATTGTCACACAACAAGGTGATAGCTTCTTCCAGCCTTCTGTCAAGCTCTATGACCTGCAAATTATATTTTTCAAGGGCTATTTTTCAGTAGGGATTTTTAAAGGGATGGTGTAATGAGGGAGGGCTAAAGGTGGAGGTGAAACAAAATCGTGAACTTTTTCAAAGCTCGGAGTTGGCTGTGCCCATGGGTCTGCCTTGACATAAGGTGATCATGGTGTTCACACATGCTCATGGCAACTTGATTGCAGCCATTGTGCTGCCCTGCAGACAGCCAGAGTCACTGTGTGATGTTTCCACTTCCATCTGAACTGTTAGATGCTAAAAAATTTGAATGAGAATAAAGGAAGAAAGGGGAAGGTGGGTGCAGTCTCCCTCCTCCCCTCTGTTTATCTGTCATCATATTGTATTGTTCTATCACTGAATGGTGGTTTTTTGACTGTGTAAGGCTGTCATGTCACACTGGGCTTAGTGTCTGAAAGCCAAGAATACTTGGGGGACTGGAGGATCATGTGGTTATTCTTCTAGCCAAGTTTTCCTCAGATCTTTAAGCAGCTCCTTGAGAAATTCATTCTTGCTGCAGACTTTCTGGAGACTTGGAGGGATTCACAGAAGGGCTCACTAATGACTTTTCTGTGCAGTGAACTTTCTGCCCAGGAATGCACTGTCTTTCACCAGTGCCAACAGATGAAATCACTTGTGAGGGGTAGTTTGCTTAAGGTTATCTGAACAGAGAGGCCACCCTTGCTCCCCCTTTCAGGGAAACACACTCAGATGTACTCTGAGATGTACTCAGATGCACATAGGCCAAACATCCTTGAAAGGCTTCATCCAAAGCTGAGTGAAAGCTGTGGAAGGACTCTCACTAGCCTCAGTGCATTTTTTATAAAGCCCCCAGACAAGGCTCACATTCCATACATATTATCTTGGATTTGGATTTTCATAAGCTTTAACAGTCCAGAAATCTGCCAGCTTCACAAATCTACATCCCACAGTCCGTGCTTTCAGCCTCTTGGTCTTGCAAAAATGCTTTAAAGCTGTGAGACACGTTAACAAATTTGTCAGGACCACCACATGAACTAGTGCCCCCTGCGCACAGAAATGCCAGTTTTCATTGAAGACACTGTGTTTCCTTCTAAGGCATGATTGTTTGCATCTAAGAAACATGAATGTAGATAAAAGCAGGCTCATTTGGAACATGAGGCAGGTAAAAAACTGTGTACAGCAGTAAGGTGCTAACAGAGTGCCCAGACCCAGAAAAGACAGTTCTAAATATGTCTAGTTTACATTTTCACCCTTGCTTACTCAATGTAGGCTTGGTCAGTTTTAAATACTAGAGCAGGTCATTAGAATAGCACTGACATTTCTAATCCAAACCTAGACTTATTAGCTCAATCAGGTCTGACCCCATCCCAGCTAAAATCAAAGCAAAACTTTGATATGAACAGAACCAAATCCCTTTGACTCTGTAAAGAACAAGTACTAATGAACTAGCAATGCCTGAAACCAATACAGCTACATCCATTCACAGGGTCACTGTCAGGGTCCTGGAATGCCATGCTATTTGCCATGACTGTCTCAGGAGATTATTATTTTTGCATTCATTGCTTTATAGGACAGGAAATAGCTTTGTCCTGTGGTAATCATCAATTTCTGAACATAGCCATGAAACTACTTAGTACAGGAAAGAAACAATTTGTTCAATAAATAAAAACGTTTTTTGAAAAGTAGACAAAAACTCCAACTTTTTTGAGCATAGAATATGGAAATGAATCTATACAAAATACTAACCTACCTCCCTTAATGTCCCTCCTTTGGTTCATTCTCCTTGGATGCATTATGGCCAGTGTCAACAAGTCATGTAGCAGTTATTTTTACCTGCAGTGAAGTTAAAACTCCAGCCATATTAGCAGGCTATGAAAAATTTACATTCATTCTGAAATGGCAGCTGCATCAGAGAGCATTACACAAACCAAACTCTTCTGATAACATTAGGACAAAGAGACCAGCTAAAAACTGTGAGTCTATATCTCACTGCACTTGGGTCCTGTAGGAAAATATCTATCTTATTCTACTGTGCAGCATGTTTGGAATAAAGGAGAAACCAGCAATACCACAAACTCTGCTCTTCTGCACCTGTTAGTATCTTTTTATCATGGTACAGCTGCCAAGGCATACGGAGGCTCTAATTCCTTTCTGCAAAGAGACTCCTTATCATCTTCTTTTCTAGGAAGTAAATTTAGGCTAACAGCGGACAGGAGAAATGTGACATGAACGCTTATTGTGTATCAGTATTCTAGCTGCTGCAGCAATTTCAAACACCTGCAGTTTATCAAGTTAGACATAGGAATGATTGGTACTGTGGGAATAACAATCATCTAGACATGTCATTCAGGGGGCAATAACATATATTTTCCTGCACTGTGTTTTAGGGAGCTTGGTGTTCAGCTTCAAAGTCTGTAGAATAATTTGTTAAGAACTTGTAACATTTATTAGTGGAGTACGGGCATAAAACTAATAAAAAAACAATCCCTGATGTAGATGTTCCTTTTCCACTTGGAAACCTGAATTTCCTGTTTATTTCTGAAACAGAGCAGAAACTAGACAGGTTTATTTTCATAATTGCAAAATATAGTGTTAACCAATCAACTCCTTCCTACTGTGTTGCTCTTTACAATAAAAGGAAGATGTAAAGACCTTTATATGTACCAAATAACAAGATAGAGCATTGCTGTATACTTAGTCAGACACGTCTGAAGGATAAAGAACCCAAAGTAAAAATAACAACATCGCCAATCTATAATAATCATTAAAGGCCTGTTGGAAGACATGTAAGATTCCAGAATAGTCTTTCCTAACAGCCTTTCTTGCCTGCGTTCTCACCCTGTGCTGTCTTTGTTTGCAGCTTCTGGTGACACCCAAGACCCTTGCAAGTGCCACAGGGCCTGGCATTTCTTGCCTGTCTTTACCTTGAGACCTCAGCAGTTACCCACAGAAGCTCTTCAATGTGATCTGAGACCATGAGGTCTCACTGTCTTCCCATGACCATACAACAATGGGTTCTGAAAGTGCAAAAGAGAAGTACTGAGCTCTCAAAAGTCCTCCAAAGCTACATTGCTGGAATTTTACTCATAGGTGTGAATCTTTTCACTTTCTCACACATAGTTGTCAGGAATGGCCTTGGGCATCTCAGCAGGCTGTTTAGCTTTCTTGAGCTAACAACATGGCATTTGCTTTTCATCATACTTTTAAAAGAATGCAGAAAAATCAACTTCACGGCACAAAAAAGCAGCTCTCATAGCTTAAGGAGAAAAGAAAACCCTCTCTGGGTTTACACTTGGGTCAAGACAGGTTGTGACTCTTTTTCCTTTCAGACCTGCCTGGTTTCTCAGCATCTTTTAATCAGAGCAAGCTGCATATGCTGAGTGGTCACCAGCTATATTTTGGAAGTTTCTTCTAGCATCTCTTTTTTTATCACCCAAAATAAGACCAAAATCCAAAAAGTTTGTTTCAAAGTTACACCATTTTCCTTTTGACACAGCCATCTTCTGACACAGCCCTCTGAATCTCCAGGCTCATAAACTTAAGATAGTTTTTAACTGATTTGTACTTGGCTGCTTTTCTCTCCTTTTTTTGTCTAATATGTCGACTTTGTTTTGGTTCCAGTGAGAGTGCCTCACAGGCCCTGTGCACAGTTGATGCAACTGTCATACTTGAGCAACCTTGGCTGAATAAGATGTTCAGTGGCTTGTAGTATTAATATTGACGTTCACCCTCCCTCCCCCTTCACTTGTTCTCATCTTACCAGCAAGAAGTCTACTTCAGTATATGCAGTGGTTCGTTGATGTGACAGCATTAAGTCATCAAATGACCAAGCTCCAGCACTGGTCCTAGTAACTATGCAGCATTATTTGGTGTCACAGATGTCATGTTCCCAGTGACTCCAGGCCCTGATGTTAGGCTAGTGACATTTGCTGGAAATTCGCTCACTGAAGCTGAGATGTCTTTACAACACACATCTGCCTCAGGCCCAGGTCCCTACCTAGTCAGGGAGAGTTCCAGGCACTTCTGAGGCATGCTGCATTGACCCTGTCCCAGGGCTCCACTGTAGTATGTGCTGGATGGCAGATTGGCTGCCAGTGCCTGTCTCTCTCTATGGGCTTTACAGGGATCTAGGACATGAAGGCGGTGGAGAGGGAGAAGCTAACCTTCCAAAGTATTGCAGCTTATCTGTATCTGATTAGACAGTAAACGTCTGCCTATTTATTTGAATGGGCTTTGTGTTGTCCTCTTTGACAGATGCAATAAGAAAGGAAAAAGGAAATTGCTGTTTTATCTGGATTTTTTTTCTTTTCCTGGTAGCTGGCCTGTTTGATTGCCATTACATGCGCAGTGCGCCCTGCTCCTAATGACCAGGCTGGTACATATTTCTTTCAACAAAGACACCTTCTAAAAGGCTCTGAAAAACAAATCTTTAGATTAAACACTGAGCAAGAGCAGGGCATTGGAGCATAAACATGAAGGGACAGAGTGTGTTCTTTAATAATGCCTAATTTCTGGGGATTTTTAGCATAGGATAATGGTTATATGGGGAAATGAATCTTTGAACAGGATGAGCAGCTATTGCCTGGGTGATGATGTAAGCCTCTGTTCAATGCCACCTTCAGTTGACCTGGATGAAACTTCCTAAATTGCTTTTATTTTTGTTTTTTTTTCCTCACAAATTCGTCAGATCTGGCTGCCCTGACCACGGCAGCCTGTGCGTGCTCCTCTGCTGTTCACCACCTTAAGATACATGCAAACCGCTTCCTATTGCATGAAGGACTGCCCTACCAGACCATTCCTGCGTATGCAGAATGAGTGTCTGCTGGCTAATGTAGATGTATAATTACATATACCCATGTATATGTATGTATGCATACCGACGTGCAGTCTGGGGAGTGCTGTGGCAGGAACTGCTGGGGTTGATCCGGCCACGGCCAGGCCCTCCTCCCTCTCTCAGGGCGCTTGCAGGTGAGGCCCGGGGTAGCGGATTCTCCTTCGACACCCGGCTTTACAAATGGAATCCCCTTAAAATGTGTTTTTCCTGAGGAAAACTCGTTTCTGGTCGGCGGTCAGGCTGCCAGCAGGGGTCAGCCTGTGCCCGTGTATGCTCGGGGCTGCAAGTGATTTGAGTCCGTGCCGAGGCCGGTGAGCTCAGGCTGCGGCCGTTTTGAGTGAAGCCTCCGGGCATTGAAACTCTCGCTAACGCTTAGTGCTGCCGCGCAGGACTACCCTAAAAGCGCTCCAGGCGCGGCAGTGTTGGTACCGCAGCTCTGACCACCGCGCAGGAAGCCAGTCCTGCCCGACACAGGCACTGGGAGGCGACGCAGGGAAGACATGCTCATCCTTCCATGTTTTGCTGGCAGCATGGTTTTTGGAAGCGTTGCCACATTGCGCCAACACTGTTTTTTCTCCCTATTACATCTGCTCTGTCATGCTTATTTGCCACAATCCCTTCTTAGTGACTATGTCAGCACAGCATGACGGTTTGTGCTTTCTTGGGATGCACATGAGCGCTACATTTTCTTTCCTCAAGGCTGCTTGCTTTTGCTCCTGTGCTATGGTTTGCTGCCCAGGGTTGCAACGATGCAGTCATCTGTGGGGTTGCACTTCAAAAAGGAGAATAGCAGAACATACTTTTTTCTTTCATCAGCTGGCCTGCAAGTAGTTTCTCCACAATGTTACTTTTGTTCTGGGGCCCACAAATGCTCTCCCTCTTAAGCTGTTTTAACCATACCTGTACAGTAAGCTTGTCCCCTGAGCAGACTTCTCCACCATGACTATTGTTATCATCACGGGTAGCGATGGAACTCCAGCCTGCAAGGCCACATCTCCCCTGGGCTCTGCAGCTATCTAGTGTCTTCAGGAGGCAAAGCCGTGTCTCCGAGCACAGCAGCTGCTGGATTGCAGCAGAATCAGCTAAGTGCGAAGGAGACTGGGGACTTCATTTGCAGAGGCAAATGAACTCTGACCACAGAGTTTTGACTCTGACCACAGAAAGGTTTTTCCTGTGTCCTGTTAAGCTCAGGGGAAGCTGTTGTGCTGGCTCCTCGTCAGCCCTGCAAGCAGTGGGGGGAGACAAGCAGCCCAGGCACTAACAAAGTTGAGGTCTTGTGTGTGCACCAGGGACTGCTGAGTTAATACCTCTGTAAGGTGGGCAACCTGTTCCAGTATTTCAGCACCCTCATGGTAAAGAATGTTTTCCTCACATCCAGCCTGACCCTCCCCTCTTTTAGTTTAAAACCATTACCCAACCTGATGAGAGAGAATATAAGGTATTTGGGATTTAACTTTTTTTTTTTGTGCCTGGGAGCAAACACCTGGGAACAGATCTCGTGGGAGCAATTTGAAGCAATTTCTTCTTGGGCAGGACAACGGAGACAAAGATTCTTATAGCCTCTCACCTGCCAAAGAGTCCTCCCTGCAGCTGTGGGCCAGGAATTCATGGGGAATTTAAGTAGGGAGTCTTAGGCACAAGCCCCCTGTAGTCTTATTTGTATGGTAGGTGCATGATGATAAAGGTTTATCCACATCATTCCTCTTGCCACTGATGGGTGGCATGAGAAGATGACCCCAAAACTGTGGAAGAGTCAGCAGTAACAATCTGCTTGACCTGCCCTGAAAGCCCCTCTCTGCACACCATACTCTGTTGTCTTCCCACTCTGTCGCGCCTCCCACACTGAGAGCTGCTCTGTGAGGCATTATTCTGTGCAATGTGCAATCCCTAACACCACCCTATGGGATAATGGGGATCCTATATGTAGGATTGCCAGGGTTTCCATGGAAAACAGCTTCACTGGAACATACTGTGAAATTCTGATGTCAAAGTGATTTGCTGCACCCTGTATGCCCAATCCAGTCTTACCTTCTTCCTACAGTTAGAAGCACCAGAAGCACCTTCTATTTATAAAAGAGAACACACCAATTAAGAAACATGGAGAATTCTTATTTGCACATCACAGCATTAGACAATAAAGTACCCTCCCTTTATTCAAAATAAATAAATAAATCTAAATTACTGTGTTTTGGCTGTGGTAGTGTGGGAGCATGTGTGTGTGTACAGTGTCTTGTTTTTGTGGCTCTAGGGATTGTTTTTGAGCTGCATTTTCATCTCTTTTCCCAGAATGGCAGGGTCAGGGATATGCAGTGGCTATGCAAGGGCAAGCCTCTTGTAGGAGGATTTATGAGATGTAGTGCTGAATACCTGGTCTGTTTCTCCAGGCCACAGGCTGGAAATAACAACTCTCCTCCCTGCTTTTGAGACCAGTTTAAGGTGTCTTTGCCACGGAAGGCCAATACAACATCAACTGTCTGACTTGTGGGGAATCTGTCCGGAGACACGTATCTGGAGGGAGATGCACATACAGAAAGGTGCCTTGGGGGCATGTCTGCATGGTGTACTCTGTCAGTGTGAGACTGTGGGAGGTTCCTCGCAGCAGGTTGTACCTATGGCCTCTGCAGTGTGCCTGGCAGAGGAGCACACTGAGAGAGGAGTTGGAGCAAGAGGCAAGTTTGTTTAGTCTCAGATGTTGTGGAGAGATTTCCCAGGCAGGTGAGATTTGGTCTGAAATTTCTCTGGAAGAGAAGTCTCCAGCACATCCAAGATTTGGGGACTGAGTGAGAGTGTTGCTTCAAGAGCCATGTTCTCCTTCCCCTGGGTAAGGGGGATGTGCAGGCACACTGCTTAGCAGCACCACTCCCTCCCTCTTCTGCTAGTTCTTTCTCAGGATTTGGATTTCTGCCTGGTAATGGAAAGGTGGCTTAGTGCAGAGGTAATGTTTTCTTCCAGTCTTGATGGGAGAGAGGTTTTGCTGAATAATATGCGCAAAACAGAAAGCATGCTATCTCTGGGCATTACCCGGAGCAGATGTAATATTTCATCATCTTATGGCCCCTAAGATAAAAGTCCACTTAATTTTTGATTGCAAAAATTCTGTGCTTTGCTTAATTGATACCCAGGGAAATAAAGTTTTAAATGATGATGTATTACCAGCTACATCATTTGCCTCCAGCATTTTGTTTTGCAACCAAAAAAGCAGGCTACTCTAACCCTCTTAAATAAAATAATGCACCCTGTTGATCTTATTAGCACCTGAAAAATTGAAGAAAATATAAATTCTGCACTAGGGCTTTAAAAGTGGATCCTTGGGATGACAGGGATGAAGAAGGGATAACAAGCATGGCTTAAACATTGTATTAGCGCTTTTACAGTAAAACTCTGGATGTGGGGTTACTGGATCAATTTATAGCTGTGGCAAAAAGCCCTCAGTGGTGCATAGCTCCAGATTGATGAACCCCAAATAAGCTTCCTTAGCTAAAATATCTTCTCACCTTCACATGATAACATCTCACCTATGTCTTGTTTCTGATGGAGGCGTTGCAAGAGAAGAAAAAGAAAGAAGAAATAAAAGTGGAGAAAAGTTCTTTAACTACAGAAAAATGTGATCATTTGAGAATTTCTTGAATGGTAAATGCACTGATGTCTTAGATGCTTAGATACCATGGTGATAGTTGCCTTAGCAATGTTTTAGCTACGTAGGTAATCGTAATCAAACCTGTCTCTTGTGGCAAAATGATGCTGTATTATTTTATCTTTTTGCAAAGCTTTTGTGAATGCATAATAATGCATTTTATTGGTTTTGGATTTAGGCATCAGATTTTCTCTCAAGCTTTTTGTCCTTGGCATTCTTTTTTTGTTAAATTATTTCTGAAACTTAATGTCTTTCATAGTAAGGGCTTTGTACTTACGAAAGCCTGACTAATTTAGTCTTTACTCACCTACAGATAAAAGGTTCCCACTTCTGGGGTGAGACAGGGTTGAATTTAAAGGTTGTGTTCAGGTTCTCATCTTTTAAGAACTGGTACAGCTTGAGTTGCTGTAAGTTTAGTGCTTATGTTTCCACAGCCTGACATAATTTAAAAATCTACGGCTTTTCACAGCAGGCACTCAGACAAACCAAATGTTATGAAAAATGGAATAAATGGGCAGATATCTCAATTATGATTTACAGAGTGTCTTAATAAAATCAGTACATGAAAATATAAAGTAATACTGAAGACAAGAGCAATTATCTTTTCCATTTGTAGTTGGAAGTATTCACATTTCAAAGTTATTTATTAGGTAGGAAGGCAGCTTGGGATTTTAGAATAAGCAAAAGTGGATGCCTGGTAGGGCAGCAGGCTACCGGAGGTGACAAGATGACATTTGTGGGGCAGTGGTTGCTCCTGCATGTTGTGTGTTGGCTCTCGCAAGATCTCCAGCCTTAGATCCCCCAGTGCAGGAGCGGTAACCTGGCATTCCAGGACTTCTACTCTGGATTTTGTCGTGGTTCACCAAAATTTGTGCTTTTCAGGCCATTGGAGAAGCCCTGGACCAGCTCAGTGACAGTGTATTTGTTATTACATCAGCCGTGCTTGTATTCCTTACACTGAGTGAAGAAAGGGCTTGTCCCTTTAAGAAAATATCTAGGGGAGAAGTATTATCCATTGAAAATTGAATTGTTTTCAGTGTCTCTTGATGTATGTCAGCCATGTCTAAAACCAGGACCTCTGTAAAGCCAATAACTTTGTAGCTTTGAGAGGTCAAAGCTGTACAAAATCATCATGAGCTTTTTGTTATTTCTGTTTCTAGTGATTTCTCCAGCTGGAACCAAAGCAGAACCTATTCCCTGTTACTGTGCTATTTTTTCCCCATATGTGCTCTGGCAAAGCTGCTTTCCCCCGCCGCAGGGACGTCGGAGGCTGATGGGTCTGTTTCCCAAGCTCTTGCTGCACTCTGTGGTGGCTTCAGCACTTTATACTGAAATATTCCTGTGATTAGACTCCACAGTGTGTGTTTAAGACAGGCAGATCTTTAACTCGGTCTTCATGCTTGATTTGTGCACTTTGTGGGGTTCTGAAGTGTTTTTTATCACTTTTCACGCTGAATTTTAATGATGAGAGCATAAAAGCTTTTTGACTGTTATGCACTAATTTTTATTATAATCACCATTAATAATCATCTAGTAGAACCTCATTTTCATCAAGGTTTGATTCACATTTCATAACTGCCTCTGGCAAGTGCTGAAATGGCATGTTGTTTTCATAAAACTCAAGTACTTGCTCTGCTTAATGAGGGGCCATCAGATACAACAGAGCTTCCAGAGGGAGCCTGAGGGCCAGGAGGGGAGAGGTGTCTTCTGCAGGGCTGCTGCCACCACAACTGCTGAAGAAAACCTGTGTCATGGTGGTGAAGCAGTGCTGTTATAAGCTGGGAAGATGTTTTGCAGCAGTGGCTCTGTGGCTCTTGTGCCACTGGTGCGGAGATTATTTTGGCTTATTCTGTGGGATAGGTCCTGGGAAATTTGTGGGAGAAAGTCACGGTACACGTGGAAAAAGTAGAAGACCTATCTCTATGCATTTGAATGCTTCTTATAATGGCTAATTTTGAAGATGCAAAGATGTTTAAAACATTGGAATTATTCCTTGTAGTAATGAACCATCAAGAGAAATATCCAAAGTTAAAGTCTTCTGCTTGGCATTTTTAACACACACATACTGAAGTAAATGTTGAGTCGATTCAATTTAGTCAATATATTTGTTTTCACTTTCTTTAGGAGAATAACCCCCAGGGACAGATGTACTTGGATAACAGAGATGAAAGTACTATTCCTAGACAACAAGAGATGGAGTTGAATCAGACATCTCTACATCAAACTGCAAAAGTGGCAGCCAAACCGGTGACCAGAAGTTGCAATGAGCTGCGGCTTTTGAAAGAGTATCATGGCATGGTAGCAAGTCTTGGAGAGCAACAGACCCTGTGTGAAAACCCAGCGATAGGGGAAGATGTCTGCATTGCTCTGGGGAAGGATTTCACCCCTGTCCCCATTCAGGGAAGGTAAGAATAAGGCCAAATAGAATATTTTTTTTTTCTCCTAACTAAAGCTAGTTTTTATTTCCTTACAGAGCAGATATGTGTGTTTATTAAGTAAATGTTTTCTCTCCCACCTACATAGAGAACAGGAAGCTTAATGGGGCACCAGAGCAGTCTTAATGGCTATGGAGGGGTTGTGGATTTTTTAACTAATCTCAGATTTAATAGCAGCCGTAGGCCAATTTTACTGTGTTTTCAAGACCAGGAACATGCCTTTCCTTCCCTACTTGGTGTCACAAAACACACAGAGATAAAGAAATTTTCATGTCCCCTCCCCCCACCTCTTTCAGAAAAACACACTGTAAGGCTATAAACTGAACCACTACAGGTAAGACTGTGAATACTAAAATGGCACTAATAACACAACCGTGACAGCTGACACACCACAGGTGTGTGCTCCTTGTGCATCCTTTTCTGCATCAGGAGAGGTGCAGGTTTGGGGGTGGGAGCACTAGTCTTTCCTGTTGTGACAGATACAACATCAACAATTCTATTTGTAAGCATTTAGAAATATTTTATAGACCCCAAAATATTGCAGGTGGCTTTTTAACCCTTTCTTGTCCACATATTCACTTTTTTAAACCCCTTTGGTAGCAGGATGGAGCAAGTTTTGCAACAGCAACAACAACAGTGTGTGGAAGGCAGCCAGGTCAACCTATTACAGCAGTTATGAGAAATTTTAGAGGTGACTTGATAGAGCTTGAAGTGAGAGCAATGCTATACCTAATCTAAGCTCCTGCAGAGCACATGTCTTGAAACGCTGCCTGGGGGGGGTCTGCATCGAGCAAGATGGCTGACATTGCAGCAGTGTAGTACGGTGCCAGCACAATCTCCAGAACCTGGTTCTGGAGAGTTTCATTGCACTGCTAGAAATAGGGAAAAAATGGTAAATTTCAAAGCAGTTTAGTGTTTAAATCAGATTTTAAAAACCTAATTAATTAAAATTAAACATAAAAGTACAATTTATTTAATGATTTGCCATTTGGCATAATGGTTACCCAGAGAAGCTGTGGCTGCCTCATCCCTGGCAGTGCTCAAGGCCAGGCTGGACCGGGGTTTGAGCAACCAAGTGGAAGGTGTCACTGCCCATGGCAGGGAAGTTGGAACTGAATGATCTTAAAGGTCCCTTCCAACCCAAATCATTCTGTGATTCTGTGATTCTTATGGACCAGCTATCACCCTTCAGGCTAAACTTCTTTCTGTTATTTTCCATTGTACTGGCAGTACACAATTTACTGTGAACTTATGAACTACAGTTTGGAAATCATGGTTGCAGGTGTCAGAGATGAAAAATATTAAATCATAGGGGAGTCCACCTTCTTGCAAGTACAGGGAGTACCTGCAGGTCTTCTGATAACACTGTTTTCCTGTTGAGTAAACTGTAGTCATTGTGATTTAGGAATAGAATTAAAGAGCCATGCCCATGCTCCTTACATACAAAATATATCTAATCTTCTATAGCAATATATTAGGGATCAGGAAAGGATCTCCTGAAATTTATACTTGTTTATCTTTACCTCTATTTTTCCTGCAATATTGATTTTTTTTTCATGGAGATGAATCTTCTCTGGTTCTTCTGAACATGTATTTTAGCCAATGCACATTAGGTGCAGTTAAAATACTGTGTAATCCCTCTAGTATGAGTAATTACCCTTAAATCATTGGGACTGCTCAACAGAATACAGACAAAAACACGGATAAGCCTTTGCAGAATCACGAGTTTTTTGATTAGTTCATTAGAATGAAAATTACCTTTTAGTGTAAATTGTTCTTTTGCTTGCAAAGAAAACTACTAATGATTAAAAAAGAGGAGACCAAATCCTTTTTAAATTTTTTTTCTACAAAGAGGCTCAGGAAATTCAGATGTCTGTATGGTTTTGTTTTAATGCATCTACTTAACTTAAATTGCTGAATTATCTTTCCGGGATAATATTCATAGGTTCTCTAAATTGTTCAAATGTACACTGAGAGAAGACTTTCTAAAGAATCTATTTAACAGAACAGGGGTTTTATCTCAGTCCCTAAAATAACCTTGAAGAAAGTGTTCTTGAGTTAGGCAGGACCCTTTTCCTAGGGACATTTATGTCCACCCTGTTCTAGACTGAACATTTCCATTTGACAGCAGCACAGTCCTGCAGCTGTTTTGCGGTCAGTGTATGCATTGTCTCAGGCTGCCTGCCTGTCAAAATGCTACCTTATTTACTTTGTCTGTTTAAGACCAGGACCTGATTTTTTACTGCAGTGCTTGAAGCTCCCTTGACTCTGTGTGAGGAGGCCTGGGCCATCCACAGTGGTCACTCTGTTGACTTTGTCTTTGCAGAGCATCCTTTCTCCTAAAATAAGCCTGTCTGGCTTTTTGTGAACAACATAATTCCTTTGGTCCTGCTTGCTGTGGGAAATGCAGCCATGCCTCTTGGAGTGGGCTATGCATGAGCTCCAGTGGTGTTCAGTGGGAATGTGCAGTTTTGTCTATCAGAAATACAGGTTTTAAAGTACTGAGGTGGCACTGAAGTCTGGATTTTGAATTTGCACTTCTATTTTCCTCAGCTTTTAAACAATGGATAGACAAGGCTCTTTTTCATTGCAGTTATGTAAAAGTTGCTTTTGCAGTTGATAGAGATTGGTCCAAGCAATCTTTCTTGGCTTTGAAGCTCCTTACCTTGCAGGAAGCTTTCATGCCGCTCTGTGGCAGCATGAGCAATGCTCTTCAGGCCAGCCCTGATAATCTTCAAAAGCATCCTTCAAAAGCAGGGTGTTCTGTCTCTGTACATACAGGATGTGGCCACAAAAAAAGGCCCTTGGTTGCCTTGGTCTCATCATCATCAGTGCTAATTCCATGGAAAAAGCCTAATGGTATGGCTTTTTATATCAACCAAATCTGAAATCCTACTTGGTGAGCCACAGGAGTGGGGTGAAGTCAGCTGGTTTTGGCTTAGGAGTTAATAGGTCTTGAAGGCCAACTATAGAAATGAGATGAATACTAACTCTTAAACTCATGAAATCAATTACTTAGTGCTGCTATTTAAAATTATACTACTAAATAAAGAGGGCCATTCACTGTGGTGGAAGGCAGTGGAAGAGAGAAGTAACAGTGTAACTAGACCCTGTGGCATTAATTTCATATTGCATTTCTTTCTCTGATGCAATTGCTGGTTTTACCTCCTTTGGGTGGTCAAATAACATTATCTTCCTAGGAAAGGAGAAAAAAAAAAAAAGGTTGGCAGTCGTACAGTTCATTATGTTGTGAACTTTTCGCGAGAAATTAAGCTGTGAAAGCAACGTGATGAAACCAAGCTTTATTGTTACTCCACTGAAGTTATATTTGGATGAATTTGGCCCTGGAACTTGCTAGTCATTTAATATGATAGCACTTGGAAGATTTTTCTTTAATCTTTTTGACTCATTAAGAAGACTCATGTCTGGGATAACAAAAAATAATCTTTTTTTGGAATCTGCTTCAATTTGTATTGCATTGCATCAAACAAAACTATTTCTCTCAGCATTTCTCCTGTCCTGCAGTTTCACTTACGTAATGCTCACTCACATATTTAACTCTTCCTTTGCCCTGTGTCTGTGGTGCCGGGATCAGTAGAGAGGCTTGTTTGCAATGAGAAAGTCAGTGAGTTAAAACTGTCTATAGTATTCTCAGTTTGCAGCAACACAACAGAAAGATTGCAATTGTATTTCCTGCTAGTTAGAGACGCTGGGAGAGGATAAGCTATTTTATAGTGAAAAGTGAACTTACTATGAAAGTGAACTTACGCCTTTAGGAGTGAGGGATTATAAATCTCAATTTTGATTTTTAATTATGTTGATGTATTGCTACTTTTAAAGGACATTCATGAGACTTAGAATTAGATGTCAAGATGACATGGTTACTGTCTAGATAAGTAAAATTTATGTGATAATTTAAAAGCTTCTTCAGACAGGGGAAAAAGACTGAGGAAAAAACCCTCAAAACCATTCAAAACACATTTTTTGTGTGCTGTGTAAGACTAATTTTGATCTCTGGCTATTAGAATAAAATGGGATCATCTTCTGTTCTACATTCAGACAGGGAAAGTGGTCATTTTCACACCATAATTGCATGTTTGTGTAGAAACCATTCTGATTTTCATGTCAATCACACAAACATTACAGAGAGTCCAGGACAGATAGATGACTTCACAGCAAACAGCCACATTCATTATTCTTGTGTAGCTTTTGGTGATCTTGCTTGCTGCCTGTATGGTGATGCTTCTGGCTTTCTTTCAATTTCTTATGTGTAGTGAATGTTTCAGAGTTTTGATTCCCCATGAGGATCTTTAAACACTGTGGCACCGCAGTGAATAAATAGTATTGAGGAAGTTTGCGATTTTACTAATTGATTTAATTTGGTTTGTTTGGCTTTGAAAATACTCTCTCAAGCATTTGTTGCTAACGTGGAGGCATGTGGCTGTAACGCAGCTTGTTTTGAGCAAACTGTGTAGGGGCATGGAACTGCTGAGACTCTCTGACTTAACTCAGATTACAGCTCCCTGCTGTTGCCCCTGTTACATCACAAAATACCATTCAAAAACCTGAAAAACTAAAAAAAATAAGCAGGTCTAGTGCATTTTTAGCTCAAATGCTAGGAAGTATAACAGAAAGACAACACTATGCACAATGCACGGATAAGATATTGGGAAGTTCTGCTGCTCCCTTTTAAATCATTGTTCCCCGTTTACTAGAGAAAAGCATCTTCGAGTGGTAGCAGAAGACAGAAATGTGGTTGTATGTTATAACTTAAGGAGAATGTTTGCTTCATTTGAGCAAAAGAAGTGTGCTCAGCAAAAGACTGATTTTGACTTAGTTTTTCTTATTAATACAAAAATTAACCAAAAAAAAAAAAAAATCAAACCAGAAACAGGCCTCACTCATGACAGATTTCCCTGTGTTGAGTTATTTAATTTCTCTGTTGCTGTGTACTGTTCATCATCTCAGTGCTTATTTCTTGTAACTATTCACAATATCTCAGATTGGTCGTGTACTACAGTTTCTATTCCATCACCAGCAGACTAAAAACATAGCACACCCATGTAGCCACTCAAATGCTTTTTGATTCTGACAGGACATTTTGGTAAACAAAAATCCACCACTATTAATTTTTGGTTTTAAGTGCTCTGCTGAAAAATATTGGGGGTACTAATTAACTGCTTTACACTTTTGCAACTGTCAGGCTGAAAACTGAACTTGGCACTCAAAGAAAAATTTGCAGTGTACCAACCTCCAAAGATCAAAAGTTTCAATTGAATCCCTGCGACATTGCACAAAACTGTTGAATCTGGCAAGCAGCTGCTCTCTTCCTAATGGTTAATAATATGGTTATGTGGGGTTTGTCTTTTTTAGACCTCTTAGGTCAGTTGTGGAAAAATGCCAGTGACATACAGGCTTCAATCCTCTTTGGGGTTGGACAGCTGTTTCCTCATGTAAACCTCTTTTTAAATAGGGGAGAGGCTTTTAATGTCAGTGATGCTTTTTTTTTTGCATTATATGATTGAGGGGTTAAGCTAAACAGACAGCCAGACTTTGGAAAGCATGTATTGCTGTGGTGGGTTGACCCTGGCTGGATGCCAGTTGCCCACCAAACCTCTCTATCACTCGCCTCCTCAGCAGGACAGAGTGAAGGAGAAAACAAGATGGATAAAACCAATAATAGGTTAAGATAAAGTCAGTTTAATAAAGCAAAAGCAAACATCATGTGCAGAAACAAAGGAAAACAAAAGATTTATTCTCTGCTTCTCCTCAGAAGGCAATGTCCATCCACTTCCAGGAAGAAGGGCTCAGTATATGTAGTAGTTGCAAGGCCAACATCATAAATAATGAATGACACACCTTCCTCCTCCTTTTTCTTAGCTTTTCCTTCTGAGCAGCCATCGTGCAGTGTAGAAGATCCTTTTGGCCAGTTTGGGTCAGCTGTCCTGGTTGGTGAGGGGGAATGTTGTAGAGACAGACTTGATGCTGTGTAAGCACTGCTCAGCATTAGCCAAAACACCCTTCTAGCTACCAGTACAAAAGCACAGCACTATAAAGGTTGCTATAGGGAAAATTAACTCCCTCCGAGCCAGACCCAATACATTTGCAGAGGCAGCCCCAGTTGAGCAGGAGAGCGTGCATGGGGCTAAGAGTTGCTGATGTGAGTAGTTATCCATGTAAGATGAAGCAAACAACTCAGTCACTCAATATCTCTCAGTAAAGTTTTTTCTTTGAAAAACTGTTCAGCATGCTTAATTCCTGGCTGATGTATGCTGATGTATGATGTATGATACCTATGTGCAGGTAGCATTTCTGACATATTAAACAATTTGTGGGAATCAGAACTTTGTACTAGCAGGTGGTCAAATTATGCTTATTAATACGAATCCAGTTTTATCCCTGATTTTCTGCTGTGTACTTGTGCATGTGCAAAAAATTTATATAGGGAAGAACAATGGAGTATTTGCTGACAGTTGCTGGGGAGAAGGAAAATAAAACATTGGAAATCCATGGCCCTTACACATAACACAGCATCAGGTGAACATGCAAATAGGCAGCCATTGTGGCATTGTAGTTGGTGGTAAATGGTCTGCATGAAAACATGGTAACTTTTCCAAGGGCTCAGGCCCTGAATTTGAAGGATAGAGCAAGTCAAACCCTAAAAATGCAGCCAAAAATAATTGAGAATAGGAGTCATGGAGAGGAATCTGATTTTTGTCAGTAAGTTTGGACCATTTGGCTTTAAGGCTTGAACCTTTTTATATAGATTTTTTTTTTTCCCCAAAGCTTACTGTTAGCAGATATTTTAAAGCATAGTTCTTCTTGGTGATAGAGACATGTTTCAGTCTGCCCTACACTTAAATGTCTCTCCCATTAGAATTAATTAACATCAGAGTGGTTTGTCCTTTTTTGTTGGAAGCACTGAAAATCATTCCTCAGCCACAGCGAAAATTTCCAGGGTAGTGGTGGTCATAGGTTTAAGAACTGAAATTCATGTTTAATTGAATGTAGCTGATGGCAAAATAGATTAATGCAGATGGAATAAATTAGCCAGTGAATTAAAAAATAAAAGGTCACAGTTTGTCGTCTGGCAAATCATATGGCTTTTTTAAAAACCTCCTGTTCATAAGGAGCTCAAGTGATTTAGTTGCTGAAATACAACAAAAGCTGACAAATGAGTCACCAAAATGGTTACAGACAGTGACCAACCAAGCAATTCACTGCTTGATAGGTACTAATGGGACTGCAAGGGTAACCTGCAATAATTGCACTAATGGACCACCAGAAGTCAGAGACCATACAGAGCTTTGTCCACAGCAGGTTGGAGCTAAGTCAAGGATAGCACAGTGAGCTGGGGAGGCAGGTCTGCCAGGACTGGGAAGGTTCAGAAGTAATGCCCTTAGTTTTTAACTTTGCATGTTTTTATATGATTCCTTTTGGGCAGGGTGAAGTAGAAAACAGATTGGCAGTTGCAGCAGCTCACAGTTTTCAGGGGTGCAGCATAAGATACTGACTTAGTACTGTCTGTGAATTGGCATCATTCAGAAGCAGCTGTGAAAGGCTGAAGGTTTTGCTCACACTTTCTGAGCTACACCTTTTTCCGTGCTAGTCAGTGAGGACAGCAAACACAGTCCATCTGCTATTAATTTCCTGAGATCCTTGAGCAGTTTCTCTAAAGACTTCCTCGCCTGAAGTGGAGCTCTGGCAATGCTGGAGTATGCAAGCATTTGTCTCAGGCAGCAGTGCTGGCAGTTATATTGAACTAGTACGTCTGGTCAAGCATTACACTTGCTGTTTGAGAAGGAAACACTGTTCCATTGATGAATTTATTGTAAGAAGTTTAATCCTGGATTAATACAATATTTCCTTGAATGGGGTATACAAGTATTTCAGAGTGTCTTTTTCACCCACTCTTGCAGTCTTATGTAATTTATTTTCTCTGCTGCTGAGAAAATAAAAAAATAGAAGCAGCCTCATGTATTCTTTCATCTCTGATCTTTCTAGGAGTGATAGGAGCAACTCTGCCTCCTCAGCCACATCAATGACATGTGAGCTGCAATCCTCTTTAGGGTCTATTGACAGCTGGCTCATCATGTAAACCTCTTACAGTGTAAAGCATGAACCTGAATTTAGTGAATCTGTCTGATAAAAGGAAGAGTAAACCCAGAATGAAGGGTAACGAAGGATGCTCTTCTTTTTCCTCTGATGTGTGTTTAATTGTGTAAGCTAAAACAGCAGGGTTGTGTCATAATATTATATAAATACATGATTTTGCACCCATTGGCAGCATGTGGCTACTTTGCCAAGATGCTCTATGTGCTGTGTGTTGTGCCTCCCAGTGCTTTCCAGTGCAGGCCAACAAGAGTAAATGCTCTTTGCAGAAGTGGTGCAATGGAATTTGTGCATTTTAGACATTGTTTTTGGTTCATGTCTACTTGGCATGTTGTAGCCTGTTCCCAAAAATGAGTTAAGCCAGAACTGTAAGCAATCGTGATGTTTCAAAGAAAATAAATTTGAACATCAGCTTGTGTAAAACAGTTGTTTTAACTACAAAAAAAGTGCCATCAAGCACCCATTACAAACCTGCTCAAAGTTGCATGACAGTACTGAAGACAATTATAGGACCAGAAGTATTCAAACTACACTATTTTGACAGAAGACAGTCTGTCCTTGGCAGAAAAGAATGATAGATTGTCAGAAGGATTTGGATGGATCAGTATCATACTAATCACAGTTTTGAACCTATAAGTCTGTCAGCAAAAGTTGAAAAAAGCTCCACTGATGTCATTAGACCTGTCATGCTTTCCTTCAGATGGAAATCTGGATGTTTGTGAGGCAGAACACACAAGAACCCCACATCAAAAGCAGTTGACAAATGTACCAATTTATTCAATTCATTTACAATACAGAATAGGACTGATCATTTAATTTCGTTTACATGTCAATCCAAGAAACGTTTTAGGCTCAAGCAGACAGGAAGGAGGAAAGACATTTCTGGGTTTTCATACTTGGGAAACTATGAACCTGGGGAGATTTAGGTCATACATATAATGGTTTGAGATCATCAGAATTAGGCATTGACATCAGCGTCCTTATGGAGCCTACCCGTGCTGCATATGTACCTCTTCAGGGATGCAGTCTTCACGGTATCACTTTCTACATCACATTCAGTCTTCATTAACAAGGAAGTTGCAAGTAGGAACATACCTTGTCCTTCTTGAGGTTACAGTGTTTGATTATTGATTAAAATAAATTAATATTTAAACTAGCGTAACACTGCAGAGCCAAGATTCTAACCATGCCCCCTGCAATGATGAACAAATGTTGATGGAGTCCATCCTTCCTTTCTAAATCAATGGCCTTTTTAAAAAATTAGTATGTCTATGTGCTTTTTGAGTGAAGTTTAAATCTGTTCTTTTAGCTGTGCCATGTGTCATGATATTTTTTCTCTCCAGCCCACGGTTTTTTCTAATGCTTCTGGAGGAGATAATTCCTGTAGCTTTAGTTTTTCCACTACTCTTAACTTCCAGATTACATAACCTTAAAATAGTACATTTGTTTTTCTCTGTGGCAGTACTCTATGGACTTCTGCTTTTCATAAGCATTTTTTGTTTGTTTGCTTTTAAAACATTTCTTTGCAATTGCAACCTACTTCTAAGTGCCATGACTCAAATGTGATTCCATCGTGCAAGCTTTAAATTGGTTATTTTTGTGTAGAGGAACAACCATTATTTTGTATTGAATCTTGAGGTGCAGAAGAGCTACCTCTACATTAACTTTTAAGAACGATATGTGGTTATGGGCTTTTTAGTGTTTATCTCTCTCTTTTTTTTTTATTGTGACTTTATATATTGTTCTGCTGCCTAGAGTATCCACTTACCTATTTCCTTTGCATTGCCATATTGTCAGAGTATCCTTTGGTTTTCCTGCTGTGTCACACTCTATGGATAATTTCTTTTTGCAAACTGCCTGTTCAGACTGTATTAAAAAGACAGTTTTCAGTGCAGTAGATATTTGGCAGCAGTTTTTGGAGTTGTTTTATTCAAGAGATACATGTGAGGAACTGTGTTTTGTTAGTATTATACTTTATCCTACATTCAGGCTTTTGATGTATGCTTCAGGCTTCTTTTATTTGGAGGTGCTGTTGATTCAAGAGCACTAAGCCTTTTTGATCTGTTTGAGTTTATAATCAAACAGCTGCAACAACTGTCTTGTCTAGCACATCGCAAAGGGCAAGGTTTGCCTTGTTTCTTTTTTATTGAAACCCTGTTTTTTTCATGCTTTTTAAAACGCTAACAAGTTTTTTTTTTAATTGAAAATTAATATATTATTCAGGTGCTGTATCTGCCTGAAAAATGAAACACTTGTAAACTTTCTTATGTCTTTAACTTTCTATGTCAGCTGTGCTCCACAGCATCTCTGCCAGGGTGGGACCAGTAACAGAGATCCTTCATCTCAATTCTGATTTTGTAGACAGATATATCTGTCTTGCTTCTTTAATGTGGTTCATTTGCAAGGACTGACTGTTTTTTTTTATTCTTCTGTCTCTGTATAGCAGCTTGGAGCCTCCTGCCTTGATAAGGGGAAGAAGCTGATGACAATGGGCAGGCAAAGGGTTTCTCCTTTACTGCAGATAACCTCTTGCTGAATAATTTATTTATTTATTTATTTAATTTTTAAGCCATCAGCACTGACACTTTCCATTTTTTTCTTTGGGAGCAGAGAATTAGGTCTTATTTATGTCACCTCATGTCTGGATAGCCAGAAATTTTCATGTGTATGCAAAGACTTATTGTCCATACAGCCACTGAACAGAATCCTATCTTTTTTTCTGGTAATCACTATCTAGGATTTATTTATCTTTGGATGGATGGTGATTTTTAGAATGTGCATAGCAAAATATTATGGCATTTCTTGTCAAGAATATGCTATTTCAGGAGAAAGACTGAAGGAAATCCCCTTTGTGAGACTATGGAGAAACCAAAGTGTCACTCTGTGTAGGGCCAAAGCAAACACCATGTCTGAGAAGAAAGAGTCTGGGACTGGAAAGAGTCTGTGACTTGGGGGGAAGATCATTGCAAATATGACATACAGTTACACTGTGTTGCGCGAACAAAGCCATCTGCCATGCAGTAAAAGAAATTCCCTTCTAAACCCTGAGGAGCATGATTATTGTTTTTTGACTTTTCAGCACACAGGAATATGTTCTTACATGAAGAAGGATTACAGATTAAATAAGGAGGAAGAGAAGCTGAAATTACATCATTATTCTTAGTTTTTGTGATCAGTTTTCCCCATTTGAGGAGAGACTTGCTGAGTATAATTTCCCAGCATGAGACAGGGAAATTCTCTGTTTCTTTGCAATGCACTATCTATAATCCTTTTATTATTCTTTTTTTTTTCCTTCCTCTTTTTAAATTTGAGAATCTCAGTTGAATATGTTGATGGTCTCAGATCTTTGTGTTTCAAATTCATCTCCCATGACATTGAATCAAAAATTTGTGTTTTAAAGCTGCTTGCTAACATAAATTATATAGCTCTTTCTCTGGCATGGTAGACTTCAGGTACCTATACATACCTGAGGCCTTTCAAGATAGAAAAAGATGTCTGGTAGCAAAACAGAACCCAGCAAGCACCCAGAGTTTCCTGAGGCTTGTAAACTGCATATGTTAATATATTTCAGTGATATTAGTGAAGGGAAGAGCATCATCTTTGTGAGATAAAACTGCATTTGTTCCTGGAGGTTTCACTGAATATTCTTCAAATGTAAAAACAAATATTGTATTATTATCAGCTACCTTTTTATTCTGTTTGGTTTCTTTAATTTGTTCCTCTGGGATTTTCAGTGCTTTAAAAATATTTGTCTGTGATACAATTCAAGGTAGAATGCAATAGCTAGTGATGTGGGTTTACTTTGTTTTGGAAGTTACTTGTTAGTAAGTTATAAGGAAATTATGTTTGGAAGGACTTGATAATTTTTTGCATTCCTAGTCAACACTGAATAACTTTTCTGGTGAAAAGTTTTCTGTATGAAAAAGAGATTTCATCTAAGAGCAAAGAAAAAGCACATGAGGAAAGTACTTTTTAGTACATTGTGTGTGGCTTATACATTATTTACTGAAGGAGGCTTTGTTATCTCAGAGTTAATTCTCCAGGTTCATTGTATAGTCAGCATAGGAGGCAGGGAGGATGAAAACAATTTGAAGAGGTCTCTCTCTTACCAGTGACTGTAACTATCCTAGACCAGACTTATAGATGGTAAAAGTCATATAGTTAACCTCAGTTTCTTATGCTCAGACAGAACTTGAAAAGGAATTCTTAATATCTCCATTATAATTAAGATTATATAAAAAATAGAAGGACGCTCATTATAGTGAAAAAATACCCATTATTTCAATATATGATAGCTATATATTTCCCTGCAAATTATTTATCTTAAAATTTTACTGCTGTTTCTTCTCTGTCATCTCCGAGTACTGTGTCTCATTCCCTAGATTTGGAGAAAATTTTAGCATTTTTGCTGGGGCCAGTCCACTGAGATCAGGATCTACATAAAGGCCACAGAAGTTGTCCTAGTTATATTGTAACACCTTATGAGACGCCAACTACTTACCAGATATAAGGGTTCTTGAACCTGCCTTGTTTCATTTTATTCTGAACAAAGGGCAAAATACAAGTCCCAGCAAGCTTACTATAGCTGAGATCCATCATATGCCTTTTTAAAACAAAGCTTAATTTGATGGCAGCTTGAATTTTTAAGCCATGCAGTGGCCTGCTGCTTGCCTTCACCTCTACTGTCTCTCCAGGCACAGGAATCAGTCACTTTTTTTTATGTATGTTGTTAATTAGCTTTTTTGTACATCTGTCTGGCTATTTTTTTAACCTCCAAATGATGGAAACACTTTGTTTTTAGTGACAAAGTTACCTTTTCATCTAAAAGTTGCAAGTCTGAAAATGTTATCTCCAAATTCTTGGAATGAAACAAGTAATGACAATTTTAAGATCAATGTCTTAAAAAAAAGAAAAAAAGAAAAGAAAAATAGCTTCTGCATTACTTCATCTTTAAGTATAGTTCACTAATTATTCTTTTCAGTCTTCAAAACTGGGGTGAGTGGCATAAGAGTGTATTATAAGACTACGTAAGGCCAGAAGCATAATTACATGTGACAGATCACTAAATTGTTTGGATTAAGGGAAATTATATCAACATAAAACTGTCTCACCATTGTGTAGAAAAGCTTTCCACCACCTAGGATGTGGTCAATTGTCTTCTTTCAATAGCACTTCCTTTTTTTTATCATCCTTAAATTTAGGTAGTCTGAATCTTCATACTTCAGTATACATTCCCCCAAGCCTTTGGGACTACAGTATCATGTCACTTCAATGCTTGAAGAATAACCTTTCTTAGAGATGGTCACATCATACGTTTGTTTCTCAGATCTATCCTTCTGTTTGTATTTCCATCATCTGAGTGCTCCATCTTGCATCTTTAAGAGAGTCTGGTCAGATACATAGTTAAAACATTAAGTTGTGACAACTTCCTTAATTTTTTAGATTCTTGGGTTTGCCTCACAGACTACAAAAAATGTGTGAACCTTGCTTTATTTGTCATAAATTTAGTTAGCATCACAGCTGCTTAAGCTAAAAGCCCATTGTGGACACCAAAGAGAAATGTTGGCATTTAAAAGCCAAGCTTGCAGAATATGCTAAAGTATTACAAGCGTAGCCATGCTTACAGTGTTGCTTATAAATTGCTTCCCTATAGCAGATTCATTTTTCCCTGCAGCAATTGAGAATAATACCTTTTAACAGATTATCTGTGCAATCTGTGTAGAAACTGGGGTTTTGGAAGTTGGGCCATTACCCATACCAGCTACTGCTGCCTATTTAAAATTTGCAGCTTGCTGGCAGTTGCCAACAGCTAAACTGTTTTGGCAGCAGCTGCTCCTGAGATGTATTTTCTCCTTCAGAGTGTCTGCGGTTTTTGTATGCTATCTCCTGTAGATTTCCAATTTCTTTGCTGAAGCAGAAAATAGAGAAAAGGAAACAGCAGTTATGCCTTTTCACTGCAACTTCTCAGTCCTTCAAAGGGCAGGCTTTTTTTGACCTGCCTCATCACTGTGGCCCTGCTGGGCAGTCATGAAATTCTTGGGTGGTCCCGGTCCCTGTCCCTGTCCTGTTCCTGCTCCCTTGCTGGGTGCTGTGGGATAGGCCCTGGTTAGGGAGGTCATGGCCCTGCCAGACCCACAGCCACCCTCTGTTCCTGGCTCCTCCCACAGGGTGGCCGGACCTTGTGATGCTTTGACATGAGACTGAGAAATGTGTGGAGAACATCTTATTCCTTTTAGTTAGTCAGAGGAACTTCAAGGCAGCTTAAGGATTTAAGTACATTCTTTTAGCTTCACCAACTGCAGTGGTGCACTGATCTGTTAACCACATCTTGATGTCTTCTTGGTGGAGACTTCCCCTGACAGAGGAAGGCAAAGACTCTTGATGAAAAGGAGCTATCACGTCCTGGAGATATCTGAAAAATTAATTTCTCAGGGAAGTACAAGAACCCTAGAAAGCCTGATTTGATTCAAAAAACCCCAAACACAGGAAGCACTCTATTTCCAAGCTATTTCTAAACTTAAAATTGCCTTGCTTCTTAAAGTTTCAGAATATTGCACAAATGAAAGAAAAAAGACCACTACCACATGCTCTTGCAGGATGTGTTCACTCTTTAAATCCAGAAGTGAATGAAGCAAGCACATTGTGTGAGCCCTACATAAGGAACTATTTTTGTCTTGGAAAATCTCAGCACACATTTCACTACATATTTCTTAAACATGTTCTTTACTTGCTCAGGGTCTTAGCATGGCAAACGCGTCTCAATATGACACCTGCCAGTTGGCTGTGCCTCTTGCAATGTCTTGCTGTCAGGTAGTACCAGCACCACAGTCCTCTGGAGAACTCTGTACAGTCCTGTCTAATAGAAAATTAGGAAAGTCAAAGAGAAAATGAGTCTGTATAAAGTAATGCTATCACTGTTAAATTTTTCTGACATCTTAATGGTGTATGCTTTTAAAGGGTCTAGAGGTTATTTGCTGATTTAGTTGATGCTACCATAAAGCAGTCATCAGAAAATGTCTGGAGCCTGTTCAGAGATGTAAGCTCTGGAGTCTTTGATCCTTCCCTTGACTCTTAGTGTATCAATTGACTATACTTCATTTGTGATGGGTAGTCATAACAGTTCCCCATGACATGCTGCCACTGAGGAGAAGACATGGTGGAGGCTTGTGTCTCTGTGTGGGCACATACATATCATAATGTTGATAGATGTATGCTAACAGCTGCTTAGCACACAGTAAATGTTTAAAAGCTGAATGCTATGATGTTGGTCAGCACAATTTGTACCATATAACCATTGTCCAAAAGTGGACTTTAACAGAAAATGACAAATACCATATTTGGTGGAAGAATATGTTTCAAATGGGGCCAAAAACCGGTGTGGTGTTTTCTTTTTCAATTTTTTTTTTTTTTTTTTGTAAAAAGCTCTCTGCTTTTCAATTTGTTTCTGCATTGTGCATGTTTAATATTCTTTTTCCCTGAAGAGGTTCTTTTAATATTTGATATAGTAAAATTTCTAATAAGTTCTGTTCAAAACTGTTGATGTTCTTGCATAATGCTTCCATATTACCTCTTCTTCAATTCTGATCAAATCCTTTCTGTAGATGTAGGAATTATTGCTTTCTGTTGTTACAGAAATAGCTTTTACTGATAGTTGCATGCATGACATAGGATATGGCAGATGAAGCATTTTATTAGCAGATGTTTAAAATACATCCTTTTTATTATAGGAAGTGAAAACTTAATGGATTGTGTAGCATCATTAAGCTTTTCAATATAAGGCTAAATAATAGGTTCTAGCCAAACCTAGTGACTATTTTAAGTATTTGCAAGCTAACTAGGATGAGTATGGTCTTTTCATTCCTCAGGTTTTTCTTTTTGGGTGCTTATATCTTTTGGTGTCCTCTTCTGTAGGGTATTTGGGATTGAAAGGTGGCTTATTGCTGAACAACAGTTACAACCACAAAGGCTTCCCTGTCCTTTCCTTTCAAGTGGCACATTAGGAAATGCCTAAAAATGTGGTAGTGGGGCAGGTCTGATGCTCAACAAGAAGAATAGAGTTCTCTTTAGGGACTTCATCCAAAGTCCCCTGAAGACTTCGGAAGTTATCACCTGCAGGTAATAGGAAACAGCTGTGTGTTGCAGGTGGAATCCTTCTTCAGCTGCTGTCAGGCAACTAGGGCTTCATCTGGGGTGTGGACAGCCCTCTTACAATGCTGGGTTACTATGGAGACAGTCAGAAATTGTAATTGCTTGAAAGATTAGCAGCTGGAAAGTATGACTTTGACTGTGAGTAACCAGCTCAAGAAACACACTTCCTCAGAGCAAACCTATACTTCTGCAGAGAGAGCCAGAATCTGTATATACGATTCACAGCAGTATCCAAGTGGTTAAGAACACAAACTTCTTTTTGAAAGATTTCTCCTAATTAAAATATAAACCATGCCCAACTGTAAAAAATGTGAGAAAGAATGTGGCCACAGCAGTGCTTGTACAGGAGGCAGGATACGCTCTTCTTTTCCTGATGTCAGTTCTACGTGGATCTTTCCATGTGAGTGATGCATTGTGAGTCTTTAAAAAGGTCCTTGTCAAATACTTTTTTCAGTAGCTTTTGGTTTTAGTTTTCTCCAATGAATTTTGAATGAAAGGGAAATGAGAATGGTAATTTTTTTGTGTGAAAATACATGCGCCTGTCTACATATAAATATATACATTTGTAAATGCACTTATTTCATATCTCATATTTGATGTATAAAATGCGAATGATTTTTGAGTTTGAACCGTGAGAGAAGAACAGTGAAGACAATTGGTGTTCAGCTTACCAGCTCCTCAACTGTACATAGTATAAATCCAGAGCAGTCCCCTCGTCCTATGAATGAGTCTATCCACATTGGGCTAATGAGCTGACCTCCTGATTAGCTCCTTGGTAATGTTGCTGAATTGCTTAATAGAGATGGATTGAACTCCATTCTAGCATCTAGGTAAAACCAAAGTTTCTAGGTATTTTGATTGTGAAAAAGCTTCAAAGTGTAAACTATCCTAGGTTTTGAAATGTGTCACATTGATTTCTTTCCTTTATTTAGACAATGTCAATTGCCACCCACTTGCAGGGCTGAGGAGCACCAAGAATGATGCTAAGGTTTCTGAGCACTGTAGACTTGTTCCTCTAATAGCAGGGGGTCTCTGGGCCTTCTTAGGTTTTGTTTGCAGATGATTATCTTATGTGTTATCTTTTAATGAAGTGGGTGACCAATTCTCCCTAGTAGTGTCTCTGCAGAAGTAAGAGGGGCACAGACGAGTTTGCCTTAGTCTCTCTGTTTAGGGATTACTTTTGTTTTTATAGCCCATGCTATTTTTTCATGATATTACAACTTTTGTTGTAGCCTTTTGTTTCAGCCTTCAAGATTCTTATATGCCTTGATTAGCTTTATTGTTTGTATTACTTTCATTCTCTAATTAGAGTAATCACATCATGGGGGAGTTGAGGCTCTTCTGTTTTTTCTCTAATTATTTTTGTTTTGTTGAGCCTGGCTGCTTCCTGCTGCTTATTCTTGTCCATGTATTTTTACTCTCTGCAAATTGATGTTGTCATGTATTAATTGTTTTCATTTTATTTGAAGACCTTTTCCATTTTTACTGTGTTTTCCATTCTTGGCAATCTGTAAAACTCTAAATTTTAAAGTTCCATTTAAAAGCAGCAAGACCTATACTGGCAGGTGGGCATAACAATTAATCAAAAAGAAAGCAAAAATGATGCCTTTAACTAGCATTCTGAATCCTTTACCTCAGGTTCTGTCATTTAAACAACCTTCCACCAACCTTTTATTCTCCCTTTATGGTTGCCATTGCTGAGGTTGCTTTGGCCTTCAGCTGTCTTTGCATAATGGCCATTCACAGCAGTGGTTAAGACCTGCCGAGGTGAGGGATTGCCAGTAGATATATGTATGCCTATGTAAAGCAAAGCAGTATTGGTATCAAGCCCTAACAATTAGAAGAAATTGGAAGTTTCTGTAGAAAGTTTTATGGTTATTAATCTCAGAGTGTACATATGTTAGGAGAAAAAGAAGAAAAGTAAGTGTGGAAAGGTTAATGGTGTGCGCAATATGAGGATAGATCGGAACAGCATACAATATATTTTATTTAGAGCCTTTTTTTTTTGTGGAGTGTGGCATCATTTTTTTAAAAGCAGAAACAGCTAATCAGTCTTTGCATGAGTTAAATTTCTGACTGTGCAAGTTCAAGGTCCATCATTGAAATCGTCGCCTTTGGATGCAAACTTTGAATATAGTGGTATGCAGGAGTTAGCCTGCATATCAGGAGCATATCAGCAATGCTTGGTAAGCACACATTTAAAGTCCTGACAGTGTTTTTGCTACCCTTATGGATTATATTTTGTAAAAGCTCTAGGTAATCTTTTACATCTAAGGCCATGATAACATTTGAATAGCACTTTCTTCAAAATACATGAGTTTCTCCACTTGAACTTTTTGTGTGAATGCTATTCTCCTATTTAAAAATGGAAGCACTTAGATAGCTTCAGAGTATGCACTCATCTCTTCACAGATGAAGTGTCAGTGCAATGTAGCACCTGAATTTTAATCTTCTCAACATTTGATCTGAGGTACTGGATAATTCAGTCTCTATAACTGATGCATTCTCTTCTGCTGAGATTGCAAATATGGTGCTTACAGCAGAGTTTGAATGACATTTGTGCCACTCAAAGATGATATAACCATATCCAGTTGCTCCACGCCTAGAATATCACTAGATAGACAGATAGCTGTACTAAACAAGCAAGCTGAAGCATTAACTGGAGGTTTTAATTTTACAGAGTGTGAGTTCACACAGACATCTACAAATTACAAGAAATTCCACTGTCTTCCATTTGCTATAAGCTTAAATACACGGACCCTTCTTTTTGGACAGTCCTTACAATAAGGGGATTGAATTATCAGACATATTTGTATATTTTTTAATTAGTTGTCTGTGATTTTATAATTTCTTTCCCCTTTCAGTCCAGCAATAGCAGAAGAAATTTTAGGTTTCTTCTAAATGTCCCTGGGAATAATACTATCTGCATATTGACTGTATGTCTAGCAGATTTCTTTGGGACTTTCTGGTGGTGGGTGGCGACAGTTTTGAACAGAATAAATCAGAGTGTGTCTGAATAATGGTGGTTTGATGGGAAATGTCTATGGAAGAGCCAGGTCTTGAGTATTGCAAAATGGCTCAATTAATCTCTCCCAGAAGCCTGCCCCAAACCTGGACCCCTGTGATTGTGCTTGATTTTATTCAGCTGTTTCTTAAAATGGGATTTATGTTTTAGTAAAAGACTTCTTAACAGTGCTAAGCTGCAGTATGGCCAGAGGGAGTTTACTCTCTATTAATTTTATGCAGCACCAGGACCAAGACTTGAAACTGTTTGGCAAGGATTGTGCTGCAGGACAAAGCTTTCTTCCCTAATAGGAAGGCTGCTGATGTTGCTGTACATATTAGGAGATTTCTGGTGATCCATGTCTCAAATGAAATTTACAGGACAGAAATGATCCTATTATTTTATGTTTATGAAGTATATTAATGTGAATTTATATGAATAAGCATGGCTTCTATGACTGGAGTGTTGGAATAGAAGGTTACAGGCTCTTTAGGAAGGATGGGCCTGGCAGGTGGGGAGGGGGAGTTGCCCTTTATGTTAGGGATAGGCTGGAGAGTATGGAACTCTGTCTGGGGACAGGTGAGCAGCCCACAGAGAGTTTGTGGGTCAGGGTTAAAGGGAGAACAGCTATGGGAGACATTACTGTGGGGATCTGTTACAGACCGCCTGACCAAGGAGAACCTGCGGATGGAGCACTCCATAGACAGATAGGAAAAGCCTCACACTCACAGGCCCTTGTTCTCATGGGTGACTTCAACCACCCTGACATCTGTTGGAAGGACGGTATGGCCCGGCACAAGCAATCCAGGAGGTTCCTCGATTGTGTAGAGGACAACTTCCTTCTGCAAGTAATAGAGGAGCTGACAAGGAGAGGTGCTATGCTTGACCTTGTGCTCACCAACAGGGAAGGGCTGGCTGGAAATGTGACTCTCCAGGGCAGCCTTGGATGCAGTGATCACGAGATGCTCGAATTTGAGATCCTCAGGACAGTGAGAAGAGCATGCAGCAAGCTCACTGCGCTGGACTTCAAGAGAGCAGACTTTGGCCTCTTCAGAAACCTGCTTAGGAAGGTTCCATGGGATACAGCCCTAGAGGGCAGAGGGGCCCAAGACTGTTGGTTGATATTCAAGGATCATCTGCTGCAAGCTCAGGAGTGTTGCATCCCAACCAGAAGGAAGTGCAGCAGGAGGGCCAGGAGACCTCCTTGGATGGATAAGGAGCTCCTGAGGAAAATTCAATTGAAAAAAGAGGCTTATAATAAGTGGAAGCAAGGACAGGTGGCATGGGAAGAGCACAGGGATGTTGTCCGAGAAGCTAGGGACCAGGTTAGGAAAGCTAAGGCTCAGTCAGAATTAAACTTAGCTAGAGGTATTAAAGATAAGAGGAAGGGATTCTACAGGTACATAGCAAGTAAAAAACAGACTAGGGAGAACATAGGCCCCCTCAGGAAGCTCTTGGGAGAACTGGCTACACAGGATTTGGAGAAGGCTGAGGTTCTGAATGACTTCTATGCTTGGGTCTTCACTGCCAAAGGCTCCGACCAAACCACCCAAGTCTTGGAAGGCAGATGCAGGGACTGTGAGAATGAAGACCTTGCGCCCACTGTAGGAGAGGAACTGGTTCGAGACCATCTTCAAAATCTGAACGTGCACAAGTCCATGGGTCCTGATGAGATCCACCCGCGGGTCCTGAAGGAGCTGGCAAATGAAGTTGCGAAGTTGCTGGCCATCATATTTGAAAAATCATGGCAGTCAGGTGAAGTTCCCGATGACTGTAAAAAGGGAAATATAACCCCCATTTTCAAGAAGGGGAAAATGGATGACCCGGGGAATTACAGACCAGTCAGTCTCACCTCTGTGCCTGGCAAAATCTTGGAGCAGATTCTCCTGGAAGGCATGCTAAGGGACATGAAAATCAACAAGGTGCTTGGTGACAGCCAGCATGGCTTCACTAAGGGGAAATCCTGCCTGACCAATTTGGTGGCCTTGTATGATGGGGCTACAGAACTGATGGACAGGGGTAGAGCAGTTGATGTCATCTACCTGGACTTGTGCAAAGCGTTCGACACTGTCCCACACGACATCCTTGTCTCTAAATTGGAGCGACATCAATTTGATGGATGGACCACTCGGTGGATAAAGAACTGGCTGGATGGCCACACACAAAGAGTTGTGGTCAATGGCTCAATGTCCAGCTGGAGACCAGTAACGAGTGGTGTCCCTCAGGGATCAGTTTTGGGACCGGTCTTGTTCAACATCTTTGCCGCTGACATGGACAGTGGGATTGAGTGCGCCCTCAGCAAGTCTGTGGATGACACCAAGCTGTGTGGTTCAGTTGATACCCTGGAGGGAAGGGATGCCATCCAGAGGGACCTTGACAGGCTTGTGAGGTGGGCTGATGCCAACCTCATGAGGTTTAACCATGCCAAGTGCAAGGTCCTACAGCTGGGTCAGAGCAATCCCAGACACAACTACAGGTTGGGCAGAGAAGAGATTCAGAGCAGCCCTGCAGAGAAGGACTTGGGGGTGCTGGTTGATGAGAAACTTAACATAAGCCGGCAGTGTGCGCTTGCAGCCCAGAAAGCCAACCGTACCCTGGGCTGCATTAAAAGGAGTGTGACCAGCAGGTCGAAGGAGGTGATCCTGCCCCTCTACTCTGCTCTTGTGAGACCTCACTTGGAGTACTGTGTGCAGTTCTGGTGTCCTCAACATAAAAAGGACATGGAACTGTTGGAACAAGTCCAGAGGAGGGCCACGAGGATGATCAGGGAACTGGAGCACCTCCCATATGAAGACAGGCTGAGGAAGTTGGAGCTGTTCAGCCTGGAGAAGAGAAGGCTGCGTGGAGACCTCATAGCAGCCTTCCAGTATCTGAAGGGGGCCTATAGGGATGCTGGAGAGGGACTGTTCATTAGGGACTGTAGTGATAGGACAAGGGGTAACGGGTTAAATCTTAAACAGGGGAAGTTTAGATTGGATATAAGAAGGAAATTCTTTCCTGTTAGGGTGGTGAGGCACTGGAATAGGTTGCCCAGGGAGCTTGTGAATGCTCCATCCCTGGCAGTGTTCAAGACCAGGTTGGACAAGGCCTTGGGTGATATGATTTAGCGTTAGGTTTCCCTGCCCACGGCAGGGGGGTTGGAACTAGATGATCTTAAGGTCCTTTCCAACCCTAACGATTCTATGATTCTATGATTCTAAGTAGCATCCTCCATGACCGTAAGGAAGTAACTATCATGATTAGTTCAAGCTTAATGAAAACCTTGATTTAGGTGAACACCATTCTTGATGAATATTTAGCTTGTTAGATGCACTTGTACCAAATATTATGTAGAACTGTAGTCAGTCATTGTACTTCAGATTTACTGTTTTTATTGTGTTTAATTTTATCTTTTTTTTTTTTCTCCTTCAAAGGTATCACTTCAATTTTTCCAAATTATTCAGCTCAAGGTCAAAAAAACCTGGCTTTACAGAGAAGACACCACTACTGAAGGTTTCCTCAGAGGAAAATGGGTGAGACACTTTCATTTCACTCAAAATATCTTTTTCTAAGCTCTCTTCTATTTAATTGTGCATGGTTCTTTCTTACATCCCAACACCAAACCTGCTGGGAAATAAAGTGAATAGCAGGGCTTGTAAACAGAGAATTACCCTGAATGACCTTGAGTGGAAAGAAATGGGGAAGGGAAAGATGTAAAGTCTGAGGTTAGAGAGATTGGAGAGCCCTAAGAATAGGCAACTGCAGGCTGTATGCTCTTATTTCCTCCATGTGGTGTTACATCAGGTACAGTGAAAGATACAGCAGAGCTATAGGAGGGATCCTTATAGTGGATTTACACACCAAATCCTGAGGTACATCTGCTGGTGCATTAGAGAGCTGGTTCTCCCAAGTGCACCTAAACATCACGGGGGCTTTGTTCTTTCTCCCAGTCTACCCAGCTGTGTCACCAAGGGGAGCTCAGTCTGTACTGCATAGATCTCTGTCAATCAATTTTTCCATTAAAATCTCTCAGTGACCCTGAGGATATGCAAGGTCAGTTACATCTACCACCTGTTAAGATATGCCACTGTTTTGTTTTATTATGTTCCCCAAAAAATGTGTGACAGGTTGCAGTGCATGGCTCTTCATAATCCAGATTTTACCACAGATGACGACTCATGGGACAACAGCTCTGCAGAATTTGAGCAAAGTTTTCAACTGGGAAATGAAATTACATGCTTGTCCAGATCTGCTTCTTCTGAGCGATATGAAATCTTGGACAACCTTCATGTCAAGTTCAATTTATCAAAGATGAGGTCTGAATTCAAACATTAATTTACTTTTTTCCATTCTTTTTTTTTTTTTTTTAAATTTCTGCAGGGATTAGTTTTTAAGTATAGATATCTAGAAAATCTTTTCTGCAAATTAATAAAACAACACTTCATGATTAGGGTGTATCTTGCCATTGACAGTTTTAAAATAAACCAGGTGAAACTGAATATAACCTCTACCTAATGATCAATAGTTCCTTGTTCTTCCAAGCATCAATCATAACACCTATTCTAAACTTGTAATTAAATGCCTTCTATATTGCTTCTAACATTTCTTTGAAACCATTCCTTAAAAACCCCTTGGTTGATTCCACAACTTTGTTTGGTGTTTTGTTGCTTTTATGAAATGCTTCACTTTAATTAAAGTATGCATCTAACACAGTCTTTCTGTAGCCGTTATAGTAGCTTTTGCGTAGCTTTTTCAAAGCCCAAAATATAACTGATCATTTTCTATCATTAAGTACTTTAGTATTTTTCACTCTACACCTTAGTCTTTTACCTCATTTAGGCATGGAGGAAATTGAATCTGATAATGTATTAACAAGATACCAAAGTAATAAGAGGTTAAGGTCAAATTTTCTTGGGACATTTTTGCCTCAGATTTAACTGGCAAAACCTTTAATCTTGGATACTAATTCTCTGTCCCTTCCAGAGTTTTGATACTTTTTACTGGTTTGGTTTGGTTTCTGCAAATAGCTTTGCAGATCTCCATGTTGATCCACAGAGCCTTTCCAATGAGATGTCAGTGCATCTTTTCCCAATTTGTATTTTGTCTTATCTAATCACTTCATGATTATTTTCCTCCTTCCATGAGCATGTGGAGTGCCACTCTCCTGCATTGCTGCTCAACAAATGGAGCAGGAGAATTTCCGTGGCTGCAACTTGTGCAATATGAGCAGATGTGAAGAAGTCTGGCAGATGAGTTTCTTCACACTCATGGTAGATTTCCCTGGTATTTAATGGAACAAAGGCTTTGAGTGGGAGTGTAGAATCCATTGTTTCCAGTACAACATAGGTTTATAATGTGGGGAGTAGAGTGTTTTTCTGGCAGAACTTCCCTTGAAATATTTTCATTGCTATAGCGCAGCTTGTACATATGGGACCAGCTTTTTGGTTGTTGTAAATCAGCATAACTCTGCTGAGATAATAAATGGAGTTAAACTGCCTGACACCACCTGCAGACCAGACTAAAAGTCATTTGGTTTAGAACAGGGAGTGAAATCCTTCATAGATTTGTACTTCATGCAT
The DNA here is from genome assembly GCF_034315485.1 of Pezoporus occidentalis. Taxonomy (NCBI): domain Eukaryota; kingdom Metazoa; phylum Chordata; class Aves; order Psittaciformes; family Psittacidae; genus Pezoporus; species Pezoporus occidentalis. Next base: position 2,659,872 of record NW_026915158.1, on the reverse strand, counting down.
TTCCAACTTAAGTCAAATAGGACTGTGCTGGAGGCATATATCAGTGCAGGATCTGGCACAAAGTTTCTACTTGTATCACTGTGCCAGATTAGTGCTGTAGCAAGAGACAGATTGCAGGCCATGGGTGAGTCAAAGGCTGATCACTTCTCAACTGTAAGTTGTTAAAAGCGCTGCTTCCCTAATACAAAATGCCATGAAAACAAACAGATGGGAGGAACAAGGCTTTCTAAATTCTACATTTAATAAAGTGACCATTTTCAAAAGCTTTTTTTTTATTATACCTTGCCAGCTCCTTTAGATGAGTTTCCGTTATTTATAGCCAGGTGGTTATGAAATATAAAGCTTAAAATCAAGTTAATGTTGCTTCTTGTTTCAATAATAATAATAATAAAATTTCAAAAGGCAAACAGAAAATATTAAGTACATTAAAACTAAACCAACCTGGTCTGGACTTTAGTAATTCATAGCACAATAAATTCTCAAAAATACAAGAATAGAACTGTAATGTAGAAATAGGGACAATAGACAAGCAGGGTAGAGGATGCATGACTAAGCTGGCATTAGGTATTTTCTATAAATCATAGAATAGTTAGGGTTGGAAAGGACCTTAAGTTCATCAAGTTTCAACCCCCCTGCCATGGGCAGGGACACCTCACACTAAACCATTTCACTCAAGGCTCTGTCCAACCTGGCCTTCAACACCGCCAGGGATGGAGCATTCACAGCTTCCTTGGGCAACCCATTCCAGTGCCTCACCACCCTTACAGTAAAGAACTTCCTCCTTATATCCAATCTAAACTTCACCTCTTTAAGTTTTAACCCGTTACCCCTTGCCCTATCACTACAGTCCCTAATGAAGAGCCCCTCCCCATCGTCCTTATAGGCCCCCTTCAGATACTGGAAGGCAAAGAAGCTATCAATTATGAAGTGCTGCTAAGGGTTTTGTTGTCATTCCTTTTTTTTCAAGCCTTTATTTTCTTCTTTCCCCTCCCCCCTTGTTTTTTTTTAAGTAGAGCAGGGGTACCTGGCATTTCTGGAAGTCACCTTACTGGTTTCCCTCCCCTCTTGCTCTGTCTTCTCTAGATTTTCATACTATGCAAAAGTTTAAATAAAATTACAGGCACCTGTAGCCCCTTCCGATCTGTTTGCCTGTGGCAACACATTTTTATGACCTACTGGGTTTTTGTTCCTGCCTATTTGGAGAAATGTAAAGAGGAAGTGATCTTTAAAAAACAATGTTTTTCAAAAATGGGTCTCCAGTCACTTATGTTGCTTTCAGCCAATGAACTTAATATAGGGAATTATTTCCACTGTAATTAAAAATTATTCCCGACTCTCTTCAGACTACTCTGATTTAATATTTTGTTCTAGAGCATCTGTCAATTTCAGTTATTTATTATACTGTTCCCTTTTCAACTGATATATGTAGTAACTTGAAATTTTTTCCTTCCTGCTTGTCATCAGGCTTAAGTCAAACCTTACATTCATCATTCTGTCAGAAAAACAATGTTCGAATGTTCACTTAAAAAAAATAATAAAAGGAATAAGAACATCAATACCTCCTATTAATGAAAAGATGTAATAAGGGCGTATCACCAAAAAGAGTTCTGTAAATTAAGACATCTGTGTAGCATACTGTTGAGCGGCCAGAAAATAATTAGAGTTGCCTTTTATGGTAATATTAAGATGGCAATTTAAAAGTGCTAAATCTTAAGATGTATTATTTGAGAGCATGCATTTGCAACATCCATATTTTAATTTAATTTAAATTTAGAGTTATTTTTTCTTAACCCAGTAAGCTCTGACACTTCAGAAGATTTGAAGTCATTACATCTCCAGAACTGGGTATTCCTTCAAAAGGCACAGACATTTTATGGAAAAAAATACCTAGTTTTGCTAGCTGTTTTATCTAGACATGCTCATGAAGTATATTTGGTTTAAAGAAGTACTATTACAACCAGAAGGTACTTAAAGCTGTCTAACTGTCTTTTCCCAATACTTTTCAGGATGTATGTTAGAAGTTCAGTTTTTGGGGAAGTCATTGATGACACCACCCCACTATGCAAAAAGCGATGCTTTCTGCTTGGTCATACCACCTCCCTGTGATGGCAATGCTCTTTTGCCTCCCTGGGAGCGACCAGTGCGGGCTGATGGGTCTCTGGATCTGTTGGTGGCTAGCAATAGCAGTGGAGAAGCAGCTCCAGTTCCTTGCACCTGCTCATGCTGCAGCTTTCCTGAGGGGAAAACCTTCCTGTGCAATGAGACCCAGCTGGCAGCAAATCTGGGGCAAGAGCCTTTATAGTCCCTGAGGCTTCCCAAGCCCGTGCTGACCCTGACTTATGTGTCCATACTCTGATGTGGTCTATTATCTCCCATAAACGCTTACCATGATGCTTCGGAAATGTCAGAGCTACTAAGAGAACAGAAAAGATTTGTTTGAAATTAGCAATATAATAAATTCATGTTTCTTATGTTTCAGATGCTGTCTAAAATTCCTAAAAGTTTCAGGCCTTTTTATCTTTGTAGTTGTTTGCTCTGTAAGTATTGGATTTGCAATCCTCCCCTGGCCCTCATTTCACAGAATCATAGAATCACAGAATCATTCTATTTCCTTAAAATTAGTTCAAAATGAGGTATGATGTGTTGTCTTAGCTAATAGAAAAATGTCTTGAGGGTGGGAGACAGATAGAAAAAAGATGAAAATATTGTTCAGGGCTTCATGCCTAATCACACCACTGTTTGGTGCACTAGCCACCACCCTGGACAATATGGTAGTGTAAGCAGTTGAGACTGAGGGGGCAGCTGGCACTCAAATTTGTATGTTCTTTACGGGTCCTTGCTGAATTTAGGATGAGTCTATGAGTCTTCAGATACTGGCTAACACCTGAGGAATGTTCATAGGAATAGCTGTGCTGGGAGGATGCAACAGCACATGCAAAACCTGGGAGGATGCAACAGCAATGGTAGTGCTCCATGGTGTTGAAGCTAGAAGGCCACAGGGAGGGAAGCTGTCCTCCCCTCCAGAATCTTCAAAATCAGCAAAATCTTAGACTGCAAGACTTGAGAAACATTTCAAAAGGTTGGAGTTTATCCCTTTAGCTCCTGCAAGGACCTCCTTTTTGTCTTGGAGGGCTTCTGTATCAGAAAAAAAAAAAAAAAAGAGGACAATCTATTGCCTCAGATGTGGGTGTTGCTTTCCAGATACATCCTTAAGATTACAGCTTTGTCCTAGGAGACGCTTGGATAAAATACATCAAATATTTGACTTTGGCAGTAAATTTAGAAAAGGAATATTACTTATGTTTGTTAAGTATCCCAGGGCTCCTTTTTAGCTGTGGTGTAAACATACTTGAAAATACTGAAAACAATCTTACAATTTAATGTACAGATTGAAAGACTTTGTTTTAAGTATTTGAGATAATCTTTGAGATAATTATTTGAGATAATATTTTTCAGTTTTTCAGGTTTTGTGTTATTAATGAATGTTTTTTATCCTTGCTCTAGATTTTATTTGTCACTTATCCAGATCAAGGTGTGTCCTGGCAGATGTTGGCTGTATCACCTCTGGAAAGTTTCTGTATCCTTCTTTCAAACCCCACAAAATTCAACTGAAGTTTCCTTGATAAACTGGTCGAACTAGGTGGGTGGTTGTTTTCTGTTTTACACCCTGAGAAAACTGGGTGTCCTCAGAACCTGGGCTTCACTGAGACTTGTCCTTTGATGCAGGCCACAGTCGTGCTCCCTATCCAAGTTATATTGACTGGCACCTGCCTGTGCACCCTGTGGCGCCCACACAGTCCTTATGTTCAGCTTGCATGAAGCCAAGAGTGTGGAAGTATCCCAGTGAAAGCTCCTATATATATGGTGTTGTACACCACCAGGGCTTTCATGGCCCAGTCTGCCAAGGGAGGGTGTTGTTGGGTCTTTAAGTTCAAGTTTTAGTCAACTGTCATAACATAGCTTAGGGATTTCCTCTCTTTCAACAGATTTTGAGTTGGAACCATAGCTGCTGCATTGTACACACTGACTCTGCAACCATCTATTCCTTTTGTTTTTTTCAGGGAAGTGCTGATGGAATTGGGATTTGAGTTCAAACAGGTGTTCCTATATTTCACATTTATCTATCATGTCAAGATGCTTTGAGAAAAATAGGTGTCAGACAGTCAGAATACAGCATTCCCCTTTCTTACACGACAAATGTGAAGCTGAAGCTTCTTAATTTGTGTCATGTGTGTCGAAAACTGGATGATCTGTCTCCTACCTGAAGTCACAGAGCTGAGATAAAATATGTGAGAGGCAAGCAAACCAGCAAAGCCATGCTTCATTTTCAGAGTGATATGGTAATTCAAGTAAGAACGGTCAAGTAGAAAGATTGCATTTCTGAATAAGGTTTGGAAAGGGCACCAGCAATTCTGAATGTCATCTCGCTCTTGCTGCCAGTCTTCATTCGCGCAGAAGTAAGCTCATGTGCTTGTCATCCACTTTGTTGGATAGTGAAGGAAGTATTCAGCTTTTTGTCTAGGCTTGGATAAGATTAACCATTCACACAGCAGTGTTGAATTTGTGATTTATGCTGGTTGACAGATTGCAGTATTCCCAGTGGACATTAAGTGCCACTCTGAATGTCTACAAGAATTTCATGGTAGCCTGACAGGTGTGCTGCAGTAGTCCTTCTCACAAACACCTTAGAGGTTATTGTGTGAGACTGCTTTGGGTGGAAAATAAGTCTCTTAACTCATATGATGCCAAATTATGCAAATTAACACCCTTTAACTCTTGCATATGCCCCAGAAGCTGTCAAGAAGTGCCGCACGGGTACTAACCACTGTACTTTTTTCCGAGTTCATGTGCCCATGCATATCGATGTGTGTGTTATGGATGTGTGTGTTATGTGATGCATCTGCATACATAAGAAAAATCAAAACAAAGTTAGAAAAACTTTTAAAAACCATATCAAGTGATCCCCTTTGGACTTCATGTCCTTTGTCATCCTGGTGTCACTTAGATATTTGTGGTTTTTCTGTCACACCCATTAGATCTCAGGCTTGCCCAGAGGCAGGGCATTCTGTCTCTGGTGTTGGGAGGGACCTGCATCAGCTGGTGTGGGGGTGACATCTTTTTAGCACTTTTTCACTTGCTCTAGTTCCCATTAGTTCCCATTTGCTTATATTTCTACACCTTTATCCCTCTTCTGAATTTAGTCCAGCTGTTTTCTTTCCCATTATATGATTTTTTTATTAGCCCACTTATATCTGTCTTTGCTTTGCCTATCCCCATGGGTACAAACCTGGCATACAGCACTGAGGTGTGTTGAGTGCAGTTTTTGAAAACAGTATTTTGCCTCCTGTGAATTAACAGAAGCTTTTTGAGTTTCTAAGCTTGCTTTTCTTGCCTTTTTTTTTTAATAGTGATTTCCCTATGGCACAAGGTATAAATTCAGCACATTTAGCATAGTTTTTCAAAATAGTGGTAACAGTGTTCTTTCTTAACAACACTTAAGAATTAGTTTCTTAAAAGTTCTAACAGTCAGCTCTCTAGTGGCAGAAAAAAGTAAGTTTTGAAGCCTGGCTAGAGGACTCTTTCCTGCAAGAAGCAAGATTCGATGGCCCTATTGATGTAAATGTGTGAAGCTCTTTGTTTTTTGTTTTTTTTTTTTTCTCCTCAGATCTCATGCTTTAAGGTTGTATGTTAAGTGCAGAGCATCAATAATTAATAGGATGATGTGCCTTTGGAAAGTGGATTATAAAATGGAAGAAAATATATAGAGTGAATAAATTCCAGCATTCCTTAGTTTTAGTCACATGTACCTCTTTTATTTTCTGTAACTGGCCATTCAAACCTTCAGGCACTTCTCTCCATTAACTGGTCGAACAAACTGATCAATCGAATAAGATATATTCATGTTCTTCCCCATAACTTACATTGGTTTCTAGGCTTGAAGAATCTTCTGAAATGCTAAATATTCTCCATGTTTGTTCCTTAATTTCTAATAACTTCTGCCATGATCTAAGCAAAATTTTATTTTTTTTCTTCAGCAGCAAGGAACAGACAGCTGGAGCAGAACTGTGCATTAACTTTTTGAATTGAACTAGGCTTTATGAAATTAGAAAGTAATGGGTATTTGTTGATGTTCTTAAGGAATTATGCAATCAAACTATACGCCATCACAGTTTTTTAAAGAAGTGTCTGTCTCCCTGATACAGTGCCTTTTTCTTCAACTGCACCTGACACAATTATTATTATTTTTACACTTCTCTATATTAGAAATATTTTCTTTTTACAAGAAAAAATAAAACTTCTTCCACTGCATTTCTGTGCAATGGGTTTCACACTTACCTTGTTGAGCTGTGAATTTCCATCTTTACTCTGTCCCTGGTGAGTGCTTCAATAACAATCTTGTGTTTCCCCCTCAGCCTCTGTACTTGTGCCAGTTCCTATTATAGGTGAGGGAAAGCTAGATCAGCCTAGGTGAAGCAATTTAATTTTCCCTTTTCAGACTGGTTTTCAGAACTTCCTTCTCTTGGACCTGAAACGTGATCATAAATGGGGAGTGAATTGTGAATTCTGAGTCTGGACAAGCAGCCTGCATTTTTACAAATACATTTTAAAGCCTTTCACTCCTGATCTGGTTATTTGCTTTAAATGTTTGATATCTCCTCAGTAAAATGTTCGGAGCAAGGGCTGACATTTTGCAAGGTATACATTTGCGCAGCGCCCAATCTGAAGGGCTCTTTACTCAATTGCTCTTTACATGCAAGACACAACTTAATGAAAATACATCATTTCAAGTCATGGCTGAACAGGTCTTTGATTAGTCCTAATCAGACAAAACAAGAGATACCACATACGCTAGCCAGTGGCCATTGTCACTGACTTACCTCTCTCTTCAGTAGCTCTGAGGGATTGTCATCACATTCAGTTCAGGATTAAGATCTCGAACTCAGAAATTAGAAGATGTATCTCAATAGCAGTAATATGTTGAATTTTTCTCATTTCATTTGGATTCAGTGAAACTATTTAGAACAATTCCACATATGGAAGTTTATAGGGAGACTGAGCAGACATAAGATGACCCTATTATCAAATTCCTTCCTGAAGTTGCATGAGTTTGAATGATTGCTCCAACTGTGTTAATCGTGGAGCAAGAAAAGGTCACTAGGTGTCCTGGGTTCAGCAGTAGCAGTCATGTTTTTCCTTTGTGTTAACTGGTGCAGTGCTGTGTTTTGGCTTCCAGCTTGAGAACAGTGTTGGTGAAGCCGATGTTTTCGGTTGTTGCTAAGTGATGTTTACCCTGACCAAGGACTCTGTGAGGCTCATGCTCTGCCAGGGAGGAGGGGAAGCTGTGAGAAAGCAGAGACGGGGCGCCTGACCCGGGCTAGCCGGGGAGGTATTCCATACCACAGCACGTCATGCCCAGGGTGACGGGTAACTGGGAGTTACCCGGAAGGACAGGGGCTTCCGGGTGGAACTCGTTTTCTTGGCCGGTGGTATCGTATTCTCTTCCCTTGTTATTTTCCCTTATCATTGTTTTAGCTGATGGTAGCGGTGGTGATTTGTTGCTGGACTGTTCTTGTCTCAACCTGTAGGAGTTGCACTCTCTCGATCCTCCTCCCTGTTCCTCCGGGAGCGGGGAAGGGGAGAGCCCCGGTGCGGGGGGGGGAGACGGACACGGACCTCGATTGTTGTCAGCTCGGCACCACTCACTGGGAGTGAGTGAATAAGTTACCTGACTGGGTTTAAACCACGACAGTTCTTTTTGGCGCCCAACGTGGGGCACGAGGGGTTGAGATAAGAACAGATCTGACTGGATTGATAGTCACTCGTCACAATGCTGATTTATTGGCTCTCAAGGTTGTTCCTCTTGATCTCACAGTTTCAGTATATCATATCTTACGTCCATCCGGTACTTGCTGTATTAGTGTTTTTCAAGTGTGGGGCTTGGGCTAAGGTTTTTATCCCATTGTACTTTATGGTAATGACTTGTAATACAATAGAATAATTGATCATGAAACTGATCTGGCTTATGTTCCCAGTGTGGTCACCACCTTTATACTTTGGGAGGTATATGATGGAGGTGCTTAGCAATTACACATCTTTTTTCTCCTTCTCAGGTGCTCAACCTGGGAAGGAGACATCCTTTTACCCTCCTAGTCGTCCCCCCAGACCATTTACATTTGAGAGTTTTGAATTTTTTGAATGGCCTTTTAATGCTGTTGAGACTTGTTTGCTGATGGTGATGGGAATCACCATGCTAACACGCATACAGAGTGTGTTTTGCCCACTACTGATTTCAAGAGTTAAGCAGATTCAGGTTTGGGTCTTGTCTGGGGTCAAACGACGATGTAGGAGGACCAAGAGATTTTCCCTGAGGCTGGACAGCCATGAGTGGCAGGGTGTGTGGGATAGTATGGGCAAGTACCTAGGTCAGTGGGCCCCTCCAGTACTTTGGAATTTCACTACCGAACAACTGCAAAATCCAGAAGAATTAGTAAAACACTTAAATGAGGTGTGTGGTCATTCTGGCCATACCAGAGATGGACAAATCACGGCAACGTGCTGGGGCTTGGCCCATGCTTACAGGGCCTTGTTCAACACTATCCATCACCTTCAAAAGGAAAAGAATGTCGGCGGATCTGAGGGCAAAGCGACAGTCGCTACTCAAACTTTGGCTGCAATGAACAGCACAGCTACCCCAGTGGCAAGTACAGCAGCTGCTCAAACTTCAACTGCAACAGACAGCGCGGCTACCCCAGCTCCAAGCACAGTAGCTACACCACCCCCAGCAACAAGTACAGTCGCTACTCAAACCACAGTGATAATCACTGCAGCCAAACCAGAGGACCAATTCGTACCAATATCAGTTGCCCCTGTACGCAAGAGAACAAGCAAAAAGGAGGCAAAAAGGGTGAAGCGAGATGAAGAACCAATGAATTCACCACCCGGTCCAGAATCTGATCAGGAGTCATCATCACATGACGAAGAAGAAGAAGAAGAGGTAACTTCTCGACCTCGGACCTCAACCGAGCTGCGGAATATGCGAAAAGATTTTACTCGTCAACCAGGGGAGCACATCATCACCTGGTTACTCCGATGCTGGGACAATGGGGCCGATGGTCACGAACTAGAAGGTACAGAAGCCAAGCTGCTGGGATCACTTGCTAGAGAAGGGGGAATTGACAAAGCAATTGCAAGAGAGAAAAAGTCCCTCAGCCTTTGGAGGAAGCTCTTGGCAGCTGTGAAAGAAAGGTTTCCGTACAAGGACGATGTTACAAGTCGTTCGGCCAAGTGGACTACTATAGACAAAGGCATCCAGTCTCTGAGGGAATCAGCCATCGTAGAGATGATCTATCACATCAAGCCGAATAACGGGGATACACCTATAGATCCAGATGAAGTTGAATGTACACGACCCATGTGGCGAAAACTTACACGGAATGCACCGTCATCATATGCCCATTCATTGGCAACAGTGACCTGGAATGACATAGTACCACTAACAGTGGATGAAATGGTTCATAAACTCCGAGAGTTCAAAGACAATCTCACCCCTTCCATCATCTCAGCTGTGAAAAAACTGTCCCAGGACCTCAATCAATTGAGGGACGATCTATCTGATTTATCCAGCTCCTCATGTGTACCAACACACGTCTCAGATATTAACAAAAGGCGTCCTATTGTTCAAGAGAGGAGATACAGAAGGTATACGCCACGGGGTACCCTATGGTTTTACCTGCTGGATCACGGAGAAGACATGACAAAGTGGGATGGAAAACCTACTTCAGCTTTGGAGGAATGGGTGAGTGAACTGAAGAGGGGAGCAAGGGCCAAGACTGATCGTCCCATGAGAGCTACGGCTTCAGTCTCTGGTGAGCAGTTTCCCAGATGGAGTGGAAGAGCTAATTTTACTCCAGCTCCTGTGATAACGAAGAATAATCCCTTTCAACACGACTTAAGTGTCCAACGCTGTGACGACCATTAGAGGGGCCCTGCCTCCAGCCAGGTGGAGGTAGGGGACAATCGGATTTACTGGACTGTGTGGATCAGATGGCCTGGCACATCAGTCCCACAGAAGTATAAGGCTCTAGTAGATACCGGTGCACAGTGTACCCTGATGCCATCAAGCTGTCAAGGGGTGGAACCCATCTGTATTTCTGGAGTGACAGGAGGATCCAAAGAGTTGACTGTGCTGGAGGCTGAAATCAGCCTGACTGGGAGGGAATGGCAAAAGCACCCTATTGTGACTGGTCCAGAGTCTCCATGCATCCTTGGCATAGACTACCTCAAGAGAGGGTACTTCAAAGACCCAAAAGGGTACCGGTGGGCTTTTGGTGCTTTGGAGACTGAGGAAATTGAGCAGCTGTCCACCTTGCCTGGTCTCTCAGAAGATCTCTCTGCTGTGGGGTTGCTGAAAGTTGAAGAACAACAAGTGCCAATTGCGACCACAACAGTGCACCGGTGGCAATATCGCACCAACCGAGACTCCCTGATTCCCATCCATCAGCTGATCCGTAGACTGGAGAGTCAGGGGGTGATCAGCAGGACCCGCTCACCCTTCAATAGCCCCATATGGCCAGTGCGAAAGTCTAATGGAGAATGGAGACTAACAGTAGACTATCGTGGCCTGAATGAAGTCACACCACCATTGAGTGCTGCCGTACCGGACATGCTAGAACTTCAGTATGAACTAGAGTCAAAGGCAGCCAAGTGGTATGCCACGATTGATATTGCCAATGCATTTTTCTCAATCCCTTTGGCAGCAGAGTGCAGGCCACAGTTTGCTTTTACTTGGAGGGGTGTCCAGTTCCCTTGGAACCGACTGCCCCAGGGGTGGAAACACAGCCCTACCGTTTTCCATGGACTGATCCAGACTGCACTGGAACAGGGGCAAGCTCCAGAACACTTGCAATGCATTGATGACATTATTGTGTGGGGCGATACAGCGGAAGAAGTCTTTGAGAAAGGGAGGAAAATAATCCAAATCCTGCTGAAAGCCGGTTTTGCCATAAAACGGAGTAAGGTCAAGGGACCTGCACAGGAGATTCAATTTTTGGGAATAAAATGGCAAGATGGATGTAGACAGATCCCCACAGATGTGATCAACAAGATAACAGCAATGTCTCCACCAACTAATAAGAAAGAAACGCAAGCTTTCTTGGGTGCAGTGGGGTTCTGGAGAATGCACATCCTGAATTACAGTTCGATTGTAAGCCCTCTCTATCATGTGACCCGGAAGAAGAATGATTTTAAATGGGGCCCTGAGCAGCAACAAGCCTTTGAGCAAATTAAATGCGAGATAGTTCATGCAGTAGCCCTTGGACCAGTCCGGACCGGACCAGATGTAAAAAATGTGCTGTACACTGCAGCTGGGGAGAACGGTCCTACCTGGAGCCTCTGGCAGAAAGCTCCAGGGGAGACTCGAGGTCGACCCCTCGGCTTTTGGAGTCGGGGATATAAAGGATCTGAGGCCAGCTATACCCCAACTGAGAAAGAGATACTGGCAGCCTATGAAGGGGTTCGAGCTGCTTCGGAAGTGATTGGCACTGAAGCACAGCTCCTCCTGGCACCCCGGTTGCCCATGTTGGGCTGGATGTTCAAAGGCAGGGTCTCCTCTACACATCATGCAACTGATGCTACATGGAGTAAATGGGCTGCACTAATTACACAACGAACTTGAATAGGAAATCCCAGTCGTCCTGGCATTCTAGAAGTCATCATGGACTGGCCAGAGGGCAAAGATTTCGGAATGTCACCAGAGGAGGAGGTGATGCGCGCTGAAGAGGCCCCACCATATAATAAACTGTCAGAAAGTGAAAAGCAGTATGCCTTGTTTACTGATGGCTCTTGCCGTGTTGTGGGAAAGCATCGGAGATGGAAGGCAGCTATATGGAGTCCTGGATGACAAGTTGCAGAAACTGCTGACGGAGAGGGTGAATCGAGCCAGTTTGCCAAGGTGAAAGCCATCCAGCTGGCCCTGGACATTGCTGAACGAGAAAAGTGGCCAGTACTTTACCTCTATACTGACTCATGGATGGTGGCAAATGCCCTGTGGGGGTGGTTGAAGCAATGGAAGCAGAGCAACTGGCAACGCAGAGGTAAACCCATCTGGGCTGCTGCACTGTGGAAAGATATTGCTGCCAGGGTGCAGAACCTGGTGGTGAAGGTACGTCATGTAGATGCCCATGTACCCAAGAGTCGGGCCACTGAGGAACACCAGAACAACCAACAAGTGGATAGAGCGGCTAAGATTGAAGTGGCTCAGATGGACTTAGATTGGCAACATAAAGGTGAATTATTTTTGGCCCGGTGGGCCCATGACACTTCAGGCCATCAGGGCAGAGATGCAACATATAGATGGGCCCATGACCGAGGGGTGGACTTAACAATGGACACTATTGCCCAGGTTATTCATGAGTGTGAAACATGTGCTGCAATTAAACAAGCCAAGCGGTTAAAGCCTCTTTGGTATGGAGGACGATGGTTGAAGTATAAATATGGGGAGGCCTGGCAGATTGACTGTATCACACTGCCACCAACCTGCCAAGGCAAGCGCCATGTGCTTACCATGGTGGAAGCAACCACCGGGTGGCTGGAAACATACGCTGTGCCCCATGCCACTGCCCGGAACACCATCCTGGGCCTTGAGAAACAGATTTTGTGGCGACACGGCACCCCAGAGAGAATTGAGTCAGACAATGGGACTCATTTCCGGAATAACCTTATAGATATTTGGGCCAAAGAGCATGGCATTGAGTGGGTATATCACATCCCCTACCACGCACCAGCCTCTGGGAAAATCAAACGGTACAATGGGCTGTTAAAAACTACACTGAGAGCAATGGGTGGGGGAACTTTCAAGCATTGGGATACACACTTACCAAAGGCCACCTGGTTGGTCAACACCAGAGGATCTGTCAACAGGGCCGGCCCAGCCCAGTCAGAACTTTTACATATTGTAGAGGGGGACAAAGTTCCCGTGGTGCATATGAAGAATTTGCTGGGGAAGACAGTCTGGGTTATTCCTGCTTCAGGTAAAGGCAAACCCACTCGTGGGATTGCTTTTGCTCAGGGACCTGGATATACTTGGTGGGTAATGTGGGAAGATGGGGAAGTCCAATGTATACCTCAGGGGGATTTGATTTTAGGGGAAAACAGCCAGTGAACTCAATTGTATGCTGTTGCCTGCTGTGTAATGCTTTTATAGCCCATCAACTAGATGTCTCCAGGTCACCAGCAACTGGCCCTGACTTCCCTCCAGCCATCGTCCCAACAGAGAATGAACTTTGAACATCATGGACCGAATGGACTCGGCAGCATTATAGGGATTGGTCCATGCACTAAGAAAATGATTTTTTCCTCTTGGTCTGTATGTATATGGATGTATATATATGTGGGAGAGCGATGGTGTATTGAAAATGTGGGATCTGAGCACGACGTGAATGGTATGGAATAAGGGGTGGATAATGTCCTGGGTTCAGCAGTAGCAGTCATGTTTTTCCTTTGTGTTAACTGGTGCAGTGCTGTGTTTTGACTTCCAGCTTGAGAACAGTGTTGGTGAAGCCGATGTTTTCGGTTGTTGCTAAGTGATGTTTACCCTGACCAAGGACTTTGTGAGGCTCATGCTCTGCCAGGGAGGAGGGGAAGCTGTGAGAAAGCAGAGACGGGGCGCCTGACCCGGGCTAGCCGGGGAGGTATTCCATACCACAGCACGTCATGCCCGGGGTGAGGGGTAACTGGGAGTTACCCGGAAGGACAGGGGCTTCCGGGGGGAACTCGTTTTCTTGGCCGGTGGTATCATATTCTCTTCCCTTGTTATTTTCCCTTATCATTGTTTTAGCTGATAGTAGCGGTGGTGATTTGTTGCTGGACTGTTCTTGTCTCAACCCGTAGGAGTTGCACTCTCTCGATCCTCCTCCCTGTTCCTCCGGGAGCGGGGAAGGGGAGAGCCCCGGTGCGGGGGGGGGAGACGGACACGGACCTCGATTGTTGTCAGCTTGGCACCACTCACTGGGAGTGAGTGAATAAGTTACCTGACTGGGTTTAAACCACGACACTAGGAAAACTTGTAATCATGCCATGACCATTAGTGACAATGAAAATTACCATACCCACTCCCTGAACAAGTGTTATGTATAGAAATAAAGGCTGTGAGGCAAAGAATGTAGTCAGATGTTGTTAGACCCTTCAGCTTCCACAGAGGTTCTAAAGATGTGGTCTTCTCCAAGGGTGCCTAAGTTAACTTGACGAATGAAACAACCTCTCTAATACCTTTAGTTCTTTTCCCCTCTGATTTTTTTTTCAATTTTTGTTTTGTAACTCTAGTTCTCTACTGTCAGATATTCCTCCATCATTTTTCCTTGCAGAATACATTTAAAAATCATTTATGTTTGTTGATGCTGTTGAAAATGTACTAAGCATTTTGGCCTGCAATGTTCAAGCTGCTAAGTAGATGAGCGAAGACCAGGACAACCTGCAAAGGGAGGCAAAGAAGCAGAATCTCAAGGTATATTGAGAAAATATTATAGAAAAGAGAGTTTATTAAGGACTCACAAAACTTCTAGAACTGATGGAACACAGAGAGAAAGGATGGATCCAATATAGACAAAAATGGAACCACATTGCTGACACTCCAAAAAGAAAAAAAAAAATATTCTTCAGATGGGGAAACCAATAAATGCAGAAAAGCATGTGGTTCAACTTGGTATATTGTGAAGGGATGACCTCATAAGCTACGAACAGGGATAGGACATCAAAAGAGAAAACTGCAGAGAGTGATGCAGAAATAACCTAAGTTAAGAACAACATGTAGAAATAGATGCTAAGACCCATGCAAAATACCTTCTTTAAAATGGTAATATCCTAGAGAAACTAGCATGAGTGACCTGGTCATAAATCAGGTCAATAGTATATGGATACCTCAAAAAACCTGGTGAAAAATAATCAGTAGACATAGTATTCTCAAGGTAAGTTTTACAGTAGGCAGAGTAAGGTATACAAGTAGGTGTTAAAGAAAGCATGAAGCCAGCCATCTGCATGCAAATATAACAGAATCTCTGTCAATCATGGCTTTTCAGCTAGCTCTATACATACTGAAATAATGACATGGTGGAGGGTAGAGCAGAGACTCAGTATTTAAGAAGTGACTCGTCCCGGGTATGCCTGACTCATCCCAGGCTCCCTTTATAGTTCATAGAGAGAACCAATGCTTTTCATGAATGATTCCTCTCATCTTTGTGTGGTAGTCTAAAATGAAGCAATGATTTCTGTCTTAATAGCACTCTCTTTTCAGTGATGTTAAGGGAGTAACCAACTCAGATGCGGATGTCCACAGTATGGAACTATAAACTGTAGTGAACAAATACCAATTCAAAATTTTAGCCACTGCATCCATTCTGTTGTGTTGGCTACATAAGCTAAAAAAATGTAAAGTGAACTGAGGTGATTCTCACACACTCTTCAGTACCTTCTAGGAGCAGCTAGTTAGAAAACCAAGATCAGAAAAAAACAGGTTTAACTCTGAGCAGTGGACCCAGTCTTGAGCCAGATGTAAATATAGACAGCCACTGTGTAATGGTTCATAAAGCATACACAAAGGCAAATCCCTTGACAGGGTAATTCACAGCAGTAATATAATTTCAAGAATAGAACTACATAAAAATGAGGCAGCTTAGCTGAAGTGAAATAAAAAAATAAAAGCTCTGGCCGTAAATCTTGTCAGGGAGATTTTTTTGCTTTAGAGGCCCAAATTGGAGGCCGCATTACAAAAAAAGTTCAGAAAAGGCAAAAAGTCCCAGCAGAACAAAAGGGGATATTAGAAGTAAAAAGATAGTTTTCCCACAATTTAGTCACATCTGAGTGATTTAAATATAGAGGAAATCACATTCTGGCAATTTAAGGGAAATATAAAACCAAGATAAGGCAGAACAAAAACATTCTGAAAAGTAGCTTAATGAAAAAAAATTGCATTTTGATTCCTATAAACGTGGCTGAAGCTTTCTCCTGGTTTATTTTGATTCCACCTTTCATAAAGGCTGTGATCTGCTGCAGTATAACAATGGAATTATGACAGAGTCTCTAAATATTGTTTGGAGAAAGATAACTCTGATGGGATTTCAGAGCCTCAATGCAGACTGGTGAATGACATTCAGTTCCACTTGCAAGCAAAGGAGAACTGGTTTTGCTAGGACTCTTTCTGATAATTTTATAAATGCACAGAAAGGAATGGAAAAACTTCTTAAGTATCTCTATCTTTGTAGGAAAAGAAGGAAGGAACCACTCTTCTTGAAAATAAGGTTTAATTCTTCCCCCCTTTAATTTTAAGCATCCTTTATAATAGCTCCTGAATGTGTCATCTAGGTAATTACAGGATTTATTTTAAAAGTATTGCTTAAAAGGAAGCTGCTCTAATTATGTGCACCTGAAGCTTTTAAAGACATAAATTACTGGCTACACTCCTAATAAAAGGCATACTGTCAAGAGGTGTCCCAAATCATCAGGTTAATGACTTTAGGTCAGCTGGCCTTTCAGAAGGTATAATTAATGTCTCTAGTTAAAGGTATAGCTATAGCTCCTGTGGAAATTAATATTATGTATTAATTAGGACACAGAAAAATGGTGATGCCAAAACACACTTAAAACTCTTCAGAACCAGAAAAGAACTGTTGTAATTTGTATTTATGCTTGCTAAGGGCTGTGCATCTAAATTGTCCTGACAAGAGGTGTCTCCTGAATTGTTGCATCCAAGGCTATTTTTTTATCTTTTCTGTGTGATTCCTTTAAGCAAATAGATGCTTGGGAGTTTCATTCTTAAGGAGTGGCATCTGTGACACTGGTGCTGAGTGGTCCGCTCACTGGGCTAAGTGGGGTGACAGATTACTTTGCAACATCATGAGATCTGGTAGGGTCTTTTTTGGGCTATTGTGACAGAAATCTTTTCTCTAGATTCAGTTCTGCTGAGAGTGTGGACAGCCTAAGCTCTTTTAAAGATGAAAGACTCCTGCATGCATAATGTCACAAAGCTTTCCTAGCTGAGACTATATACTCCACCTCCCCGAAAAAGACTTGTCTACCATGGATGGCCCTACGGGGGCTCACTGGGAAGCAGGGCACAGTACTGCTTTGAGTTCCCTCTAGCTACACTGTATTTTTAATTCTCCCATTAAAATCTCCTGAGTTCTGTGGACAAAAAATGACTTTCTGGAAAAATCCTTCTGGTAGGTATGATCTTGTATGGCTTTTTGTGGAACAGGTTCACTCTTTTTAGTGTGCTCAATTAAATGTCAGATGATAAAAGTGTTAAGATACTCCAACATGTGATTAAGTTGCATGCTTTCACCAGAATATGTATGTATTAAATGAAGTCTTTTCCTTTTTTAAGAGTTTTTATTTTCTTGGTGGTGCCTTGGCTTTCTATCTGGTGAGTAAAATTTTGACCAGAAAGCAAATCCTCTGGCATGAATAGGACATTGACTCTTGTTTAGTTTCCCCATGGTTGGAGCTTCCACAGTGTTTTCCCCAATATAAATTCTATGACGTTTAAATTGCTGAGTTAATGATGCTGCCTTTCACGTGGCAAAAGCACTTAAAGAGGCTTAATTCCCTGCCTCTACACGTATTTCTGTATACTAATTTAGATCTTGGTACATGTACAGCGTCAGATAAAAACACTAGTGGTCTCAAAAAAAAACCCAAACCTAGAAAAGGACAGAACCTGGCCAAAGCAATGCTTCTTGGTGAGGAAGTAGGTATCTATTTTGTTCTTTTCATAGTTTCTTAAGCATTTTAGCTGAAGAATATGTTTTTCAATATAAGTTGACTAATCTATACTTTTTTGCTGATATTGCACAGCCTATGCTATTTTTTTACTGGAAATTTACACCTTAACAACTTTATTAACAGCTATGAATCTGACCGATTTTCATGATTCTTCCCTGCTAAAGTTAGACATAGGAGGCCCATTTGTAGAAGATGTAGCTGATGACCAAACAGAGGAGTACATTGTAGTACAAATCAGCCAGTCTGAAGATGCTGGATCAAGAAGGAGACACCAGCAGCAGGTGATGGTCTTTAAATTTTTGAGATGTTTTATCACTTGTATTTCCATCACCATTGTGCAAACTAAATTGTTGTGCTTTTCACTGCTGTGAGGTGTGTCAATGTCAGCATTAAAAAACTTGTTCTAATAAGAGTAAAGTTGCACATTCTTTTGTCTGTGTAGGATTTCCTTTAGCTTCCTATATTAAAATTTTGTAAAATTTATGCCCCTTGCCTGACACTTAGCATGGAAGTTCTTGTGTTTAAAATTGGCAATGTTTCAAAAGTTGTCTTAGAAAGAGAAATAAGTGCAAAGTGCCTTTTTGCACTCACTAAAATACATTTTCACATTTTATTGCAAATTCTTTTCTTAAATGTGTCACATTTATTTGCTTTGTTTCTCTTAAGGCTTTGTCATTGCTGATGTTTTCTAAAAAGTTCCTGCTCTTCTCTTCCAGATAACTTAGCAAAGGAGGATCTTTTACAGCCTGTCATTGTTTATCACTGAAAAATAAAAATAAGCTTCATCATTTAATAAATAGCATTGACATACAAACAACTGCCTGCCATTCTGTTTACATAATGGGATGGCCTTCCTCTACCGGTGACAGCGCAGCTGAACGATGCCATCAATATTCCTGCTTTCACCCTACCTCATAGTCTACAGCAAAAGATTAGTCCCACTACCTCAACATGGCAGACAACACCATAATGACAATTACTCTTTAATCCGCACAACCCCACAATGAGGAGGCTGCTGTGACCTGTGCTGTCAACAGCAATCCCCAAGCAGCCTTCATGCTGCTGTGGGGCAGCCAGTGGAGAGCTGGCTGCAGCAGCTCACCTCTGCTGGCATATCAGTGGAGGTCTTGACATGACTGAAGGAGTAGGTACCCAAGTTAACCTCCCCTGCTTGTCAGACACTTGTGTCAGATGTCCCAGGCTGGCTGATTAAGCTGTTTTTTATTGCACTTCGTAGCATATAGGGCCAGGACAGGCATAGGATTTAGGTCCTTGCGTGAATATCAGTGTGTAGTAATGAACAAAGTGTTTTTTTTCTGAAGATATTTTTAATTTATTTTTTCTGGAAAATCAGCAAACAGTAATTTTGTTTATTGAAATTCTACCATGTCTGGGGGTATGACATTGCTCCTGGGCCTTTCGTCATCTCTACCTCATGTGTGTCAGTTTTCTTCCCAGGCAGTTTTTGGGAGTGAACCACATTGTTGCTTCTGAGTCTTAGGTGCTCCCTGTAGTCAATATAAAGTGTGATTTGGCATCCTGTCTCTCCTGCACCTCCTGGATGCATCTCTCACTTCACTGATTGAGTGAGGGAATGAGTTTGCTTCAATCAGGTGGATTAATTTAGACTGATGTGTGTTATGCCCTGTCCTAAATTCTCCTAATTGAACAGGAGAGAGAACAAAAAGGAATAAAACTCTACAGCAGAGATATATCACTCACTTTCACTGACTTTTGATATTGCAAAATGTTCTTAATCTCTTTCAGGTGGCATACAACTGGTCTCTATCTTTAAGTTCAAGAAGAAATCAGCAAATCATCACAACAAGAACCTTTCAGATACCAAACAGGTTGGCTAAGAGAGACTGAGAAATGTTTCATTGAAATAGTAGTTTACTTAGACCTGACTGAAAAAATAGCTAATGTTTTAAAATAATCAACCACTGTCTGTTTCAGAGGAGCAGGAAAGGATGACATTTTGTTGCTTTTTAATGGATTTACAAGGCTAGTTTGTACTTTAGTTGCTTTCTAAACAATGCTATTTAGAGGTGTAGAATGAAAATGTTACGAAGTTGCTTGTGATTGTAAATATACAACACATGCACAAATATTTATAGGTACTGAATATAAAATTAATGCATAAATAAAACTAATGCTATTATTTCATTCCAGAAATAAGCAAAACTTCTTTTTTTTCTTTCTTCCATCAGAGGCACCATCTTCATAAACATTCAAGCTTTCCTACAGGGGCCTGGAAGTGTTCCTCTCTCCATGAAGCATCAATATCTCCATGCAAATATAGAGGCACAAGTAACAATTGCGTCCATCATATTAGTAGGTGTCTACGTGCTGATCATACTGGAAGTAAGCCAGCTTTGTACTTTGATTTTATTTTTCCCCTACATTATAAATGGAGCATAAGGAAGGGTTTTATTGGTGGGTTTTAATATACTTTTAATATATGTATGTGGATCCTTGGTGTACTATCTGTGTTGCTAGTGGCATGAATACGATACATGTGAGGAAATTGTTCTGAATTGTGACTAATTTTGGCAAGTTATATTAATGTTACAGTGATCTTGTGTATTTTTCTATTAGCATCTATTAGAGTTTTAGCATTTTCACAGAATTGTAATTTGGCTGTGAGAGTGAAAATTAGTCTAGGTTATAAAAGGAGTGTAAAACATCTTTTAAAGTGAATTCTTTTCCAAGATGATAACCAAAGTTTTTTTCTTTATCTTATTTCCTTCTCTAAGGCACTTCAAACTATGAATCTAGTGTACCTTTAAAAGGTTAAACTGAGCACGCTTTGTAATGAGTGACATTTAGAAATTCTTTTACTGTATTATTTTATGAGGAAATTGAATATGAGTTAACCTGAAGAACTGAAAGGACAGGGAATTTTAAATATATATTGCAACTTCTTTCCAAAGCCTTGAGGTACCAAACACAATAAAAATGCATTGCATAAGCACTAAGGATGGAAAACATGTCCAAAACAGCACAAAGCTCCAACTGACTTTTCTGAAATGAAAACACTGTCTGATTATCTTAAAACAAGATTGGAAGGAGAATGTTTGTTTTTATTATTTTTTTTTTAATTCATGTAAGCATCCAGTCTGTCAGTGAATTGTCCAAGTTGAATCACACCTGATTTACATGAGTATGAAACAGAGAAGTGAATCAAATTAAGTCTTCAAGGTATTCCATTGCAAATATGTCCCAGCAGGCTCATTTTATTTCCACATTCCTTGTGTATTTTAACTATCCATCCTGTTAACAGCTAAAATTGTAAGTTGAACGCCTTTTAATCAAATATCAATAATGGGTACACAAAAAATGACAGATGCTTTAGACATTTAGATTATGTTCAGCAACAGTGATTTATTTATGAAGCTAAAAATGCCTCTACGTACTTTATAGATGAGCAAAGAGATATATTAAAAGTGTGGAGGGGGATTGGACTAGATTTTACTATAAATATATGTAGGCATGCAGCGCAGCACCAAAATAATCTTAATACTTATAAATGCAGTTTTCAGCACCCCAAGTATGCAAACCTTTAAAAATTGCAAAAAAAAATCAGTTTTTTAATGTACGTAAAAGGTGGTTTTGTGCTTCATCCTAGAAAGCTGCTTTGGAGCAATTTATGTGTAAAAGGAAATAAAGGCTTGAAAGTGAAAAGCAAAGGCAAGCAAAGTATGTATTTCCCTGTAATTTCTAAGGAAAAGCTTTAAAACAGCTCTTTAGCTTATTGTTCCTGTGAAAAATCAAGAAAAAATTCTGTTGTAGGCAGAAAAAATATTTACTCAAATTCAAAGGTATAAATAGATACTTGTAAGTAAAATTTTAGAATTTTAAAATGTGAAAAGTCACCTTTTGCATCATGATATTATCTGTTTTCCCCATAACACCTGTAGGAATGACAAGTGCTACAACCGGAGTAAATTTTAAACTATGAATATATAAGCTTGAAATAACTGTCATAGAATCAGAACTTGACTGTTGTTTGGTTTCCTCAGAGATCTCTTGCAAGAGACTGATGTAAATGTTGTTAGACTATGTAATAGTAGTTTACCTTATATTCAATGCTTATAACTTTAGTGCCTGAAGTCCTGCTCTCTCAACACATTGCTCTCTCTATTCCATTAGCAGTTATCACTGTTACAGAAATCAATTGGTGTTGCTGTAGGAGAGATCTCTCATGGATTTTCATTCAGTGTTGCTGCTCTCCATCTTTTACCAGTTTTTATTATTTTCCTGTGTTTTATCGATTATTATTGGCAAAACGGGTTAAACCTCAGATGGTGTTGACATGCTAAACAAGGTTTAGAGCTATATTTTTGCATATTTTCTTACATTAATGAAGAAAGAAGCAGCACTTTTATCTGTTATGACTCACAAAAGCCACTTGAAAGTGTGCCTCTTGCTCCTCCTGCACAGCACTTTTCTCAGAACATGAATTGTAGATCTTGTGCCCACAACCTCCTCAACCCCACTGTCCTAATCTTTTAATCTTTCCTTCCCCTTCTCCCATTGCCCTTTTCTACCTTAGTCACCAGGGAGTGTGCAGAACAGACTGCAAAGGCTTCTGCCTCCTGCAGCTACAGATGATGGGAAAAGCTGGTGAAGTAAGAGGTTCCTGTTGGAAAATGAAGTACATTTACTGTGAACTGTAATTTTCTCAAAACTTTCACCACTGTAGAGACACAGAGTAAATTCTGCTTTGAGGCAGCTCTTTGCTTCTATGTTGGCATCAAATCCCCAGGAGGTCAATGCATGTCATGGGCCACTCATCAGTGGAGAATTCTTATTGTCTCAGGGTACGCTGCTTTTCATAAAACACAGTACTTAATTTCTTCAGATATTTATTTAAAGTGTTCTTTCTTTTGAAATGGATTGCATGTTACATATTCCTGAAATGCAAATTTCTGGTAAAAGAAGATGCCTTTTTCCCTCTTTGATTTCTAATGTGTTTTTTTTTAAGCTTACTACAAATGAGTATTTTCTTCAATCCAAGTCTGTCCCTTGAAATTTTGATATATTGCTTTTAACTTTCTTTAGATGGACATCTCTTAGTTACATTTTCTGTTTGAAATCTGTGGGTTTTGGTTTTTTTTTCCCCATGTAATCATCCTTTCCTTCAGTAAGTAGACATTCATTCTCTTGAAATTGATTTTTCTTTAAATATCGATAAGTTGCCTCGTTGCATTTCAGTCTTCTCTCCCCTGCCCTTCTCTTAGAGGAGAAAGGAGAAAAAACATCTGCTTCTTTTGTTATTTTTTAATTAATCTAAACTCTATTATTTTATAGACTTGTTGAAAACAAATATTTCGTTTTGTTCTTGGAAGCCTACACAGCACAGGAAATTAATCCAAGTGCATGTTTAAAAGCAAGAAAAAAGTGTGCCAGGTTTACCTTTGTTGATCTCGGCTTTTACCATCTGACCCTTCAGGTTTACTGATAAACATAGTTAAGATTTGATATAAGCATGCTTTCACTTTGGTCTACAGGGACATGTGGTGTAAAGTGCTGATGTACAGAGTTCTGCGCTAATGTTGCTGTACTAAATTAGTTCACAATGTATTTCAAGATATGCTTTTTCTAGTTTTGATCCTCAAAACGCATAGCCTCTTTTGATTAAGAACTTAAAAAAAAAAGAACTTAGAAAATTTAATTTTTACATTTTTATGCTCCAAACATCTTTGTTCTTTCAGCTAAGAATGCACTTTGTCTTTTGCCTTCTTTTATTTCCATTCTTTTTCCAGCAAAGCCTTTTTCTATGTTTGTAACTAAAAAGAGACTCTTTATACCCCATTCACTCAGGTTCAGTAGGAAGTGGTGTATGATTTCTGGTGGTACAGCATAGACAAGTAAAAAGTAGAATGGATAAAATCTCATTGTTTCTTCTTTTCAATACTGTAAGATAGCTTTGATTTTCTTCTTTTGCCTATATTTGTATACACAGAGAATAGGATAATATGCTCGTTATTCTGTTAATATTAAGAAGTTTTATTGGTAATTGGAAAAGTTTATTGAGTTGACAAAGCTCTTACTAGTAATTCTTAACTGCATATTTGCAGCTGTGTTGAAGCTACATTAATTAAAAATATGTAAGGAGGAATGTTAAAAATTTATTATTAATTTGAATGATTGTGTGCTCTTGTCCCATATTTTCCTTTAATAATATATTTATTTTGTGTTGTGGCTTAAAATGCAGTGTTAGCTGTTTATGATGCTTAAATGAGCCAGCAGAAACAAATAAGAAGGTAATGAGCTTTTTAAAGCTATTTTATAAAACATTTTATTTAGTTGGGAGAAAAGACAGAATAGTATTTATTTTATTAAATTAAGAAAAAAAAAAAAAGAAGCAATACTAGTAGCACATCAAATGGCAGAAAAGTGACACCAGTAAGTATCAGAAATTCTGTAAGAGCCTCTAGAGGGCTTGCTTAATCACCGGAGCTATCATTCAGTTTCATATCTTGTCTGGTAGGTAGGCCTGTGAATGATCTTGCCAGGATATTTCAAATGGCATTTTAATGATCTGACATCTTGAATAACATTTACACGTCTGTATTTCTCCTTAAAACAGAACTACTTGAAAGTGCAAGATCTGGCTTTAAAAGTTCTAGCTTTTTACTAGCATGAATTATTAGCCTATAATAATAATTTCTATTACTTTAATGGAAATAGAGAGTGTTGGTTTCTCTTCATATTACTTTTCTATTATTAACTAGCTTAAATTATGAATAAACATCTGCTAAGCTTAATTTCTTTAACTCAAAACAGAGTGATTTTTAATAGCATCTAACCAGCAGAAATTAGCTGCAGACAGCAAAATTTAGATATGGTTCAGTCTGACCATTTTTCTATTATTGTGGGCTGGTTGAACCAATGTTTTCTCGCAGGAAGCATTTTTACAAATAAAATAAGATGTTTGTTATTACTGCTGTCTGTGTTCACACAGTCCAGTTTTTGCTTATTTCCAGTAATAAGGCTGTTTATCTGTACATGGAACATTATGCTTTGGAGAGGGAATAGGAAAACAGGAGAGATATTCACTGTTACACAAAATGTAATACTAAGTGATGGCAGTAGGCTAATCTTAAGGGAGAATTTTTCCAATGAGGAGTCACAGGAACTAATGATGTGCTTACTCAACATGGTTTGTCACTTCCCATCCATTCTCCTATTGATCTGTCTTTAAATATAGACAGAGTGTGGATTAGAGTGTTCCCTCCAGCACATATATCCTATGAAGAGATTGGTAGCAAAGGGACAGAAGAAAATCCATGGTGTTTATTGGAAAAGACTGTAAAAAAGAAAATTGTAGCTGCTGCTCTCCCTGAATTTTGTGGTGGATATAATATCCCTGCTGCTATTGCTTTCATTTGTGCTAGGATGGAAATATTGTGAAGAGGAATTAAAACGCTGCTGCAGGAGTCAACAGAAAATTAGGGTAGGATTCTCAGAACAAAACTATCTATCCTCCTCAGTGAAGAGTCTGAGCCACACCTCATTGGGCAAGAAGAGCTCAAGATCGGAGCATCCCGACATGTAGGAAGTCAAGGAAGAGGGCCAGGAGACCTGCATGGCTAAATAGGGAATAGCTGGGTATGCTCAAGTGGAAGAGGAGAGTTTACAGGTCATGGAAGGAGGGGCTGGCCACTTGGGAGGAATATAAGGCTGCTGCTAGAGGATGTAGGAAGGCAGCTAGGATGGCTAAGGCCTCCTTAGAATTAAATCTGGTGAGAGGGGTCAAGGACAGCAAAAAGAGCTTTTTCAAATACATGGCAGATAAAACTAACACCAGAGGCAATGTAGGCCCACTGACGAACGGGATGGGTGCCCTGGTGACAGAAGATACAGAGATGGCAGAGTTACTGAATGCCTTCTTTGTCTCTGTCTACTCTGCTGCAGGCAGTCCTGAAGAGCCCTGTACCCCTGAGACCTTAGATGAAGTCAGGTCAACGGAGCGGTTTGCCTTAGTCGATGAGGAATGGGTTAGAGACCAGTTGAGCAATCTGGACTTCCATAAATCCATGGGTCCAGATGGGATGCACCCGCGGGTGCTGAGGGAACTGGTGGAAGTCATTGCTAGACCACTCTCCATCATCTTTACCAAGTCCTGGGAAACTGGAGAGGTGCCTGAGGACTGGAGGAAAGCAAATGTCACTCCAGTCTTCAGAAAGGGCAAGAAGGAGGACCCGGGTAACTATAGACCGGTCAGCCTCACCTCCATCCCTGGGAAAGTGATGGAACACCTTATCCTTGGTGCCATCTGAAGGCATATCAAGGATAAGAGGGTTATGAGGGGCAGTCAACATGGCTTCACCAAAGGGAAATCATGCTTGACCAATCTCTTAGCCTTTTATGAGGAAATAACACGGTGGATGGATGGTGGCAGAGCGGTGGATGTGGTCTACCTTGACTTCAGCAAAGCATTTGACACAGTCTCCCACAGCATCCTCACAGCTAAATTGAGGAAGTGTGGACTGGATGATCAGGTAGTGAGGTGGACTGTGAACTGGCTGAAGCAGAGAAGCCAGAGAGTTGTAGTCTATGGGGCGGAGTCTAGTTGGAGGCCTGGAACTAGTGGAGTGCCTCAAGGGTCAGTACTGGGACCGGTATTATTTAATATATTCATCAATGATTTAGATGAGGGAATTGAGTGTACTATCAGCAAGTTTGCTGATGACACTAAGCTGGGAGGAGTGGCTGACACGCCAGAAGGCTGTGCTGCCATCCAGCGAGACCTGGACAGGCTGGAGAGTTGGGCAGGGAATAACTTGATGAAATATAACAAGGGAAAGTGTAGAGTCCTGCATCTGGGCAGGAACAACCCCAGATTCCAGTATAGGTTGGGGAACGACCTGTTAGAGAGCAGTGTAGGGGAGAGGGACCTGGGGGTCCTAGTGGATGACAGGATGACCATGAGCCAACACTGTGCCCTTGTGGCCAAGAAGGCCGATGTCATCCTGGGGTGTATTAGAAGGGGGGTGGTTAGTAGGTTGAGAGAGGTCCTCCTTCCCCTCTACTCTGCGCTGGTGAGACCGCATCAGGAATATTGTGTCCAGTTCTGGGCCCCTCAGTTCAAGAAGGACAGGGAGCTGCTGGAGAGAGTCCAGCGCAGGGCAACGAAGATGATTAAGGGAGTGGAGCATCTCCCTTATGAGGAAAGCCTGAGGGAGCTGGGTCTCTATAGTTTAGAGAAGAGGAGACTGAGGGGTGACCTTATTAGTGTATATAAATATATAAAGGGGGAGTGTCACGAGGATGGAGCCAGGCTCTACTCAGTGGCAAACAATGATAGGACAAGGGGTAATGGGTACAAACTGGAACACAAGAGGTTCCACTTAAACTTGAGAAGAAACTTCTTCTCAGTGAGGGTGACGGAACACTGGAACAGGCTGCCCAGGGAGGTTGTGGAGTCTCCTTCCCTGGAGACATTCCTGTGTAACATTATCTAGGTGTTGCTGCTCCGGCAGGGGGATTGGACTAGATGATCTTTTGAGGTCCCTTCCAATCTCTAGAATACTGTGAAACTGTGAATAAAAGTTTGCCCTTAGTTGCCCCTCTGTCTGGGGATGAGAGGGAACAAAACTGCATAAGATTGGGGCAGAAAGGGAAAGCCGGTGCCCCTGGGTGTGCTGGCCAGCTTCTGGCAGGCAAGGATGCTCTCCTGCACACTTTTCCTTCCTTGAGAGACTACTGTCCTGACCTGGGAAGAGAGAAGGCTGCCTTGATATTGTCTTGGTTACCTGCAGTGTTTTATGCTGAGATAGAAATGGAGCCAAAAGGTAGGGCCTGGAGAGTGAACTTCCTAGTCTAAACCAGAAATCAGAAGTGTTGTGACTCTGGGCATTGCGTGGAACCTGAATCCTATGTAGTGAAACCTAAATCATAAAATCCAGTAGAAAAATTTAGCTTGAATTAAAATCTAGCCTCCTCTGAATCACGTGGGCTGCATCCTTCTAGGGCAGCATGGAATAGTGTATCTGCTTTGGAGTCCCTATCACCGCAAAGCACCATCACCATTCAAAAGTATACTCTAAATTTCTTTTTCCCTACCCAGCTGAAAATGAGCAATATAATAAGAGCAGACTTAGAATCATAGAGCCATAG
Source organism: Pezoporus occidentalis (assembly GCF_034315485.1). NCBI lineage: Eukaryota > Metazoa > Chordata > Aves > Psittaciformes > Psittacidae > Pezoporus > Pezoporus occidentalis. The sequence goes on along the minus strand of NW_026915158.1, from coordinate 2,631,972 downwards.
AATAGTTAGGGTTGGAGAGGAACTTAAGATCATCTAGTTCCAACCCCTGTGCCATGGGCAGGGACACCTCACACTAAACCATGCTGCCCAAGGCCTCGTCCAACCTGGCCTTGAACACCGCCAGGGATGGAGCATTCACAACTTCCCTGGGAAGCCCATTCCAGTGCCTCACCACCCTAACAGGAAAGAACTTCCTCCTTATGTCCAATCTAAATTTCCCCTAAGTTTTAACCCGTTACCCCTTGTCCTATCACTACAGTCCCTAATGAAGGGTCCCTCCCCAGCATCCCTATAGGCCCCCTTCAGATACTGGAAGGCTGCTATGAGGTCTCCACGCAGCCTTCTCTTCTCCAGGCTGAACAGCCCCAACTTTCTCAGCCTGTCTTCATACGGGAGGTGCTCCAGTTCCCTGATCATCCTTGTGGCCTTCCTCTGGACTTGTTCCAACAGTTCCATGTCTTTATTTATGTTGAGGACACCAGAACTGCACACAATACTCCAGGTGGGGTCTCAGGAGAGCAGAGTAGAGGGGCAGGATCACCTCCTTCAACCTGCTGGTCACACTCCTTTTAATGCAGCCCAGGGTACGGTTGGCTTTCTGGGCTGCAAGCGCACACTGAAGCCAGCTCATGTTCATTTTCTCATCAACCAACACCCCCAAGTCCTTCTCCACAGGGCTGCTCTGAATCTATTCTCTGCCCAACCTGTAGCTGTGTCTGGGATTGCTCTGACACAGGTGTAGGACCTTGCACTTGGCATGGTTAAGCTTCATGAGGGTGGCCTCAGCCCACCTCACAAGTGTGTCAAGGTCTCTCTGGATGGCATTCCTTCCCTCCAGCGTATCAACCGAACCACACAGCTTGGTGTCATTGGCAAACTTGCTGAGGGCGCACTCAATCCCACTGTCCATGTCAGTGACAAAGATGTTGAACAAGACCGGTCCCAACACCAATCCCTGAGGGACACCACTCGTTACTGGTCTCCAGCTGGACATTGAGCCATTGACCACGACTCTTTGCATGCAGCCATCCAGCCAGTTCTTTATCCACCGAGTGGTCCACCCATCAAATTGATGTCTCTCCAATTTAGAGACAAGGATGTCATGCGGGACAGGGTCAAATGCTTTGCACAAGCCCAGGTAGGTGATGTCAACTGCTCTGTCCATCAGTTCTGTAGCCCCATCATAGAAGGCCACCAAATTGGTCAGGCAGGGTTTCCCTTTAGTGAAGCCATGCTGGCTGCCACCAAGCACCTTGTTGCTTTTCATGTCCCTTAGCATGCCTTCCAGGAGAATCTGCTCCAAGATTTTGCCAGGCACAGAGGTGAGACTGACTGGTCTGTAATTCCCTGGGTCATCCATTTTCCCCTTCTTGAAAATTGGGGTTATATTTCCCTTTTTCCAGTCGTCGGGAACTTCCCCTGGCTGCCATGATTTTTCAAATATGATGGCCACTGGCTTATCAACTTCATTTGCCAGCTCCTTCAGGACTTGTGAATTGACTTCATCAGGTCCATGGACTTGCACACATTCAGGTCTTGCAGTCTCCACGAATAATACTTTTAAGACATAAACTAAGGGTGTGCATTTGGAATGGTATCAAGGTATGCAAAGCAGGAACAGGCAGCAAAACCTGCTGAGATAGGTGTTGGAGGACTGCATTGAACAAACGCATCCCGACACGTGGTGAATCTTCTGTCCTGTCCCCCAGAGTGGAATACACACCCTAGAAGTTCTCCCAGAAAGAACAGCCTGTGACTGACCTAGCAACTAAACTGCCTGGACTATCAAGGCTTAAGGTCATTCCCTGCCTTTCTCTTATTTAAGAGAAGGGTGTGACCTCTGTGCATTTTGAGAGACTCAAAATGACTTCAAAGCAGCTCTGCAGGAGAATCTTTGCAACACTGAAAGTTGCTGCTTATGATGAGCATTGGATCAGTACACCTGAGGCGCCTGGATTTCTGCTGCTTGGATAGAGCCACTGTCATCAACAAGGAGTCTCCAACGGACAAAGCCAATACCAGTTAGATAAGCTACAGTCACTTTTACTTGCTATAACTGCAGCAAAAAGGGTGTAAATGAAGCAGAGTGCTGTAAGGCAAGTATAGGATAAGTTTAAATTCAAACAAAAATACGGTATAACAGCAAGCAAAATCCCCAGCTCAATATCTTGTAACAATGGTTTTGTATTATTACTATAAATATTGATTTTACACTGACTGTTGCCTAATTGATAGATCTATCTTCTTAGATGTCTGGCTCTGCTCTGATTATGTGTGCTTTAAGGAAAAATACCTTCTTTTTGGGTGCTATGGTACTTCTGTAGTATGTAAATTGTCCTTAATTGAGAAATTACTAGGAAAAAGTTGCCACTGGATGGTGCTGCTTGCTATTCTAAGGAATTGATAGGATTGTCCACTTTAAAAGATATTGTTGCCCAGGCTTCACTTTATGCAGAATGTAATTTTTTGAAATAATAGGAGTCATATTTTCAACAGTAAGTGTAAAAACTAATTTCCAAATTTTCATTTTCTATTTTCTGTTGCCTTTTAAAACTAATTTTGAACTGCATTTTGTTCAATTTTTGAAAGACTGTCAAACACATACGTATTGCCCTCCCTTGCATACTGTGCATGACGTTGCAGGTTGTTTTTTTTCCTTTCTTGAGACAGGCAATAGAACATTAAATTAGCTTAATTGAATGCTGATGTTCAGCTTCTACCCTGCCTATGGCAACCAAAGGGCCATGAAGCCTAAAAATTTTAACAGGGTGATAGAACACACATACACTTCTAATGCACAAAATCAGGGATAAGAACCACTCAGCTTCTTTTTGGGCCTCAAGTGGTGTCTTCCTTCAGCAAGAGCAAGGGCAAAAGTAAGTAAAAAAGCATGAGAGAGTGTAGGTGGCAGGCATGGAGCAAGATGTGAGAAGAAAGGCAGAGAAGAAAACTGGAGTGAGAGAGACATCAGTGATTAAAGACTCCCCAGAGGAACTGCTGGCTAGAGCTGAAAGCTTCCTATAAAGGTAATGTGAGTGCTGAGTTTGACGTACTTTTGTTCATAGTGCATGGCTGTAATTCCGTATGGTCATATTACCCTAATATTGGAAGAAGACTGACAAAGATTCACACAGGGGAAGTAAAATAGGTTTGCTTTTTGGGATTTGCTCCATGTAATTTCTTTATGAGAAATTCACAGACTCATTAGTCTTGAGGATGCTGAGATAACTGGGGAAATACAGATGGTGGCATCTTCTTCAGTTTCAGAAGACATTCCGAAACTGCAAAGATGGTCTTGCAGCCCCACCCCCAAATTGTGCGTTTAGGGCACAAAACTGAGTATACATTGGGAATAATATCAAGGCATGTGGAATGGATGGAGACAGCAAAGTCTGCTGAAATAGGTGCTGGAGGACAGGACTGATCCTTGCAAGAAGGTTTTGCAAGACTGAAAGCTTGTTGCCAGGCCAGCCTGTTGATATACCAAGGCTTGGGACATGCCAGCCCACAGTAGTGGTCTGATTTATCCTCTTCAAGGTAACATCTGTCCTTTTTTTAATGGCTCATGACCAGATCTATCTACTTTAGTCACACAGCAAATATTTCTTGTAGCTAAAACATTACAGAAGTGAGGTGCCTTGGCTTATACATATGATCACCATCCTCTCTTTCCACAGGACTCCACTTTCTATTAATCTGACCTAACTCAAGACCCTGATTTACAGAATATCAGCTCATTCATTTCTCTATGCCTCTGTCCAATTTTACATAAAGTCAAAACCCTCGAATTCATTGCAAATAAAAAGACTCACTTTTAGGATTTGGCTCTGAGGGGCTCTGCGACTATCAGATGTTACTGGATATTCCCCTTCTAGTGTTTCCTGGAGGTGTATAAAAATAATTTTCTTACATCTGAGACATCCCAACAGGCAGAGGCCAGAAAACATCTGCCAGTGGCTATAATGATAGAGATATGACAGACTCTTATTTTTTTTTTTTTTTGTATGAATCTGATAGAAATATTTACTAAGCGTGATGCTATATACCTTTTTATTCCCAATTGTTATTAGCAATATTCTGTGGTGAGAAGTTATTTCAAAACCAGACTCTACTTAGAAGTCTAGCAGTCATTTCGACCTTCATTATATATGAATAATCCCTCTTCTTGATCCTCTGATCTGTATAAATGTTGTTTCCCTCCTTACTTCCTGGATCCACAATCCTTTTTCCAGCTGTTTTTTTTTTTTTTGTTTCCAAGGCATGAAAATATAAGGGTTACAATAGTTTTGTTCATCCCATTAAATAAGGATATGTTTATCCTTGCATCCTTCTAGTGCTACTTTGAACCAGTTAATTCAATATTCCATATCAGCATGAATCTTTAGCCCATCCAATTTTCTCTACAAGCAGCAAGTGCTGGTATCACCGAGTAAAAAAGCTCACAGACAGTGAAAAGATTATGCACCTTATTCATTCAAATCCTTTGATAGAGCTATGGAGTAACAAATACTTTTGCAAAATCTAGAAACAGCTCATAGATTTTCTATATAGAATAGGGGAATGAATTAATAAATAATTTATTCACAGAAAATAATTTGATCTCCTTAAGTCACTCTCTCTCCCTCTCCTCCTATGCAGTTGTGTTGTACATATAGAGAGAATTGTTGTCAGCTGGTGAAACTTTCTGGCTTACTGTAGTTACTTAATCATTGAATTTCAGGGTTATTCTTCCTAGAAAAAACTCCCCAAATATCCCTACTTTGTATTTCTTAGACTGCTCAATCAACATACCATAGGAAAAACAGTGAACTAATACAGGTGTTAGGTGCCTTGGATACCATATAGTATTACTTTTAATCACCTTCTGTTTAAAGATAATCATCTTGTGTAGTGCCATCTTATATTTTGAAACATTGTATTAGAAAGTGGCAAATTGCTGCCTTCTATGCCTTTCCCTAAGGCAGGGTTGCTTATACCATGACCTTCTCCGCTGACATTGAATTCAAGCAGGTGATTTGGCATGCTATCTGAATGAAAACAAACATTATAGCAGAATGTCGTAGGTGGGTGCTTTCTTACCTTGGGGTTGTGCAGATGTTTGTTAGGGGTTACACAGTTTGCTATAGAATCTGATGTTGATATTAAAGAAAACCCCAAGCAAGTCTTTTAGAGCTAAGAATTTGTCTGTAAAAATCGCTTATTGATGTATAGCGAATGTTCTGGGGTTTTTGTTTTGGGATCTTTTTTTGTTTCCCCCCTCTGCCTCCTCCCCCCAGTTACAGGGATCAGCCCTTTATAGTGCAATTAAGAATGCATGTTAGTACTAAAATATGCAGTAAGCTGTTGATCCAGGGTTAGTTGGTTTTTTTTCAAGCAAGGCATACTTATTATGCACCGTGATGCAGTTTTGATATATTTTTACTTATTAAAAGGATATTAATAATAAGATTTTGTAAGAAATTTGACATAGTGTAAAGTCATATTTTATGATTCATGTGTCTGCATATGTAGGGTACACAGAGATAATGTCCTAATCTGCAGACAAAGATAGAAATAGATGTTCTTGCTGTTACTGATTTTTGTAATGCTTGTTAAAACTTTGGGATACACATAATCTTTCAGCAGCTGTACCTTACATGGCTGCCTCAAGAAGTGATTTAGTCCACCCCTGAGTACTGCATCAGTGTAAGTCATACTTTCTAAACTATGTCAAGCAGTTCCCTTTTGCTTCATTAAAATCCTCACAGAATTTACTTGTTACTGCTTAACTAAGTAATTCTAAGGCAATTAATTTTCCATTATCATTCATTTTGCACTAGCTGTTGAGACACATCCACTGTAAGGGGTTCCCATGTGCTGGGAAGAGTGCCTCACAGCTGAAAAAGCTGCAGTACTGTTTCTGCAGAGCTCGTGTAGGGAGCAACACAGGGGGAGGAGGGGGAGGAGGTAAAGCATTAGCTGCCATCACTAGCTGAAGGGAACGTATGTTGCTATACCTTCACTAATTAGTACTGGTTAATGGTCTGTTTAATATAGGTGAGCATGAAGAAAATCAAGTAGACATGTTTGGCTCCACTGACCTTCATTTTCTGATACTCTGATCTCATCTATACCTGACTACGTCCTGTATTTCTAGTCTATCGGTTTATATTCTGCCCAAATTGTGCAATTTACTGGCAGTAAAGCAAATTTTTATCAACTAAGAATTTGATGCCATTCAGCTTTGAACTCTGCCCTGCAGTAGATTCACTTCAAAGTATTGCAAGGCTTTTTTTTTTGGCCCTTGTTGTTTCCTAACATAACCTGAAATTTTCAGTTTTGTTACTTGACAGAATTAGGAAATTTAGCTAAATTAGTTAAATTACCATTGTATTTCTGCAAATTTATCTGATGACAGTTTCAGGCTTTGGGATTTATTTTGCAAACTGTAACTGGGTCAAATACATGTAACATGAAAAAATGAAGTTTCCTCTGTATCCTCCTAAAACAGCTGGAATAGTCCAAGGCAAAACAGACCACCAGATTTATAAAGCATGTGACAGCAAATGATAACACAGTCTCCAAAAAGGGATCTGACTGAGGAAAATCTTTTCGGAGGCAGACTAATGCTATCTTGATTATCTTCAGAATAACCAAGACTCTTTGTCTTTGAAAAAAACCTCTTCTACTGCTAACCCAATAAACCCTTATTAAAACATGAAAAGGAATAGACATAAAACATGTCAGGAAAAAAGCTATCCTAGAACAAACTTACTCTCCTTGTCCCCTGAGAATAAAGAACTAAACTAGATATGTTATAAAGTCTAAGGGGGATTTGGCTGTTGATTCTACAGAGAAGGTTTTAGATACTCTTGAGGTAGGTGAAAAATACATAAAACCCATATGTGTATATAGGCTTGGGAATAACTGCCTCCTGTTGAAATACAGCAATGCTGTTACTCTATTGAATGAAACTAATTTACCAGTAAAATAAGTAATTCAATGCAACAGGCTTCACTGGAAAAATAATGGATAAGAAATGAATTGAGTCATTTGAAGATTTACATTAAAGTCACTGACAGTCATCTTTCAACTGCCATTTATCACTTATAAATAAGGACTTGTGGAAATAAATGTTTGGCATGATGTGTCATTTATAAAATATCTTCAGAAGCACATTCTGGAAATAAGCATACCCTGGATTTGAGCTGAGAAATGTGTGCTCTGAAATAGCATACAGGTAACCATTCAATTGCCTTCTAAATAATTTCCTTTTATCTCCTGGAGCACCGTATAAGATAACGTGTCTGGAATTTTGAATCTTCTTCATAGTGATGCTGTTGCAGTCTACAAAAGATTTGATGAACTCTGTGCAAACATTCCAAAGCACTTTCAGAGAGATAAAATTAAATCTGGAGAAGGTTTAGGTTGTCTGAGTCCAGCTTGCCTTATAGCTCTGGAAAAGTATATTTTTAATTCATATCAAGCACAAAAACTTGTGGTGTAAATGATACAGGTTACTTTCATTTCTCACCTTAAAATTAACTATTAATTGAGAATGGAACTATCATACAGAACCAGCATCCAGCACACTGTGTTTTATCATGCAGTAAGGATTCATAAGACAAACTTTCTATAGATAATTATGAAACGAAATAACTATAAAAATTTTTCTCAATCTTTGCCCATTCTGAGCTGACCCTATAGCATGACCCTATGATGTTGCTGTTGCCACACCTGCACTGTTGGTGTCTTTGAGAGCCTCTGTTGTTGCAGCTTTGGGTGTTTTTGTAACTTCTATATAATTCTGTAAATATACATTTCCCTTCTGAAATCTCTTCAGCTGTCAGCCTAGTGATATCCTGAATCAGTGAGCTCTATAACAGAGTCATGCAATGTGAAGAGTGAAATCTGGGCTGCATTATGTTCACTACCAGCTTGTATTGAGATAACTGTCCCTTTATAGAAGGCAAACACCATCCCTTGCTGTTTCATTAAGTCAGCATTGCTAGGCAATTGTCAGACAAATATAAAGATGCTGTTAATGGTGAAAATGACCCTTCTGTGAAGAAATTATAAGGCTTGTACTTGGGTTGGGAGGTGGGGAGTTCCATTTTGCAAACTGATAGACTAAAATCTTTGTGTCTTCCTTGTCCTCTCTTTCGCGTCTAAATGGCCTTTGCTTGTTTTTTTTGGCTTTTTTTTTTTTTTTTTAAGAAAACTTTCTGGGAAATGAGGCAAGAGACTTTTATAGTAAGTGCATTTTACATTACATTACATTAAAACTGACTAAATCATTGAAACGTGAGGATTCACAGTGGTGTGATGGAAGAAATAAGATGAAATAAGAGGTCACTTTGAGATGTGGCTTTTATAGAATAAAGGCCACAGAGGATGGGAACATGTAAGGAGGTATTCACATGCAAGAGAGTAGAAACAAAAATGCAGGTAAGAGGCAAGTTGTAGAGAATGTGGAAGATTGGGCAGAAGGGTTGTTTTGAAGTATGCCTGATGGAAAGAATTTTAGTGATGGCTTTTGTCAAAGGAATGAGTACCATGTCGCTGAACAGTGGCCCAGGGAAGAGTTTATTAGTGTTGGGAGATGCATTTTGAAAAGAAGAGATGAAATAGAGAGGAAAATGTAGATACCAAGATGCAAGAGATATTGACTATGTCAGTGTCTTTGATGAGTACATGTTGCACTGAGTCTTTTATTGGGATTTGTTCACCTTTGTGTTTGAAGTAACTTTTGGCCCACCATTTCCTTCTGCTTCCATTCCTAGATAGTACATGAGAAGTCAACCTAGTCAGGCTGATGCAGTCAACCCAAATTTGTGATCTTATAGGCAATTCATATTTGAAAGAGAAATGCTATAAATTGGGGTTCAGTGTGACTGTCTTTGCTTACTAGAGAATACAGAAATTTCTCAAGGACAATAAGAATCTGACGAACACCTATTATTTCTCACTTAATCTTTCCAAACGTATTTTAGATTCAGAACTTCACCAGATCTCTCAGCTTTCCTGGGGTTAAATCTCTGTCTTAATTTATTTCTGAGCTTTTTTGTACCTTTGCTTATGGGTACACTCTGAGATTCATCCTCAAATGATACTCATCCTCCTGCCAGGCTTCAAAAGGTTTGTATCAAATTTGTACTATTTTCCAAAATAATAATAATAATAATGAAATTTTAGTTAATATAATGCCCTCCAAATGTGTAGTAGGTGGAAGTGTGGTTCAAAAAGTGTCACAGCTTCTAGGCTGCATCTCTTCATTTCTCCATTTGTAAGCTTTTTTAAAATGACTTTGCAAATATATATATACTTTTTTGAGTTTGCTTTGTAGTGAAAAAATTAAAGAGTAATCCATTCATTCCTAAACCTCCCCAAATCTCAGCTTTTACATATTTACATGTCTTGGAGTTTCTGTAAGTGTGCTTTCTAGGCTTTATGTTACCATAGAACTTCTACTTAATAGTTTGCTCGAATGAAGAGGTGTACATATTACAAGTTTTTTGTAACAGAGCTTTGCACCTGAATAATCTGTGTTCATTCTTCAGGATATACTTTTGTACATCCTTCTTGAAATATCACCAGGACGAAGGAACTGTCAGAATAACTCCGTTTGAACAGAATTTTTTCCCCATCTTGCTGCAGAAATTAGTGCAAATTTCACCCATAGGTGACAGGAAACTCTTGGAGCTGAAAGCACAGTCAGTACAATGCATGCAGCTAAGTACACAAGAGCGATGGGAGAAATGCTTATGTGAAAATATGTAAAAAAATTAATGCCAGTCAAATCTTGGTAAAAAACACGGTGTCTTTCTGAGAACTGCAAAAGAGGTAACATGTACGGTGATTAGATGAGAAGAAAGCCTTCAGCCCCCGAACAGCTGAGTTTGGCCCCCAGTACCTTATCCTTGAGCATGCTTTGCCCTGGTAAGAAGCTGATCCCCCTCTGTAACCAAGACCTCTGCTTCATGTCTTTTATTGGAAAGAACTGTAAGGTATGATTGCTGCAACCTGTCATCAGTCACAAGAACTATCAAATGCTCCCCCACTTTGCAGAATTAGAAGGGCCATATGTATGTGTTCATATGAATCCTCTGAAACTGGAAATCAAAGATGAAACAGTGACATATCACATGCATTTCTATGGGAGCTGGTGGGAGCTGTAAGGTGTGCTATTTACTTTTAGGTCATTAGGACATATAATCCTTGTTCTGATCTCCTGCTTTGTTACTACAAATAGGTTATTCTGCAGTCCATTTTGAAGAAAAACATATGAGAATGAGACAGATTTTTCTTTTGACTCCTACATCAATGATTTCTGTATTTATTTTTCTAGTAATTTGGTAAATTGCTTGGCTGTTTACCATTACTGTGAAAAAATCTATGTTCAAAGAAAAGAAACAAAGCCAAATCTTTTCTGTTTTCTTTTCCTTTACAGGCAAGCAGGAAGGCCTTTAATGGCCCACATCCTACTGTTTCTTATCAGCAAAATATTTTTACGAAATTATCAACCAGTGCAATATTTTTAGACTGCCTTATTTCTTTCTGAGAAATAATTCTTGTGTCTGAATAATATTTAAACCCATTAGTAGGAAATGCTGTTCATTAGATACAGTCTTTTGTAGTGTGATTTTCATTAATTACATTCTTACTTTAACTGAGTTATTTTACACAATCTGTGATCTTCCAGTCATAGTCAATTAAATAACTATAAATGAGCACTTGGAGGACAAAGCACATTTTCAGGGCATGCTTGCTTTTATACTTTCTCTTTTAGAATTTTAAGTACAATTTATTCATTAGATACATAGACGTGGACAAATGTCCATATAATGTAGTAATTGCTTCAGTATTAAATGAATGTCTGTGTTGTGTTTAGGGGTTTGGATGCTATTTTCAGATGCACTGCTTGTATGCTTGAGAAACATTATAGATAGATAGAGGAGAAGCATTGTTCAAGGCTTGGTTATACACTGGTGAAAGCAGCTTTTGAGGAACTGAGGCGGCTGTGGCAAAGGTGTCCAGTAGATTTTATTCTTGGAGTCAAAACACTTTGTAGAGAAAATGCTGATGTAAAGAAACACTTTCTGAAGGAAGAAAACTGTGGGAGAGAGACATAAAGCAAATGTACAGGCTTGACAGATCTGTCTGTGCCCAGAACTGGACTTGGAATCTCACAGTCTAGTATGTTTCTGTATGCATAGGATGCATCTGTTCCAGATCTGAGCTATTTGCTTGGGAATTACTTTATAGACATTGGAGATGAACAAGAATCTATAAAGAATGAGGTGAACAATTCCTGTCTTCTTTCCATGAGCTGTGAAGGAAAGCCAACAGGACTAGGCTTTTTGATCAATAAGTTAATGAAGGCGAATTGCTTACCTTCTCGGGCCACTCATTGTCAAATATAAGAAACTGGTTTTGAAGTCTCTTCTCTGCCCTGAGATCAGATCTGAGACTTCCTAGCAAGGGTTTTGCACAAGCATGGCTTCTTTTTTTTTTTTTTTCAATAACATCCTACAGGAAGGCAAACCAATCGGCCATTCTGTAGTCAGGGCTTTTTGAATGAGAATGGGGTGGAATGAATAAAAAAACTCCAAATAAACCAAGAAAATCATCAACTACATGATTTTTGTTTATTATTTTCCCTCCTCCTTTTTAATAGTAAGGAGATGTTTATTAGAGTCTCTGGTGAATTCTCACCCTTTGTTGCAGATTGTCCACAGGACCCTTGCCGCGATGCTTGGATCTTTGGCAGCTTTAGCTGCCTTAGCTACTGTTGGGGAGGTAAGTTGTCAGACTGTAAGTGCTCACATTGCTTCTGGGTATGTTATCATAAATTGCTGTGTTTGCCCTGTTATGACTGGGCATGTGACAGAGCAGAGTTTTTCAAGAGAAAGAGATGGTAAGGCAGATATTGGAATGGGGAAACATCTTGAGGGAAAGAAGTCAGCCTTGAGTATAGACAAGAAGAATAGGAAAAAGGTCAGTTGGTGGTATTTTGTTCTGATTTGCAGGAGACCGAGTACAACTGTTTTCATCTTAATGCTGAGTTACTGTAATGCTGTTATTTTCAGTAATGTTAGGTTACCAAGCACACCTAAATGGAAATACATTGCCTTATACTACGCTAAATAATTACACCTCATGCTTACACCTTCCAGTCCTTCCCTGTTCACTCTTTCCCCAAACTTCCCCCCACCACCCAACACCCCCCCCCCCCCCCCGGCTTATTCTTAGTAGCTATTTAATGAAACCTTTGATTGTTTTTCTTTGTTTTATTTTCTCATAACTGGTCACCACATCATTGCTATATTCCCCTAATTTCTTTCCAGTTTGTTCACAGGTGAAGTGGTATAGTTGTGTTCTCTTACAAAAAAGGAAACTAGGGTGCACTATATAATTCAGCTATCTTTTATGTCTGCAATGTTGCATAAGGAACAACTAGATAAACCTATAGCCTAATGTAGGCTTTTGATAATGACCCACTTAGGATCCCAGCAGTACTTTGAATTAGTAATAATAATAATAATAATGGTAATGATAAAGAGTCCTTTTTGTGTACCTTGTAGGAACACATCAATTTCCATCTTAGCTTATTTAAATGGTTCATTAATTAAGTGGAGTTTAAATTTCATAGCGAATAAAAAATCAGGTGTTTTCTGGCATTCTCTGGTACTTGTATTTTTTGATTGCAGAGGCCAAGTATCGTCAAAGTGGTGGAGTGGATTGACTATGAGACACTGGCACTGCTGTTTGGAATGGTGACTAAAGCATATCTTTTGCTCTGAATGTGTTGAGTTAATCACATTCAATACAGAGATGTTTCCCTCTTAAACATTTTGTTAATTGTATTTTACTGAGAAATGGTATGATGAAAGTCTGGGCCTTGAGGGATTTATCCAAAAGGAGGATGATCAGACTTCTGAAGCAGCCTTTTGAAAATGTTGATCCCTTTCCATTTTTTTCAAAATGTGTAAAATTGTGTTTAACATACTAAAACCATCCTTGAGGTCTATAAATGGAAAGACCTGTTTAAATGCCAAGTATTATCACTGTCATTTATCTGGTTAATTTTGTTTACTCAAAACCTTCCCCAAGCACAGTCTGGTGGAAAAGTTGTTTTCTTTGTCTTAGTGCTATGTTTGGAGCCACAGAAAAAGCAAACTAGAAATGGAGGAAAAATATCTGGTCAGATGATAATCATATATTATTTTAAACACTTTGCTCAGAGCTATTTATGGTAAAAAGATTTCTCCAAGTGCTATTAAACTCTAACACAAAATATACAATATAAAGAGACAAAATTACAATTATCTGTTTTCATTCTGAAGTTTATTTATTTCCTGACACTGCTCCCTGCCTTCCTCACAGAAAAGGAAAAAAAAATAAAATCTGTTGGTAACAAAGATGGAAGGACAGGAATCTTCTCAGAAATGTGGGAAAATGCAAGTATTTCTTGGAGCTGCTGTCTTCTGCTCTCTGTATAGCGTTACTGCAGAAAGCAGACACTTACTGGCTTTTCTTAATGACAGAAGGGAGATACATTGAGTATTTAAGGTATGGTGCCTAATTAATTATTACAACTAAAATTCAACCAGACTAGTATGACATTTACAGACTGCTTATGTTGAGAACTAAATTTCACCATTGACAAGAGATATCTGGCAGCTGTACTGGAAATCCTAATAAGACAGTAATTAGCTTCTCAGAAGTGTCTCAGATAAGAAGGACTTTCATCAGGTTCACAAACTACATTGCTTTGTTTTTGTGTAATAATTCCATTGAAAGTTATTATCTTTTCCCTCATATTTTGGTAGATGGTTTTGGTGGCCATATTTTCAGAGACTGGCTTCTTTGACTACTGTGCAGTAAAGGTGGGCTTGTTTTTGTACTCTTAAATTACTACTGGATTAATCAAGTTAATACTTATTCAGCTGTGTTGCTAAGCACTATCTTTGAAGAACCTTTCTTTGGGCAGTGTCTACTTATCACGTTAGAAATCACTGTGGTCAACTTATAATTTTGAGAAATCTCTTAGGGATGAAAGGAAGCCTTGAAGGCAATTCTGTTTCTACAAGAGAAAGGTAAAGGCCTCCCTATGCTACACAAGCATATGGGCAATATAAAAGCTGAATTATTCCCCAGGACTACCCCAGGGCTGCAGTTCCACTGCAACTGCAATCTGTATTAATGCCTGACAGAGGGGGAGAGAAAATATGGGAGCTATCATAAGCTGTATGATCACACATGAAAAATGGCCACAGAGTTTTGCACAGTAGCAGAACCAGAGATTACATTAAAATGGCAATTCTGATGGATTGGTTGTAAAACAAGTATTACCCACGATGAGGGACCACTTCACCTACTGCAAAGCTCAATTTTCTTGAGAAGGGTGGAAAGAAAGAAAATAAAAATCACAAGGAGGACTGCTTTGAGCATAGAATCCCTAAACAAAACATAGGTGGACACAACCCCTGGCTACATAGATGCTCACACTGTGTAGCCCTGGCCATCCTGCTCTGAGGATGGAGAAGGTGTCCCAGCGTGTGGAGGAGATTGGAGGTCTCAACCACATTAGTCGACCTGGGGGTGTAGGCAGAAGAGGATGGCTAAGCCCTGCTCCTGCCACAGCCCCCTTCATGCCTGGCATGGTGTTTCTTCAGACTTGTCTCTTCCTGTGCATGATGAAAATATTTGCTTCCAATTTCTTCCATGAAATGTTTTCTCGCTAAATTAATTAATATTGGAGAGGGTGCTGTTGGAGGTGCATGGAGTACTAATGCTCTGAGCTCTTGCCTCATCTTTGGTGAAATTATTTTATCTATCATTTTTTAAAAAGCTAGGATGGAGTGATCTAATCCCTTTCATTTTTGTTTTGTTTGTCTGTTTGTTTGTCTTATTAGGCTTATCGATTCTCTAGAGGCAGGGTGTGGGCCATGATTACATTTCTGTGTCTCATTGCTGCAATTCTTTCTGCATTTTTGGACAACGTTACCACTATGCTGCTCTTTACTCCAGTAACCATAAGGTACTTTATCGTTATGGTTTTGGACTTGGTCTTTTATAGCTAGCAATCAGTAGCAGACATGTGTGCAAAAAAGCCTGTTTGGACTTTTTTTTTATCTTTTAAATGGAAATCAAAACTTCAAATACTCCTATTGTAGTAGAGTGAAGAGCTAACATTTTCAAAGGGATGGGTTGTGTTTTCTCTTTGAGTTCATAGAGAGTGCATATCTGAAGCCTGTTACTCTGTCTTGGCAGCTAACTATTCTGGTTTGTCTTCATATCTGAACTGCAATAGCATATTGCATCAAATGCTCCCGACTAGAGAATTTCTTCTTTTCTTTCCTGTAAGCAGAGAGAATTATTTAATTAAAACTGCCTTGTCCTTTGCTGGCTCATATCTATATACAATTTTAGATACTAATTTATGTTTTAATGAAGTCATTATCCCTTCTAATACTGGGCACAAATAAATTAAAAAAATCAACCAACAGATTTATTTTGAAATATGAGGCTGAAATTTCTTCCTACTGGTGATCATGACACTGGCACAGCAGTGGTTAATTCCACAATTTGAGATTCAATATTTGGAACTGTCATGCTTTAAGCCTAGTCGGTAACTCAGAACCACTCCCCCCACTTCCTCCCCCCAACTCCCGGAGGGATGGGGAGGAGAATCAAAAGAATGTAACTCCCACGGGTTGAGATAAAAATAGTCCAGTAACTAAGATATAACACAAACCACTGCTGCTACCGCCAATAATAATAATGAGAAGGGAAATAACAAGGGAAGAGAATACAGCCACTCACCACCCGCTGACTGATACCCAGCCCAACTGAGCAGTGATCTAGCCCTTAAGGGTAACTGCCCCCAGTTTATATAGTGGGCATGACATGCTGTGGTATGGAACACCTCCTTGGCTAGTTTGGGTCAGGTGTCCTGGCAGAGCATGAGACTCACAAAGTCCTTGGTCAGAGTAAACGTTACTGAGCCGCAACTAAAAACATCGCTGTTATCAGCGTTGTTCCCAGGCTGAAAGTCAAAACCACAGCACTGCACCAGCTACTAAGAAGGAGAAAAATGACTGCTACTGCTGAACCCAGGACAGGAACTTTTCATAGAGAACGGTGAATTTAATTAATTCAGATTTCTGTAAATTAGTATCATATGATTTGCAACTAGATTAAATCAATATGTGATTATAAATTATTGTTTAACCTGAATTTAATCTGTGTCTGGCCAGGCAAATCTGGTTAATCCAGTTCAGTTTTGGAAGCACCTGTTGTGTTTTTAAAATTATTGATGTAATGCTTGCAGTCATTATCACATTAAAGTACACAAAATTTTATTAAGATATGCTCCCACTTTAAAACGTAGCATAAAACAGTAAAAACCAATTTTGCAAGTAGAATATATTTTAGATTGGGAAACAGCTGGTGAATGAAAACCCCATTTTTCTTCTGTCTGATTATATTTTAAAGAGATCACTTTGCCTAACTGCAGATAATAATTTCACCTCTAGCAGTAAAGCAACACTGGAACTATTAAACACCAAGGTTTCTTTAGCTATGTTGCAGAATATTTTGAATTAACTATAATTTGGAATAGATTGAAATCCAGATGTCAATGCATCATGAAAGAATTCTGTTCACAGGCATTGCTACTGTAGCATTTATTCCATTTTCAAAGGATCAAAGAATAGCCCAGGTTGGAAGGGACCTCAAAAGACCATTTGGTCCAACATTTCATGGGAAAGGAAGCCTAGCTGAGATTATCTAGCGTTCTCTTCAATCACGACTTGAAAGCCTCCAGTGATAGAGAATCCACCACATCCCTGGGGAGGTTGTTCTAGTGGTTATTTGTTCTTACCATGATCTTTTTTTTTCTTATATTAAAAGGAAATCTCTCCTAGTGCAACTTGTACTTGTTGCCCCTTGTCTTCTCCGTGTGGTTCCTTGTGAAGTGAGAGTCTTTGTAGCCACCCTTTAAGTACTAGAGTTTTATACTAAATGTACCCCAAATACTTTAGTTTTATACTAAATAAGTTTGTAACACTAAAGAAGGGGAAACTCTATGTGGGTAGCATTTTTATTTGAGTCACTCTCAAAACCAGAACAAAATTTTATCTTGCCTAGTAAAACCAACTAATTGCCCATTTCTAAAAGCTTCATGCTGGAGGTAATTTTTTATTTTGTTTTTATCTTACTGCCATTGTCTTCAGTCCTTGTCTACAGCTTCACTGTGTTGCACTGTGCTGTCATTGCCATGGAGATAAAGCTTTCAGAAAATCCTACTGACTCTATTAATATAAGGATTTTTATTTCCATAGATAAGGCATAAAACATAATACTTGTTCCACTCTGCATTTTGTAGTGAGATGATGATAAAAAAAAATTAACTACCCCTTTTTGCCTGTAGTTTATTTTCAAGATACTTTGTTATTTGGAGCTAGAAAAGGCTGATAGTTTTTCACATGGGGAATTATACAACCAGGGTAATTAAACAGAAGTTTGATCCTGCTCTATAGCTAACACGTTCTGATTATTTTATACTTTGGGCTTGGCATTTCTTGGCATATGTCAGAGGTTCTTCAAGCTATCACTAAGTTCATCAAAAAGAGTCATTAAAAAAAGTTAAGGTTGTATTTTGAAACATTCAGAAATCAAGGAGTGATGAAGTTAGAATTACAACTACAACTATGGTCTTATGCCACAACTCATGCAATTGGTCCAGTTGTACTACAAAGTACTCTTTAACTGCATAATTTTATGCTTTTGGAGAAATAGTGTATTTTTGCATAGTTGTGTGTTTTTTTTTCTGGAGAGTCTACGTGCTGATGTATGTGTCATCTGACAGTTTTTTCTGAGTTTTAAATTGACTCTGTTGACAGCCTAAGTGATGTTCTGGCTTTGGCTGGGGTAGAGTTAATTTTCTTCACAGCAGCTGGCATAGGGCTATATTTTGGATTTGTGCTGGAAACAGTGTTGATAACACTGATGATTTCATTACTGCTGAGCAGTGCCTACACAGAGCCAAGGCCTTTTCTGCTCCTCACCCCACCAGTGAGTAGGCTGGGTGTGTACAAGATGCTGAGAGGGGTCTCAGCCAGGACAGCTGACTCCAACTGACCCTAGGAATATCCCATAACATATGGCATCATGCTCAGCACATACAGTTGGGGAAATAAGAAGGAAGGGGAGATGTTTGGAGTGATGGTGTTTGTCTTCCCAAGTAACTGCTAAGGGTGATGTAGCCCTGCTTTCCTGTAGATGGCTGAACACCTGCCTGCCCATGGCAAGTGGTGAATGAATTCCTTGGTTTGCTTTTCTTGCATGAAGGGCTTTTGCTTTACTTGTTAACTGTCTTTATCTCAACACAGAAGTTTTCTGACTTTTACTCTTTGGGTTCTATTCCCCATCCCACCAGGGTAGAATGACAGACCAGCTGTGAGGGGCTTAGTTGAGTGAGGGGCTTAGTGTGGAGTGTGGAGTTGAGTCACAGCAGAGTAGCAAGTTGAGCTTTTCTGCAATATACACTTCTCTTTAAAATATAGGTTTTAATAATACAGACTTAGACTGAACAGTGAAGCTCCACTCTTCCTTCAGGGGAATGTGTGACAGCACTACAGTGAAAGCAATCCTGAGAAAGCATTCTTGCTGCCTACACTTCCCCACATCCTGTATGAGGTAGAGGGGGCAATAATTCAAGCGTGGCCTCCATCTTTACACACTGGAGCAACATTCTGATGAGCTATGAGCAGGAAAGCAGTCATCCCTTATTCCAAAGTGCTTAAGTGTGACCTTAACTTTCAGCCTTTAATACCATGGCCCAAGTTTATAGCCAAACATGTACTTCACAATTGAGAGGATTGTGTGGATCCCTGCATAAATGTAATTTGTGTGACTTGAAGTAATCTGTGTGAAGATTACTGTGTGTAAGTGAGCTCAGATTTTAAATGTTTTTTTATACTTTATAGCCAGTTTATAGCGAAACATGTACTTCACAATTGAGAGGATTGTGTGGATCCCTGCATAAATGTAATTTGTGTGACTTGAAGTAATCTGTGTGAAGATTACTGTGTGTAAGTGAGCTCTGATTTTAAATGGATCATGAGGTTACTGAGTCAATTGCAGTATTTGCTTCGGCACTTTTAGATGCTTCTTATGTAATGAGCATTTTACTTTTTCTTACAGAAGAAGCATCTAACTAAAGAAGCTTTAAATATTTCTAAACAGCTAAAAACATTTTGAATTTTTTTTTTAATAATGAGGAATCTGTATTTTCTACTCTTGTTGCATGACAAACAGAAGTACTCATGATCAAGCTTTAGAGAAGGGGAAAAATAGAATCATATAATCATAGAATAGTTAGGGTTGGAAAGGACCTTAAGATTATCTAGTTCCAACCCCGCTGCCATGGGCAGGGACACCTCACACTAAACCATATCACCCAAGGCCTCGTCCAACCTGGCCTTGAACACTGCCAGGGATGGAGCATTCACAAGTTCCCTGGGAAGCCCATTCCAGTGCCTCACCACCCTAACAGGAAAGAATTTCCCCCTTATATCCAACCTAAACTTCCCCTGTTTAAGTTTTAACCCATTACCCCTTGTCCTGTCACTACAGTCTCTAATGAAGAGTCCCTCCCCAGCATCCCTATAGGCCCCCTTCAGATACTGGAAGGCTGCTATGAGGTCTCCACACAGCCTTCTCTTCTCCAGGCTGAACAGCCCCAACTTCCTCAGCCTGTCTTCATACGGGAGGTGCTCCAGTTCCCTGATCATCCTCATGGCCCTTCCCTGGACTTGTTCCAACAGTTCCATGTCCTTTTTATGTTGAGGACACCAAAACTGCACACAATACTCCAAGTGAGGTCTCACAAGAACAGAGTAGAGGGGCAGGATCACCTCCTTCGACCTGCTGGTCACGCTCCTTTTGATGCAGCCCAGGATATGGAATAAATCAGATAAACCTAGGCTGAAAGCTGAGGTCTTTAATACATGATTCAAGGTTAACAGGGAGCCTGTGCAATCCCCTACCCCTGCTTCGCACAAGAAAGCTAATAACTGATGCTGAGTGCAGAGCCTGTGGTTGCCCAGAATAGTTTTCCATAGGTCAGTGTAGTCTGGGGATCATGGTTTAAAAAGCTGTATGGTGCTGAAAATTTGAAATGCTACTTTCTGTGCACTCCAACTTTCTTAATAGTTATTTTTAATGAATTGCTTTTTTAATTATTGAGTTATAAATGTAAAAAAAATCTAGATTTTTTGCATTTACATTACTATAATTATTGTAGCACATATAATGTAGCACAATTCAAGTTTTAACAACATATACACGTGTAGATATTATGTTTAAAATCCTGCAAATTTTCAGTGAAATTACTGTATTTTATAAATTTTATAATTTATTTAATTGTAATTTTATATAATTTATAATTTAAATGTTTAATGTACTTTAGTCTTAGGATGAGAGGTTAATTTCATTCTCTTTATACTACAGGCTCTGTGAGGTACTTAATCTTGATCCTAGGCATGTCCTGATTGCAGAAGTAATCTTCACAAACATTGGAGGGGCTGCCACAGCTGTTGGGGATCCTCCAAATGTGATTATTGTTTCAAAGCGGGAGCTGAGAAAAAAGGTATGTACTGAAAGCTGTTTGGCTACTAAAATTAAGTACAAATGTTGACTTAGTTTTAAACCTTCTCTTATCCCAGACAGCAAAATAAACAGAATATAATCCACTTTTTTCTGCCGTGCTATCTCTTAGTATGACAATCAGGCAGAACAGAGTTATATTTTGGAGACAAAGATTGCAATGAAGAATAGACTTTTTGATATGGACTAAGAATACCAGTTTTCTTTTTTGTGGTGATGGTGTGGAGGATTTCCTTGTCAATGGCGAAGTGAAGAAAGAAGCAAAACAATGGAGGGCTCTAAAGAAAGGGCAGCAAGTTGGGAAAAAAAATGAAAGAAATAGGTAAAAATGAAGATGAAAATCCAAACTTTTCCAGAATAGACTTTCTCTCAGAAGTTAAAAATAACAGGACAATTTGATTCCTTTTCAGAAATTTCAAACTAGAAGTAATTGTCCGTATGCAAAACCCCACAATGTGAGAGGCTGTGCTGGCCCTGTAGACTCTGCTGCAAGAGACTTTGTCCTTCAGCTGCAGCCCAAAGGGATGCAGGGGTTAAAGGAGAGTGGGCACTCCTCCTATGCAGCATGGGCTGCAGCTGACTCCCACCTCCTGCCAACATTTTGGTATCCCCAGGCTGCAGTGACAGATTTTAACTTCCAACACTCAGCCTTTCTTTCTTTCATTTTGTTGGGTGGCTGGTGGATGGGACTGCAGGACTCCAGACACACCTGCTAGAGGGACTGTCTTGGTTCCACCATCTCCTCCCATCCACATGACCCTCTCTGCCCTGTGGATAGGCAATGCCAATGCTGGCGGGTGTTCGTGTTTGCAGCCTTCAGCTTCTGGATGGAGCTGATGGTTGTGTGAGTTCTCCAGTCTTTCAGCTATCACTGCCACCCTTGAACAAGAGGGCATCCAATCCCATATCTGCGCCTGACACAGTGTTCCCCAGTATCTTTTGGCACATCACCCACCTCTCATGTACTGGGGGTAGCAGAGAGGCAGTCTGCTCAGGATGCAAGGGGCAGCAGCTCTTGGGATGGGCAGCTCTGCTCTCCTCCTAGCCCTCCTACCCACACCCCCACCAAGTAGCATCACTGAAGGGGCTGTAAGGTAACATGCACATTTGTAGGGATGCCAAGCCTGTGTTTTCTGGTTTGGCCAGTTGTCATAAACCCCCAAAACAGATAAATCTAAAGGAATTCAAAATAGTTTATGTGCTAGTGTGAAAATACCTGTGCAAGTGTGTAAGCGGCGAGGAGAAGCAAACAGGCCAACCCAATATGGGTGATAAGCAACTTCTAGTTTATTTGTGACGCAGTTCACACATATATAGGAGTGGTATTCAGCCACTCCTTCTTGGCACAACAGTATTGGTTAGCCCCCCACAGCTTCCTCCACATTCTCCTCCCAGGTCTGGTCTCCGGCCACCTGTGGGGGCCACCCCCTGCCTTGCTTGCACAGTCCTCCAGAACATTATGGTTCTGCTCTTAGAGTCATTCTGCAACAATTCCCCCCTTTTTCTTTGTGCAAGCAAGGCATTATGGGTTATTCTGTTCACCTGTTTTATCACACAACTATAAACAAGTCTAATAGCTACGATGATTAACCTAATCAATGATACATAAGTGCAATACTTTTAAACAGTGTTTGACTCAACCTGTAATGCCCCGTGAAAACAACCATCTAATTATTCTTAGAATACAGCTCATTTACTATTGCTGGGTAAGCTGAGCCAGGGTTCTCAGCTGTGCGTGCATCGAATTAGCATAATCAGAGAAACTCATACAACACATTCCATCAAACTCTTCACATCCATGTCCCTGTTCCAACAACAAAAGGTTCTGCAGTGTTGCATGTCTCACAGAGTCAACATTAAAACAAATCAGAAATTGCCTTCGATGTAGAATTGTCTGCTTAGCAACTCAGCAACCCAGTCTGCTTAGTTGAGCCAAGGCCCCGGCTGAAGCACTTACAGTGATTTGGCATATTATGATTGGATACATGTTTTGAAGACTCTTACTGACTAACATATAATTGGTTAAACACAGGTGTGAGAACTCAACCTTGAAAGCTTGCCAACAGTCCACAGTTCTCATTAACTTGGTGAATTCCAGCCTCTTATCTTGCTTGCTTAAGCTTCTTCGGGCCTCTCATGGCCTTGCTGTATCTTTCAGGACTGTTCAAAGTTTATGTACCAATTATGCATTCTCCTGTGAGAACACTGTCTCCACATCTCGCCCCTTTTGTTTTATCCAGTAACAAGTTGCTACTACAGCAAGGCACACACACATTTACATTAGCAGAGTAACTATTACAGGGTGCAGCAGCATGTTGAAGATGCTGATGGCAGTGAAGGACTAGCCAAAGAAATTTCTTACCAGTGGAATTCCCCCCTCTTAATTTGTTCCATTACCTGCTTTATAACACTACCATTGTATTAAATTTTTTCTAGCTTTTGCCTTAGCATTTTCTAGCAGCTACTGCAAATTTCCATACTCTAACATCTCTTTTACAAGTGACAAATCTATACAATACAAGGTGCAGTTTCTTATTAGCAACTAGCTAGTAAATACAGGTGGTTTTATACACAAAATCACAACCTCTAATATAGCTACTTTACAAGCACACATATTCAGGATGTTACTTTTCAGTTGTCCCCAAGTGATGTTTTGCAGTTATTTGTTCTTTCTCTTCCTCTATCTCATTCTGCTTGGGGTAATCACGCTCAGCTCCTGTAGCTGAGGCATCAGGTTTATCCATTCATCTGTGAGCTCATGGCAAGGCTTGACAAACTTTGCAGGCAGTCACCATGGACCTGTAGGCAGGAGGACACAAATATACCCCCTCACCCAGGTTATCAGTTCTTCAGTTCTTGAGAAGTAGACAGGTTAGACAGGTTAAAGTTAAATGTAACATCATTACTCTCTCTCTCCCCCCTCTTTTTTTTTTTTTTTTTTAATCCCTGCAAAAGCCATCATTATTCCCACTACAGTTCCATGTACAGAACGTGGCACAAGGACCCTGTGGAGACTAACAGCAAACCAGCTCCGAGAAGCATCATTGCAGTGTGAGGTGGCAGGCTCAACCTTAGCGGGCATCCCCGCAGAGGCTCTGCCTCCCCCACATCGTATGAGGCTTGGGCTTTTATACTGACCAAAATGCACACTCATTCCGACACAGGTGGCCAGCCTGTGCTGGAAGAAGTGGCCGGCAGTATCGACAGAGGTCTCCAAGGGTTGATAGAAACCTGGACATACTTATATTTACCAACTTCTAATACATGAGTATCACAGAGAAACTGTATGGGCTCTCCCTGTCAATTGCAAGAAAAAATCATAACATATACAGCTTGAGTATAAGAGGATTTTAACACATACGTGGTCACTGTTTGTCAGGCCTCCTTAACTATTTTGAGATCAAGAGCTTCCCACTCTTTAGCCCCCTGCTGTGTAGTAAACACAGGATATGCAAAGATGCCCATTGCAGAAAATTCCCCAGTAATGATCACATATTTGGTTACCCATTGTTACAACTGAGCGTCTCCAGGGCCAGTAAGTCTGAGCAGACCGACCCGGGAGATGAAGAGTCAGGGTCTGGAAGCAGAGGATATAAATCTGGCTCGGATTCAGGGGATTCGGGGGCTGATCCTGGGCCGAACTCGGGGTCTCCGTTGCTCGCAGCTGTGTCTTTCTTATCAGATGTCTCTCTTTCGGTATGTAGCCATCTGCAGACCTGGCTCCTCCGTGACTGAGTTAAAAATTTTTTCACTCTAAGGCATAGTGGGTTGGAGAGGCTCGCGGTTCCTTTAAATCTCCCACTCGCGCATGATCCCTATTTTCTACTGCGTGCTTCACAGTGGCGCCGCAATCGATCCGGCGCCGAGCCACCGCCCTTTTTCTTTCGGATTTCTCGACATTTATCATGCGTATACCTTCTAATATACTTTCTCTGTCCTTTTCAAAGTCCCTACTTTCGGAACTGGGGTGGTGGGGGAGCAGGGGGTTGCACCTCCTCCGCGGCACCTTCTGATGGAGGGGGAGAAAAGGAAGGGGGGGTGGGAAACCCTGTGCTCCCGCGAGTTGGGGGGGGGGGGAACGAGTTGTAATCTTCCCCCGGTTTCAAGCGACCGGGGACGTCTGTTCCTAGTTTCTCCGTTGCTACCGCGGCAGTTTTATTTTCTGCCTTGTATCTTTTTATACAGTTCATTACTTCCCTCCGTGGTTTACCGAGTTTTGTTGCCTTTTTATAATCATTAAGCACTGAGTCAAATAGTTCATCACCAAACTTTCGTCACTCACTCTCCTCAAATATTGTATTAGGATCTGCAAAAAAAAAATCCCTTAGCTTCCCCTAGAGCCACCAGACCCGCTAGCTGCTTTAGAGTTTCAGGCTTAAGTCCCCGCTTTTCTAAAAAGCACTGTAATAAGTTCAGGGCTCAGTTCCCCGCTTTTATAAAAAGCACTGTAATAAGTCCAGGGCTACCTCTCGGTCCATTTTCATGGCCAGCCTTTTCCGGATCGTCTTCTTCTGGGTCGTCCTGTAACCTCGGTCTCCGGATCGGCCTCCCGACGCAGCAGTGTCTGGTATACCCCAGCGGCGGATTCCTTTCAGTTAGTCGCAGCACCCGGGTCCGTCACGCCACCGCAGCAGCATTGCCCGCGCTTCCTGGCCGCTGCTGCCGGTGCCGCTCACTCGCCGTTCCGGGTCCCCGTCGACCGGGGCCCTGTATCCCGGGTCCCCGCTAGTCGGGGGCCTGTATCCTGGGTCCCCGTCGACTGGGGCCCTGTATCCAGGTCCCCACTAGTCGGGGCCCTGTATCCAGGTCCCCACTAGTCGGGGCCCTGTATCCCGGGTCCCTGCTAGTCGGGGCCCTGCATCCTGGGTCCCCGTCGGCCGGGGCCCTGTATCCGGGTCCCCGTCGGCCGGGGCCCTGTAAACGGGGCCCTGTATCCTGGGTCCCCACTAGTCGGGGCCCTGTATCCCGGGTCCCCGTTGACCGGGGCCCTGTATCTGGGTCCCCGCTAGTCGGGGCCCTGTATCCCGGGTCCCCACTAGTCGGGGCCCTGTATCCCGGGTCCCCGTCGACCGGGGCCCTGCATCCCGGGTCCCCGTCGACCGGGGCCCTGTATCCGGGTCCCCGCTAACCGGAGCCCTGTATCCCGGGTCCCCGCTAGTCGGGGCCCTGTAATCCGGGTCCCCGCTAGTCGGGGCCCTGTAATCCGGGTCCCCAGCGACCAGGGCCCTGTAGTCCGCGTCACTGTTCGGGCGCCATTTGTAAGCGGCGAGGAGAAGCAGACAGGCCAACCCAATATGGGTGATAAGCAACTTCTACTTTATTTGTGACGCAGTTCACACATATATAGGAGTGGTATTCAGCCACTCCTTCTTGGCACAACAGTATTGGTTAGCCCCCACAGCTTCCTCCACATTCTCCTCCCAGGTCCGGTCTCCAGCCACCTGTGGGGGCCACCCCCTGCCTTGCTCGCACAGTCCTCCAGAACATTATGGTTCTGCTCTTAGAGTCATTCTGCAACACAAGTGGGATGAGGGAACTATAGTACAAAACAAACATATATATATGTATATATATATACATTTTTTTTTTTTTAATTTGGAGTCAATTAAATTTCTATTGCTGTACAAAAAAAGCATCTCTTCCAATTAACTGAATACATTCAAATTAATTAAGTACTGTCCAGGTTGGAAAATGTCTTTGAAAGTTCATAGCATTTAATAAACTGAATGTTTACCTTCAAAATATTTGAAATGTACTGCAATTAGTTTGTTCAGATGATGACTTTGGAGACTCTGTAATATTCATGGCTGTGGATTCGATAGCTAAATTTTACATTTTAAATATGAAATCTGTGCAACTATTTAAAACTTCTTTTCTAAAAGAGAATAATTAGCACCTGCCAGGCAGGTCATTTTCCTAAATACTCAGAAACTCATCATCTTTGTAGAACCTTTAGAAGTGGCTATAAACATGGGAAGCAATTAAGCAATCACATTGAAAGGAAACAATTTTACATTTCTCTTGAATAAGATATTGATAATTTTAGGAGGACATAGATGTATAAATACCATAGAAATGTGACATTGTAGCAAATTCAGTATTTGAAACAAGCACAAAAACTTTCCAAATGTTTTCACTCTGGATTGTTTCCACATCTTTTGCTGCATCACAGAAATAAGGATGTAAGAACATTGATCATATTTAACACAGGACCATGGGACTTGTACTGTTATTTTCCTATATTCTCAACCGTTATATCTATCTACATAAATATTTTTATATAGATCACAGTCTATGGTCAGAGACCTATCCTTGGCTCTGAGGCTGAGTGGCCTGGACTGGCTTATGTCCTCACTGCTTAGAACTCACTCCCCCTAAAGAAGATTTGCTGGTGAGAGCTCTGGCAGGAGTAAAGCCAAGAGGGAGGGCAGGGAGGTAGTTGGACCATCTGGCCTCTTACAGCCTGCACTGTTGAACTAATAGCTCAATTCTTAACTCACCCACCTGCTCCAGCATGCTCTCTTTTGTTCAGAAGACAAAACATAGACACTGCTGTCTTTTCTCGGTAACTACTTCTAGCAAAGGTTGCTATGAGGAAAGGTTATGATGTGATCAACTGTAAATCTGGCCCTGAAATGTGTACGGTGTCTCTGCTACATTTATACCAAGTAACTTTATTTTTCTGTAAGTGTCTTTTGCAGTGGGTTTTAGTACTAGAAATGCTTAATTCTTTGTAGTGCTGGAGAGATTTTTCTCCCTAGGTTCTGGGGAAAACTCATGTCATATTAAGAATATTTTATGTAAACTATATTTGAATAAATAAGCTTTATGTTACAGTTTACTCATTAAAATGTAAGCGTAATTCTTTTTACTTGCCTTAAGATGCAAGTGGATGCCCAAAAGATCTTTTTATTTGTAGCACTGGTTAATTTATAATGCTGGTATATTCTGTCAATCATGCCTAGAATCAGTGGAACATTTGCATACGAGGAGAGGAAGATTTGTTGTACTCTTGCTTGTTCTTGGGATTGGAAGAAGTTTCACTAAATAGCATTTATGTTGTGATTTCAGGGAAGGCAAATAAGAGTTTTCATAAAGAGCAAATGGAAAATCTTTCAGTGAATACAGATCATGCTTTAATTTTTTATTATCTTCAGAGTACCACTGCTGAGTAGCCATTGTTAGCAAAATCACAATTTTTTCTTGAAGAGATATATGCTTCAGATTTTGGGAACTCCATTTTTATGTGCACAGTAGGGCAAAAACCATTTTGAAATGGTCATTGTTTTTGGAAAGTTGAACATTATGTTCTCTATGTTTGGGAACTTCACAAGTATCTACAGTCACACCTTTGAAATCAGAAACAGCTTGTGCTCTAAGCTTAAGCTGTGATTACAATTTCTTTAGAGAATGGATGGTGAATAGGTCTCCAGAGCAAAATGACGGTGTGAACATAGTGTACACTAGAGCATCTAGCTTTAATCTGCCTAAAAGATATAATCCTAAGAGCAAAGGTAGTTTTAGCATGTGCTAGCCACTGGATTATATCCTCTTATTTACTGTCTTTGTTAACATGTGATAAAGCTTGTACTATTAATCTGACATTTGCTGAGGATTTTGGGGTTTCAGTATTACACTCAGAGTTATTCCTGTCATTTAAGAGGAATTTCCTGGGAAACGACAGCCGTCAGGTTCTCCTGTTCTGTTTTTCAGAGGCTTCATGCTGATATGTAGTATGATGAGATATTAGTTGATTATATTTCATGAAAAGTTGTAGTATGTAGGAAATGCTGGAAAATGGTAGACAGAAAATCCCGTATATGGATCTATAAAGGTGTTTCAACCACTGGAAGATTGTGAAATGGACTCTCATACTTTATTAGGCAATTATTTTTGTTGAGTTTGCTGGATACAAGCTTAAGAGTAGTTAAAACTACCCTTTTATGTTGATGTTTCATTGATTCCTTTTCTCAAGAAAAAAAAAATCCTAGGTAAGGCATATGAAATAAAAATTATGTTTTTATGGCTGATTTCTGATTTTTTTTCCCATCTCTGCATGTGGTAAGAAACATAAAAAAGGAGGTTTGTCGGTGTCCTGGACAAGCATTATCTTCATGTAACTGTGTTAGACTATCAGTGAGATACCATGAGCTGTTCCCCCTGAGACAAAGTAGATCCCAGTCACCCAGCTAGAAGGGATGTTTAAACCAATGTAGAAATAATAAATTACTCTTCCTCTTCCTCATTTTATGAGTTTTAAAATATTAATTGAAAGGCATTCTGGCTAGAACCAAAGTCTTTTCTACTCCCTGAATTACTGCACCTAGCCGTAGTTTTTTGCTTTCTCTTTGCCCATAAATGGCAGATTCCTTCTGGAAAGATCTGAATTACTAGAAGTTAATTTTACACTTCCAAAAGCAATAAAAACAAATAAATAATGATGATAGAAAGTTAGTGTTTTAGCAAAACAGTGTGGTACTTCCCCCTAATATGAAATTGATGTATTTGACTTTGCATTTAAAACTATAAACAGAAGGAAGATGCCCATTCTGTTTCAGTCCTGAATCTGTAGGCAGTGGAACCTTTAGACTGCTGTCTTGCTAAAACAGAATCTTTAGGTTTTCTGTTGACTGGGAAATGGGAGAAATTTAACAAAATCAGCATAGCCTCAAGTAAGGGACATTTGAAGCATGTATTGTATTTATCTGATGGATTGAAATCTCCTGGGAGAAAAGCGTTTCTTGCCTATTGTGCATGTCAATTCTATTTCAGTCTATTGTGCAGGAAAAAGAAAACCTTTATGAAAACGACATTTTGTTGTATACAGCAGACGTGTGGAGCACTTTACTATGTTTTTACCTAGCTGAATCCTGGCCCCAGCAGTGCAGAGGACTCAGGAGGTATAAAATATGTTATCCACAGCCACAAAGGGTAAGAATGTAGGCCCTGCGGAGGTGTTACATGCCCTTTCTAGGGTGTGGGAAAGGGAGTAGGAGCAATTGGTGAGGTAACTGTGACACTATTTTGGCATCCTCTGCTGTATCTCTGGTACAATGTGAACCGTTTATTCTCTTAAAGTTTTCCAGAGGCTGCTAGTTGACTGCTAGCTACCTGGCAATATCTAGTGTGCAATTCGCCTTCTGCTTCTCTGAAACCATATTCTATGTGCCGCAGAAAGGCTGGTGCTCAGCAGCCAGGCCAAAGCGTCAGGGTGGGCAGTGGTCTGTTTTTCACTGGGATCCTTTCTGATATCAGCCATAAAAAGGAGTGCACTTGGTTGTCCTCAATCTCCTCATGGCTGTGGGGTACCAGTTGTCCAAGGCTAGCGATTGTCAGGATGCGTTATCTCCTTGACATCCATGACATCTCCTCATGGCTGTGGGGTACCAGTTGTCCAAGGCTAGTGATTGTCAGGATGCATTTTCTCTCACTGGCTCATGTAGACCGGTGAAAGGAGGTAATGGGGAGGAAAACCAGGAGCAAGAGATGGGAAGAGAATTGAATCTTTGCACTATCACAGCCAATAGTGTCATGCAAGCTCTTTCCTGAAATAAGCACAGCCCTTGTTAGAAAACTATTTGTTTCAGTGGAATTGGAAAGCTGCTCTGCATTAGCAGCGGAGCAGCATATTTTCCCCAAGGACCTCAGAAATTAGAAAAATCAATGGCGTGGTATTATGAACTCCTGAGATATTCAAAGAAAGTAACCTAGCTACTCTCTTTGGAAACTTCGGGTAAGTTCCTAGATAGGATGCCAAAAAAATCTAGTTAACAATTTTTTTTGTCTTGTGACGGTGACTGTAAACCACTTTTGAGGCTCATCCATGTCAGTTCTTATGTCACAAAGCTGTGCTAATCCTGTTTTTTTCTTTTAAGAGTATTGTGATCTCCTTTTCATTTCAAGTCTTTTAAATTATCAGTCAGACCTAAAACCTCCTTCTTAACTTCAGCATTTTAGTTCTCCTTCTAGGTTGATGAGATTTTCCTTTTGCAGAGAAATTAGTTTTGCTGGTTTCAAGTGACACATTCTTGTGCTGTATTTTTTGTTTGAGAAGCTTCTGCATTGTGGCATTTCAGTAGCAAACCACAACTGTTGATGTGATATTCAAAATGTACAGCTAAGTGACTTCATAAATCTTTACATTTGTTTGCGATGAGCCATGTCCTTAAATTCAAGTTCCATTGACCATTACATATTTAAACTTGAGCATTTTCAAGGATTCCTTGGCTTCCTATTTGTCTTTTTTATTTTCTACAATAGCAGTTATATTTATGCCTGAATATCTCTGCAGAGAATTTCTTCTGGTACATTCTGCTGGCATCCTTATTCATGATGTGGGCACACTCCTGCCAACCCAAGAAAAGTTTCATCTCCATTGCTTTTTGCAAGACTAGGTTGAGTGTTTTAAAGTAATTTTCCTCGTTCTGATAATTCTGGTTTGAGATATATTCTGACCACCTCTAATCACTTTATTGCTCTTCAACCAGCTGTTTCCCAGTTTGGGTTTCGTGGTGTGTTTTATTTTCCAGTCAGATTTAGGCAGATTTTGCTATTTTGATGTAGCTTCAGTGTTTTTACATCTTAGTTCCTTTCAGCTTCCTACCTCTCATTAGGCTATTTTTGAGACCAAAGAAAACTGAATGTTTATTTTGTGTACTTCCTGAACTATTTAATGGCACACTGTCAATACTTGAAAGATTTCTGAACCAAGGCCAGTTCAGCTTGATTTTAGTATTCAGTTTTTTTTTTCTGGCCAAAATATTGTGATCTTTTTGTGTATAATCTTAGAGGTAACCCATATATAAATTAGATTTATTATCAATTTTAAATGGCTGTGATTAAGGAAACACACATGGGGAATATTGACTTTATAATACTTTAGCAGCAGGTCTTAGAAACATTGAGCCTTTGCAAAATATTTTTTTTTCTCACTGCTATTTGTAAATTCCTAGAGCTGTTAATGTTGATTTCACCCCTCATAGAAACGTCTTCTGTAGCTCTGATTCTTGACTTGATGCCCAGAGGCCAATCTTTCTGGGCACTTATAAAAAATAGCTTGTAAAGTCTGTCATGCAGAGATGTCAGACATTTGACTGGCTGACCTATTATCTAGGCAAACTGGATGAAAGTATATTATTTTCCTTTGTGGTACCATCTTTTTCTGTCCAAATCTTACAATAATCTTATTCCAGTTCCTGAAAAGTCTTCTTTGTACTTGCATAAAAGAAATGGCAGTAGCTGAGTTATAATGAAAGGCCAGTGAACGAACTGGTATACAGTTTCACCTTTTAGTGGCTGGAGAGTAGAAGAGGCAAGGAATTTACTGTTAAATAGCAACTAAGGATGATTTTCTTTAGCTCATGAAACTGAAACCTGTGTTTTTAATAGTAACAAATTCTAATCCTCTGTCTGCATATTTATGGTTTGAGATTTACTTAAGTGCCTGCAAACTATGGATTTTTTGCAAATAATCATTAACCTTTACCTGGCTACAAAAGTTCTTTATGACTTTAATCAGCTTCTTGTGTTGTATGTTATTTTATTATGCCCTCGGGTGCAATAGAGCCAACATTTATTTACTTATTTATTTTCTTTTTTGAACTAGAGACATTTTAGCTGGGACATTTCTACATAAATTCTTTTAGTAGGAGACAATATAAAAGAACACACATTTAAGGTAGTAAGTCCCCAATAGTCTTATCACACAGGAGTGGTATCATCTGATGCTGCATGGGAAGCTGTTTTTAATATGTGTTGACATTTCAAAGGGTCTATAGGTAGCACACAGGTATTTGGTAGAAGACAAGTTACTACAGAGACATAGAGTTGTGGCACAGGGAGATCCTGTGACTTTCTAGAGTCTTTGGGAAATCAGTGAATTCTTTGAAAATTCAGTTTGGACAACCTGAGCTATCCAGGGCTTGGACCATGCTTTCTTCCAAGTGTCAAAGATCTGCTCCCCTGGGATGACTGATTCAGACAACGTTTGCTCTATGTAAGACAGTTCCTTGATACAGAGGAATCACTTAGATGTGATTCCCCTTGGAGCTTCATGGACAGCTTCTTTTGGACAGGCTACTCAGGACTAGCTGAGATTTCAGAAAATCCCAGCCCAAAGGCTAACCCTGATCCACTACAGCATGTGTTATATGGTATCATGGAATGATTCAGTTGAAAGAGGCCTTGGAGGTCATCTAGTCCAACATCTTACTCAAAGCATGGCTGTGAAGTGTATAGAATTATGCAGTAATAGAGTTATTGTAAAAATCCATGTTGTTATCAGTTTAAAACAAAAGATGGTCATAAAAGTTTAACTATTTCTGCAATTCAGTGTGATTTAAAATGAATTCACAGTGATTTAAGTGAAAAGTGAAAGTTAATTATTCAGTTTGGGGTTGTCTACCCATGTAAGGAAGACTAAATGTATTTCAGAATAACTCATAAAGCTATATTTTAGTTTTCTGAATTAAATTGTAATGTGGCTTGTCTCCTTGAAACAGATGAAATACAGCTTCTACTGACTTGGAACTTACTTTATTGCTTTATATTTATTATTGATTGCTAAAGTACATATAGTTGAACACTTTTCCCCGTAGGAAATATAGAGAAACAACTGTTTGTTAATTTAGGCTTTCATTTTTATTTGCAGGGATTGGATTTTGCAGCCTTTACAGGTCATATGTTTGTTGGCATCTGCCTTGTTGTTCTGGTCTCCTTTCCTTTCCTCAGACTTCTTTACTGGAACAAAAAACTTTACAATAAGGAACCAAGTGAAATTGTCGGTAAGTGGGAGTGTGAAAAAAATGCTATTATCACTACACTGAATGTGCTAAATAGAAACTGAATAGTGCCTATTACAGTGTTGTCCTCAGCTGAAAGTGCCTGCTCTCCTGCAGTCTCTGAACATAAATTTTTTAACTAATAATTTAGGTCTCATTTTTAGTCATAATATTTTCTGACTTCTAGAAATGGATGTTTTTGTGATGTTAAGGTTGATGTGTTGACATGAATTATTAAGAATCTTTCAAAATTTATGAGGATATTTTACATAATTTATAGCCATAGGCTTGAATACCTGTGTGCTCTGTATCACAACAGATAACATCTGCTCAAGGTGCTGAGTTCACAACCTAGCTTTAGAAATACCTCAGGTTTTCCTTATGACAGGCATAGTGTCATAGCATTGCCTCTCCTGGTCTTCTTCCACTGGATTTTTTCAGCAATCTTTTCCTGATTTGTGGTCTCTGAAGGACATTTCCTCAAGAGCAGAAGTTCTTTCCAGCTTGCCACTGTGGCTCTTCCAATTCTAAATTTCCCTGGTGTAAAATTTCTATAATTCAGTAGGAATACATCTATGTCTTTTTTAGGTTTTTCACCTCACCTAGAAGCCTTGCTAAGCCTGTTTCAATGGCTGTTGACTATGTTAGTCCCTTTTTGCCTTCATGCTTTTATGCTTTTCTATGCAGTTGTTTTGAAGTATTCATCTTTGTCCTTAGGCAAGTGGTGAAATGTAACAGTAACCCCCAAATGTTCACAATTTCTTTACAAGGTAGGAAATAATTCATTATAGTTTCTTAGCAAGCTTTGAGCCACTAAAATGCATAATCTGGACAGCTGGGTAATTAGCTCATCTTCCTATTGCTCCTTCTCTTCTTCACGGTGGTCTAAAAGCTCATCATGAGCCAGGAATGTGCGTTCACAGGCCAAACAGCTGACTGTATGCTGGGGTCAATAAAAAGCAGTGTGGCAAGCAGGTTGAGGGAGGTGATTCTGCCTCTCTACTCCACTCTTGTCATACCCCATGTGGAGTACTGTGCTCAGCTCTGGGGTCCTCAGAACAAGAAAGAGAGTTCAGAGGAGGGCCACACAGATAACAGGGGTGGAATACATCTCCTGTGAGGACAGTCAGAGTTGGTATTGTTTTGCCTGGAGAAGAGAAGGCTCTGAGGAGACTTTAGAGCAGCCTTTCAGTACATAAAGGGGCTTAAAAGAAAGATGAGGACAGGCTTTTTAGTAGGACCTGTAGTGATAAAATAGGGGTAATGGTTTTAAACTGAAAGAGGACAGATTCAGAGTAGATACAAGGATGAGGGTGGTGAACCACTGGAACGTGTTGCCCAGAGATAATAGATGCATCCCTGGAAACATTCAAGGTCATGCTGGACCAGATTTTGAGCAACCTGATCTAGTTGAAAATGTCCCTGCTCATTGCAGGTGGGTTGGACTAGATGATCTTTAAAGGTCCCTTCCAACCCAAACCATTCTGTGACTCTGTATCAAAATGTAAATACAGAGCAAATTCTTACCAGTTCTACACAGCGCTCAAGAATAAGAATCTTTTGCGGAAAAGATCATCCTTGGAAGGGAATTATCTTTTTGTTGGGGAGTGTCAGGGTTTAAGCCCAGCTGTAACTCAGAACCATGCAGTCTCTCTCTCATTCCCCCCCTTCTTCCCCCCTGCTCTCAGAGGGATGGGGAGGAGAATCGAAAGAATGTAACTCCCACGGGTTGAGATAAGAACAGTTTAGTAACTAAGGTACAACACAAACCACTGCTGCTACTACCAATAATAATAATGAGAAGGGAAATAACATGGGAAAAGAACACAACCGCTCACCACCCACTGACTGATACCCAGCCCGACCGAGCAGTGATCTAGCCCGTCCGGGTAACTCACCACCCACCGACGTCCTGACTTAATGACATTATTTTGTGAATACATAGTTTGGAAAATAGATTTTTCTTTTTTCTTTCACCTATGAATTTTTAAAATATTATTTTGGATTTCTAAGAAATCAAGTATGCATAACTTTTTTTCTTTTATTAATATGAATAGTACAATTTACTCACTGATGTAATATTTCTGCCAGTTAAACACTGTACTAATGAAACACTAGCTAGCATATTTCCCTCAGTTCATCTTTTGGTAATCTGTTACTTGCAACTTAGTATGTTCATCTATAGCAGTCTCCTAATCAGCATACCATGTGTTATAATCAGCTGCTTGCCCATTGCTGCAAAGCTGATCAGTAGCTGTTCAATTAGAGCAAACGCTCAAGAGCTACTCTTTCTATTGAAACTTTCTGTGAAAGGGGAAGAGAAAGCCACCAACACTGCTCCATTAGTAGGTAACTGTTGTGGTTTGGATTTGCAAAATGTGCTCCAAGGTGCTTTCAGGGGTCCTTCCATCTCAGGTTGCAATGGTTCTGTGATAACTTCAAATGGCTTGTTTGAAGCAGCTGTTTTAATCAACTGAATAGCAGCCTTCCCTCACCCTGCCCCCAATTAGCAATTAAAGAAGATATGTGAGACCTAATTGGTATATTATTATACTCTCCAGATTTCTCCCTGTATGCCATGTGCTTTAAGATCTTTTCTGTTGTTTTAGGCTACATGTATTATTGAGAATGGATAAGCACTAATTTTAAGACTGGGCCATGCTGTTATTCTGAAAATACATTGGCAGATTAATTTCAATGCTGTGTGCTACCGGTGTCCTTAAATTGTTACCTTTCAGGCTGAGCTGCAGCACCTGTGCAGCAGAAAAAAATCCCATGTTCCTTCCTTAGAAGCTACTATCTACTTGCAGTGGCTTAAAGCAGGGCATATTACACAAGAAAAAAGAATCTGAAGAACTCAGCTGTGAGAGAGAAAATCAAATGCTTTTAAAAAATTAAGGGAAATTTTAAGGCCTTTTTTGAGTGCGACTTTCAGCTGATAAACCTGCACCTTGTTTTGTGTGATGGAGAAAAAGATAGTAGGGTTAGGGTAGAAAGCTGAGAAGGTTTAAAAACCATATATATATAGTTTCCCAAAAGAATATCTAAGGGGAAATAATAATATATAAATGTAACAGGAATTCAACTTGCGTCCACCCCCCCCCCCCCCCCAAAAAAAAAAAAAGGCGTTTGAAACCAAAGGTTTTGCTTCCCTTAAGTGTTAACAATATATTATTTTGCCATTATTCCTGCTGGTGTGGCTCACTTCAGCAGCTGGGAAAGTACTGCTATGGTAGTATGATAGGCAGCATGGAAAGCTGACAACAGAAGGAATTTTCTAATTAATCATAGTCATGTGTAAAGTGTTTAATATGGGAAAAACACAGTGCTGTTTCTCACAGTGTGAAATGTGGCAAGCAGATGAGTGGGCAAATCTCTTTCTATCTTCCATGTGGAGCTTTACAGCTATTTCTCTAAGAGAAATAAAATGAGAGGAGTGGGATAAAAAAAAGAGGTACAAAACCAGTAGTGAAAAGGTAGAAAGTCTAGAAGAGGAAAGAAGTAGGGGAGTGATAATTGAGGATTGTGAGACATGTACAACTGACAGGATTGTGCTGCCTGAAAGATGTCCAGGCATTGTTCCTGTTCCTTTGAGTATGGACTGCTCACATTGGTCCTTGATTTGTGTGAAACCATGAGAAGAATGGCAGAGCTAAGGGGATGGTCAAGAAGGAAAACAAGGTAAAATTGAAAAATTTGTTTAGCATTTAATGTCTGGTGAGTTTCCAGGCATTTCCTCTGTGCCAATTGACCTAGCACAGGCATCGTCAACTGTAATTGTAGCTGAACAGAAGGTATAGCTCAGTGCTGTTGTTATTAGTTCATGTGAACCCCTTTGCCTGTCACAGCTCTGAGATGCCTGCCTGGAGGTACGTATGGATCCTCACCACAGGTGGCCATGGTTAAAAGGTTAACAGCTTTGTTGTTTCCTCAGGGCATAGGATGTCCTAGTGGCCCCTGTGTTCTCTAACAGTGATGCATGTCCTCCTGTGCTGCCCTGCCCTGCAATGTACAACTTTTGGTTTAGTGCTGGGGAAGAACTAATGTGATGACTTGCAAGATAACTTCAGTGTTGATTCAGTTTGAACTGAAGAAGGCTAATAATAATGATAATGATGATAATAATATCCAGGGCCACAAGGACACCACAGGGGCACAGAGGGCGAGGGTAAGGTGTTATATAGCCACATGTTTTGCTTGGGGTCAGAGAACAGTCCTTAGCCCTATTTTAGTTAGTAACCTATTTGTAACTGTAGGAACCAGTTAATATTTTCTTGTTAGAATCAGTGAGAAGTACACCAAGTACCTAGCTGGATTAAATACATCAACAAATCTCAGTCATGAGGAGTGTCTGTATCTATGTAAATACTTTCTAAGGGCCCGAAAAGCATTATTGGTATTTAATGTAACAAAAATAGTGGTCTGTCCTCACTTGAAAGTTCATTCAGGTGAGGAAACCAGCAGGCAGATTATACAGAGAATAATGTTCAAGGAAAGGAATATTTCAAGATATTTTCAAGCATTCAACTTGAAACTTAATCTGGATAGCAATTTTGAAATATGCATTGCACTCGACTGGCCTCACCTGAGGTGCTAAATCATGGGAATAAATGCGAAGCATTTTATAAATCTTGAAGAACAATGAGGAACAAGAACATGTTCTTGGTGTTGGTTTGGTTTTGGTTTAGTTTTTGTTTTTTAATAGTTAACATTTTAACTCTCCTACTGTGGATGATATCATGCTAAACTAAAAGATGCAGCTGTCTTAGGAAATGAACAGGTAGTCTTACAGTCCCTGAAGAATTTGTGTATACTCCTTTTTTGGATAATATATCAGGATCCATGAGGGTCATGGTTTTATGTTTAAAAATGTAGAACAGAAATCTGTGTTTTAGTATTTGCACCTTGAAGAGATGTTTTAATTGATCATTAAAAATGAATGAAGGAATGAAAATAAGTGTAGGTTTTTTACTTTACACAGATTCAGGATATTTAAATCATTTAATGTTTAAAGACCTGTAAGTCCTTTGAACTGCTTTAGAGTTGATGGAGTATTCCTTTTGGAAAAAAGAAAATGTCAATCTGTCTTTTCTTGTTTTCAGATTATAAAAATAGGATTCTGACATTACAGAATAAGGGAAATATGACAATCTCATATTATTTGTTTAGTGCATTGGTAATATAGCCATCAAAAGAAGGCAACTGTAATATTACTTTACTTACCTCATGCAGAAAGAAAATGTAATACAGTGGCATTTTGAATCAACAGAGCAGCACTTCACAATTTATTTCTCATGGAAGGAATTAGTACTGAAAAACCACTGATGGAAGGTGAAAACTGAGAAAGTGATACCTCCTGTTTCTTTTATAGCACTTCTCTCCTTTGATTTTTGGGTACATACCACAAGTGTGAAATGATTGTATAGATATACACTGATTGACAAGACCTGGCTTTTTCATTGAGTGTTTTGATGAAGCTGTGACAAAATTTTTCACTTTACTCTGGTGGTATTGAAGCTCATAAGATCTTCCTGATATACAGAACTGAAGAGAACCATTAAGGCTAATTTAACATATGGTCTGTATCCGTTTGCTGCAGAGAGCTTTCACTGTGATGATGTTTCAAATAAAAAAAGTAACCTTGACAGATTTGTAAATTATTCCTGCAGTAAGCCAAACTTATTAGTCACCATTTATACATTTAAACCAGTTACTAAATACATGGTGAGTCTGAAGTGTGCTTCATTATTTTGCTCTTTATTTTATCCTATTAAAAGCATTATATGAGACACTAACTTTCGAATTATGAGTTGTCCTCTTGAGGCTCTTTTTCTTCATGATTGTTTTTTCCTGAATAGGTCTTTGGGAATACCATTTGTAAGTGGTTTCTTGTGGCACTTTGTTTGTTTCACTTTGGATTGGATTGGTTTGGTTTGTTTTTTTTTTCCCGGTGTTGAAAGGACCTCAGCAGTAGTTATGTTTGGTGCAACAGTAGTTGTTTGGAATGTATCTGTTCACTTTTAAGCAGAGTAGAATGAATTGAACAGATATTTTTTTAATTGTGAGACTTGCACTTTAGTGGAAAACATTGGCTAAATTGGTTTTCATGTCTGACAGTTTTGAATTAAAACTTTTTGAAAGTGAGTAAACCAGAATTATTTTCCAAGATTTCAAACCTGATGAAAAATTTCTGAAACAAACTACACTGGAATATAAGATAATCAAATGCTTAAAATACTTGACCCTTGATTTCTCATGACCCTGTGCCATTCTCAGGGTAAAAAACCTGAACATTGTGATTCTCAGAGTCCTGCTTTGAAAAGATGGGTAATTGCAGTAGAGGAAACTAAGGGACGAAACCACAAGGACTGAAATAACTTTGTTGCTCTAAGTCTGACTTACCCAGAGATGGAAACAGAGCTGAGAAAAATCCCATTCCTCATTCACGAACAAACCAATTGAAGAGTAATGTATGTCTTTATCAACCATTCTGAAATGTTATAAGAGCTCTAACCATCTTTAATATCTTCAGATTACTCCATCTGACTGTTATGTGACCATCATAGTGGTATTAAATTTACTTTTCTCTTATAAAATGCAGCAATAGGCTTGTAGTATTGTAGATTCTTTCAGTAGCTAAAATTAAAGGGGAGGACCCAAAGTGCCTTGAGGAAAGATTCCAGTTATATTTTGAAGGAGAACAATACTTACTATTTTGCAGCTTTCTGAACAGCCTAACTCCTAGGGCTGCTGCAGCCTGCCCCAGCTTGCCTGGAAGAATACTCCTGGGAGGTGACTTAGGTGTATGGCGCCCTCTGAGGTTTGCAGTTTTCTGCTAGGCTCCAACTGCTTTACTACAGGGATGAGGATGACCTGTAAATCCTGTGCCATGGACACAGTCCCATTCTAGGCAACTGGAACAGCATTAGGTGCCTTGGTGACCAAATGGAAGTCCAGCTGTTGGCCTCTGAGTTGAAAAGCTTATGTAAATGCTCTATATTGCTTTATGAGGAGTTGTGCAGATTTTTTTGCATTCCTTTGCAAGTATTTAGCTGAATAAAGCAAAGCATGTTGAAATATGCATTGCACTCGACTGGCCTCACCTGAGATGCGGTTTTGAAG
Source organism: Pezoporus occidentalis (assembly GCF_034315485.1). Lineage (NCBI taxonomy): Eukaryota > Metazoa > Chordata > Aves > Psittaciformes > Psittacidae > Pezoporus > Pezoporus occidentalis. Next base: position 2,591,416 of record NW_026915158.1, on the reverse strand, counting down.
ACCCTGCAACATTTATGCCTCTGCTTAACTTTAACCCCTATTGATGAACTAGACTACACAAAAGAATAAAGTCAAGAACATTTCAGGTACTTTTTGTTTCTTTCCCCTCAGATTGAGAGCCTTATGCTTGTGTCCTGTTGAGGGGTGCTGCCTCTAGGATTGAGGCACGAGTTGTTGAGCTGGAGTATTACTTGAAGTGAATTCTTTCTATACTTGGTTTTCACCTTTCTGACTTAGTTTCTGTGCTTTTAAAATGGAGATAATGCTTATCATCTTATAATGCTTAGAAGATTAATTACATTAATCAGAGATTTCAAAAAATACTAAAAATTATGGATATTACCATTACTAAAGCTAGAATTCATGGTACTTAACTTATTTTTCAGTTAACCTTTGAACAGACGTATTCTTGATCTGAGAGGTTAGCAAAGAAACATAGTCGCTTTACTGAAGAGTTAAGCTATAAAAGCATGTGGAGTATCATCCCCTTCACAGGAACACGCTTTATATGTCATTAGTCACAGCCTAGAAGTACAAACTGTGTTGCTTGCAAAAAGGTAGTTAATGTACTTAGTGCACTTGCAAGTTAAAAATTGTCATTTTATGATATCATCTTATCAAGGTTGGTCATGCTCTTCTGAGTATCTTCAATTAACGAGACTGGCCTTTTCAGATTCTGAGACTGGGAATTAATTGCACTCATTTTTTTAGAATGTCTTCTCTGTTATTGGCAGTCAGGTGGGAGGGAATGCATGATTACTTTAAGTGAAAATTAATCTATTAATTGTCAGATTGCAGAAATAATAAGCATTTTAAAATGAAACTTAATGTTTGCTAAAATGCAGAAAATCTTCTCTAAAATGTTAGCGCTCAGGTCAGTAGCTGAAACTCCATTAACTTCAATGGATCAGGCAGTCATATCTGTGGCATAGGGTTTACATATTTGCTGATCCTTTATTTGATATTAAAACTAATCTAAAAACTGTTATTTTCTTGTTGGAAATGGACTTTCTGTGGAAAAAAAAACCAAAACTTTTTTTTTGTTGCTGTTTTTTTTTTTTTTAAAATAATAATGCTGGTTATATTGCTGTGGTTCCTTGTGGGCTTTATGAATGTACCATGTTCATAAAAACTTTAGTGTCATAATGGGCTGAATTCCCTGATGGAGCTGTAGCTCTCTTGTCTTGTTTAACTCCAGATTACTGCATACTAAACTTTGCTTCTGTCACTTCAACTACTGCTACAATTGCAGTTAAATGTTAATTTAGATGTTTTATAAAGATAAATTATCATGAAAGGTACATTCCACACACGCCTACCATTTCAATTATTAGCAATAGATCTGGCAGTGGCAGGATAAATCGGATGGTAGGCTGATCCACCATAAAGGTAACCCTTAGCTCTTCAGATTGGGTTTTCCTGGAAAAGTGAGTGAAGTGATCTCACCCTGGTGTAACATGACCATTGGTCCCCGTCTAGTAGGGGACAGGAATCTAAGGACGCAGGGAAAAGGGTGTGAGACTTTCCCATTCAGGGGCAGCCAAATGTTGCGTTTATGCTGCCCTAGACATAATTTCAAAGTGACTGGTAAGATCTTAAAGTTGTCTTAAGCCCTTGTCCGTGAGTAACATAGCATGTCATAAAATATTAGATGTTCCAGACTCTAGGGGTTGCTGTCTGGATGGGTTTGCAGACCTGACATGGGAGAAGTATAGAAAAGCCTAAAGGGTTTTAGCTATGTTCAGTGTTCTCACTGACCTCAGGGTCCTGTATTATATTTCCTTCAGAACAAAACCAATGACCAATACATATGGATCATCTATCTTATCACGATAGCCACAGTGAGCTATCATGGTAAGACTGTGCAAAAAGAGAAATAGGAAAAAAATCCCCTATTCTGTAGCATTAACTAGAAAACCTTTTCATAAAACTATTGCTACAACAGCAGTCACAGTATAAAAAGATGTATCAACTGTTCTGATTTTAAAAGGACATTTTCTTCTGAAGTAAATTCAACATCCTGTTGCTTCACCAGGAAACATTTGTGCTGTTTCTGAATGAATATTCTCCTCTTATTTCTTTAGTGATTTCCTGGAAAATCCAAAGCTTGCTTTTTTCTTTTTTTTTTTTTCCATGCCCAGTCTAAGGTCTAAAGTCCTTCCCGAACAGGAACAGACACTTTTCAATCATTCTCCAAGGCCTTTACAATACTGGGAAAATAGTAAAATCAGAAAGTATTGAAAATCCTTGCAGGATTTTGGAGGCTGACTGCAAGTGCTAATCAGTTTGTCTGAACTACACAGGATCAGATATCTTTCAACAGGTGATGGTAGCTGTGTTTTCAGTGCCTAAGAATTAAATCCTCTTAGGAAACCTTTGAAATTTTGAAAAATTTCCATTTGTTTTTCATTCCCTTCAGCTCTGCAAAATGAATGGTAAAAGCATTCATTTTTGGTGCAACAATTCCAGTAATTTTAACAGTTTTGCGACCAGAGCACATTACATTTATTTTGTGTGTCTCTGGTTTCATATGCATTATACTTGCTCTAAAATAAGTGATTTTGCTTCTTTTTAGAGCTGAAACATGAGATCTATGTTTGGAGACTGACAGCACAACGCATTAACCCAGCCAGCAGAGAGGAGACTGCTGTGAAATGCCTTCTGATGCAGAAGGTGCTGACTCTAGAGATGCTCCTGAAGAAGAAGCTGAGGACGTTTCATAGGTGAGTGGTGACCATCGTGTCCCACCTCCCCTGCTCTGACCCTCAGTGGGGACAAGCTGCAGGCACAGGCAGTTTGTTGGACTGGTAGGGAGCTCCTGCTCATCTCAGTCTACATCTAGGAATGATAGTGTTGCTTTGCTAATGTCAGGGTTAATATTTCTGTTTGCTTCAACCAGCCAAGAACTCACACCTGGTACTTTTAGGCAGAGCTGGAAGTGAAGGCTTTCAGTGATCTTCACTAGGATAAGACCTATATTCTTGTCTCTTCATCAGATGAGTATTGGGGCAGACATGAAGAGTCACTCTCAACCTCAGTAAAACACAAAGAATTTTAGGACAAAACTGATGTGTAAGACCTGGAAAATATATATCAATAAGACCTGATTTTAATGGCATAGAAATTTCAGGTAGTTTTTGGTGTGAAAAGATCACAAATATGTCCTCAGGCTTTTCCTTGCAATAGTGGCTTTATTGTAGTAAAATGCTACACTTTGTTTTTTTTCTTACCAAAAAATTAAAGTGTTCTTCAGTGAACTGTTGAGTTTGAAAAACATGTTACCAGTGAATTGCTGAGTTTTACAATTATTTCATAATCAAATCTTCAGTGTGAACCTGAGTGCAGACATAATGTCGTGGTTTAAGCCCAGCTGGTAATTCAGTACGACGCAGTCTCTCTGTCACTCCCCACCCTTCCTCCCCCCCGCTCCCGAAGGGATGGGGAGGAGAATCAAAAGAATGTAACTCCCATGGGTTGAGATAAAAACAGTCCAGTAACTAAGGTATAACACAAACCACTGCTGCTGCCACCAATAATAATAATGATAAGGGAAGTAATAAGGGAAGAGAACACAACCACTCACCACCCGCCAACCGATACCTAGCCCGACCAAGCAGTGATCTAGCCCTTCCACGTAACTGCCCCCAGTTTACATACTGGGCATGACGTGCTGTGGTATGGAATACCTCTTTGGTCAGTTTGGGTCAGGTGTCCTGTCTCTGCTTCCTCCTGGCTTCCCCTCCTCCCTGGCAGAGCATGAGACTCACAAAGTCCTTGGTCAGAGTAAACATTACTGAGCAACAACTGAAAACATCAGGGTTATCAGTGTTGTTCCCAGGCCAAAAGTCAAAACACAGCACTGCGCCAGCTACTAAGAAGGAGAAAAATCACTGCTACTGCTGAACCCAGGAGACATAACTAACTGTTTAGGTATAGAAAAGAAGTTTATTGAAACTAGGACTAAAAATGTTAACCTTATTTTGTGCATATTCCAGCAAAACCATTTGTTATGCTATGGAATTTAATGACTGAAAATAGAAGTGATAAATAGTCTAAAAGTATAGAATTGACTAAACAGAAAGTGAAATGAATATTTTTAATTAATAAGCATGTCAAATAGGCAGTATGAGTAAGGCCATACAAACATGTTATCTTAAACTATTTCAGTAATATGATGACTTTTTGTTCACATTTGATGTTGGTATTGTGTACTTTGAATGCAGTGACAGTATTAATATTTAAACACAAAAAAGACTGTTAAGATGGCCTTCTTTTAGAAAGATTATAACAGTTTATTAGACTTTACAGCACTTTAAAGAAGAAACTTCTGAAGTATAAATAAAAATTCTATATATTTAAACTTAAAAATTAGGATTCCTGCAGCACAGTACATTTACAGCAACGTAAAAATTCATTAGCATTAACATCAGCACTCCTGAACTAGGAAGCCCAGGGCTTTTTGCTGGAGGGCTGACTATGCTGGTAACATGATATTTGGATTGTAAAAATGCATTCTAATATGCAAATGTAAAATACATATGTTCTGACTTTTGGATGTTAGCGTGTGACCCTTGTTTTATTGCAGCAGGGTACACATTAGCTCCTGAAACTGTGAAGGGAACTACATATTGCATATAGCCAGATCCTACACCGAGATCCATACCCTGGAGGGTAGCTCCTTCCAAGCCTGTGGCACTCTTCATGAACCAAAGAGTTTGTGCATTAGTGGATCATGTTACAAAAGGGGACTCTTAAGTGAATGCTCATGGGAATTTTGATGATGGCTGTAAGAAGGCCATGATTCCTTTGTGGTACAAGTTACTCGATATGGGGGAAAAGTTGATCTATGTGTGATGAGAAGGATTTATTCCAGCCCTCTTGGCAAAACTTTAATTTCACTCTGGATAAAAAGCAGATGTCTTTTTCTTTCAGGCAAATTTCACAAGAAGATAAAAACTGGGAAACAAATATTCAGGAACTCCAGAAAAAAGTAAGTAGATGGCAGTTTTTCTCAGTATGTGTGCACCTATGCCTTTATACAGAGAGAGTGTTTTGAATCTAATGCAAATGAATAACTCTCAGGATAGTAGAAAAGCTGGCAGGCAAGCTGGCTGGTTTCTCAGTGAGATGGGGTTAATAAACCACATTGTGAGGTTTTGTTAGGTTTTACAATTTTGTTCCTTAGAAAAATATAATTTAAACAATCAATACATGATTCAGCGGTGTTTTCTTGGTCAGAAAGACTCAGAAGGTGTCAACAGGTTGTTTATAACCGTGGTGTGTGATGATAGGGTACACTCCTGCTGATGTACTGAATAATGACTCTAGTGTACTACACTGTTCGCGACATGCCTGCTTTATTATTTACAGAGGGATAAACCACTTGGATAAATCCTGTTCACTATGATGTGCACACATTAACACTGGCTAAGTATGTTGAAGCTGGGTCTGATGAGATGTAAACTCTGTAGTGGAATTAATTACACCTAAATTTAGTTGTCTAAATGTCACATCCTTCCACCTCACTAGCATCACTAATGAATCCAGGACTGTGTTTGGGAGCTCAAGTTCTTGACTGGGACATCACTGTCCTATCTGTCACACCAAACCAGAACAAAACCAACAGAATTTCATATTAGGTTTTACACCTTTTTCAAAGCATTGCATTAAAGACAACCTTTTTAAAGATCAGAGACTTACTTACTTGTACTATAGTAGAGCTTTGAAGTATGTGAATCGAGGTCAGGACTCAGGGTGAGAGATGGTGATTCTCTGGATTGGTAGCAAATTGAGATAAGACCAGAGCAGAGAAGCAGAGTCGTGGTGGAAAGCACTGGGTCTGAGGGTGAGAACATGAGGAAGTCAGCACAGGGGTGCAGGAGCTGGGCAAAGAAGTCTAGAAGCTCCATAAAGATTATGGGCTTGGCATGCCCATGAGAGTTGTGCAGGAGGCATGAAAGATCTTAACCTCTAGTCTAGTTTATAGGTTTTCAAAGCATAAGTGCAAAAAAGGGTGATTTTGTCCAGCATCATGAAATCACAGAGTGCCTGGAGTGCCCTCTCTAGTAGGAATTGCATTTCAACCCTACTTGTCCTACTGAAATGAAGTTGTAATGAGGATAGCTAAACACACCTGAGTGTATGCAGGCAGGTGCTAGCTACTTGTATCAGATCACATTTGGCCACATGTTCATGTTTTTTATAGGTATGCATGAAGTGCTTCAATTCTAATAGTTCTGTCTTTTATGCTGAAGAGGAATACACAATACAGGAACAGGAGTTTGCACTTCACACATACTTTTGTGAACTCTGTGCATAATAGATAGCTCCTTGTTTAATGCAGTTATTATTTTTCCCTCCCTGTCTACAGCACAGAATAACAGACAAAATTCTTCTTATCAAATGCCTGACTGTGCTTGGATGCGTTATTCTTATGTTTTTTCTCAACTCATTTGTTCCAGGCATCTACCTAGATCTCGGTAAGTTTCACAGTTTTGTTCTAACTAAAACAACCAATCTCTCCGAAAACAATGGTAATATTCCTCTGTGTCTGGATCTTTTCAGAAAGCCCTTTTCCATATGTCTCTGGCCTTGCAATTCCACCAGGCTAATCAGAACAGTGATTTCTCAAAACAGGTGTTTGAAATGCAATCACGTCCCAGTCGCCTCAGGAGGAATAACAGAGCGCTCATGACTTCATTTCTCTGACTTCCCAGTGCTAATGAGCTGCTTAAGCATTGCATAATGAGCAAGTTTGACCTTGGCATTATTGGTCTGTAGGCTTGAGTCAATGACCAAGATTCATTATAAAGATCAGAATATAATCCATGAAAGAGCAAAAAAGTAGTATGACTTTATTTCTTGGGTATAGATAACTCTTTGTATAACTTCCAGTCTCCATCAATTTATTACCAGAATAAATCATCCTCCAAAATAAAATCAGGAAGACATTGTTTGTGTATGAAATGAAAGTAGCTGTATGCATACTTTCTATGTATAGACCTATATGTGCAGGTTTTTACACAGCTAGTTGTATACATGTATGAGAACAGGTGCTGCACATCCAGAAACAAGAACCAAATTAACCTTTACATTTAACCAAAGAACAGTCATAAAACCTATTTGTGCATTGCCTTATAAAAAGTTAGAAACAATTTTTTTGGCTGCTGAACACTTGAAAGATATGGAATTTCAGATTTATATTTTTTTCATGCAGTCTGAATACCCCCACTGTGTACATTCATCGCAGTGGCTGAAAGATGTAAGTCTTGAAGAGGAATAGCTTATGACCAATAAATCAGAGAATCAATCATCATACATAGATACTACATTGAAATCCATTTTAGTTATGCTCAGTGCAGAGCTAGTTATACTGTACAATGGTGATCAAATTGTAAACAAGACCTTCCATATCTACTGCTGACACCTCTGGTGTATTGACTGGCTTAGAAAGGTATGAGTAGCAGAAAGTTTTTCTCTGTGCTGTGACCTAGGGAAGGAAGCACCAGTGTTGTATGTTGCTGGCACCAGTGGGAGGATATGGGCTGCTGTGTCTGGAGGAGCATGTTTTGCTGCTAAATATGTTTATTCCAGGGACTGATCCCCAGCCCTCAGGCCTTAGAAGTGCAGGATGGCTTGTATTCACACTGCTCAGATCTTGCCACTCCAGAGCAGACTGGCTGTATCTCCACAGCACAGCCCCTGGCCCTGTGTTTCCTCTTGACATTGTGTGTATGGGATAACTAATTTTTAGGTTTGCAGCAAAGGCAGTTTCGTAGCCTAGCATAGCTGTGTTCTAAGATTGTGAGGCTGAGGGCATATACTGCATTATCTGGTACATGTGGTGGAGTTTGAGTGCATGGAGCCACTAGGAGCAGAGACCCAAACCTGATCCAGACTCATCCATGTTGTTGTTTGGGTGTGATACCTGAAATCAGTTCTCTCCAGAATTGCACCTTTATTTACTTTTGGCTTAGATGAAACAAACCGGGTCACTGCCAAAGAGTCTGTGAGCAAAACAACATTTACACTAGAGGGACTGGGGAACTAGGAACTCTCTATGGAATTGGGCTAAGCAGTTATAAATGTTAATGCACCTGGCAAATCCTTGTTGGCATGTGGTGGTAGTCCTGGTGCCCTGAAGCAGCGTGAGCTTAGGAAAGGGGTTGTGGCACCCAGGCTTTCTTCTCCGTTTCAGCCAGTGCTGTGTGGCAGCTGCTATAGCAGCTTCCCTGTTCCAAAGTATTTGTCATGGAAATGGGTGATTTCAGCCTATAAAGATTTCTGGCTGTCAAGAAGTTAAAAGGTACACTGACATATTTTAACAGCAAAAGTGCTATATTACTAAGGTGTAGGAAGATGCAGAAATTCAAGACATTTGAGGTCATTTGAAATCACAGTGGCTAAGAATATAAGGAAGGCATTCACATTGATAATTTAATAAATCAATTTTCAGCCTTACTTTCCTGTCTCAGGTGAGTGGGAACCGAAACATATAGGATTTATTGAATCAAACCCAACATCTATGAGTGTTTTTGAAAAGCCAGTCAGTCAGTAAAGACCACATAGCAGTGGCTGCATATGTTACTGGTAAGATATTCTTTCAAAACTGCAAAGCAGTTGGAGTCAATACTAGAAGAAACTTAGTAACCGATTATTGGTTTTGTCTTACTTCGTGTCAGTAAAATAAATGAAAACAAATGGCATGGTTGGCAGGCAATGCAGGCTTCTATTATTCACTAGCTGGTCTTCATCTGCAATCCTGAAAGTAAATAGGGGCTCCATGTGTTCGGTGTAATTTCTTCATGTTCTGTACTCACGGCAAACCTCTCATATTAATGAATAAATATTATTAAAGCATATATGTAATTTCTATGAACAATTAGTGGAACCTGTAAACTTCTACTGAAATCTCATTGATTCCTGAATTCCCCTATCTTGATGATAGCTGTCATTTATCATTACTGAAGTAGTGCCACTGTGAATCTCTGTGGATTTTAGTCCTCCAGTGTATGGAAATGAATTTCTTAAAATACAGTACATCTTGTACTCTGGTGGTTTGGGTAAATTTGTTCAATATGTTTTTCTCATAAAAATGAATGTAGATTGTAGTTCAGTGTTTAATTTTCTACAAGAATAATGTTTTATATGGGGGCTGAAGAGTCAGGAATCTAATAACTTTTAATTGCATTTGGTAGAGAGAATTAGAAAGATTATAGAATTCTTTATCAGCCCCCAGCCTTGATCCAATTTTTCCATTATGAACTTGGAATCATTAATATAATTTGAAGGAACTGACATTTTAATTTAAATAATAAAATTTGCATACTTAGCTGCCTTTTCAAATGCAGAACATTTTCCTATTCAGTTTTCTTGTACCTGTTCATCAGTTTATTTAGTCTAATTCTGTGAAATACCTATGTTAATGAAAGATTAATACCAAGACTTTAAATGAACAGATACAGCAAACTTGAAGATTTCTACAGTGCTTTCATTCATCCCCCTTGACTTTATTGATAAAGCATTGATAAAGCACCTGAGAGAAGATGAAAAAAGATCAAAGTAAATCCCCTTTGAGGATTGTACCTGGCCCCTATTTTGACTTTAACTCTTAGGCAGGCATGTCTAGAACTTTGAACTACAGTGAGAATCCCCAAGAGAGACAAAAGATTTTAAAAGTAAAATAAAGCAAGATTCTGTTAAAATGTAAACTAGATTCCCCCCCCCTTTTAATAGAGGGTGCTTAAAGTGAATGGATCAGAAAGAATACACAAAACCAATTTTAAACCTACTTCTTTTTTTTTTTTTTCTGTGGGGCAGGTCCTTCCTCTTTGGTTTGGTTTCAGTCAGCTCAATGACTTGCTGAGCTGCTGTGACTCTGCAGCTTCTACTAGTATCCCTGAAGAGGGACCCATCACCTCTGTAGCCCTGCTTTTGTCTGCCCCTCTCAGTGATCTCTGCACACAATGCAGGCATGCTGCTTCTTGTGGCCAGCCTTGCTCTTGCTTCCTTCCACCTCTGGAAGCCTCTTTCCTAGGGCCAGGCTGAGTGATTTCCAAGGCAGGGGAAGGTCCTCTCCTCCTTTTAGAAGGTTGCAACAGACTCTGCCTCTCTCACATCCAAGAAACAAGGTTCTAACCTGAAAGCAAACAAGAGATATATTGCCTGTTTCAGAGAAGAGATGCTGTCTCTGTTTTGCCTGCAGAATGCTGGAAGCTGGGCAGCTATGACAGGAGAGATATAATTTTATGTTGCCTTATTTGTGTGTTCATTCCCACATTATTGCCACTACTTTCCCTCTTGGAGACAGGATGCTTGCATAGGTGAACTTTATAGTATCGTCACCTATGGCTGTTCTCATGTTCCTTTGATGAATTAATTATTTATGCAAGGGGACGGGGAGAGATTTTTGGATTCACTGAATTCTTTCATGATTTAGGACTGCTATTTGCTCAACCCCCAGTGGAAGACAGAGGTTCAAATCATAAACCTTGAGGGAGCTATCCTGTTTTTTTTTTTTTTTGCTTCTTCACCTATGGCCTGAGCTCATTGTTGGTGCCATTTGGTGATTCATCTGAACTATAAATGTCTAATTCTTTAAACGATTCACCTTACTTCACTCTTTATATGCCAGAGGGCATCTTCTCATGCTATACGGAGTTTTAGTCATAGATACTTAAAAACAAAACCCACAACAGCTAGATTGGCATTTGGCTTAGTAATTGATTATTTGGGGGTTTCACTGCTAATTAAATTCAATTCTATTACTAACCAAAGCAATGTTAGCAAAAACCCCAAACTTATGAACTTTTAATAATTTACGCTTTTATTCTTTTAACTAGCTAACATGATTATTGTGACCTTTCTGGGTACCAGGACCAGTTCTATAAACCAGCATGCACTTCTGTCAAGCAAACATCCTAAGTCTAAATTTTCCATGTTGTCCTTTCTCTAAAGCTAATATCACTCAATATTTACAGACAAAGGTTATCTTGTTTCATGAGATCTCATTTATGTAGTTAAATCTAGTTTCTCTTGTCTTCTGTTTTCACTGTGGTTTAACTTCAGTCTGTGGGCTTAGTCTGCAAATTCATATCTTTTGAGGATGTGAAAGTCTCTTTTTGCAATTTATCTTAATTAGTCCTATCTTCCATCATTGAAACATCTTAAAACTGTGTCTGACATAGTGGAAAAGTAGGGAAATAACTGTTTTCAATTAGTTTAAACTGGCTTTTTTTTGTTTGGTAGGGCACATTGTGCAGAGCTCCTTTTTATTTTATTGCCATAGTGTTAAAGGAGAAAAGTGTTCAGCTACTGTCAATACAAAAGATTCCTGTTATATTGTCACTCCTTTGGATACCAGCTGTCATATTTCTGACTCATTTCCATAATTTATAGAAAAAATGTTGAAATTCACATGAGAAATTAAATGCCTTAATTGGAAAGGGCTTCAGCAGAACAAACCACCCTAAATCATGTCTACAGAGAATGTCATGCAAATTATAGCAAAAATTCTGCTTTAACCCTCGGAGAAGTGTGACACCTTAAATTCAGGGAAGTTAACTGGACTGGAAGTTTCTCCCATATAATTTCTCTTGAATTTCATCCTGCTTTTTTTTTAAGTGGACATGCACAATTTTCACTGCCATTTACGCAGGTGAACCAATCATTCTAATAGAGTTGGAAGTGAGTGGCACTTGTCTGGTAGCTTGCTTAGTGATAAAGAAAGGGCTGCACTGCCCTGGACAGCTTCAGAAACATTCTTAAATTTGCCATTGAATCACAAAATATTGGAAGTTCCCTGTCAGTATTTACTTGGCTTCTAAACACAGAAGCTAGTTTTGTGTTACTGCAGCCTACAAAGACTTTAACAACTAGCTTCATCTGTATTCTCTTCTTCAACATCTTCAGTATGGAACTCACTGCAGCAACGATTCTTCCCTAGCAACTTTGAGACAGATTGGCAGGGTCAGTATGTGTAAAAGCTTGTTTGAGAGTTAGCAGTGCTGTAATCAGTGACAGAAAACCTTAAACGTAGAGATCTTTGATTAAATTATTCAATGCTATAACCTAAGAAGAAGAGCTGTCGTTGCACAAGTGAAATAAATATAGTTGTATGTTTTGGTTTTTTTCCAAATGTGCAGCCTAGAAAGATGCCCAAGAATTCTAATAAGCTTTCCCCCACCCTGACTTTTACCTGTACCCTTGGACAGAGAATGTATGTGCATTTGAACCTGTGCTAAGAAGTTTCTTTAGAATGGTGAAAACATTTTTAAACTTGGACCACTTCCTCACAGCTCTGTGAGAAAGATCCTGCCTGACAGTGTGCAGCAGAACTTGTCAGGTCCGAAAGATTTATAAATGGTCATGAAGAAAGAGCACAGGGCTGAGAAAGGTGTGGACAGATCCCATCAGGCTGAAAGGGGTGTTAATGTTGAAGCATCCATCAGACTTTTATTTTCACACTTTAAAATGTTATTCTGGAACTTTTTCTCATCTGCTATCAGTGATAAGTAGATTAAACCATGTTTTGCTACTATCCTGTGTAAAAGAGGAGTTGTATAAATCTGACATTGTTTACAAACTATAAAGTTATGTGTGCAGAAACAAACAACACTGGCTAAAAATTTAAGTGCTTTTACACATAGAAAGGGAGAAAAAGATTAAATATTCATATTTTGGAAATGTTTTGTTTCAGATTAATTTGTGCAATGGTTAAAATGAAAGGTTCATTATACAGCTACTCAACGTTACTGAGGAGTTATTTTACAAAATGTCTGGAAAAAAAAACCCAATCCAGATCAGTTTAATAAGCTGGTGTATAATTGGTTAGTGCTTAAGAAAACAGAAAATACTGGTGAGACAGTCAGCTATTAAGCTATAAAATCTGGTGAATGACATAGATTTAAGAAAGTATAGGCTTAATGCCAAAAGCCACATCGTTAAGTTTAGCACATCTCATATTTCACATCTTATATAACTATATGATCATGGCAAAAAGTGCACATTTGCTTTTTAATTTGTCACTGAATCTAACATTTACCTCCAGATTATCTAGGCTCCGTGATATTAATCAGTTTTAGTGAGGAGAGCTTGTAGGTATTGCCTGCTAAGTAATGGCTCAAGTGATAATGAATTATCAATCGCATTTAAAGCTGTTACAACCAAGATTTTATTTCCCTTGTCTTTTTTTTTCTTTGTATTTTTATTTTATTTTATTACTTTGTAAAGCTTTCCAACATGGCTTAATATATTAAGGAATGACATTCAAACCTGGGAAGCAACATTTATGGACCTTTTCTATAGAGCTAAAAATATCACTTGAATAATCTGTTGTTGCCTGGAAACTCCTTCACACATTTCAGCAAAGTAGATGGGTTTGGTCCCCAAAACATTTGGATTAGGGATGCCTTCTCTGTATACAGCAGAGAAAGTATCTCTGTATACAGTAGGTTCCCACTTTCAAAGTATCAGTGGTGATATTGTGGGCAAAAAGGGAATATTCCTAATACCTGGAGCTAAGAATTTATTGTCTAATTAAAAGTTGTATCTGTGTAAACAAAACACAACAAACAGTTATTGTTTGTCCTCTTATGATAATACATACACAGTCCAAATTAATTAATAAAAATCAACACTCAGTAACAATATACAGTATACATTTAAATGTGTAAGTATAACCCAACAAAACCCCAATATACTCTCAATACCTTTCCTTATATTTTGATGTTAGGGTCACCCTTTGATGCTCTGCAGGGTTATAAGGTTCACAGCTTTGGGCTTGGTAGAGACACAACATAGCATTGATATCTTCAGGTCTTTACAGAGATGAGTGTGTTAGGGTTCTCTTCCTCCTCTTTACCAGGAGGTGAGTAGTGTTGATGTTTTCTTTTTCCTTATACTTGGGTACACTCGAGCCCATTTTTATGCTTTTTCTAAAGCTTTACACTTCACTTTTTCAAATTTGGCTTTTAGCTCTGCATTATACCCAATTTTCTCATATGTGGTATGTTGTATGTATGTTACACACTTGTTTCTTCTGCTTTTGTTACCACTAAATGAGTTTTGATAGTCTCCAAAGTTTGCTCTGTTATCTATAACTAAGTACAGTTGAGTTGCTGATAAACCTGGGTCCTTTAGTATGATTAGGTGCAGCCACTCATCTTGTGTACTCTTGTCTGCATCAAGTTCTTACTATTTTCCATTAACTCTCCACCTACATGAAGCTGTGACACTGCTTTCAACGACTAAAGTGATTTCTTTAGTTCCTGACCTTATAATGGTAAACAGAGCAATGAACTGTAGCATCTGACAAGTGTTCCTGCCTAATGTAGTAAGATATAGTAAGTTTAGAGCCATGGTTTTAGGTAGTCCTCTTTGAAAGTCTTCATCACTTTCTGGAGACCCTTCCAGGTCCTTGCAGTTGTGCTTGCAGGGGCTGATCTGCAGCCGTTTTCCTCAGGTGGTATAACTGTCAATGGAGTTTGTCATATTTAGTGCTTTTTGCCTCCCTGCCTTTGCTTCATTCATCTGTTGATCATTTTGAGAGTAGTGAGACATTGCCTAGAGAAGTTACGATCGACCCATCCCTGGCAGTGTTCAAAGCCAGGTTGGATGGGGCTTTAAGCAGCCTGGTCTAGTGGAAGGTGTTCCTGCCTATGGCAGTGGGGTTGGAACTAGATGATCTTTAATGTCCCTTCCAGGCCAAACCATTCTATGACTGTATAATTCTATTTTATTTGTTCAGGCATGCAGTGGTGTTGATTTAAGATGCCTAGGACTTTTACATTGAGGTCAAGAAGAGCACTGCATGGGACTGACCTGCTGGCCTCTGAGTATGTAGTATGGAGATTTAATTGAGAGTGAAGATGAGAATTGCTGGTTTAAATTGAGAATGGATGTAACCATTTAAGTGATATCTTTGATAGTGATGTTGAAAAAATCCTGAATAAGAATTAAAAATAAATGTTATTATTATGTAATAATGAATATGTTGAAATAGAGCTAAATTGATGCAGTCATATTGACTAAGACTCACAAAGTCTGGTCCATATCTTATTTACCACCCCTTCTCAGCATAACACTTTGCTCCTGAAAATAAGAGAAATCTGCTTTCCATAATCCTTACACTCTTAGTTTCCTATAGGATAGTTTTCAAAAAATTCTGCTCTTGAAATTGCACAGTCATCTTTAAAAACATGTTATTAAGCATGGAAAATATCCTCAGTCGTTGCAGCTGCCCATACACATGACGAGAAAAAAGAACAAGAACAGTAGCAGTTGTGCAAAAGCTGCACTAGCAGATACTTCATTGCTTACTTCTGGAGAAGTTGACCTTTCCTTTATCTTGATATTTGCATCTTCTCAAATTATTTTTGGTTCATAGGAGTCAACGAGGTTATGGGAATGGAGTGTGTTTATTTACAGTGACCTTTTCTGAGATAGGTCTGTAAATTTCTTAGCTTTATGGATTGGTGCAATATACACAGCTATATATCTGTCATCGCAACCTCCCTGTAGATGCAGTGCCTAGCTATAGCAATCCCTAACTATATTAAAGATAAAACAGTGCTTATCAGTTGACAGCAAGTATTACTTATAAACATTCAGCATGATTTCAGAATATATATTTTCAGGGATGCCTGATAAAATAAAACAAACTACAGAAACTGAAATACAGGATATTTTAATTCATATTTACAACTGCTGATGAAATATATTCCATGAGTAGAGCAAGCACTACTGAGAATGTCTTTAACTTTTTCACCCCAATATTTCTATATGCTTGTATAAGAGTATAATTGAGTATATACTTTACATAACATTAAACCTACACCATAGTATATGAAGGACTGGCACATATTCTTTGGCTAAATTTGGAGGGGCCCTAGAGTTAGGCAGACTTCTGATTAAGCTGTTGGCACACAGCAATGGAATTCCTCATATATTCAGTAACATGCTGTGTAACAAATTATGCAAAGGTAAGCACCAAATGTTTTTTAGCTGGTAAGCCTGTGTCGTGGTTTAAGCCCAGCCGCGCAGCCTCCACTTCCCCCCTTCCTCCCCCCGCCCCTGAAGAGATGGGGAGGAGAATCAAAAGACTGTAACTCCCACAGGTTGACATAAAAACAGTCCAGTAACTAAGATATAACACAAACCACTACTGCTACCACCAATAATAATAATGAGAAGGGAAATAACAAGTGAAGAGAATACAACCGCTCACCGCCTGCTGATTGATACCCACTGCGACCGAGCAGTGATCTAGCTCTTCTGGGGAACTGCCCCCAAGTTTATATAGTGGGCACGATGTGCTGTTGTATGCAGTACCTCTTTGGCTAGTTTGGGTCAGGTGTCCTGTCTCTGCTTCCTCCTGGCTTCCCCTCCTCCCTGGCAGAGCATGAGATTCACAAAGTCCTTGGTCAGAGTAAACATTACTGAGCAACTACTAAAAACATCGGAGTTAGCAGCGCTGTTCCCAGGCCAAAAGTCAAAGCACAGCACTGCACCAGCTACTAAGAAGGAGAAAGAAATGACTGCTACTACTGAACCCAGGACAGCCTGTAATGGACATTGTGGGCTAATAGGGTTTCTGCAGTTCACAAAATGTTGCTGTGGTCATTTTGACAAATAGATAATTGTTAAGATCGCAAAAAAAGAATGTCATGCTTTGCTCAGTAACAAATGTTTAAAAAAGTCTTTATGTCCATTGTTTGCAGATAGAAGTATTTCCATCTGGCAGAAGCTGGTCTAGCTGATTTAAAAAAAAAAACCCTCTCTCCTTGTTTCTCAGCCACTATAAATCTGTGACCCTGTATATTGTGTAACCTGAAGGTTCCTCACTGCTATTACACCTCCTCCTCACTCCCTCTTGTTCTGCCCACTACTGTTGTGACAAACAGGTTTCTCTCTGCCCTCTGAAACAGCCTGGTATCTACCCAATGACTTGCTGGGACCCCTTTAATCTTCTTATTTAAAGCTAAATATCTTAGATTCTTTAAATTTTTCCTCAAAAGCCAACTTTTCACAGTGTCGATTTGGTTTACTTCTCTGCCTTGGATTTCCTAATGGGTATGCATCTTGAAGTGTGTCTTGTCAGGGTTTACCAGGGATAAAGAGATCAGAGATTACTTCACAGGGTTTACTATTTATGGTTCTGGTTCTGTATTTTCATTAGTCCCAGATGTGATCCACTGTATTTCTTTAGTCTTTTCTGCAAAACTTAGGTGTCCAGTTGCTTCCCACCCTGGATTTGTACAGTTTTAAATCTTGCCTAAAAGTAGTACCCTGTGCCCATCTTTTTTGAGGAGCATGCTGTTTTTCCCAGGCCAGCACTGAGATCATGCAATGTTATCCTGGCTTTGGTTTCCAGTGCAAATGTCTTAAGTGCCGTTTCGGTTTCCGCAAAAATGAAACTTCTGCGTGCCCTCATTATTCAATACATTATTTCAGATTCTTTACACGTAAAGTGAACATACAGTGGCTACATGTTCACATTGTTAGGAGGAAGCTTATTATGCTTTTCAGCTGGTAGTAGGTCAGGCAAAATTACTTTTACTAAAGAATGCATTTTTTTCTTAATGAGCATTTGAAAAGCCTGCAGATTACACAGTAATTTTTTTCTTTCATTTCTTTCTCTTCCACCTACCTTCCTCCCACATATTCTAGACTTGTATTTGGTTCTATTAGATTGTTTTCTATTTTCAAGTTCTTCTGCTTGATTATTTCAAAATAAGGGTTTTTTTTTTTAAATAGGGTTGCAATTGTATTCTTCTCATCATGTGCTATTTATTGTTCCAATGGTGGTTCTCCCTGCTGGGTAAGTGTATGAGAAAAGCAGAGCACTAAAGCTATTTCTACTGTGCTTTTTTTCCTCCCAAGCAGAAGACATAGGAATCTTTTCTATGAAGAATGCATTATAAATTTGAAAGGTGCATTTTACAATAAAATTTAATTTTATTTTTGCTAAAATAAATAGAAACCCTCACAGTCTTCAACAGGTACCAAAGCAGTGCAGATACGGAATTTAGATTCAATTTCTCTCCATGTTATATTTCCAGAGCATCAATTATTGGCACTGAGAAGCAGTAAAGGAAATGGTCTGTGGAACCATAAATGGACTTTGCTTTCACTATAGTAATGAGAAGTTATTTTTTGAAATTATTTCTATTTCTCTTCCTCCTGGTTCTCTTTTATGGCCCAGTAAGCTAGAAAATAAATGAAGAGAGCAGCTAGTCTTTAATGTATCTTACTGCTTTCAGTTCTTCAAAAAGGAAGAAACGCTTCAAATAGAATCCAGGGCAAATGCAAAGCTACTCAAATATATCAAACACTGATATATTATGTTCACTGTCATGAATATACTTAGAAAGTCCTTGGAAAAAACTCAGAAAACCTGAAGGCTGCCACTAACATTGCAGTTAAATTTGACGAGCAATTCGGCAGAGGGCAGTTAATCAAGAAGTTATGGCACTAACTACTGTGGCCTTCAGGCTGTGGAAGAAGACTTCACTCTTGTCCAGCTGCGGGGGTACTTGAAGTCAAACCATGGTATTAAAGGGTGTTGTGATCAAACATCTTGATGAAGTCCCCCAAATGCCTCAAGAGACTCCCTTCTTCCTCCTCTCTTCTCTGCACTCTGTGAGGTGGGTAACTCCTCTTTGCAGGCACATCAAGGAAAAGAAATACACTCCAAATAGACCATGTATGTAGACTGAAACAAGCCCTTGCAGCCAGAACTGGCAGCTGAGGTATTTGAGCCTCTGGAGAGCTGTACTTGCTGGAGCACTGCGGGAAGACATCTCCCTTGTCCGTCCATATTCCTAAGCAACAATACTGTAAGGCAGGGCACTGTTCTGTCCTGCAAAGCTGCATGTCTGGACCTAATGCATGCTGATAACACTTCATGGTGCTAGAAAATGCCCGCTCTATCTACTTTTTGTGCAATTCAATTATATTTCATTAGCTTTAGCGAATAATTATCTCCATATTGCACGTTCATTTTTTAATTTATTTTTTTTGAGGCAGGAGGGTAGAAACAATGCCAAGATATTATTACAGATTGTTCCAGAACTATTGAGAAATCCCTGTTTTTTAATTTTTTGCTTCATCGTACTTACATGCAAAATGTGTGTGACAAAATGTAATGTTGCCTCTTACGTTTGTGCAAAATAGCAGTAAAATCTGCTGCTAAGCTCCTGATCTGCACACATCTGCTTCCCCTTTCAGTATTCCTTTCACAGGACTTGCCATCATCTTTATTTATTTAAGGGGGAATTGGGCCCAATGTTCTTTACTGGAATTTAGAGAACAGCCGACCCGACAGTTAGAAGAAAGTAAGGCAGTGCATTTCCATGACCCCTTTGTGTTCAGAGCAAATTACTATTCATTTGCATAGAGAGAGACTTTTTCTTTTTTTGGAAAGACACTAAATCAATTATGTTAGAAAAAAGGCGTGGTGTGTAGGAATTGGCAGTTCCCTCTTTACTTTCTTTTGCTTCTTCGGGAGCTCCCGTAGCACTCCTGTCCCTGTGGTTGTAACTGGTTTTGCAGTGTCTATATATATATCTGGAGTCCAGTGCACAAAAAAAACCCCAAACCCATACATTTTCAATTTATGCTGGAATCCAGCATTCATCCACAGCAGTACTCCTACAATACTACACAGTATTACCACTTTTAGATCATTTCTGGAGTCTCTGTCTAGTGAGTGGTAAAATGCCATACTTCACAAGGAAATCCGGAACTAGCTATTCCTACCTGCTGTCTTTTGTAGTTGTTTTTGCTCTCCTCCTCCCTTGCAGTATGATACCCATGCATGAGCAATTTTTGACTATACACTCTGACAGATCACTGTGACCAAAGCAGGGAACAGACTTGTATCATGCCAGCTTTTCTGTCTTTTGAGGTGAGCAGAGTGCGCTGTGAGACATGGTTCTTGGATTCAGTAAGGCATTCAGGTCAGATTTTACTCAAAATCTGTATTGCGAGCTACAGAATTTGGGATACAAAATTCCTTCATTCTTCATTTCTCTAGTTTTGGTTTTGTTTCCACCTATATGGTGGTGCTTCTGCTGACAAGCCATTACATTTCCTAGTCCTTCATATCTGCCCCCTTACAAGGATTTCCCTGCATCTCCCTCTACATTAAGTTTGCACCAGGCTAAAGAAAAATTTATTGTGAACGCCACTTATCCAGGGAAGAGTAATACTGCTGTGTGGAAGCTTTATAAGAAGAATGGTCATGGGGAGAGAGCTAGACAACAGAGGAGTCTTTTGTAGTGCTGGAAAATGTGGTTTCAGCCAAGCAGAGGGGGCAGAAGCCAGGTTAGTGGCATCAAAAGCAAATTTGAACTGGGAAGAAGATGGCACTTGGAGATGATTGAAAGGACAGGAACAGGTAAATGGCCAAAGAGTTTGGTAGCACTGAGAGTGTTTTGATTTTGGAGCCAAACAATGCAAGAAGTGTGATTTCACTGTGGCACAAATACCGCAGCAGAATATAAACCCACCTTGAAGCATGATAAGCCAGAGCTAGTGCAAGCTGGTTTAGATCTCCTTACCAAACAGACCAACCAGAGTAACTCCTTAGCTGCTGGTTTTGGCTTTCAGGCAGGTCTGGTTGCCGACATTGAGATGCAGTTTTTTCAGCAGACCTTCCTTACTGATCACAGTTAACCTGAAATTCTCATTTAAAGAGTGCAGTGTGTAACTGAAAGCTCCTAAAATATACTTGAGAGAGCAAAATGCATTCTTTGATTAGGGAATATTTATGTTACACTTTATAGGTTTTTTTTTTGGGGGGAAATAAACGTTTACAGCTTCATGAAGAGTGAGGACCTTTGGGGCCTTTAATTCTTTTATATTTAAATAGGATTTAAATGGAATATAGCTTAATTTTATACTGTTGGACGTTTTTTGATCTCTTTCTTGTTTTAACTCAAATGGAAAAACTCTTATGCATAAACTGTAAATTGAATGGCCTAAAATTTTGTGAAACAGTCTTGTATCTCTGAATTTTCTTACAGTTGCTGAAGGCTTTTGGAGAGGGCTCACTTTATTCATCTATCCACTTCATAGCAAGAGCCTATTCTCCCTAGGTCACGATTACTATTTGATTATAAGTTTGTGACTTAAAGTTGTTTGCCAGCAGGGATTGTTATTCTTCTTTCTCCCTCATTTTTTTTTGCATTTCTGTGAATCCATCACTTTCTGACTGTGAATATATGAAATAGGATGAAGCTTATAAAATAGTCACAACAAAGAGAGAAATAACTTGAAGCAGTGGCAGGCTTTATTTCTATGGCATTAAAAAAAAAAACCCAAACAACAAACTCTTAAATTATGTATCTTAGGGTTTTGTGTAAAAAAAAAAAAAAAAAAAAAAAAAGTCATCTGCTATTTAGGAAAAAATAGAGAAGAAAGACAGTAAGAGGAATATTACTCTGAGGAAAAGTCCACCCAACCCCTTTTTCTTTCATATCTGAAATCCCATTCTATTGTTTAAAATAAATGTGCCAGAGGAATCAAACAGCTAAAGCATTTTAACTGTGCAGAGAGAAAATGAGCCTTGCTTGGACGAGAGATCTGTTAATTATATTCTCTGGCTGATTTTGCATTTGATTTGCATTTACTTTCAATCAGTTACTTATATATGTGCCTTAAATCACTTCAGGATGTATAGAGGGATCCTGTCTGGAGGAAGCCTGTTCTGCTATTGAAAGTCACTTCCTCTTCTTTTTTAAAGAGATTTTCCTTTCCTCTATTTATCTTCCTGAGCAGGTAGCCAGTGATTCTTCAAGGCCCTGGGGCTTCAGCTAGCCTGTCAGGTGGTCCAGAATCCTTCATTTTACCTCATAAACACCTAAAGGTTTCTCTGGGATTCAACCATTGATTATTGGGGCAGCCCAAATGTGCCTTATTTGCCTTTTTTCTTTTCTAATTTATTTTAATTTGAAAGCAGAGACCATTCACACTGCAGTATTTGTGAACTTTCCCTGTTACAGAGTTACTCTGAAAAGGGCAAGACTCTTTACTTTTACTTTGTTAACCCATAAGAAGTCTGTTAAGTATAAAGTGTTCTCTCTCGTGCAGGCTGGATCGCCATGTTGGGAGCCATTTGGCTGCTTGTGCTAGCAGACATCCATGACTTTGAGATGATACTGAACAGAGTTGAGTGGGCAACCCTTCTTTTCTTTGCAGCATTGTTTGTTCTCATGGAGGTAATACTCTCTGATTTCTAAAGCTTGAATAGTTACAACCAATTTCAAATGTGAATTATGTGCCTCTGCATATTCAATCCCACTGGAATATTGTAGATTGAATGTAGTCATGGTAGAATAGAGAGAAATTGCAGACTGGCAGAAGCTGGCTGAACCTCTTTGATATTTAATTTTTCAATCTAAGCTTGGTATCACTGATTCTCCTTCTGCTGTATTTGCTGTATATGTATCTGACATGATCATTTTTATATATGAAGAATTTTAGTTTCCAGGTATGTTGGCAATCTATGTGTGCATATTTTATATGTATTTATGTGTTTGTTTTGCAATTATTTAGACAAGTGATAGGAAAAATAAAAGAACAAAAATAAACTAGAGGTGGAAAATATTCCTAATGATGTCTACTGCATGCTGGCTACCCAACCATCAAACCCAACTGGCTACCCAGCTATCAAACCATACTCATGGGAGTATGGTTTGATAGGACAACATCACTGAATTTCACATTGGAACTGCAATTTAAAAAGATACTCAGTACTTGAAATGCCTGGCTATCTTGCTGTGTAGTTTTTGTGTGTTTGTTTGCTTGGCTATCAGACACAGTCCAGCCATGCTTATACCCCGTTTTATTTACTGTTTGATGCTTTTGTATAGCTTGAGAGGATTTATTTTTACCCCAACTGTTTCGATAATTCTTTGTATGATACTCATATTTATTGGCCAATTAGGCTTCTAGAATGCTCAGTAATTTTCAGTAGTAATTTGCTGGGTTTAAATGACGTAATAATGTTCTATAAACATGACTGACAAAACCCAAGTGACTACTGGCACTGCCATGGCTAGTGAATTGTCTGAGTGAGCAGCCTGGGAAAAGCCTGCAAGAACAAAACTACTCACACAACCTCCTTCCCCTGCCTCCAGTAACTGTAGAGAGACCAAAAATTTATAAATTGGGATCTACTAAAAAATCATCAACAGTAAAAGGGACAAAATTTGAAACAACACAGAGAATAATCCAGCTAACTCTAATTAATGCCAAACTGGAAGTCAAAATCTGGTAACCTCTGAGAAGATGAATGG
Organism: Pezoporus occidentalis; assembly: GCF_034315485.1. NCBI lineage: Eukaryota > Metazoa > Chordata > Aves > Psittaciformes > Psittacidae > Pezoporus > Pezoporus occidentalis. Next base: position 2,568,116 of record NW_026915158.1, on the reverse strand, counting down.
AAATTCTGATTAAGAGGTTTGTTTTCAAGCTACTAGGTCCAAAACTCACCAGAAAATATTGATTTATTGTACACCCATTAGTACAGGCAATTTTTTGTTCTCTACCTTACCAGGCTGTATATATCTTTGCATTTTCTAGCTCTTCTAGGGAATCCATACTGAAGCCATGTTCTTTTCTTTTTTACTGCTGCTGTAACAGCATATTAGCTGCCTTCCCTGATGTATTTATTGTTTTAGCTTGGATTGAATGTTTTTGATTTTTATTTCAACGCTGTGTGACCGCACAATAACTTAGTAAAACACACAGGAAGTTATTTGCCATTTAAAATCAGACTTCAGATGCAACTGTTGTAATTCACTGAACTTCATTTTTATGATTTCTCAGGTCACTAGTGAATAGTTTGATAATGAAAGAATATTTTTCTTAGCTCCCTAGAATAGCAGCAGTTTAAGGTCATGAAAGAAACTTGTACAGATAACCAAGAGAAAATGTGAGACATTAAATTCTTCTACATAAATGAATGAGAAAAATGTTCTGTGCATCATCACTGCTAATTTTGGTCTGAATCCATTACACTTTGGACTTGCAGGAGATGACAGTCCTTGCCAAGGCATTTTCTTTTCATTTAGGTTAACAATGTCAAGAAGAAACAAGTCAAAACAAATATATGCATTGAAGTATATGAAATCTTTTCATGGTCTAGGCATTCAGCAGTTGTCAGCTAGTATTCCTCACCCTTGATGATCCTTCACCTTGAATGGTTCCCAGTCTGAAGCTATTTCCTACTGCTATAAATGTTCCCATTCCTATTACAAGGCTCATTTAAAAACCTGAGTGGGACTTAGGCTGCAAGTCAATCTGGAAAATGTGGTTTGAGTTCTAGAGCAAAGAGAGAGCTCTTGGAGGTTCTGCCATTGGGTGCTCATCAGTCCAGTCTGGTAACTCTTTTGCAATGAAAAAGCTGGAAATCCTTTGGAGCTCTCCTGGTTTCTCTTTTATATTTTGGATAATTCATCTCTACCACTGTCTTTTTAGTCCTTGTTCACAAGTGGCTGTTACAGGGTATAAAATCAGTCTAAATCTTCTGTGACATAAGTTCCCCTCTGAGGGATACAGTATGTTGTTCACTTTATAGTCAAAATTGACATTTTACCTTAATTGCTTCAGGCAGAGTTTATTTACAACAGTCATCATGGCATATTATCCATAAGAGGATTTTAAACAGATTTTTGTGCTTAAAGTAAACTTTGATCTAAAATGGTACATGAATTTTTCTGCAGTACAACTCTATTTTGAGCTTTCAGATGAGAACTAGTATGCCTGAAGATACTAATTAGTACAGTAATAGTTATTTCTCTTAGAAGACATGGGAAGATCTAGAAGATCTAGATCTTCTCTCTGTGCAGTTAACACCTACAGGAGGCCAGTGGCAGGGTGCTAACTGACTTTCACTTAGGTGCTTCAAGGCATTTGGCCTGGGTATCATAGAGACATCCTGAAGCTGGTTGTCTGATCAGTGATAGTCTCTGACGTGACAGGTTATGTGCAGACTGACTGTCTTGCTGGAGCGATGTGTGTCCTTCATTCCCTTACCTCTTTCCCAAATATCTCTTTTGTCGTACCATGTCTGGATTCCAGAACAAATTTTGAGTGTTATTGAAAACTTATATGTTCTGTTAATAGATAATTAAGTAACAAGGCAGCAGTGTTAACTGAATATAATTCTGGGGCCTAATTGCTTACGACTGTGTTAAAAACTTTATTTAGAAATGTGAACACAAAGCAACAGCAGAAAAAAAATTACTCTTCATTAATGTATTGCTTTTGCAAACATTTAAAAAGTCACTGTCGTAACATTTGAGTTTATAAGCAACACAGATAGCTTAGAATGAAAATAGTAACTTAAAATTACCACCAACAGTTCATTTCTTAGGAAACTTTCTCCTGAGACGTTAAAGTAATGAAAAAATACCTGTTTTTTAAATGTAAGGGTTATGGGTATGTGTTTAAAAGTCTTCTCACTTGTTTTCTGTGTGCTGTGTCTTTAAATGTAGATACACTTTTTCTTGTGCAATGCATTGTTAAAAGGAAATATAATTTATGGGCCAAATTTAATATGCAGTGATACCCAAACTACTAACATTCAGCTGCTTCCTGAATGAGTTGCAGGCACAGGAATTGCAGGTCTGAATGACAACCCCTTTGTCACTCTGACATTACCATGTCTTATACCACACCATTCTGTGCCTATTAGGATCTTTGTCCATCTCTATCATGGAATTTGACAACATGTGAGTTGAATGGCGCTTTTTCTACCAATGTCTCTGAAGGGCTCTGTCTGACTGCCAGGTGTGTGGGTTATATGGAGTTGCATTGTGTGAATACTGACTTCTGTGGCTCTGTGTTGGATGGCAGTCAGTAAATGAGGCATTGGAGCTGACTGATTCTTTGTCATGGCAGAAAAAAAAAAAAAAAAAGAAAGAAAGCTGAACAGCTTGGTCCAAGCTGAGCCAAGAATGATTTTATCCCCCTTAGAAACTGAGAAGTCATAGAATAAAACATAGCAGTAGATATACCTTTTTCAGCCTGAAAATAGTGATTCATTCTGGACACTTGTAAGAAAAGAAAACAAACCCAAAGTAAATTGCAGGCTAGCTCTCATGAGTTAAAATCACCCTTTTACCTTGTAGTTTGAAGGAGCAGATTGTTCTCCTGGGTGTGAACACTCAGTTTGTATCCTGTCTGCCCGAGGGGAGATCAGAGCCATCACCACTAGGCTGGGGTCTTCCTATGTCTTTTCATCCATTGCAGTAACCATGATTGTACGGTATGCTGTCTAAGTGTCCTGTACAAGTGGGAGCAGCTCTCACAGGGAGGACGAGTCCTGTGGTTCAGGCTGTGCCTGGGTCCGTGTACATGGCTTGCCTCCTTCATTTGGGTGCTTGACTTAGGTACTGGAGAGCTGGTTTTCCTGCCTTTCAGGTGCTGCTGCCTCAGTGCCAGTTTCCATTCACCCAAGATCTCTGTCCTGGTTTTAGCAGATACGTACTGTTGGGTTTTTTCAATGGGTCTGAGAAAGCTGTTTAACAGAAATACGTATTTTGTTTTCCTATTTCTTCATCTGAGACTGAGCCCAAGATGCCTGATTTCATCTAACCTTAAACACATGACATCTATTAATATTGTGATTTGGGGAAGTTGGTTTAAAATCAGTTGTGTTTGAGTATTCATAAAATACATATTCACTGAAAAATGTGATATTTAAATTTCAGGCTTTCTCTTACGCCTGTGTCCTACCCTCTCAAGTAATACTACCAGTCATTCCACTAAAACTAACCCACTTCTGCAAATACAGCTACCAGTTCCTGTCATTCCTTTTCTTCCCACCAACTGCAAAGTTGCTGTAGAAGTTACATGAAATAAATACCTTGTGAATGGGAAGGAATTATTGTATTTTCTTACATTCATTGAAAAAAATATGTAACTGTATCCAGTACTTCACTAATTGGTATAATTTTTTTATATATATATTTTTAGGCTTTGGCTCATCTTCACTTAATAGACTATATAGGAGAACAGACAGCTTTATTAATAAAGGTATGCTTAAAATATTTACAGTTTTTCAACAGGTAAGGAAAATAGAATAATAAATATGAATTACTCCAGTAGAATAATGCATAATACTTCCATTTTGAGTTCAATGCTAATCATTTTATTCTTGTATCAGCAATATCAAGAAAGCATGTCATAATTTGGCATGGGTGATATGTAATATGGATGCATCTGTCCACAGCCAGAATAAATGTAGCCATAAATGCAAAAGGGAAACCTTTTCTGTAGTCTAAAAAAACCCCAAAATACAAAGGTTAAAAAAAGTGTAAACAGTTAAAGGTGAAAATTCACAGTTCCACAATGTATTTCTTGTGTGAAATCGAAGTAAGAGTATTAGAAATATCAGTCCTTGTATATCTATTTGTTCAAATTTTCGTGGAAGAAGTGATTGTGTTGGGCTACGTTCTTTAAGATGCTTTTCCTATTCAGAGCCTAAAGGAATAATAAATGATGATAAATTGAAACTGAAGAAAGTGCAATTATGCCATGGGGGGGCGTGTGTGTGTGCGTGTATGTGGGAGTGACAGAGCATCTCATCCAAATTGTGATTTGATCTTTGCCAATTCCAGGTGGTTCCTGAGGACCAGCGCTTGGTGGTGGCCATCATTTTAGTGCTCTGGGTGTCTGCTTTGGCCTCCTCCGTGATTGACAATATCCCCTTCACGGCTACAATGGTAAGGTCTCTGCAGCAGCTGAGCGTCCTCCTTCTGGTGTTGGCAAGGGAGCTGAGCTTGCTGATTATGATTTGCTTTGTATTTTTACCTCTGTTGTGTTGTAGTTTACTTTATCCCCTGAGATCGAATCATTATCACAAGCTTATTTGTATCATTTAGGCACCTAGCAGGCCATTGCTGCTAGAAGCTACAGTTAGCTGTGGAACTAGGGGCAGTGCTTAGGCTTCGTTTTTGTACCTTCTCCTTTATATCCGTATTTATAGCTGAAAAGTAAAATTGTCTTTTTGATGGAAACTCTCAATATCTATCCACTGTGATCAGTACTTTCCCTCTATGTGGTGTGTAGTTATGCTAATGCTTTTTTTTTTTAACACCTGAACCTTTTATTGCTACCTTACTTATCTAATTAGTTTAAAACCGGCAAATAATGTTAAGCATAATAAATGCTTATCAGAGGCTGAGTTTTAATATCAAAAAAGTATAAAATTATAACAAATTAGGGGCATGCTCAGGCAGGTTTATTCAATCAAGTTCTCTGTTCAGAGTTCAATAATCTATTTGTTATACCATAGGAATGATTCATTGTTACAGCTTGTTCTCAGCTAACTATAATTTTTCTGTGCCTCTTTTCTTCCACTGTTAGTGGATGGTCATGTCCACCCTTAACCTGTGTCAAGGTTTACAGCACTTCTTAACAGGGCATATGACAGATTGGACAGATCTGTGACTGCCCTATCGTTATATATTAATATGGTATTTTAGTTTGATTACCGTGGTGTTTCCTGTGGAATTATATTGATTTAACAACAGACTTCAAGCAATAGGCATGGAATTGTTTCAGGTTGAGTCACTCTCACCAAATACCTGAGGACTATTAAGCAGTAATGCAGAAATCTTAGTTTAGAAGGTTTTGCCTCATATCCAGCTACTGTATGAAAATTGTCTTGGAGCAATATCAGAAAGCAGCTACATGCATGTTGACTGAAAAGTCATTTACAGGTTTTGAAAGAAACCCTTTAAAGAAGTATATTTTGGAGAATGAATAGAATTGAAACGCAGGAATCTTTTGGGATGGCTGAAGATCACTTCTTTCGTATCTTTGAGGGAGGGAAACGCAGATGGACATGGGAAGGATCTGTGCCAGTAATTTAAACATTTAAAATGTATATACTTTTCATTCTGTTTTGGGCTGAACCTAAGAAACTGTTATAATTTTTTCTTTCTTAAAAAGTAGGCAGAGGGAGGAGGCAGGAAGAAAGAAAAATGAATGCATATTCTCACCTATGCAAAAGCAGTCAGTAGTTGAGGTGTTAAGATATTAATGTTGAGATCTAGTGTCATCTAGCTCACTGAATGAGCTTGCACTTTGGTCTGTGTCATAATACATTAGAAAATACTTACAGAAAATTCCTAAGTAACAAAGCCCCAAGTTTGTTGGGGATTTTATACAACCTTATACAATAAGATTGTATAAACGTTCATTTAAAATAATTTTTGTTTCTTTGGCACTTGGTTCCCACTGATAAAAAACCCCACTATTTAGTTTTGAAAGGCAGTTTTTCACTGTATCTGTCAAAATTTTGAGCTTTTGATGAGGTATATTGCATATGTTGAACCCAGCTCTTTTGTAGAATGGCTTTTTCTAATTGAGGACTGAGTGCGTGTGTGTAATAGACACACAGTGCAACAGGTATTTCTTATATCTCCTTTTATTTATTGACTGGCTATTTACATAATAAAGTTGTGATTATTAATATTAGATAAACATCCACACAGCAAATTCACTTATTCAGCCACATATTTCACTCACATGTTCGCACAGTGGGAGCAGCAGCTTGGAAGTTAACCCCAAGTGTGTACTCAGAAACAGGTGATCATACTGGCATACCTTTATGTATGAGTCTGGTTTCTTATGCCCTAGTGATATAGGAGTATGGGACACCTGCTATGGTGTAGCCATGAATGATCCTGTCCCTGACAAAAGGTTCCAGCTACACAGCTGAGCCTCCACTCGTAATAATAGAAAACAGACATGCTGAGTCCCTCCAGGGCTCCATAAATCTCCTTGAGTCGTGAACAAATGTCTGCATGACAGTGGGGGAATCTCTCTTGTGATTTTTGTAGTTGTAGCCTTGACGGATTGGGTAGGGATGTGGGACCCACCAAGTTCGTCCTAGTTTTTGAACCTAAAGATACAAAAACTCTGTGTGGTTTCACAGGTATCAGCTGTATGCTCTGACTAAGCAAAGAGTGTTTGGAGGATGGCATCAGAGACCTCTGCCAATAGTGGATTTGCTCAGCTGAAGGTAGTTAGTCACTGATCAGTAGGAGTTATGGGAAACAAGGCTCACAGGATGACAGCTTGTTTGACTTATACACAGATATAGATTCCTAAAATGTCATGCAGAGATGATTAAAGGCTTGGCGGCAGCTCACAGTTGAGGATACAAACAGTCTATCATCTTTTGCATTAGAAGAGTGAGTATACCACGATTTTTGTCTGTATTCCATGGAGGAGACAGTCCTGCCAATCCCAGTTCTGGTTGTGAGCCTCCAGGTGACTGTGGACAAAACTACTGCTATGGGAAGTGTGTCTAGAAAGTCATACTTCTCTGTTCCTTCAGGAGTGGGGTTGGTGCAAGAAGACAGGCATCAGTTCATTCATGGGATATCCCCAACACTGCCTCTGTGTTGCTGGATAAGGTCTTCCATTCTTTCCCTGCAACATTATGCAATGCATGCTGTCTAGACTTGGAGGAGGGAGATGGGGTGGGCTGCACACATTCAGTGTAGTAACAGAAATGGCATGAGACTGGACAGAGGTAAGGGCCCCCAGTGTAAGGTGACTGACTGCCCCGGATTGAAGGCGCTGTAGATAAGAAGAGATTCAGCTCCAAATCTTTCCATCTCCTATTACACCATGTTTCTTGGTCATGTAGAAGTAACCCATACAATTGATATGTATTTGGACCCAGAACCTGCCTAAGTAGTGGAATAAATATGGGATTCCAGTATAGTCTGGGGCTTGACATGTACAGTGTGTAACTGGAGGGAAGAAAAAGAGAAAAATCTGTAGTAGCTCTGTAACTGAGAGATTGTGTTTTCTTAAAAAAAACCAAGTATGTTTGCCCAGGTTTTTATTTCAGCTTCATTGTGCTAGTGAGATAATCAGATTCATAATGTGCAAGATTCATAATGTGCCTTGTGCAAGGAAAAAAGTGTGAGTGCCTTATTAATGGATCTTGGGCCTAAAAATTTTGCTTTATCTGGATTTGGAAAAAGTTGACTGGCCCTTTTTAAGTTTAAGATTTGACAGCATTAAAATTTATAGCTGACTGATTCTTACCTTAAGAAAATGTGCAAAATGAAAGCTGTAGATCCATATTTAAAATAGGCAATTAAAATATGAATATGTCAGCCAGCGTTACAAAGAATTCTAGAAATAAACTGTTTTATGAAATGAAGTAATGAAAACAGGTGAGAAATAATTTCTTAGAAGAAAAAATTTTTAAGTACCTACCACAGTATCATAGAATGATTAGGGTTGGAAGGGACCTTAAAGAACATGTAGTTTCAACCCCTCTGCCATGGGCAGGGCATGCATATATGTACACAAATAAGGATTCTTGCTTATCTTAAAACACAAACACACCAAATTATCTGCAGTCTTAAGAACAAAACCTAAATATTTTCAAGTATTTTAAGATAGAAATATGTTAAGGTACAAAATATTCATGTGCTTAAACATTTTGAACACATTGATGCTTTTCAGCAGCCTTCAGCATCAGCATTGTGAGGATTTCTCTCTTACTAAAAAATTCTGAAATTGCAAAGAATCAGATTAGTTTATTATTTGAAGCACCTTACCCTAAACCTTTCCAGTTCAACACCATTGTTAGTCAAATTCTAATTTGCTCTAGTCAAGACTAAATCTTGTATAGCCCTGCCATCAAAAATGTCAGTACCATGTGGAACTAATGTACAGAGGTCACTAAACTGAAATCTCTGCAAAGAGCTCAGAACACTGCAAGTATTTTATGCTACAGAGGACACTGTAGAAAGATAATTGCACACATGAAACATTGGAATGAGCTTCTGAGGGCACTTAGCTCATCAGAAGTTTACTACTTTTACTGTTTTGTCTTGGTGAAATTCTGTTTGTGTTAAACTAAAATACAGCATTGAAGCCCCACAAAGACAAAGCAGTCTTCAGAGTATCTTCCAAGTGCTTGTTTCATATAATTTGTCCTGAATGCAAACATCATTAACTACCCCAAAACAAGAAGAGGATAGAGAGACTTGGTTGATGAATTGTAATCCCAGGACTTTTCCCTTCTCTTTGAACACTGGAAAATGAAGATCCAGCTTCCTAATTAAATAGATGTTTGTACGAGGGAGTGTTTATTATGCTTCATTGCATAAACATGCCTGGCAATTGTGATAACTGCCTGCAAGGGATAGGAAAATCAATCATTTCTTTTCAATATATAAAATATGTACTATAGCAAAATGTTTTGGGATTATAGACTAGAATAGACTATTTCAGTTGGAAGGGACTAAAAGGATCTTCTAGTCAAATTGCCTGAACAATCCAGGGCTGACCAACAGCAAATGTCTTTTAAATAAAATGCTGACAGGCTTGGAGCACCCACCAGTCCTCTAGGAAGCCTGTTCTAGTGTTTGACCATCCTCTTGGTAAAGAAATGCTCCCTGATGTCCATCTTAAGCCTCCCCTGGCAGGGCTTTGAACCTTTCCCACACATCCTATCACTGGATCCAAGGGAGAAGAGCTCAGTACCTACCTCTACCCATCTTCTCCTGGGGATGCTGTAGAGACCAGTGAGGTTGCCCTTCAGCCTCCTTTTCTCCAAACTAGATAAACCCAAAGCCCTTAGCCACTCCTCACAGGACATTCCTTCTAGCCCTTTCACCAGGTTTGTTTTCCTCCTCTGGACACATTGAAGTACCTTTAACATCCTTCTTAAATCATGGTGCCCAGAACTGCACACAGTGCTCAAGGTGAGGCTGCACCAACACTGAACACAGTAGGACAATCACCTTTTTTGACTGGCTGGTGATGTTGTGTTTGATGCATCCCAGGGTGAGGTTCGCCCTCCTGGCTGCCAGAGTACACACTGCTGACTCCTATGGAGCCTGCTGCCGACCAGCACCCCCAGATCCCGTTCTGCAGGGATCTGTTGCTCTCCAGCCACTCCTTTTCCAGTTTATGCTTGTGTCCAGTGTCACTCAGCCCCAGGTGCAGAATCCGGCGTTTCAGCTAGTTAAATATCACCCCATTAATCCTAGTCCATGCTCCAGTCCTTCTAGATCCCTCTGTAAGGCCTCCTGTCCCTCAAGAGAGTCAACCGCACCTCCCACTGACCCCCCAGTAACAAACTTGCTAACGGTGCAGTTTGTCACTGCATCCAGATCTTTGACAAAAACATCAAACAGAACTGGCCCTAGAACTGAACTGTGAGGAACACCGCTGGGGACTGGTCGCCAGTCGGATGTAGCCCCATTCACTGCAACCCTTTGAGCTCTTCAGCCAGTTCTTCACTGAGTGCACTGAGAACCCACTCATCCCACAGCTGGACAACTTGTCCAGAAGGATGCTGTGAGGGACAGTATCAAAAGCCTTACTAAAATCCAGAAAACGACACCGCTGCCTTCCCACCTTATCATAGAAGGATATCAAATTAATTAAACATGACTTTCCCTTTGTGAATCCATGCTGACTATGCCTGATGATTGCATTATTCTTTAAATGCCTTTCAACAGTACTCACATAATTGTTTCCATAATTTTGCCAGGACCTAAGGTTAGACTAGTGGGTCTGGAGTTCTCTGAGTCTTCCCTCACCCCTTTTGTAGACTGGAACAACATCTGCTAGCTTCCAGTCAGCAGGGACCTCCACAGGCTCCTAAGGCCTTTAGTAGATGGTCCTGCCATAACATCCACTAGCTCCTTCAGTATTCTGGGATGAGCTCCTTCAGGCCCTGTGGACTTGTGTATATTCAGCTAATACAGACTGGTCCCTTACAACTTCAGTGTCCAGGTTTTGAGTTTGAGACATACTTTGTGGGGGACTCCAAGAACTCTGACTGTATGTAAAGGCTATGTTGCCAACAGCAAATCCAATGCATATCGATACATCTGGGAGCTGCTTAAACACACCTACAAATTTTCTGTGCATGTACAATTCATAAAGCAGGTGCTTAGTTAATGAGTTTCACACATTTTAATTATTGAATGGCAAGGGTTTTTTTCATGTTATAGAATCACAGAATCATAGAATAGTTTGGGTTGGAAAGGACCTTAAGATCATCAAGTTCCAACCCCCCTGCATGGGTACGGACACCTCACATTAAACCATATCACCCAAGGCATTGTCCAGCCTGGTCTTGAACACTGCCAGGGATGTTGCACTCACAACCTCCCTGGTCAACCTATTCCAGTGCCTCACCACCCTAACAGGAAAGAATTTCCTCCTTATATTCAATCTAAACTTCTCCTGTTTAAGTTTTAACCCGTTACCCCTTGTCCTATCACTACATTCCCTAATGAAGAGTCCCTCCCCAGCATACTTATAGGCCCCCTATAAGTTGGATATCCGTCTTTCTTTGTCTGAAGAATAAATGTGGTGAATCATGTAGTGATGGTCTATGTGCCATTCTGTTAATCCTCTGATATTTCTCCTCCTTTTTGAACCGGCTAAACTCACAATGATATTCCTTGACAGGCAGACTTGCTCATTTTTAAGGCCTGCATTTTCCTAGTATTGTCATTTAAATAGCCACAGATTTCTGCCCTTAGAATATTAGATGATGTGATTTTATTAGTAGTATGCTTTTTAGTTTAATTGACATGTTTTATCATCTGTATATGCTGGAGCCATCTGTTTATATTTTTCTTTTATTACCAGAAATATAGCCGCAGTGATTTCCTGTTTCAGCTGCATTTAAATACTGTTTCCTCAACATGAGATAATAAGCAATTTCCATTAACCACCTGGCTGGCAAGGTGACAGTCTCTGGCAGGTCTTTGTTAGAAACTAGGTAATTTTTGGCCCACTATTTATTGCCTCTAAAACTATCAGGTTTTTTTATTTGCAGTATGAATATTTTGTATGTATTTCCTGTTCTTAGTGTGAGTTTTATTTTTTAATCTTCTTTGCCTTCTGCCCTACAAGAGTTTTCTATGTCCCATATTTCAGTGCTTCAGGATAGTGTCTGTCTGCAGAGACAGGTCAATCATCAACAATTTGGGAAACCACAAATATTTAACTTTTTATCCATGCACATTCTCTGCAGTTTTCACAGAAGGCATCTTCACCACATGCAGTTCTTAGCAAAGCATATGCTATGAAATCCTATGGTGTAGAGCAGCAATGGAACTCCAAAATAGAGACATGATTTGCTGGTTTTCTGTCATTTTGCAAGAATAGACAAAATGGACAATATAAGGTGATGCTTTCTACTGCACTGCGCAGCTGATAAGTGAAAATACATACATTTCCACTTTTATTTTACTTGCAGCTATGTACTTCCACAGTATATGTTATAAACAAAGATTTTCTTCACAAGGGTCGATTTTTATTAAGATAGCTATATAGACATATGTGCCAACATCTGTAGACACTAGTGTTCTTTTGCATTAGCTTATATCCTGTATATATTATACACGTAACACCTTATACAGAATCAAGATGAATGGCTTTCTCCTTTCTGTATTGAGTCTTTGAGGACACTATCCTTTTTCCAGGTACAGTCATTATTTTTTACAGTTGAGCTTTTCTGTTTTAGTACCTGGAGACAGATAGTCTTACAATGAATGGGTGAGGGGGATATGACTTTGCTTTATTGAGCTACATCACTCATTTTATCTAAATCCTGACAATCAAGCAGCAGTGTGGGGTGCATCAATATCAAACTTTTCAGCAAAATTAGCAAGTTTTCGAGAAACTAGTCAAATAGAGATTTATCCTGGTAAGACACTTGAAATAAAGGCTGTAAGAAAATGAAAGCTCTTTTTCTCAGATACTATTTTTTTTCTTCTAATATTGATAAGGATGCTGTTGACATAATCTGATGAAGGAATAATGAAGGAAACATGAAGCTTCATAAGCTTTAACTTTTGCTCTTTTGCTGTTGAGCAGCACTTTGTAAAAGCAGGAAATAATCTATTCAAAAAAAGTTAAATCAATGGGACAAAGATATTTATACAAATGTATATATACACCAGTTTACAAGGTATTCTAGCTTGGAGTGCTTTTGATGCTATTGTTAATTTTATGCCTGGAATCAGAAAGAGTTGTAGAACCAATTTATTTTTTTCAAAAACATTGAAAAGTACAGTGAAAAGTTTCCTGCTACCCCATTTATATTTTGCATCTCTGTTTTTAACACTCAGGTGAGTTATAGCAGCTAAGGTTTGAGATACTGATAGTTCAAAACTGTTGCCTAATACATAATTGCATGAATAAATGTGACAAAAAAGTGTTAAAGACGATTTTGGGACAAAACAGAGAGGCAGGTTCCTTTGTAACTGACTCTGTGCATGATCCTTATCTATTTAAAATGCAAATGCTTAAGCAATGAGAAAAGCCCATTGGCTTTAATTGCTTCCCAACATTGCTTCAAGAGTTCTGGCTGATGATCAAGTTTCTTCATTTTTTTTTCTGGAGAAGGAAGGTTATTGGGATGAAAATGAGAACAATCTGTTTGCATTATGCCTACTTTTAGATCAAAAAAAATAGATGCCAGTGACTTGGAAACCCTGTGCCATTCAGTTGACACACACAGTAATCCATAATGGTTGCAAAAAATTAGTGTATTTTATGAATTGAGCTAATAGTACTATGTGAAACACTAGAAATTTAACTGGATGTTTTGCATTTGTCTTTCATGTCATTATTCAAAACATATGACGCAGCATTCCTTGTTGGAAATACCTGTCATTTACAAAGGATATGTGCATGTTAAAGCTAACTTCAGGCATGTGTCAGAGATCTGTAGGACTTCCATTCCCTATATGACTCATAACCATTATTCTTTGGTAGAAATGAATTCCTTTAAATAGGGAAAATATTCTAATTCAAGTATACACATATATGTATTGCTAAGGCATGTTTCAATGTTTGTCCCTTGCCACAAAATTTATGTTTTGTCAAGGAGAGAACGGTAAAACCAAGGGGGTCAAGTGCATATTTGGGGTCCTAAAATACTTTTTTTTTGTGTTTAAAAAAGGAAAAGAAAGTGAGATTCAAGCATGTTATACAGTTTTGCACCTTCTCTTGGTACATTGCAATGCACTTTTGTGTTTAAAAGAAGACACAGTGAGTTGAAACCTTTGTTGAGTGACTTTTAGAGGGTTTCTTTGTCTTTAATCAGTAGAGAATTACAGGACACAGAGGTCCTGATGCTGAGCTCCTTCACTGAGCAGAGAACCAAATATTCTGATGGGAGTATTATGCATATGTGGCTGCAAATACCTAGCAGTGAATCATCTTATGGAATTGCTGTCTGTGATCTCTGTTTTACTTCTCCCTTCCCCTGTCCTTCACAGTGCTGTAATTAGGGAGAGGGCTTCTGGAGGGCTGTAGGGCTTTGCTTTCTGCATGGTTTTCACCAGCAAAGTGTGAAAATGGTGTTACTTGCTCTGGGCTTGGGAGCTGGCTAGCAACAGCTTCAGGACCAACCTCAAAGCAAGAAAATAGGATTAACATTTTAATCTCCTTTGCCTAACCACCTTCTCTGTGCCGTGCAGGGCAAGCACAAGGAGGAGTCTAATTTAAAAGGTATTGCTTGTCTGCATGGCTCAGATTGTGTCCTGCAACAAGTGAGTTACTGTAGTACATCAGGATACTTGCAAATGATCCTGAGGAACCAAATAAACGATTTTGGTTTTCTGGACAAAATTATGTAGTAGGAGAAAATGCTTGATTTTGATTGAGCAAAGATTGAGCTTGTCATGTGATTTCTGTGTTTGTTTAAATTTTGGGTTATGTTGAAGCACAGCATTTTTTGAAATACATATGACAACAGACATTATGTTGTAACAGTGATAGTTTGAGAGAAACCACCAACCAGTTGGTGGGGAGAAATTAAATTTTCCATTACCGTTTAATGGAAAAAAAACGCAGGCAGGAGATCGGGCATGCAGACCCTTCTTTAGGCCTTAAAATAGAAATAGACATCTTCAGGCAACGTACAATTCAAGAATAATTGTTTAGACATTAACTTATTTAGGTTAATCAATTACAGGATTTAAGAGAGATTATTAGCAGCACTGGAAGAAGGGATGCGGAAAGGGTTTTAATTCTTCATAAAGCCTATATATTGCTCCATACCAAAAGAACATGCACAGTCAGTAAAGCTGAGCATCACTCAGCCATCAAAGTAAAAACATTTTTCAGGAAGCAGCTGTTCCACTTCTGAGATCACACCCCTTGAGGGGGACCTGTGAAATATTTTCAGATGACAAATTGGAGGATTAAAAGTCCCAACTCTATTCACTACTGAAAATCATGGACTCTGAGAAAGCACTGATTTTAAGATGTATAATTCCTTCCTGCTTAGGCTGTTACTTCTTCTTTCTCTCTTCCTTTTGGTCCCATAGACCCCTGTACACATGAAAACCAGGCTAATAACATTATTGCCTCTCCCCTTGCTAATGACCTTTTCTACAGGTACTGATTATACCTTTCTTTCAAACCAAGAAGTTACACACTTAATTTGAACTCAAAACATTTTTCTCAATTAACATGAAATTTTTTATTTTATTTTATTTTAGTTTAGTTTAGTTTAGATTAGTTTAGTTTTATTTTATTTATTTTATTTTACAAATATTTCCCGGTGAACTAAACTTACTTTCTCTGGTAAATATAATGTTCGAATAAAAAGTAAAATATCAGTTCTGCTTAAGAATTCATTTTTTCCCTAACAGTTCAGACGCTTTTGATTATAACAAGGATTTCAGAATTTTTTAGTTAGTGACACATGGTCTACAGCCATCTTGAATTGTGAAGGTCTGGGCATCTCTTCCCAGTAAGAAGAGGGGATATATGTTTCATGAGGTTTCAAGGTTCATAGGTTTCAAGAGGGGATATAGATATAAAGAAATGGACAGGGAATTTATTTACAGTCACTGTCAGTTTCCTGTTGAACTAGAAGGATCTGATGGGAAGCACTTGTAACATTAAGAAAGCCTCAGTTTTGTCAGCAGTACCTGTGTCAGGCTTGGCCTTACTTTGGTGATAGCTTCTCTTTGGTTTGTGGGACTTGTACAGTCAGTGGGGAATATGATGCAAAGATGCTAATTAAAAAGAAAAAAAAGAAAAGAGAAAAAAACAACCACCCACAAGTTATTTTTGGACTTGGTGGTGGTTTATTTAATGAATTTTATTTATATTATGCTGATAACGTCTCCTGAATTTCTCTCTCTTTTTAAACCACAGATTCCTGTACTTCTCAACCTGGGTAAAGATCCTGATGTTAACTTGCCTATGAAACCATTAATATTCTCACTGGCCATGGGTGCATGCCTTGGAGGTAAGAGTGTATGTCAGAAAGCTGTCATAAGGTAATAGCTATGCAATTATGGTATGTATAAACTGGCATAATAGGTTCAATGATTTTATTATACAAAGCATAGGGAGGGCCTGATCCAGTTCCTTTTGATTTCAAAGGACTCCTGGATAAGGATCCCAGTGTCTGTCTGCTTCTGCAATAGGATTTTTGCAGTCTGTGTTTGAAGACCATATCTGCATAAAGTACAGATTCATAAAGAAGCAGTCCAGATGGTGCTTATAGGGTTCTGATCTTTTGTGAGAGAAAATACAAAGATACATTTAGTTTTCAGAACAGACACCACCATTGCTCATTGAAAAGTTGCAGAAAATGTGTTACAGCTGACATCTGAAGGCTTGATTCAAAGTCTAAAGAAGTTACTGAGAGTTTTTCTGGCTGGCTCACAGAAATGTTTTGAGTGTCCATTTGCTGACCTATTTAGCACTCCTCATGCTAAAGCAAGCCTTTTTGAAAGTCTTTAAGAAATACACCTCAAATAATGAGAGCTAGTGCCCGTCTTGGATTTCTTGTATTGTCAGTGCATTAGCACAAAACAAGCAGATGCTTTCATTAATTTTTTTTTTTTTAATTCTAAATGTACCATGTATGTTTTATGGGCCCAGAATTTCATCACTAAATTAATTACATCAATGTTTATTGATTATTTTTTTGATATTTTGCAAATGGCTTATGAAGGTGTTATAATGTTTCCAAATAGCAAGTGTACTAAGGGCAATTAAAATGTATGTCTTTAATGAGAAATGAAGTTAATATATTTTTTTTACTACTGAGAATTTTAATGCTAGTTACATTGTATTGGGCTGTGTTTTGATCCCTGAACTCATCATTATATTGTGACTTTAATCTGTTGCTCTTTAAAATCAGTGATTTGAATAATCAGCGATTTGAATAATCAGCATATCTTTATATAGATATTTGCCATAAAGATATCATCTTTCTTCACAATTTGCTAATCACTCAACACAGTCTGATTTCATTAAACTTTAGGATAAAAAAAAAAGAATAAAACGGCATAAGGAATATAAAGTTGGCCAGGTTATACTGATTTATTCTGTGTGGGAGTCACTTCACCAGCCTTGGAGCCTTTACAAGTCTCAGCTGATTTTCCTAAAACATTAGTTTTCATCTTAACATAAATTCCTTTAATTTGATTCGTTAAAGGGCTGCCAGGATATTAAGAGAGATTTCTGTGTATATGCACTATGAGGCAAAAGTAAAAATATAAATTAAAGGCACTAGAGAGGTATACAAAGTGCCCAGGTGTTCAGATAAACTCCACCAAATATTTGGATAAAAAGTTAGATCATTATCATTATTAGGAAAAAGCTTAAAGTCTCCAGACTGTGGTCTATTAGGATAAAGCTGAACATACACTGAGTTATACTGGCAAAGGTCTCATAGGAGTGTTAGCCTGAAAATTAATATGATGCGTCTGGCTTTCCCATGTCCAAACAAAATCTAATGCAAAACATCGTATTGTTAAGGTATGAAAAGTCTGGAAAAGCTTTTTCTTGAAAATATTTTGTAGCCCCAAGAAAGCATTGAGGTTTATAGCAAAAGACTAGATCTTATCACTCCTTATGTAACGAAAGGCTCTTGGCAAATAAGACATTTTGTAGAAGAGACATAACTACATATTTTAGGGTTAGTTTTTTACTGCATAATGCAGAGCTTCAATTCTGGTAATTTGATGGCATTACTGGGGTTCAAGGTAAACACAGTAAAGGGAACATAGATGCTTTTTGCTGCATAAAATGTGTCTCTAAAAGTGAGAAGGGATAAAAAAATCTTGTCTTTTAATCAAGGAAACCAAGGAAAGTGGTGGCCATGGCAGTTCCTGGTGGGATGGTTACAATTTTGAAATCGTTGGGTTTTCCTCAGAATTTGCTGGTTCTTTTCTGGCAGAAGTTTTCTTCAGGTCATGTCAATCTTACATAATTAAGAAGTAAACATGGTAATTTTTCTTGTTCTGGAAATTTAGGATTACACTTTTCCCAACTATCTGTAAGAACTTCAGTTGTAAGTTAGGAGTCTGGTTGCCCCAGGCTCCCTGTTTGATGCTGCGGATGTCTGGGAGGCAAATATTTATTCAACCACTGAAACTGCCAGATGCTCTCTGCAGAGCACATCAGGCCCCTTATATGCAGAACTTCAGTAATTGAGTTGGTTTCCCAAAGACAGGTGTTCTGACAAATCTGCACCTGTACTTCTTTTGCACAAGAGGACATTGAATAAGGCTGTAGTCATGAATGCTTCCTATTATAGTACATGGTGGACTTATACTACTTTTTGAGACTGAGTTGTATCCAGACTTTCCAATTGTGTCTAGGGAATGCTGCCCTGAAATTTTGGAGGACAAAGGAAGATTGTTAGCTACAGAAATTTCAGAACAAGAGGAGCTCTAATTGCACTGCTTCTATTGGATTGTGAGTTTTAAAATCACATGAAAAAAGGATTCAACTCAATTTGAGTAAATACTCATTCAGGAATTCACCTGTTAGGACTGTTCAGAGCTAGACTTCTACACAGTTAAGACTGTTTAGAACTAGTTTCTTTACCGAACTGAAGAGGTTATACCTAAGATATTATTTGAAAGGGTTTTTTTACGTCTGACATTTAAACCTCTGGCATTTATTTGTCTTTTTATCTCTTTTTTTCATGATTTAGAAAAGATATGTTTTTGAAAAAAAGAAGAAAAAAAAAGAGGAAAAAAAGATTGAATTCGTATCTGAGAGTTCCTACCTTCTGTGTTCTTAGTTGCTAGAGAAGAAAAGTGCAAAAAGTATTTCTCTGATGTAGTGACTATTACTGTGGTCTGAAGGGGGTATTTTCTACAGTGTCTAGTTTTGCAGTATTTTTCTTCTCTGTATATTTTTCTGAAACATCATTGTCACAATTCTGCCGAAAGAGGCAATCTAGGATGCCTACAGCTGTGTTATTCCAGCCACACAATCTTGGTTATAAGCATTACTTCAAGAAAGGAGACAGGAGAGGGCTGCTGGCACCTTTCTTCTAAGCTTCCAGGGTCAAAACCCAGGTGTGAATAAAATCCATTATCCACAGGATATTGTGCTAATTACACCTATTACAGCTATCCCACAGTGTAGATAAATAGTGGGATTTCTCTCAGTGGTCCAGTGCTATAGCTATTCCATTTCTTGGCACACTTCATCAGGTATCTTGGTGCAGATAGGGCCTTGCACAGTAGAGTATCACTGATTTTTTATTTCTGCTGACTCTGGTCCATAATATCTTAAACTGGTTTTAAAGCTTCAGACACATTGAAGGTAAAAACACAGGAGTATTGTTTAAATTTCTAAACCAACCCTTCTTTGCAATATGAAGGAAAAGTAATAGCCTTCAATCAAACATAAACTGTGTTAAAATATATAATAATTAATATTATGGAAAAAGCACAACTGTAGGTCCTTTGAAGTTATTTTATAGTTACACTAGGTCAAATTTGTGTAACACTTTTCAATTTGAAAGATTTAAAATGGCTATCAAGAGCTGAATGCATGCCATCAAAATATAGCAGTTATTTAAGAGGAGCATTATTCAGCTTTGGTTTTGAACTTAATTGTTGTGTAATTGAATACTCAATACAATGTGTATTTGCAACTGTAGGAAAATATAGAGAGAATATATTTACCTGAGCTTGTTTTTAACCAGGACACTGATACTGAAAGTTCCTATTATTTCCAAAGGAGCTTTTTAATGAGGAGTCCTGGGGCTCAGTTTATATGTCTTGTGGGTGAGACAACCCTGACTTAGACAAGTATTTTTTCTATGGATATAAAACTCATCACCCAAGTGAAAGGGTGGTATTGTAGGGAGTGAGAGTGACTTGAGATCTTTCAAAAGGAAAAGAATGTTGCTGTTCTTTACTTTGAAAGGCAGGCAAAACTAATAACGAAATTTAGGAAATGTCTCAGTTTCTCTTGAAAGACCTCAGTGCAGTCTTTAGCAGCATTAGTGCCTTTAAATTGTGCAGATCTAGAAACAAAATACAGCAGGTATTTTATATATCTTACACTAACATCTATTTTACTTTCTGAGTATACTTGGCATTGTTTCTGTGATGTTAGCGACGATGGAAATGAGTAATGGTCTTAAACTGTGATTACTGTCCAGTAAATAGCAGTATTATTACTTGTTCTTAACAAAGAACTCATTCAGGCATTAACAGAAAGTTTTGGGTTTTGTTGTAGCATGAAGAGCTGCATCATTGGATATATACACAAGGCATCTTTTCCCTCCAATATTTGAATGCCCAAACTGTCCTGTTGCTGTTTTCTGGAACAGGCAGAATCAGTAACCTTCTATAAAAATCCAGCTGTTGTTTTCCAAACTCTGGGCCATCTTCATGCTTTCTCATTGTGGTGTTCTTAAAGTCCAACAGTGCTGTGAAGTCTTTGGTATGAGAGCCAGGCTCATTACCAGAGTCCTTGCAGCTAAAAGAGATTCTCTAATCTTTAAGATTACTGAAGATAATCCTCTGTGGCACGGAAGATATACAGAAAAAAGCTGTTAAAGTGAAATGTAAAAACAGCTAAAACCGAGTGTGTACCTTTGAAAGATGTACCTTTTTCTGTATTAATGCTGCATCAGAGACCTGCTTGGCTTTAAGGCACTGAGTTAATCTGGAAAAGAATAATAAAAAAAAAGCCATATTTAACCTAGTTGATTTTTCTCAGGAAGAATATATTTCTAAGATTAAAAAGAGTTACCTTGCCACACATGCTTATATAGATGTATGTATGTTGTTAAGGGTGAAATGTGAATTGTATGGGGTATACGCCTTTTCAGCTGTACTGATGAGGGTTTATAGTTTGGATGGTAAATCTTAGATTTAGGAAAAGAATTTATACCAAACATCAATATCACATGATTATAATGCTTGCATTACTGTTAATTTTGAAATGCATCTGTATAAAATAACTGCACGCTATGAATTTCTGTTTTGAACAAGACACTTGAACCATAGCAAAACATAAGAGGTAGGCTTTAATAGCAAGTAAATTTGATTAAACAGAATCTGAATTTACAGGAAATGATAATTCTAAAATAACTTAATGGAGGGACACTGTTTTGTTTTCTTTTAGTAAAATTTCCTTGGTCTGCTCAGCTTCAAAGTGAGTTATGATAAAGTTAAATAATGTACTTTTATGCCAGGTTTCTCTATGTGGAACTATTTTTCTATATTTGGTCCTTAATAATGCTACATATAGAGAAGCTGTGAAATTATGCTGACATTGTTCTAGTCTCCGAACCTAAAAATCATGTATTAAAAAATGTGCAAACTGGGACTTGTGTGCAGCATTAAAAACTTTAAATGGAACCTACTTGAATATGTGCTTCAGGGCATGAGGGAATGGCATGTCAGAACACACAGCTGATGCTATCCCTCCTTATACTAGTTTATTTTACCATTGTACTGGGTAAGTTGACTTCAAGGAGCGAAGTGCCTTTAGTGATCACCTCAGGTTTTATGTCTCTTTCACAGATGTCTGGATTTGAAAGAAGTATATGAGTTTATTTGTGTCTTTAAAGTCACAAGTGCAGGAAGTTCAGCAATTTGCCTCATTTATTTCTCACTTCTAGTAGAAAAGTGACAAATTTAAATTTCACCTTTTCTTCTCATAGCAAAAATGAAGTTTGAATAGTACAATACTTAAGAGTAACTGTTCTGCACAGCAGTGGTGATAAAAAATGGTAAAGTTCACCTCATTAAAAATGTTGGATTGAATGCAGTTCAATGAACTCTTCTGATTTAATGCCAAACTTTGATTTAAAATATTTTTCTATTACAAAATAGAATTTAGAAATACTCTAACACTTTTTCTGTTCTAAAAAGTCCATGTGTATGCATTTGTGCAGAAACACTCTGTTCAGAATGTTTCCGAATCAGTAAAATAAAAAAATATTTGCGTCATAAAACTGCAATCTATAACATACAGCAATGTGGAATAAGTTCATGCATGCCTTCTCCCCCTTACTTCCTATGACATGAAGTTCCTTATTAGTTTAGGGACTGTTAATGGTTTAATTGGCCTTGATTCTGTAGCTCTTTATTTATTGCAAAGTTTAATTATCCAGGGCTTGTTAATTTGCACATTAAAAATACTGAAGGATATTCAAGACTTTTACACTGTTAAAAAAATATTCAAAACTTGTAGACATTTAACAGATGAACATAAATAGCTTTGTTTAATGAGGCAAGAAGCAAAACAGAAGATTAGATTTTTGTGAAATAATAGAAAATATCTGAAAGCTGGAAGGCTGCTTCCTGTAATGCTGCTCAAAACCACAACTATCCAGTGTGTACTTCTGCAGCCAGATTTGTTGCATTTGTTCAGTTTGTGCTTCAGTAGAGAATACGATACGGAAAGAAGTCACACGTGTTGGTCTACATTTATTTAATGATGTAAAGCACATTGGAGACCACACAGAGTTTTCTCTTCAAAATTGCTGGGAAACAAGCTTCCTTCAGGAAAGTTTGTTTTGACACTGATTACAGCAAAAAGCAGGACTGAGAATCCTTACCCTAAAATTATTCATGACTCTGTAGCAAACTCCTAGTTTCAGATGGAAAACCCTTGTCTTGGAGAAAGCTGTGTCAACAGCTGTGCCTGTGTAAAACTGGGCCCACCACAGATGTTTGTCCAATCGAGGCCAGGGAAAAGCTGTTTTCAAGGCTTGCGTTGACATGAAAACAGATAGTTGTTTTGCTTTTGCATTAGCTATCCAGATATACAGAATAGAAATGCAGAAAGTCTGCCTGTTAAGCACACGTGTAGTAACTTATCCGCCATGAGAACATGTGGAGGGGAAGTGGTCTGTAGTGCTCATAACAAAGAAGAACTTTTCCATAAACAATCCAGTCTTAAGCTTGCTGTTGCACAAGGTACTATCTCCTTCGTATCTGAGAAAGTTTCTGTTCATGAAGGCTGCTCATTTTAGGCCAAATAGCTTTATTAATGATAATCCCTTCCCTTTGATTTTTCAGTGCTTTGAGTAATAAACACTAATCCTGCCAGGCACTTTGAGGTCTTTCCAGGCAATCATATTAATGCAGCAAACCCAAGGGTTAGGCTTGCTTTTGAGAGGGAGATACCGAAGGGATTCCTGAGAACTAAAGGTATTGAGATATAATAGATGTGCTGCTGAGAAGTGAAAATCAAACTGAGAATGAGGCTTAAGCGAGAGGAAATATGTTACTGATTCAAACTCTGTCTTTTCTTGTTAAGATTCTGCTCCGATTTTCCAGCCCTTCCTTTAGTAAGCTTAATCAGTTATCCCAGCATTGATTTTTCAGCGCATTGCAGATTATAGTTGTCTGGGCAAACTCTTTATGCTGAGGGAGAGGCTATCTGGGCCCAAGAGAAGTGCATTATGTGCGATGTGCAGGTTTTGTGTGTGAATTTGGCAGTCTCTGAAGGAGTGATGTAGCAGAGGGTATGGCTGAACAATGGGTTGAGAAGTAGCTACAAATGGAAGCAGAAGGCTGGAAGAAGCAGGGCTAGTGGATACTGCAGTAAGTTCAGGCTTACCAAACCTTGTTAACATTTTCCTGTTTGTACCTTTAACTTAGCTGGACATTCAAAGGCATGGTTTAGTTTGTGGGGTTTGGTTTTGGATCTTTCTTGATAGCTTTATCCTTAACCAAAACTGACAAATACTTTCTTATACTTTGAGTTGATTTCACATTCCCTAAAGATACTCAAAGTAATTTGCTTTGAGAAATATCAGATACTTTTAGATCACCTTTGCTGGACAGAAACAGTAGAAGAATTTTTACTGTGTTTCTGCAATGATTGTGCAAAGTTAGGGCAGTTTCATGGAAAAACTAATATGATCTGTGAGGACCCTCCTCTGTCATCATCTTCTCTGTAGCCTAGGCAGCAACAGCAGGTCTTCAAGTGACATATCTGCATCTTTCTATGATCACACTTCAAAATGAGATTCTTTTTTTCTTTTTTTTTTCATTATAAAAAGGTCTTTCTTGATTCACGCTTATGAATTATTAAGTGCAGTTAGTATTGAAAACAGTGCATGTAGTCTACCAAGAATAAAAGGTGGAATTGATATGCAGGATAAAATGTATGGCTTACTTCATACATATCATTCAATATCGATGTTAGAAATATACCGTTTAATTAATTGCAATGAATCCAGCTTCTTAATAACCATCTGCCTTGTGATAAAGGATGAGTTACAGAAAGGGTAATCAAAAAAAGTTACAATAGGAGTTCTAAAAACATATTGGTTGTTCCAAAGTTATTCTTTGATACAGTTTACTTGTGTGTTGTTACATTTTGAGCATACAAACAAGCAAGCGTCTTTGCTATGCTTTTAAACTTAGATATTCTTAAGAGTGAAATGATGTAAACATGAAGTCAAGATTGGGTGAAGTCCTAGAAAATGCTTGTTTTTCATTTGCATCAATTGGAATTCATTTAATGTGTGTAGGTTTCCATGCGCATTAACCTGGTCTTGGGTTTTCTGTCATTTGGATGTCATAGTGTTGCTGTTTCACTA
The DNA here is from genome assembly GCF_034315485.1 of Pezoporus occidentalis. Taxonomy (NCBI): domain Eukaryota; kingdom Metazoa; phylum Chordata; class Aves; order Psittaciformes; family Psittacidae; genus Pezoporus; species Pezoporus occidentalis. The sequence continues at coordinate 2,543,697 of NW_026915158.1, read as the reverse complement.
CTGAGTTAAATATCTGCTGAGGAGACAGATGTTCCTGGGAAGAGAAACAAAAGTTTGTCTCTGTTTGCACTGTAGTTCTTTGAAACCTGCTGAGCCAGTACCTCATTAAACTGCACACACACTCTGAATAACTGGAAAAGAAATGCTGCTCCTTTCAGATAACATTTAAGGTGACAATTTCTTCTCAAGTGAGATCTACTTGGGGAGTAAATTCACTGCTGATACAGAAACTCTTTCCATAATACTTCATTACATGAAGGCATTACTACAGCCTATGTATAGCATAGGAGAATGTGTGCCATTTGGAGAAATTGACTGTATCTAGTCACGGCCATGGGAAAAGTGTGGTTTCAGTTCTCTTTCTTTAATTTGAAGCCAGAGTGATTTTCCTTGTCTACAAGAATATTATTCCGACAGTGATGTCTGATTGTGCTACATATTGAGCAGAAGCCTCTTATGCGATGTTTGGAGGCTGTAGTCTACTGATTAGTTTTGGAATTGAAAATTCCTCAAGTGTTGCTGCCTGACTCCTCTAATAACATCAGGCTATATTCACTTGGTTTGTTTTTGCCTTAAACTACAGATTTTGTGTCTTGGCTTCCTCATGACAGAGACTATGAGGAGCACTGATGTTCCAAGTTCAATTTCATATCTTTTAACATGCATTAAAGTAACTAAAATATTATTTGAGGCAAAGAGAAGGTAAGACGAGCTATGCAGTTCCTAATGACCAGTGCTAGACACTATTTTTTAAAGGTTTCTGGTCCTGTAGTAAGGTTAGTCATCTTCATAACTGAAACATGTAAGTGTTTCACTGTGTATGGTAAGAAGCCTAGGTCACAAATAGCCCTTGGTATCTCCTGGGAATGCTCCATGATGCTTTTGTCATCCTTAGGGATATATCCTTCTATTGATGTGCAGTTCCACTAACATAAGCAGAGTTCCTCATGGACAGACAGGACCTGTGCACCCAGCAATAGCTCCTTTCCAATATTAAAACCCTAAAACCAGGGCAAGTAGGAAACAGCACAGCTGGCAGAGAAAAAAAGAAGGGGTGGGGGGAAGGACAATTACATATTTAAAATAAAATTTATATTTGGGATTCCAAGGCATGAGGGGAATACTTTTCTCATCTCACATGGTAAGATTTCAGCTTTCTTGGTCCATAGTGGTATCAGCTGAAGAGCTGTTTGAGGTTACTGCTGAGAAACCAAACCACTCTCCTGTCTTTAGTAGGTGTTGTTTAAGCCACTCACCTGAGACAACAGATAGCCATGTTCAGATCTCTACCCCAGGATGAAAATCTGTTTGCTGCCTATTTTGTGTTGATAGTAATTGACTATCCTGGAGTAAATAAGAATAATGTTTTCTGTTTGTACTCAATTGGAAACATCTTGTCCACAGAAGGCCTTTTTGGAATTTGGCTTTCATGGCATCAAATAAAAAAAGAAAAAAAAAAGAAAAAAAAAAGAAAAATGTCCTGGGTGACTTTGGATAGGTGTAGTTTCTCTAAGTTGTTGCTCTCTCCCTAGAATGGACAGCCAAGAACCTGTATCTCAGTATCTGCTGACACTGGTATGGCTGTCAATCCAAACTGGGATCAAAATTATTATAATCAAGCTTTTTCTCCTACCCTTCCTTCCTCCAATGTTCCTCCCACATCACATCTTTTCTCTCCTTTTCCTTACTTCTGAAGTTTGTAACTTCATTTTATTTGAATTTAAGAGTGCTTTATTATGTTTTAAGAATATTTTTAGAAGTCTGCTCATTTTGTGTGCACTTAAGGCAATAATCCTTCTGCCTTTATTCTGACCTATTATTTGGTAAACTGATCTCTGGGTGACCTGAAACATTTGTTAAGTCAAAACAATTAACTGGAGCATTAATTTCCTTCTGATTGGTTTCTCTCAAAGTAAGACCAGAAGAGTCTCCACTGAGCAGGGCCAAAATGAGAAGGGTAACTATATGCCAATGGGAGCAAAGGAAGACATGCTCAGAATAATGGATTGTTAATGTAGTGATGTATGGCAAAAGAGATGACTCGCCACAGTATAAAGAAATTCTCCTAGATTGTTGACTCTTCTGTTCAAAATTTCAGTTAAGGAAAAAAATGTAGGAGTCACTGTCACATCCTGAGTCACGCCTTAGATCAGAAACATTTGCCGAAGACATCTGCTTTGTGGAAGTCATGTATACAGCATTTCTTAAGTCTTAAGTCTGAGGTATGACTCATGGGAAAGCTATAGAAAATGGTTCGGTCTTTCTGAGTTCTGAATACCTGACTTCTCTACATCATTGCCAGATTGTTAAAAGTTTAGAGAAAACACAGATTGTCCCTCTGTGTAGGGAGAGAAAGGGAAAAGCAAGAAACAGTTACTGAAAAGGCTTAGGAGAAGTACATAGCTCTTCCAAGAGGATAGGTGCCCATTTTGAACATGTCATATTGTTTTCCTTTGGTGTGTTCCTCTCCTAAGGGGACTTGTACAATGTAATTTGGTGAAATTCAGTATATAAAGGTATGTTCCTTTATGTATTAAAGAACCACTGTGGTTTGGTAAGCAAACTGTATCTGTGTTGATCCTTTTGCTTTAACAGAGAGATGTTGAACAGATCCATTCCTGTCCATTGTCCCACTTATTTTTAGATTTCTGTTAAAAAACATACTTTAGCTATTAGTTACCCTCTCTATAAAAAAGACACTAATTCATCAACATCATGTTTGTATAAGGAAAAAAACCATCATTTTTTCTTAGTATCCTCAAACCATTTTACCCTTTTTTCCCAGCTCTTCTGATGGTGCCTTCTTTTATGTAAAAACATAAATCAGCAAGTTTCTCTGAATGCAAGTACCTGGTGTCATTTTGACAACTGCTGGATTGGTATTATGTTCCTTCACTATTTTTTTCTGGCTTATGCAGAATCAGAGAATAATACTAGGCTTACATTTCAAAGCATGAAGCTATTTATAGGATGTGGAGATACTGTCTATATGTTTCTTTTCAACCCTATGTAAGAGAAATTGATTTTTCTTTTCTAACTAGTACATCTTAGGACTTTAGCACAGAATAAATGAAGAAGAGTAAGAAGCAGAGCAAAACTCTAAACTTGTATTTGCTTTCTGAACTACAGGTAATGGAACATTGATTGGAGCATCCGCGAATGTTGTTTGTGCAGGAATTGCTGAACAGCATGGTTATGGCTTCTCTTTCATGGAGTTTTTCAGGTACAATTTTAAACTCCTTTTGTTAAATCTGTCATTTTATTTTTCTCTAGGCAAACAACGGATTCTCAAAGGAGACAATCTGGAGAAAATGTCTATAAAATTTGTTCCTAATTTGGTTTTGGCAACTGAAATGAGGGTGGAGGACAGATATTTTTACATACTGTGGATAGAATGCATAAAGGTGTGGAACCACAGAAGAAACAAAACTTCAGAAATTACTGCTTTGATCACCCTTAACTTACCCTAAGCTCTGTAATGACACTAAATTCTTGCTTTGTTATTTAATATTTTAAATGTAGTTTCTCATCTGCATATTTTCACAAAATTCCACTGCCAGTAAAAAGTGGAATGTCCCAGTTTAGACTGGGACTTCACTTCACTATCCCATGAGCAAACCTATTTATCCAAAAGCAACTACTTCTTTTGACTAAATATTTAGCATCTAAGAGTGAAAGTGTGATGTGCAGCTAGTAACAGGTCAAGTTGTTGTTTAATAATAATAATTTAATTAATAATTAATAATTGTTATTTAATAGTGGAAGTTCCTTTGCAGGTTTTTAAGGGACCAGGTGAACTTAATGCATACAGCAGTTTAATATTTTTCCAAACTCCTCCAGTTTTAGAGACTGTGATTGAAAGCTGTAAATGGAAACTGGCAGAGGACTAGACATGAAGTTAAAGTGTACTTGATTTATCTAAAGCATAATTCCTTGCTTATTTTTCTGCATGTTTAGGGCAAAGGATACTGTTAAGTTCACTCCAATATTTTTTTCTCTTTTTTTCTTATAGTTTTGATTTTAATTTCTCACTTCTACCAGCTTTCCTTTGTATTGTTACTTCAAAGCCTTCAATCCTGTGTAATTAATATGATTATTATATGGGAGTATCTGGAATAGAGACAATGCTAATCCTAAAAAGAAAGGTGGTCTGAACTGTTCTTGCTAAAACTCTTGCTAGAAGCATGTGCTTCTGAGAGCGCAGTTTAAGTCTTTGCACATAGTCTTCTGATGATATGATGTAGAAAGACAGAATGCCTATCAAATGAAAGTCTTGGTTGTCAGGACCTTTGGGACTGCAGTACAGTCTTACATAATACACAGTGATAGCTAACAGACTTCTTGGAAGTCAAGCCCTTGTACAAAAAATATGGTGATGCAGCAATAATGGAGCTGTGGATTGTTCATGTTTCAACTTCAGATTTTCAGCTTGTCATCTGGGGACTTAACTTGTATGCAGCAGTATGTCTTCTACGTAGATTTGTTCTTAATGCTTCCATGACACTGACAGAGTACCTAAGCAGAAACAAGGATTTAAAGCCTCTCTTTTTTAAGTCTCTTCAGCAGTGTTCACTGGACTATTCTTTGGGAAGGTTAAAGACAGTACATACGTTATGAAATTATCTTCTATACATAGGCTTTCAGTGGAAATGATTACTAGGGAAGGCTGTAGATGTTGCAAGCAAAGACGTGAGAACTGAATCCAGAGTGGTCACAGGCAGATAGCAATGGCTATTAATTAGCAAAAAGAATACAAAAGCCTAATTTTCCGGCTTCTTCTCAATCACTGAGCCAGCAGATCATGAGCTCCTTCACAATTTGTCTCAGGAAAATATTTGTTTCAGTTGAATGTGCTCCAGTTCATTATTTTCTGAGGCTTCTCCTGGCATTACATGTATTACATGTATCCCTTGAGGATTTTGATCTTGCTTAATTTTATATATGAAGATTGTCTCAATGCATGAAGTGATCTGTCTGCATTTCTTCCCTGTTTTGCCAGGATCACTCATTACGTTTCACATCCCTAGTGAGGGTCCTCTGCTATGCTTCTGCCAGTTTGTTAGTGTCTTATCTTGCAAATCCCTTTGACTCACCAGGGAAAAGTCATGGATACCATGTGTGGGGAGATGACGGCCCTCTGCTGCTTTACTTTTGCTAGATGTCTTCTGTGCAACCTGCGCTAGTATTGTTTGTTTTGTCCTTCTCGGGTGTCTCTGTGCCGGAAACCCCTGACATGCCTGTTCCCAGGTGCGGGACATACAGCACAGTGTGCTACCTCCCATAGTCTTTATCCCTACCTGCATGCTCTTTCTGCAAACCACGTTTTGACAGGGTGGTCTGAGGAGGAAGTCTGGGCAGATGTGGGCAGGGCTGCTAAGCATGTCTGGTGAGTAACCTTGACACAACAGGAGTGGAGAGGCTTTGGAAGTTGTGGGTGCCTTGTGGTGCAAGTCATCATGACTCTTAGTGTAGGGAGAGGAAAGGAAAAGCAAGAACCAGGCTCTGTATCTTGTAAGGGGGCTGATAGGCTCATAACCTTTCCTGCATGTGTCTTTGCACAGTGGCATTTGGTGTGGTTCATGGTTCCTCTTCTCTTTTTTTAAGAGGGGAGCAGTGGCAGCCCAGCTGGTGTGTTGTACAATGCTGTTTGGCTGCTCAGCCAGAGTCAGAGGAGGTCAGCTGTGATAACGTGCCTTGAATGCTGTGGTATGATGAGCCTGATGTGCTTCTATCTGGAATGCCTTTAGCCGAAGAAATCCTGTGCCAGGGTGTGCACGCCTGAATGGAGATGAATGCTGTAGTTTGCCAGAAGTCTAGTATCCCAGGGAAGGTCCCTCTCCAGGGGCACATTTAGTTGCTTCCTTCCCTGGATCAAGAGTCCTCCCAGACTGCTAGACATGGCTGGATGTAAGGGGAAGACAGCCCGCTCTGGTTTCCCATTCTCACTTTCCAAGCAGCTCAGGCCCATATGCTGGAAGTGCTGTGCCTGTAAAGGAGGCCCCAGTAGCATGTTGTTGTTTCCATAGTTCTTTGCATATGACAAGTCTGTACAAGTTTTCTGAATTAACACCGCTTTCAAGTTACAGATCTATGATAGTTGTTACATAAGTGGATATTGCAGTAAGAAATTTATTTATAGACATGTTTAGACCACTCGAATGCTTTTGCATTTCTTTTTCTAATAATCTGTAAAGAAAGCTGAAGAGAAGACAAAAATCTTACTACATCTATGTGGGTGAGATGGAAAGGTTTTGGGAAGTGCTTTGTGAGACTTTCACACTATGCTTTTTCTTTTTTCTTTTTAAATGAACAGAATCATGTTTTTATGAAAAGATTCCTAAAGCATCAACAAAGCCCAGGATTTTAGTAGCAGATTATAATTTGTGCCTAAGAGTGGATTTGAAAATCCACAGCCAAAAGAACAGTGTACTGCTTCTTCAGAGTCTCTTTAAATAGAAGCCATATAAAAACTTAAAAAATGAATTAGTAGAAAAATCTTCAGGGAACAATTTTTCACTGGTAGGTGATGGATTTTAAACAAATACTCTTTGTTGACATGTCTGGCCATGAGGATTCATATTTTACCACTACTAATATGGGATGAAATCAGCTAGGAATATTCAGCTTTCTAGCAAGCTTTTAAAAGGTAAATAGATTACCTAATTTTTCATTTCACTGAGTTTAATTTCCACCAGATCCATTAAAGCTAGTTTCAGTTGTACTGTATCTCAATGTACAGAATTTCATGGTTAGATATAAGGTATAATTAAAATAGGTCTTATCCAGTTTTAGGGGCATCTGGACTGAAAATATGAAGATTCTGTAGCTGATTAAACTTCTGCAGCATTAAGGCAGGAGTTCATTTGAAGCCTTTCTGGTTTTGCATTGAGGTAAATATGCTTTTGTTAAATGCTAAAAGGCACGAAATGAAGGTCATATGTACTATTATGCTTTTGAGGCATGTCATGATTTTACATTTTAAAAAAGCTGGAGCCTATTAAATCAGAGATATTTTTCTGTAGTTAAAAGAGGTCAGTACATTATTTTCCCAGATAATTCATCAACGTCAATAGTGCTAATGAGAATTTAGGCTATGTGTCAAGAGTTAGTGTGTCTATGTCTCTGCTGCCACTGTGGTTTAGTACTTGTTTCATTGAAGATCATTAAGTGAAAGGTTTGCTAGTGCCTTACAAGCTGTGAGTACATCCATGTGAGAAGAGAGGACAGAGTATCTATAGTTTCTTTTGAATGACTGCACTCCCTGGTGATCATGCCTACATCATATTGCCAGCTTGTTTTGATAGCTAAGATTAGAGGAGTATTCCTGGCAAGAACAGAAGTAGGATTGAAACTGTCTTTGCTGCTTTTCCACACCATGTCTTGGAGCTAACAGCTGGATTGAATTCCTTCTTGTTACCATCTCGGTTTATGTAGCACATAGAAAAGGAAAAGGTCTGCTCTTTATAGATGTGGTACCCAGTGGACCTGTGTGTTGTGTAGTGGAAAAAGAGCTGTATGTTATACAAAGCCAGAGGGGCAGGGGAATCTAATAATGCAAAATCTTCATTGCAGCTTACTTGGTTGAGAAACTGTTTATAAAAAGATGTTTACACAAATGTGGGAAAACTTTGGTGTATTTTTTACAGTGGTAGAATATGAGAAATGTAACAGAAACTTGAAAAAGAAAAAATAAAGCAGCAAGTCTATGCTGTTACAAGTATAGTTTTCTGAAATGTGCAGATTACTTCTGAAATCACATCAGCTCTTGTTCTGCCCTCCCCCCTCCCTGGGACCATCAGGGTTCAATCAGTCTAGTCTGACTTCATTTTTCAGTGGAAACTGCTGTTCTCTTTAGAAAGGAGATACTCTTGTTACTTTCTTAATTAGGGTACAAGCTGTTTTCCTTCCATGATTTATTTTATTCTAGAAGTCATCTGTTTACTCTGCTTGATGCACCAGTGAGGTATAAACCCCTTTCCCTCTGACTTTCTGGGAGAGAACTTTGAGACTTACAGTTGATCCTACCCTGTAGGTTAAAATGTATGTTCACAGACAACTAAATTTGACTGTTTGTGGCTTCTTACTTGGTCTTGGGTGACATCTGGCCCAGAAGTAGTTAATCATTCCGAGGTTAGGTTTGAGGTTGGCAGAGCTGAACCAAAGGCTCTTTCTCTTGCACAAACCGTAAGAGCTGTGTTTTCTGTCAATCAGGTGGTCGGATCAGATCCTGACTTCTGGCAGCCATGCATTACGACCATTCATAAAGAAATAAAAATGAGTTAATAACAATCTTGCTGAATATGCTCTCTGTGTATAGACTTGTGTCTATATATAGAACTTGATGGAAGCCTTTTTTTTTTTTTTCCTTTTTACAGTGGTTTCACAGCCATGTGTATTTCACAACTTCTTTATGCTTTAAGATTTTTTTTTCATCTCTTTTCCAATTTCTCTCTTAGAAAGTCTGGCTACTATATAAGCTTTAATTGATCTTACCATTTTTGTCTTATTTTTAGTGTGTTCCAGGAAGGTTCTAAATTTCTGCTTTGGCCTAGATACTTGCCTTTCGAAAAGCAAATGCAGAAGCTGTATTGAAACACTGTTTAGTTTGTTAAATAGCTGTGAAAATTTGCCTTACTCAGGTGCTGGTTGGACTGTTTGAAAAAAGTAATCTGATTGCTTCTCAGATACTGTCCCCACTATTTGTGGGAACCCCGTTTACTGTTTCATGTTTTGTTTCATGTGTCTTGGAGGGGATTCACTTTGAAATAGCATTCCATTTTTCTTTTCCCAGTGTAATGAGATTTTTAAGTCTGAAAAGTATGCTCATCTCAGCAACAAAAGGAGGTTTTTCTGTAGTGATAGTGATATATAAAATGTTAAAAGAAAGAAGGTGAGTAGTATAGTTATGAATAATCAAACCAGGGAGATGATATAAAACCAAAACTGAGACCATTAAAAACGTAGGAAACACTGCAAAACAGTGAAAGCCAAAACCCAGCAAAATAAAAAATAATAATAATAAAAAAATCTGTTGTATTTCTTATATATAACATATTGATGAAGGGTGTTTATAGCAAAGCCCATTTGCAGAGACTGGGTGAACAGTCAAATACAGGTTTATTGTTTACGGAGCCCTCTGCTTTTCCTGTATTAGTGAGTACTCATTGTAATTGGTAGTCTCTTACTTTAATTCAGAAGACTTCACATTGTTGTTAATAGTTCTATGCACTATTTCCATTGACTATTGCAACCAGAAGGCGGTCATCAGTATATTAGTGAAAATAATATTTTCTGTATTATACAGTTAAATAAAATCCCTGAGAGAATAGAATCATAGAATCATAGAATAATTAGGGTTGGAAGACATCTTAGATTATGTCTCATTTTTAGACCTATCACAGTATGGATTATTTGGTCTAGTAGCTAATATAGTGGCAGTATTTCTGTATAGCGCACGATCTGTCACATTTTATTACTTAAGGGTAATATTAAAAAAAAATAAAATTGCTCTTACCTGTCATGGACAAGGGAGCAAGGTAGGCTCTTTGGGATGTCTAAGATTTAATTTTGAAGTTAAAAGTCTGACACCTACAAATTGTGTGTATTTGACAAGTAAGATGGGTTTTTTTTTGAAGGCTTTTCAGGAATATCTTTTGACAGATTGACTGTGTAAGTCTTCATGTTGTTCTAATAACTCCTTTTTAATGGGAGAACTTTAATTGATGTCAAACTCAAAATTTCAGTGACAGATAATGTGCCTTCCCTTAGTTTAGAGGTTAAAAATAATTGACGCTTTTGTAGGCACAGAAAAAAAAAAAACCATAAAAATATTAGTTTTTATGACTATTCAGATAGGAAGAGACAGAAATAAACTCAAAATGACTGGCCACCTTTTCCATAAGTTTTGAGATAGTGAGTATGACTATTAATAAATACAATCAACAACCACTACTGAAAGAATTAAGGAAAGTGTGATAAGCCAGCACTTGTCATAATTACTGTTGCAAATGGAGCAGAATTACAGGTTTTGAAATTTAAGTTTTCTGATTATGCAGAAAATCTGAAAATACTTTTCAGAAATGAAGCTAAATTCTGAACTATTTGTAATATAGAAAAAATATTATATTTCCTTTTTAATGCAGATGACTATAGACAAAATTCACCATTTGCTAAAACAAATGGAGGGGAAGTTGTGCACATACAGTGTGGTCTATGGTACTTTCAGGGCCATGGCAGCTTTGCAGTGTAATTTAAAATCAGATTGTTTACCAGCATAAGCAGTGTCTGTAGGCTGTTTTGCCTGCTGTATACTGAGTAGTAAGACACAGCACAAAAAACCGCGTACCTAAACTTATCAGTATAAATCATATGATATTACTTTAAAAGAAGTTTACCCTGGTTGGTGACTTTTCTGGTCACCTCTTGGGCGAACCTTCACCTCACAGAAGTTACAGATTTTCCCTTATGGTATTGTTACTCCAGAATTTTCTACGTTTTCCTTGTAAACAGCAGGACAACTGTTAGAAATAGAATACTTGACTCGAAATGTGACTCATCATACCTGAGTTCATCCATTTAATTCAGCCTATTCATTTGTGTTTCTTCTGCAGTCAGTGGAGAGGAAAAGGGAAGACTTGTTCTTATATATTAAAGGGATATCTCCTGATGAGAATTACTGCTTGAAGTCCCTTTCTTTCAGATGACTAAAAATAAACCCATAGTGTTGTATCTTAAACTTAAATGATGCAAAGTGCACCTTTTGTAAACCATATATGTATAGCTCATTTTTACCAGCTCTTACACAAAGGCTGCACTGTAGCACATATGAAAAAGAAATACTGGTACATGACACATCGCTTTTACTACTTCCTGATTCATGAGAGCTAAAGGGTAAAATTATTAATTTATCTTGACAATTTTTAGTGGAATTTATGCATGCATGGGGTATGTCTATGAAAGGCGTAGTAACTGAGTGTAATTCTACATTGATACAGTGTATTTAATTAAAAGTTGATATTTCAATTTTTTATTTAACACTTCAACTAAAAAACAAGTAGATCAAACACACACCAACTTCGAAATAATTTAGTCTTCAAACCATTCTAATTAATTTTCAAATACTATTGACCAATTCAAGCACTAAATTTTCAGGGTTATTTTTATTCCAGAAAAATGTAGAACAAAAAAAAAGCGAATGAATGCGCTATTTCAATAGAATTTTATTCTGGCTAATCTTCATATAACAGGAGTATCTTGATACAGTTTACCCAAAGATGGGATTCAGCTTGAATTAAAAATCCTGATGTGATAAGAGCTGATCATCTAAAATACCATTGGAGTTCCCAGCTGGGATGCAAGGCTTTATTCACTTGCCTAAACACACATATATTTTAGTTTTGTATCTAGGGCATCTTCATGGGTCTGACAGATATGACATAAGATAAACGGACTATCATGCCATCCTCAAGTGGCAGCTGGAACCTGAGTGACTCTGTCTTCATATCTCCAAAAGCACTGCTTGCCTTTATTTAGGCAACTCATTTGAGTATCTCACAATAGACTTGGTGGAATCTAACATGTGGTTTGTCTCATCCTGCAGTAGACTCATATATTCTACACTCTGTTTACCGCATTGACTAGATTTACCACTATCTAACATGGCAACTTAGACAAAAAATACTTTCACATATAGTTCCTGTCTACATGCATCTGAACCTAGAGCTGAATCCCAGCATAGGTTTCTCATCATGCATACACTGATACGGAACAAAAGTTTTTCAAATGAAAATGCAAAAGAGAAAAATGAGTCATAACCAAGACAGCAACATATTAATGTAGAAACTGTGTACACAGGAAAAAAAAAAATTAAAAAGGATACTGCAATACATTTATGTATGTTCATTTTGCTCTCTACTGTTTACTCTTTGTCTCTTACTGTTCCTCTGCACATATCTCTTCCCTTGCTATTTCCTGCCCAGTAGCAGGTAGTGTTTTCCTCTCCCATAGAGATGTGTTTGAATAACAAGACAGATGAGATAGATCCCTAGTGCTTCCAAAGCTTCTGAAAGGCTATTAGGTCAATGGTCAGGGCTTTTCAGCATGGTATGTCTGAGCCAGGTTAAAATCTGTATCTCATCTAGCTAAATAAATGAAAGGGACTTTACATGGTAATCTCATTCTCTAGTCAATCACCTGCTGGTTCAGGGCTGGTGAGGGTCTTGTTATGATTTTTATGTTGAAGATGCTGAGCCTGGTTTGCTGGTAGGCAGGGGACAGCGGTGAAGTCCTGGCCCTCGGTGCTGCAGGTTGGGGCTTGGACAGGACCTTGGCTTCAGCAGGATTGTGTGGCTCTTTTTCCCTTGTTTACTTTCCGTGTATGCTTTCCTGCCCAACACTGGAATGATTATAAAAGGGCAGCTCATGGGGAGAACAGCTATATGCTGATGAAGGTCAGAGTCCTTGGGGATATGGGATCTTGAAAGGGATTCTCCTACTGTGCTATCAGTGCAGACTTAGTGAAGATTGTGCTTGGATGCTGAGGCTACCACTCATAGTTGTTGTATTTCACTTTACATAAAAAATTTATGTGCAACAAGCAGGCATTAGTTGTCCAGTGTATTTAAGAGGTATAAACGGAAGTAAGGACACTGTCTTGTTTTCACATTCCCAAATGTAAAATATATTTAGTTAACAGCCTACAGTTCTTTCCCAGTCAGCCATTTAGTCCATTGGAAATAATCCTTTCGCTATGTTTGCTTCACCTTAAAATTCTCATCCCAGAGCAAATTTTGTGTATATTTTCATGCTGCTGTTGTCACATAACATATTTTTATTTAAGTTCTGCATTTATCAGATTTAGACCAAGATGTATTAAATAAAAAGCTCATGATGCATACCTACTGCAAATTTCAGACTTGATGAGAATACCTTCTGAAAGCATCATGCATTATAGATAGACATAATCTGTATAATCTTCAAGTCCAATCATGCATAAAATGGGAACCTTAAAGTTTTACTGGCTAATGAAAATTTTTGCTGCACAAGAAATACAAGATTAGCTGTTTATGTTTATAGTTCATGGAGACGCCTGTGGTCAGAGCAGTATTCTCTATGAGACTCTAGTAATTTTACAGTTTTTACCCTGACTTTCCTTTTTAACGATTCTGTGCCTGGCTTCATACATACCTTGTTAAATTCTTAGAGAATTGGTCTACAATTTTTCCTTAGATAAGGATCTTCAGATAGCATCCTAAAATGCTCCAAAAGATCAAGGAAATTGTTAGTTGAGATTTTCTCTCCTCATGTGGTAGTTTCCTTCTACGTCATTGTTTCAGTTGCTAGTGCTGACTCTCAATAAAGCAAATCTTAAATTTTCAGTTTAGCATGTATGATTTATGATGTTTGCCCCACTTCAGCTGGGAAGATTTTTACATACTAGTGTCTACAAAGTATGTTTTGTGATCTAGATGCTGTCTTACTTAGGGCTATAGAAATGGTAATTTGAAATGAAAGCGTCTGTTCTTTCTAGAATCTCTGACAATAACCTCTGTTTACTTGACCAGCCTTGAAGGAGAATGTATTCTTAGAGAACCTAATGGAGACATTAATATAACAGCTTTGGGTTTTTATTTCAGTTTGGCGTCTTTTTTCTTAAAACATTTTATCTAATTAAATGCAAAGTCCATTGGACATATTTGTAGTTCGTTAGCTAGAAATAAAACAGGACAATTTTTATAGCAAGCAATTAATGCATATTTTAAAACTTTTTTTTTTTTTTGTAGTATGGATCAGGATTTATTCAAAAAAGGGTTTCATTTTTGTTTACCATGAACATTTGACATGGGAATTGTAATGCCAGAGTGGTTAAGGTTGGAACTAACTTCCCATTTAACCGCTGATTTTTCTAACTGTGTTAACATAAATGTTCTTACTTGAATTGGCCTAGAACCTGCTATTCTATATGAAGAGGGAAAGTTTTCCAGAAAGTGTTTGGTCTTTATACAGTTCAAGGGCCACAGTGATATGTATATCATAGAACATTAGGAAGTATGTAGTTCACAGTAAATGCAAGAAAATCTCTGATATGTACCGTTATAAAATGAAGACATCCTTCCTTTAAAAGGAGCCCAAAATCCAGGTTTAAAAGGGTTAAAAGGGTTGTTTACTACTCTAGAGATGAATGATGAATGGGGTTGTTTTCAAGTAAGTCTTAGTACTGGGGCATCTGGCTGTGATGACAGTGGGAGAGAATACACTGGTCTGGCTTACCTTTCAATTTCACTGCCAGAAAAACATGACCTTTTACAAAGAGATAGCTGGTGTTTTATGCACCTTTATGCAAACTGGTAGTGGAAGGAGGGCATTATTTAACTACATTGTCAGTCTATTTGAACAATTACAACAACAACAAAAAATCTTTTTCTCCTCAGGAGTTTTTTTCTTATCTCTAAAAAGGTCCTTATCTGAGCAAATACAGGTGTCAGGGCAGGATGAGATAGACACCTCTGCAGTTTTCATTTGCTGTATTGGCTGGGCATCCACTGACTGCAGTGAGAACTTAGCCTCCTCCCATAGTAGCCACTTGAGCTTAAGTAGATGAATCTGGAGTTGAATCCCACAGTCCAGGACATTTCAAGTGACTTCAGTGTAATGCAGATGTTCCTGACCTTGATCAGCTGTAGCAGTGTCATCACAATTACATGGCTAATGCAGTGGAATGTACTGAGCTCCATGACGCTTGGACTGGACTGCTGCTGGTACCTCTGCTTGCAGATGTAATGCTAGCTCAGCCCTGTTCACACTGTCTACATTGTGCTATGATCTTTGGTGTAGCTGATGACATACAGCCCAAGGAATCTATCTTGCTTTTAAGAAAAGGAATCCCACTTTTAATGTTGCATACCATTGCTCTTAACCTTGTTTCTGAGATAGATGGAAATATCGGAGGCTGAATTGGTTGTTGTTATTGCCAGGGCTGATCCCATCTCATTCTAAAAAACAAAACATTGAGGACTGTGATTGCTGAAAGTACATATAGGTGGTCTAACATGTCTCACTTGAAGCTAATGGGCACTATTGAGGAGTCTGGGGGAGGGCAGAACTAGGCCAGACCATTCCCTTTTTGATAAACTCAGCCGTTGTTCATGCCTCTTTAAAGGTCAGTCATTTATGGAGCAGATATGAGTCCTGCTAATGATAGCGTTGAACAAGGAAAAATATTTTCCTTGCAGTTTAAGGATATTTCCAGAATATCTTGTGCATTAGTTTTATCTCTTCCTGTGAAAGGATATATTTTTTCTTAATGCAAACATTTAGACTGCATGCTGTCACTATAGCCATTGTTGGATTATATACAGAGTTTATGAGATGGTTCAGTAATGTGGTGATATCCAGGAGGTGATACAAGAAATCTAATTCAAGAAATTTTCTGCCAGATGATGCCTTGCTGAGAGGTGATTACAAAGCTGCCTATAAAATAGCAAATGGCTCTTGGGCCACTGTCTACCTTTGAGAATAAAATGATCTGATTAATCTAACAATATCTGTTGGTTTCTGATATCACTTTTTTTCTGCCGGTGCTTGTTTAATTCAAATGTAATTCACAAAAACATACATTACCAAATAAGATGCAGTTACATGAATTCATGTAACAGAAGTTCACTTCCCCAGACTGTAAGGGTTATCTATCATTTCCCAAGGCTATCATAATGTTGGTAGCTAACTTGCTCTTGATTGCCAGGATTGTGAACTGACACAGTTAAGGCAAAATTTTTCAGTATTACAGAATATTTCATTGTTCTTTTGATACCAACTCAGTTTGTGGAGACCACTGTGTTTCTTCTGGTAAGTGCTTCTTTAGTTTTCCTCTAGAAACATATTGTGCTTCTGGTGTATGCTCTACTATTACAAGGTGGGGTTATTGTGTAGGTAGTTCCATGAGGATTGCACTAATGTGCATGTTCTCAGTGCAGAGCTGCCTATTCCACCCAGGCTTGCAGTGCTGATTTGTTCAATTCCTATTACTACAGAGCTGAGTTCTTTCCAAGGCTCAGCACAGTAAAAAGCCAAGGCACTGTAAAAACACTGATCAAAAGCCATTGTACCTGTCCAGCTATTTTGTAATCTGAGTATAAGATTGTTCAATTGTAATGAATACAAAAAGTAGGCTAATTTAGGCCACTAAAGTGAGATATTTAACCTGCCCAGTGCTTACTGTGAGGTCAATATAAACCAAAGATTATCATAGATTTCATATCGTATCTGCATGGATGTTAGCTTAGCACTAAAGTATCAGTAACTATATCAAATTGGAAGGTTGGAAAGGAACACATCTTGGAATTGTAATTTATTTAGCCCAGTAATGTAGTAAAAGATAATATTCTACAAGTTATTTTGGAGATGTTGCAGCAAAACTTTGTGAACAGCAAAGAGAAAAACAGATATTGCTCTCTGCCAAAGGTGAAGAAGGACCTGATACAGATAAGTGGTGGCAATGGTCAGATGTGGTTTATCCCATGCTGGAGTAATTTTCTTTCTGCTCTTCATTTGCTACCATTTCTATATAGAGTGATAGCAGAGCTGTAGCTCTTTTTATACCTTCTTCTTACCTCCTTTGCATTTAGCCACACATAACAGTATTTTAAATACACTGGATACATCTTCTTTGCTCTCCCTATTATGCCCTAGACCCAGTTCTGCCTGGCCTTGAAGATGGCTTCCCTTCAGTCATGAATAACCGACCTTTTGTGATTTGTGTTTGTATGTATGGGACCTCCATTATTATCCTGTCCTTGCACTCTTGGGAGATGTTGCTACATGTTTTGGGCAGAGAGCAAGCATAAGATTTGTAGAAAAAGTTTTATCAGATTTACTAAGTATAATGGGAAAAAATGTTCATGTTGATCTGAGGATAGATAGGCACCTCAGTGCACATATATATGCATATAAATGCTTATCTCTTTCTGATAACTGCGAGCACTGCTGCCTAGTTCATAGTGCCTTAGGTTTGGAAACACTGTGTTAGGTGATGTTAGTCCAACTGAGAAAGAACACAAATAAATACTAATACTGAGACTGCAATGAAGATGACTGTGTACCGCCGGTTCTTCCAGGGCAAAAGGGAATGGAGGAATACTGACAAGGTGACTTTACAGGCAGTTCTAAGGGAAGCCCTACTGGTGCTGGGAAGCATGTGGAAGTAAGGTGCTGACATGAAATATGACAAATGCTGATGAGGGCTAACAACAGGACGGAGCTGGAAATATTGCACTGTGAATAATCAGATAATTAATGAGGTACTAGTCTATGAAAGTTGGCAAAGCTTCTGCTTTCATCAAAAAAGAGCTAATGGAGAGGTGCAGAGAGAGTCCTGTAGTGATTGAACTCTTGGATCTGGAGAGTGATCCTTGGTATTTCTTGAGGCCAAAGAAAAGGGCATGGAGAAACTGAGGTGAAAGAACCCTATGTCAGCATTTTGATTATGTGACCAGGCAGCAAAGAACCATTTTGTTTCTGTGCCATAAATGCATGTACATGCATGCCAAGGAAAAGAAACTTCATGTCTGGTACACTGATATTCAACAGGACATTGGTTAAATCTGCACTCGTGTCATATGTTTACATTGATTTTTATGTTCTGGCATTGTATTAGTCAGAATGCAGAGTTAAAGAGTTACAAAGGTAATCACTTAAAGGTTACTAAAATTATCCTGTGCTTTGAATATTGTACAGAAAAATCAAGTGAGTACATTGTTATGACACAAATTATATTTAGTCAGTGTATATTCTGAAGTGCTAGCAATTAGTATGTCAATGCATAGAAGAATTTGAAATATTAAATATGTGTTGAAGCTTATCATTAAACAGATTACTTCAGTGACACTTGTGCGATTGTTTATTTCCATTGTAACTGCCCAAGCACTTAGAAAAAATCTTCAAATGCATTTTGCATGTTTAATAATTTCAACAAAGACATACAAGCAGCTCACTTGTTCTTAGTATTGTGACAGATATTATTCATCATAAGAATAATTGGGCTTTTCAGTTATGAGGTGGACTGCTAGAATATTAATATTTGGCTTTGTGGGATTTCTGAACAGTATTCCAAATATGTAACTGTTTGGAATACAAGCTGGATACAGAAGTATTACCACTTTAGGCAATAATGATAAATTATTCACTACTTCAGCAATGTTTCCATGTTCACTACATATACATCTGCATAATAAACTGATTTAAATGCTCCTTTTATTTGAACTTTTTAAGAGATCATTTATTAAGTCATACAGCTGTTTTAAAATATTTTGATAAATGGAACTTCACTTTTCAATTTACCATTAAGGTCTGAGTCTATACCGTGGGAGTTTCAGCAGCAGCACACTAGTTAAAATCAGCTTGAAATTTACAATCGAATTGTGATAATGTTTTTTCTTTTTTATAACTTAGTAACCAAATTGAAGTTTTTCCATTTAACTTAACAATTCCTTAGGGATTACATGACATTTCAAATAAAAATGTATATTAATTCATGCCAACTTTTAACTTCACATTTCCTTCTCTTTCCCATTACCTTCCCATGCCTATAAGCATCTGATAATAAGTTGGAGACTAGAAGTATATAATGTGAGCACATACAAGCTAGATCCTTCTCTCTAATCATGCTTAAGTTATATCAAAGTAAGCTATTGGCACCTCTCAAGATCAGTTAGCTACTTGCAACAAATGTGTTTCAGAAAAAAAAGAATGCTTTTGAAAAGCTTTTTGTTCCTGTCTTTACATCAAAACTTAACTTTTAATCTGGTTTCCTGTGCAGCCATACTGCTGTGAATGTGTCTCTGTTTCCCACCTAATAATTTCTGAATGTGCTATGTGCTTATCAACTTCAAACACTTTTGACAGGGGAGAGGATGGTGGGGAAAGGGGCTTGATTCCTCAAATATAATTAAAATTCCTATAATTTCATCAAAGTTGGTGACTGGGAAGAGGTAAAGAAACCCTACTAGTATTCCCACTGAGACAAAGTGCAGTCTGAGCCCACACTTAACACACTCTAAAAATCGATGCAGGTAAGCATCATTAAAAGTTTTATGGAAGAAAGCTCCAGTTGGAGCTTTCTACTTAGAAAGTCAATCAAATTTCAGACACAAATTGATAAGAAATAAGGCTTCATTGTTTTCCACCGTTCATAAAGCTGCTTGTCAGGAAAGATTCATCCCACCTCTCTGTTCCATTCTACAGTGTTGATATCTTTTATTTCCATGCCCAGCTCTCATTGTAGTCAATTGAGAGAAATAACTTCCAGAAGGTGATTCATTTCAGAGTATGAGCTATACACCCAGAAGCAGGGTTTAAGCTTGTAGAACAGCCAGGTGGAACTTAGTCCTATTCTGACAAACTGTACATCATAAGCTGGAGATGAGTGAGTTGGTGGGAGAAGGGAGAAAGGGGAGTTTGAGAAGTTCACCCAAGTAGAGAGGATTGTAAGAAGGGAAGAATTAGTGCTTAGCCATTTCTATGCCTTTTGTAGTTTGACTCAGAGAGATAAAAAGCCAAACTACCTTTAACTCAGTGTCTTTATTCCACCTGGGAGATAATACAAAATTCATACACATTTTTTTTTGTATTGAGCAAGGTACATCTGAATTCTCACACATGTAATGTCACATGTATTGGTACAAATTGGTTTTGTTATCCAAAAAAGCCCTATGTTTGCAGCTTCATACAGTTATTACATCAAATGCCAAGTTTCCAGTTAATTGCAACATGCTAAATTTGATTAGACAGTCACCATAGTTGCTGAATAAGAGTCTTGTTCAAACATTGTTGAAATTAGAAAGTGATTTTCTAATTAAATAGGATACTTTGGTAATAATCAGAATTAGTCAGAAAGTGCTGGACTGAGAATATTTGCTTGGAGAAATTCTGTATCTCTAGACATTGCTTTGAAAAGCAAGTCACAAGAGGTCCAGACATAAAGGTAACTTAAATGGCAGGAAAAGTCATGAAGTTTGTGAAACTTAGAGCACGCTGTCAGTATGAATCTTGTATACATTTGACATATGAACCCTGACTAATAAGCCTTCCTAACAGAATAAATCAATTCTTCTCAGCTTGAGCTTACTTTATCCCATGCTTCATTTTTTTTGACAAAATATCATACAGATATTTGGAATTACACCAAAATCATAGTTTCACATGGTATTTCATTTTCTCAATTAATTTGATATTTCTAATAGAACGATCAAAGTGATTTTCCCTCTGTTACTGAATAATGTGTGAAACAGACTATCCTGGTGTCTCCCAACATGATCAGAAGAAAGAAGGATTTAATGTTTATGTTATTTTCATTGTAATGCATTTGAAATTAGAATTGCTCAAAGAAAGAAGTGCTTGTCGTGGAATAACAAAATAGATTTTTATTTTCTTGTGCAAACTAGATATTATTTGTTACACAAAATGTGATATTATTTACTATATTCTTTGCTTTTTTGTTACTTGAACTTGGAAGTGATTTTTGATAACTTTAAAAACTATGATCTTCATGATTATATTTACAATTAGGGATATTGCATTAATTTAAACAGCACTAATAAATCTCTTGAATAATAACTTCATGGTCAATACTTGCAGTTGTTCAGCTTCACTGATGGTTACTTAAATAGGGGTACCTTAAAGTTGAATGCAAACATATTACATTCAATAGGCTAAAATGGTAATGGTTATGTAATGACATTAGTTTTAAACTAATAATGACTAAAAGCAACTATTCTGGGAGAAGATACATAACTTATTCCTGAAAAATAGACAAGGTTTTGCATGTTTGGGGGTTGTGGTGGGTAGGGTTTTGGGGGGTGTGTTTGTGGTTTTGGTGTTGATTTTTGTGTTGGTTTTTTTTTTTTGTCTTTTGTATCAATTTTATTCTACTTACCTTGAAAAAGTATAAGAAAGAAAAAGGGAATAATTCATCCAGGAAAGTTTTTGTTTTGTTTTGTTGTTTCCCCCACACCCCCTTTACCTTTTAATTGGATCACCTTAATGGTTATCTGTCATCTATAACAACTAGACACTGAACTTCTATTGATGCTTCTGGTTGACTTGCAGCACCTGTGAACTGGTCATGTAGCTAGCCCATGGTAAAACATCCTCCTAGTAGTAATTACCTGCCTCTCCATACTATTTTTTTTCTATCTTGTCCATCTGTTAGGTCTCCTCTTTCATCTTATAAGAAATATTGGTGTATCCATTATCTTTGGTTTGTTTGGACTATGTAGAAAAATAATGTAGTCTAAAAATCTTTATAGATACTATTTGTTTCAAAAATAAACAAAACATTTTATGGCAAATTTCTATAGCAGAGAAGTTTGAATTATAAAAAGGTATTTCAACAAAACTGTGGATAAGCCTCAAATTTGCTTAATGCAAAGCAAAAAGCATATAATCATCAAAAGCTCACTTTTCCAAAATGTTAGTTTCCTAAAATACAAATGCACTAACTGCAAACATTGTAAAACCTATTTCAGCAGCCCTAATGCATTTATTTTTGCACAGTAATCCTCACTAGGTTTGTAAAAATCTATCTCATTAGTAGAATATTTATATGAGAACTGTTCAAACAATTCATAAGAACAATTCACAAGAACAATTCACTACCAGGAATACTGAGATTTTTACTCACCATCAGTACATGCATCTCTTAAAGTACTATCAGGGATGACATACTTCATTGATTTTCTCTTCTAGCCATCCACAGTGATTTTAATCTTCTTAAGCTCAGACTCACAACTACACCTCATTACACAGATGTGTGGGAGAGGAAAAAGTACCATTTTCCCAAGGAGCTGAATCAGTTACACATATTTGCATTTCCTAGACTTCAGAATGCTACAATGGAGGATGTGGAGAGAAAATATATTACTAATATACAATGATAAACTCAAGGGTATGAATTTGTGAACTCAAAAAATCATTAGCATATCATGTTGAATCTTTATGCCACACTTTATTATAGTATTTCTTACTTCTTTAGCAGGGCATGGAGGGAACTAACCTGTCTGTAAAGAAGGTATTCCACCAATAATCATAGAATCATGGAGTCATTTAGGCTGGAAAACACCTTTAAGATCATCAAGTCCAACCACTAACCTAGCTCTGCCAAATTCACCACTAAACCATATCCCTCGGTGCCATGTCTACACATCTTTTAAATACCTCCAGGGATGATATTCCACCACTTCCCTAGGCATCCTGTTCCAGTGCTTAATAACCCCTTCGATGAAGAGATTTTTCCTAATACCTAACCTATATCTCCCCTAGTGTGACCTGATGCCATTTTCTCTCATCCTATCACTCAATACTTGGAGAAAGAGACTGACACCCACCTTGCTATTACCTCATTTCAGGTTGCTGTAGAGAGCAATAAAGCCTCCCCTGATCCTCCTTTTCTCCAGGCTAAACAACGCTCATTCCCTCAGCTGCTCCTCATAAGGTTTGTTCTCTAGACCCCTCACCATCTTTGTTGCTAACATCTTTGACACACTCCTGCAACTCAACATCTCTTTCATCGTGAGGGGCCCAGAACCGAACAAAGGCTTCGAGGTGCAGCCTTACCAGTGCTTAGTACAGGGGGATGATCACTGAGTAGAGGGGGATGATGATAGTGCTGGCTACACTATTTCTGATACAGGCTAGGATGCCGTTGGTCTTCTTGGCTCCCTGGGCACAACCTGGCTCATGTTCAGCCGACTGTTGAGCAACATCCCCAGGTCCTTTTCTGCTGGGCATCTTTCCAGCCACTCTTCCCCAGGCCCGTAGTATTGCATGGGGTTGTGGTGACCCAAGGGCAGGACTGCTCTGGGTTCAGCTGTAACAGTTATTTTCCCCCACTTCTTAGTTGCTGGTGCAGTGCTGTGTTTCGGCTTCACTTGAGATCAATGCAGATAGCTCACAAATATTTTGGTTGTTGCTAAGACTCCCGATATCTACCTTGTTCGTCTTTCCGCTGATTCTTAACCATAAACACTCAACCCTACCGTTACCATCATTAAGCTCTAGACAATTGAAACACTCCCCACTGCCTCTCTTTCTTTGCCTATCCCTTCCGAAAAGCTAAAGCCATTCATTGCAGCACTCCACTGTGAAAGTCACAACTGGTCTTTTTTAATTTTTTCGTATGAAAGCAGTTTTGATGCAGGGCATAGGCCTACTTAATGTCAGTGACTAGATGAGCCATTGTCCTCATTATTGTTTAGTTCCACAAACCATTCCAATGAATAGAAAGCCTACTCTGCCTCTAGGACTTTCATATTAAAGCACCAGGGAATGGATTGTTAGGGACCATCTGGAGGCTCAAATAGCCTTGGCAATAAATATATTAATTTTGTCGTTACTGGACCAGAAACTCATGTGAATTGAAGCTGTATAAACTAAATTTACCAGTAGAATTTGCTAGAAGGTATGCAAATTTAATTTTGCAGAGTTTATCTCCACTCTGGTAAATGTAACAGTAAACAACTTGTCTAGCTGCATATTGGCAGTAACAATAAACATGGTGCTTGCAATTCTTTGGTCTCTTTGGAGCACAAACATTAGAAACATAGTCAAGTATGTTACTTTGCAACACAGAGAAAACTCAGCTGACTAAAGGTGAAGCTAAAAGTCAGTCTGCAACATATTCCTTTTTGCCAACATACTGCATGTAAGATCACTTCTTTTCAAATAGTCATAACAATGCTGCCTTGCAAAAAATGGAATCATTACTTTGATTATAAACTACTATAGTTTAGACAGCTCACTTTGGAGCTTTAACATTGAACACTATATTTCTTGGGAGTATCTGTTAATGGAAAAGAGACATAATATACTCTTTTAAATGGACTATACAGATTGAATTGCTGAAAAAAAATAGATACAAAGCATTTAAAGGGATATGTAGATTTTAGTAGTGTTAAAGCTTAGGGAAAATGCTTAAATACAAAGTTGTCCAGTAAAATTGCTTGAAGGACCTTTGTATCTCTAAAGAAACTGTAGGTATGATAGAAAACACAATGAATAATAAAAAAAAAGGCACACAGTGTCTTCTGTTTTCCATAATGACTTAGAAACAAACCAAGGCAAAATAGAGGTGAAATAAATTGTCATTATCTTTGAAGGGAAAAATCTGAACAAAAAAGAGGAAAGTGTTTCTAAATAATTAGAGTCCATCCACTTAATTGATTGGAATTTGGAAATAAACTAGTGTAACCCAATATAATTTCTGTATGTAGAACATAATGCTAGTATTTTCTTTCTTGTATTTGCAACATCTGTTTTTTCAGGATATCAATTGTTTCTCAACATTGGAATAAAATACTCTGAGTTAAATGCAAATATTGGTCAAGTTGCAAGCACACAACATTTGCCCATTTTTAAAAAACAAAAGGCACATTGTTTTCTTTTAAATATCAAGGTTTAACAACACAGAAACCGAGTTGCAGCAATTATCTCATTTAACCTGTAATAGTACAGAAGGTCTGAATGCACAGCTCCCCGTTGAAATGAGCACTCATAGTCTTGACTTTGCAAAGGCTTCTTTCTCTTCATAAAACCAAGGGTTTGATTAATCCCTCTGGAAGCCAGAACGCTATACCAATGTGTACAAGATTTCTTCCTTCTGGAAACTAAGGAAAGATTGGCCCACTTCAAGTATGAGTGTGAACAGATGATCTCTCATTCGTAGGCTAGTATGTGACAGTTGGTTTCAGCTGGGAAAACTGGATGTGTTAGGCTGTCATGGCCGCTTGACACTGTATCTCTTGTTACGCAGGTTATATCAGTTATACAGATCTTAGGAAAATGTTGCGGGCTTCCTCTGCTCTTTGTTTTCCTGGATTTCACATTGCCTGAAGGATTGTGCAATCCTTCTTGGGGAAAGAATGTGCTTGCCATATTCAAACTTCATTGGTCACCCTTGATATTGGTAGTCAGATAGAAAGTAAGTGGTGCTATCTTGCTTTGGGTAATTACATCATTCATGTCACGAGCAGCTAAACTTTTACTTGAAGCTGCAATTTAACTGTCGAAGACCCTCAAAGGTATTTCATACCATAGGGCAGGTAAACGGAGAAAAGCCAAAACTTTGATGTGTGAAGTAAAGATGGGTACACAGGGGGATCATACTGTTCTGTCATTGTACTGGCTTTTCTGCAGTTAGAGAGCTTCCAAAAGAGACTATGGCTGGGATATCTGGGGTCACTTGATTTGTCTGTTTGACTCCTAATCCAGCAAAACACTTAAATGTATTTTCTAAGTTACGAAGTAGTTATTCCCATGCTTAAACAAGTGATTTTAGTTTAAGACTTTTTTCTACAGAAATATCCCACTAAAGCCTAATCCATAGAGCCAGGTTGTCCAGATGAGCTATATAAATTTACTAAAATACATCTCATCATGTGCAAAGGTCTTAATCTAGCTTCCTTTACATCCTGTCACAGCAATGAGCTTGACTTAAGTCATTCTCTTTCTCATTTAAATGTGAGGCATTTATGTTGGCTATGGGGCCTTATAGGCTAAATGCTGAAAGTTACTGTCTCATCCCCCTTTGTCACCTAGATACAAGGTTTTGAATACCTTGTGCCTGTGGCCAAATTATTAAATCAAATTTGTTCATTTAAAGGGATATTATAAGGGTAGTGGAAAAAATAACTTCCACAAATTTATCAGTGTTATGTTGCTCTTCCCCAGTAAATTATCACTGTTAGTTCTATCTGTGTTTTCAGGTTTGGTTTTGTTCTTAGCTTTTATTCTTCCCTGGCTGTCTGCAGGATTTCACCATTTCCTATTCGAATTGTATGTTTAGTTTATAAAAAAGGTCAGATACCGTTGACATAGCTATTGCCTTGTTGATTTTTAAATAATCAGTTACAGTATATTTTTTTCATAGAATTTATGTGGTTTCACTTTTTTTCATGGTGTTTCATACAGGTTGCTAGCTTACTGTGTATGAATGGGTTTTGGATAGTTATCAGAGTCACTTGTTCTGAAAGTCCTGTATTTTCTTTCAGTTGTACCACAGATACTTCAACAGGTATTCTTCAATAGTCATTTGAATCTGCCAGGTGGAGCTGGCAGGCCAACTATTCTCTAACAGTGAAAGTCTGCACTTTTTCTTTAAATAAACAGAATTTTGGAGGGCCAAGGAAAGGCTTATTTCTTGTTCTGCACATAAAAATGTTGAGGCTACAGAAAAACACCTTTAGGAGGACATTCTAGATAGTGGGAGGCAAACCCTAACACCTTTACATTTTCTTACTTGGGATCTGATTTCCCTTATCTCAGGTTCACTCCTGGCAGGGACTCTATGGGAAATCTTGGCATAGATTCAAAACCGAATATCATAAAAAATTTATTATTTTAGCAATCAGAAGAAAATAGGATTGTAGGTTTTGTTTTGTGATTTAAATTACATAGTAACTCCTGTGTATGGTAACTAGTAGGTAGCCACACTGTAATTTTTAGGTAATTCCAGACTATATGAAATTCACAGCAATTTAATGTTGAATTAATGATCACTTGCAGTTTTAGCCACCTGTTTTCTGAGCAGCAACAGGTGTCTAGATTTGAAGGGGCTGTGGGCATATGATGCATATTTTGAATCTCTTTTCTTTAGGCTTCTAGTAAAGTCCATACTTTCAGGTAAACTGGGTCAGTATGTCAAAGACTGGGAATGATGGAAAGATTGACACAACCAAAATGACATGAGACTCATAAGGGAGTCTTCATTGAAGGAAAGGGAAAGAAGAAATAGGACAGGACAGTGACCACAGACAGTAAGAACAAAAAAATTGACCAGCAGGAAAATTCCTAGTGGCTTTGGAGTAAGGCAGACAATAAAATAAAAAAAAAAAAAAAAAATAAAAAATAAAATAAATCCTTTCAGTTTCCATCCTTTCCCAAAGCCAAAGAAAAAAGGTAGGAAATCAATCAGTAGAGCAAATAACAATATTTTGGGATTTTTCTTCCCCCCAAGGAATTCTGAGGTTTTCTTTTTTAACAGTCATGTCCCAAACCAGGCAGCACAGTGCACTAAACCTGGGTCTTATACATACAGGGTCCTGCTGGCTCTTAAAGCATCACAAAATAGATCTGCAAGGTACTGTAGGAGATCAGTTTGTCCACGAAAACTCAATTCAGGCACCAAAGGCTTCACTATTATTATTTAGCAAATAATATTGGATAAACTTATAACCTAAGAAAACTGTAATATTCATATCTGTAGATACTCATTAAAAAATAAATTAATTTCTCTTGCAGTGAGGCAGGATCAGAAATAACTAGGTCATTACCAGTGAAAAGCTTTGCTTCCCTTGCTGGTTTTGTGCGCATATTTGACTTCTAATACGTACTTCACACTTACTTTCACAGAGTTTCATTTTGCTCATTTCAAATTCTCACTTTAATTTGTTAAGAACATGCTGAATTCTGCTCTCCACAGACATCTCACTCACACTGGAGCAATTTGCAAGCTTTTCACTACTGGATCACTGATGTTATTAATAAGTAGAAGTTTGCCCTAGACAGATCCCTGGGGTTCTCACTTGAAATGCTCTCACTACCTCACACTGAACTAACATCTGCTTGTTAGATTTAAGTTGGGTGACTTCATTTAGATCAGTTTTACATGTAAGCTTCTACTACACAGATGAGGAGGGAAGAGTGGAGTGAATTCAAGATCCTATTATCCATCCCTTCCTTTTGTCTGACCTTACTTCATCTCTGCAGTGGTGAAAACTCCCTGAGCTGGCTGTGCAGAGTTGGTATGAACCTTTTGTACCGTGCAGGGCATGTGTATCTCCTGTCAGCAAAGAGGGGGAGGCAAGAAAAGGCTGCCTAGTGCCAGATACAAAAATGTGGTTTTATGCCAAATATGCTAACTAGTGTTTCTTATTAATCTGAAGTCTGATTGAAAGAAAGGTTTTTATGACTTCTAAACTCTGCTGATCCTTTTTCATGGACAGGAACCACTGAATGACATGGTGATTTTTGACTCCAAGGAGTATGCTGAAAATGAGAGTTGTTGGAAGTGATTTTTACATCATTTAAAATGTGTTCTGAGATTTGGTATCATGATGGAAAACACAGGTACCTAAACGTTGTGTTGCATGTGGCCTGGACAGGAGATGTGTCTTCCTTTGAGGGAGAGCAATGGTACTGTAATAGCATAGGAGGGCTTGAACCAAGTCAAGTAATCAATTAACTCTGTAGTAACTAATACTTACTGATTGAGCTTTACCTCGCCTCTCTCTGGTACACATATTCCACATGGAATTTGTTCCAACTACATTAGTGCTCAAGCCAGTGAGCCTGAAATTCAGGCCTCAAGTTGAGGAGTAATTGTCCATGCAATGAGAATAGCAGCTTTGTAGTTGTGCCCTATGTAAACATCCACACTAAATGAAAGGAGGTTCCTCCCCAGACTGACTGTGTCTGGCTCCAGCTAGACATTTCACTGTGGTAGTGGAGCTATGATGACAATTCCTGCATCTTTGTATGTGGCCCTGTATAATTCATACATTGTTTTGCATAGACCTTCTCCAAGCTGGAACTAGCTTTTCTGTTCTCTTTTCAGGGGTTGAGTAGCCTGTGAATCTTTTTGGATCCTTCCCTCTGCTTGGCAGTCTTCACAAACCATCATGTTGCCATTCACTGCTGAGCTGCTGTGTGTTCTCCAGCGAGGTTTGTTAGGTTGCATTAGTGCAGATTAAGATCTGTGCTGTTCCCACACCTACCAGTTTGCTAACTGCAAGGTCAATAAAACTCTTTTTTCTGTCAAACAACAGCCGGTTTTCTTATGAGAGTTGTAGCAATGTAGCAATCATGACGAGCCTGTCATGTAGGCACAGCTGCAGGGAGCATTCATTAGATATACTGAAGGAAGGATACAGGAGGATTTTTTTATCTATCCTATTTTATTCCTACAGCCATTGCTGGTTTTGCTTTTTTGTCTTATCTGGACACTTTTATCTAAGTTAGATTAGGGAAGGCCAGAGATCAGATTTGCTGAAAGAAGGAAAGAAAGGGTCTGAGAATTAGTTAGTTAGCCATGAAATTAATTTGTTTTTTCTATAATAATTCCAAGAGATGATCTAGTTCTTCTGTTTTACAATACTATCAGATGGATCATAGTTTAGTGACTGAATAATGATGCAGCTCTTTCAAGTAATGAGTCATTCTAAGGCAAGGATCTGACCAGTTAGTCTGGAAAAGAAGTAACAGTCATCTGCAGCATATTTATACATGTTCATGTGAACAAAAAAAAAGAAAAATAAGTCTTCCAAATGCATTTCAGACTTTTTGGGTGTCATGATTTAAGCCCAGCCGGTAACTCAGAACCACGCGGCCGCTCTCTCACTGCCCCCAGTTTATATAGTGGGCATGATATGCTGTGGTATGGAATACCTCTTTGGCCAGTCTGGGTCAGGTGTCCTGTCTCTGCTTCTTCCCAGCTTCCCCTCCTCCCTGGCAGAGCACAAGACTCACAAAGTCCTTGGTCAGAGTAAACGTTACTGAGCAGCAACTAAAAACATCGGTGTTATCAGCACTGTTCCCAGGGTGAAAGTCAAAATGAGAGCACTACACCAGCTACTAAGAAGGAGAAAAATGACTGCTACTGCTGAACCCAGGACATTGGGAAATATCTGAAAGCTATGCCAATCCTATGACCTTTTCTAACAATTCTTCTTACCTTTCACCACTTGGACCCAGCCAGCCCTTCTCTCACCTCCTCTTCCTTTCTCTTTTCTCAAGTCGAAATACCAGCATAACATTAATGTGTTTGAAGCCAGAATAGCAATAATAATGCCTGTTACCAAAATGGCAAAAGAGGCCACCACAGCAGGTCCTAAATCCCAGAGAGATGAAGGAGAAAGCCTTTGGAGCCAGGCATGGGAACTGTCCTGCTGGAGCATATCTTGCAGGCAATATTGATTGGGTCATGGATACAGGGACACTCCAGCTTCTTCGGGGGGGGATGTTAAGGACGCAGAAACATCTGTCAGCCCTGAGACCCTTGCCCTTTGTGCATTTACTGTCTTGCAAAGGTTTCCTTTTTGTTCTTGGTTTGCTTTTATTTCTTCTGATATGTGAGATGGGCTCACTTTGACAGTGGGTCAAGAACAACCATTAAGCAGGCA
Source organism: Pezoporus occidentalis (assembly GCF_034315485.1). Lineage (NCBI taxonomy): Eukaryota > Metazoa > Chordata > Aves > Psittaciformes > Psittacidae > Pezoporus > Pezoporus occidentalis. The sequence goes on along the minus strand of NW_026915158.1, from coordinate 2,513,533 downwards.
TTATGGACTTTACTACATAATTCCAGCATTTTCTTTAGAGTGTTTGGGTTTTATTAATTTCTTAATTATTCTGCAACTTTATAGGTCAGAGCTGATTATTTTGTGCTTGCAGTGACCCTTATTTCTGATAAAATTCCCTTGTCAGCAACTTGAATCAGTGCCTGTTAAAGGTAAAAACACCTCTGATCTGCTGGTAAATCTATGCCTCTTTCAGTCAGTTTTTCATCAAAACAGCAATGAAAGACTACTCATGAAGATCTCAAGTTTTAGAGTAATGTCACAGCTGCAGGTGGAAAGAGCAGACTGCGGTGAGCCATTGGGAAGTTTTATTTTCATTTCATGTAACTGGTTTTAAACCCTGATTAGGTGGATGCCAAACTGAATGCCCGAAGAGGCCCCTTCTAGCTGTGGCTTCCTAAAGAAGGAGCTATTCATCCACTCAAGCTCAGAGAATGGTGTCCTCCTTTCATGTATAAAATTAATATCTCTCCATCAGTGCTCTATGGCAGAGGGGAACGGGCTGAAGAAACTTTCCTAAGGGCTCCTAACGTGCAAAGCAAAAAAGCAAACTAATATATCCACTTGTAATAAGTAGGCCTTACTTCAAGGAAGAGACTAAGTGAAAAGCTGTACTTCAGAGAACACTGCCATGTTTGGATGAGGTGTATGGGATCTAGGAAAAGAAAGTATGTAAGGAGGGTCGTTTGTGGTGTGATCGTTTCTCATCTCAGTTCTTTTGATTTTAGTAACATAAACCAAATAAGTGTGACCACAACAGTGGTTCTTCATAGCCCCCCAGCATCATAAAGTAATTCTTTTAAGTTACAGAAAACTCTCTTCTTTTCACATATATAAAGACCTACAAATCCAGCAAAGTAGGACTTGGCCTGCTCTACAACATCCTTTCCAGCTGTTTGTCTCTGCTGCCTGTGTTTGTCAGTCTAAAGACAGCTATAAAATCTGGCTGTTGTCTGGAAAGCTTATTCTGTGGTAAAAAAGAAATAGCTGTTTTTAAAGAACAGTAAAGTTTTAGCACTTTTACATCTGTCTGGCGTTTATTTCCAACAGTCCATTAATAATCAATCTGTTAAACCAGGCGAGAGGTATGGAAGAGGAATACTAGCTGTACGTGACTACAGGTCAACAGGGAAACAATTTAATGAGTTTCAGCCATAGATGAAGTTATAAAGTGCCATACTAGGATTACACACCTCATCTGAGGTCATATGCATTAGAAAATCTATTCTGATGCTGCATAATATGTAAGAATCATTATTTTACCTGGATAATTGCATGTTGTCTGGGAAAATATAAAACACAAAAGGAAACAAACAAAACAACAATTTCTGAGGTTCTGAGATAGAGTTAATTGGAAGAGATTTCCTGAAACCAGTGAAATTATGCTACTTTTGACCTTTTATCTCTGAAATAGGCTGGAAGTGGAAATGTGACCTTGAATATTAGACTCCTAGACATCGTCATGCTCTCAGTAAATCCATGCTTTCAGCACTGCTATAAGCATATTCAGGGCTTGGAATGCATAGGATAAGTTAAATTTTCTTTTCCTAATTTGCTTGGAGAACAAACTCTTGTATCATTATTAATCTTTATTTTATTGTTGTTTCAGGTTAGGTTTCCCCATGATGATTGTGTCCTGTACCATTGGGATGTGCTATCTTCTTGTTGCTCATGTTGTAGTAGGTTGGAACTCATAACAATTTATACTTTCAAGACTCTAAGAAGCTTTCTCTTTCATTTAGTTTATATATCAGAATATTAAGACCACATAGAAAAGGATGTGTAAAACCCCAATATATGGTATCAATCAAAACAATTGCATCAGCATCAGGTTTGGTCATTCTTAACCTTCCGTTTTATGAACAATTTGCAGACCAAGATAATCAAAATTTAAATAATAGATATATTTAATTATGAATGCAATTCTTGTGCAGCTGAGAAGACACCATCACAAGGGAATATGTTGTGCCTGCTAGTTTGTATTGATACAATCTGAATATAGTCACAAATGAAAAACTCATTCACAAAAGCAGATGTTCAGTAATTTCTTTTTAGGGCTTCATTTGTCTTTGTCACTGTATTTAGCTACTTGTATTAAAGTAACTAATATTCAAATTGTAATAATAGACAATTAAACAGTAAGTCTGTACACTATAAAGGATGTATTATTATCTATGTTTAAAAATAAACACATCTTCTGAAAATGTGCTGTGGAAGGAATTATTATTTTGGAAGTGGGACTGCATTCTGTGGAGGCTTTGTATTTCATTTTAAAGCTCCTAACCAGTGTCAAGCTACTTTTTTTTTTTCTTAAACTAATGCCCCTCTTCTTATAAACGTACAGACATAAAATGTGATAAATCACTGGACACCTTCCATTTAATTATTAATTCTCTTCTGTGATGGAGTACTCTAAATCTTTTAATAGGTTAATACACTATATGGAAGAATGAGATCATACCTTGGCTTTGATTTCCTTCTCTCTGCTATTATGTTACACCACATATATTATTCTATATCATTTGCTGCCAGAACAGGTCAGACTTCTCATTATGAATATGAAGTCCTGTGATGAATTCAAGCTCTCAGTCCCCATCTCCCAAAACCATTGTGGAACTGGTCTAAATTACTGGTAGGTCTGTTTTACCTTGAGTCAGAGAAATTGGCAACCTGGTGAATACAACCCTGTAAAAAGTCTATCAATCATCCCCCCCCCCAAAAAAAAAAAACACAACAATAACAAGAGAAGCAACAAAAACAAACAAACAAGCAAACAAGCAAATACCCACTGAAATTGAATTGGTCTATCTCACTCTCAATGTGGAGACTTTTGATTTGTAAGAACACTTTACTTTGCAAGGTGAGTAGCTCCGGAGAGGACACCTTCGGCACCAGAGTGTGGGAAAAATGGCATCCAAGAGTTTCTTTCCTGAACCACAGGAGCCATGAAGGGAGGTCCAGGTCCTTGCCAGGACTTGGCCAAGAGCTCTGCTGATGTCAGCAGCTGACTAATAAGGGGTGGCACCAGGAGTGACAACCACCCCCCCACCCCCCCCCCCCCCAAATGTAGGGGGTTGGAAGGAGACGGTCTTTAAGGTCCCTTCCAGCCCAAATCATACTGTGATTCTATAATTCTATGTAATGACTAGAATTCTGTTTCACTTAAAGAAATATTTATGCTAATCAGTTTAGCATTGTTTCCTGGTTAAAAATATTCACACGATATTTTACAGTCCTTAACATTTCTTACATTGGAGTAATCTTGGTACAGTCACTCGTTGTGCAAGAGCTGTTATTTTAAGCCATAGGGAATGCAATATCAGCCTCTGCTGAACCACATTTGTTTTTATCTGTTTTGGGGGACTGTCTTACCTTTTTTTCATTCACACAATTGAAGGTTTTATTTCCTTTTTTATTCCATTAAAACACTGTTGGCAGGTAGGAGTATAAAAATGAGACTATGGGCTCACAATACAATCTTACTAATTCTTTTTAAGAGGTAAAAAATCCCCAAAACCTAAACCTACTCTTTGGACCTTAAAACCCTCCCGCCAATCCTAAGCAAACTCATACTAATAATGCGATTACTTTAGCTGACATGAAAATTTGTGTCTGCATTTACAGTTTGCTGGAAGGAAGATAGAAGTGCAGTGATTCATTTCCACTCTCTCATCTTAGCAAATAGTCTGGAGCACCTTGGTGTGAGAAAGATCTCACCGGCTTCAGAAGAGATAAGTCAACAGGACTCAAATGAGATTTTCTTTCTCTTACGTTACTTGTCCTGTCAAAAAAGGCAAGTAGTGCACTGGGACTACAAAATCATATTGATCACTGTTTTAGGCAACCAAACTTATGGCTAGATTCATTCTGCTTTGATTTTCTTTTTTTTTATAATATAGTGTTTTCTTGAGGACTTCCTTCAAATAAACTCTTTCCTTCCTTAAACAACCTTGTTGCTTCTTTTGCACAGCCAAGAAGAGCTCAATGAGAGTTCATATGACAAAAAAATTGTAAAAAGAAGATAAAGTTGTCTGATTGCACAGGGCTTTACATGAGTGTAATGCAAATTACCCAGGTCTTCAGAACATTTCAAGGTAATGAAGTATATTTTTTATTAACTTCCATTGTAGCTATCAGTATAATCTGCACATCAGAAGGGCAGCTGCAAACCTAGCCAGCTTCTTGTCGAAACTGTGTAAATTCAACATCTATCACAGAGTTCCACAGATACGCTGTACACTGTGGGAAAATATTCCAGCTCTTTGTTTTGAACTTGTCCTTTGCTAATTTATTTTTATGACACCTTTCCTCTAACACCTTTTCCAAATTGTTGGTTGGGAAGGTGTAAAGAATAGGCACCCTTTTTCTAAATCATGATTTCATAGACCTATTTCCAGTCCAGAGATCACAAGTTATTTGCTCATTTGTTGTATGGAAATGCTCTCATATCTTTGCACATCCTTTTTTTTACCTTTTGAAGTTTCACCATAGCCATTTTGAGTTTAAAGGATGAGCAGTATAACCAGTAGCCAATAAAAACGTTTTTTCCACTTTATTCCTAGTAGTTGTTAAGATCTAATCCAGTTCTTGGATCATTATTGACAAACAAGCTGAGGAATATATTTTTGTAGAACATCTTATAATAACAAGCTGTATTTCCTGAGTGATAATTATTAGCTCCCATTATTTAGTATTCAATGTTAAGGTTATTTTTACTTCTTTATCTGCATTACTTTACACTGTGCACAGTGAATGCCACAGGCCAATTATTTCCCAGTCTTGTAAGGGTTTTCTGTAATTCTTTGCTATTAACCATTGTCTTTGCTATCCTGAATAACCTATAGACATTCACATTTAATCTTTAACTTCAAGACCTAGATCATCTGAAAATATGTGGACCACTGCAGAGCCAGCCTGACTTCCTCTAGAGCTTCATGGGAGGGCCATACAACTTCTTGTGTAGTAGTTTATTTTTTTTAAGGGCGGTTGGGCTACATATATTTTCTTTCTAGCAATCATGACTACAGATCAAATCAAAATGAGTTTGAAAACTGGAAGTGTTTTCCTGTACTGTCCAGTGAGGTTTGTGAGCACTTTGCTAGCAGATGTTACTGAGGTAAGATTGAAAAAAATATTTCTCATTTCTGTGAGAATATTTGAATTACACTGTAGGGTTTAGAAACATCCAACTGTCTTGAGAAAAGATATCATGATTTATTCTCTGGAGAATAAGCCAACTCCATATCATATCTGTAAAAGGAAACTTGCCTAATCGTTCCACAGCTACTCACAAAAGCTTATTTTGGACCATACTAAAGCTTCTTGTACCGTGTCTTGGTGAATGCCAAGTCTACTCCTCAAAAGTAATTCTGGTTAACAAAAATCAAACCAAAGTATAATGGTTTTCTAAGAAAGCAAATTTTAAAGGTACAGTAAGAAATTAAAACTTTTTGACCACCTAGAAAGTTGAAGGTCACATCTAAGAAGTCAAGTATTATTTGCAAAGTATTTTCAAAAACTGTCTTCAGGCAACTTGCACTGCAGACTTCCTGCAGTGACTCAGAATGATTTTATATTTAATATATGGGAAGAGGTTTAGAAAGAAAAGGCTTCTATTTCCTGCTGTGTTGCTAGCTTTCTGTGTAAGTTTTTATACTTAATAGCTTTAAGTATTTGTTTCCTGCTTTTACTGAACTTTCTGAAGTGCTTTAAAAAGGTACATTTTCTATATTGGTGCTTTGGGTTTTTTAAAAGAAATAAATACTGTTGATCAAATAGCAAGGAATTAGAGTTATATGCAAACACCATCTATTATTTTAACAATTCTAATAAAAAAATGTGGAAGCATCAGTGTAACAGCTATCAGATGGTTACTCCCTACATTAACCACCATTAAAGTATTCATAAGTTCCAGATGGCAGAAAATCAGTGGCACCTGAAATAGACAGAAAATAAATATGCTAAGCAACAGCTTCTGTGCTTGTTGTAGTGGGATGCTGAGAAAATTATTTGGAACCAAGTCAGAAAAAATAATGAAATAGCTGAAGCATTAAATTAATATTTGTGGAGTGAATTTACAATAGGAAATCCTAGCAATTCAGAATAGGTGCTAACCACCTCAGCATATGAAAATCTGAGTGATTTATTAAGGACAACTGAAAATCAACAAGTGTTGCAGATTTATTGAGAAAAGGATTAAAATTTTCTCCATAGATGCTCTGGAGGGGGAAGATGAGAGAAGAAACCTTTCCTCATACATTTCTTATTAAGGAGAGTATTATAGGATTAGCAATATCTGAGTGCTACTAAAAATAATAAGCAAGAGGTTTTCTGTACTATGTTTAAAGTTGATCACATGCTGTTTTTTTCTTTTTCTTTTTTTTCCAGATTGCTGTTGCAAATTTGATAGGCAGCAGTGATTTATTAGCAGTAGTTTCAATTAGTCTTTTCCCCAATGAAACAGTAAGGGGAAAAAAGCCTTCACCAGATGTGGTCTTGGCCATCATTACTATTATCCTGGCTGGAGTAAAAGACCTGCTGTTATTTTAAGAAAATCAGCACACATTGGTTTGTCCATGATGTATGAGCTGCCCTAATTGTGCAAGGTAGCAGGAGTAAGGGAGCTGCAGAGTACTATAAACAAGAGGCACAATCAGTGGGGAGTTATAGATTTTTCTCTTTTTCCTGCTTCCTCACATATCTCCCTCTTCCCAGACAAATTTATTGTCCAGCAGATATCTTCTGTTTATAGACATCTGCTATTTCAAACCTTCTTCCTTGTTCATTCACATTCTGTTCCTCTAGTCTACCAGTTGCCAAACAAAACCCTCTTTTGTTTTACTTCCAGCCCTTTTCCGCAGATAGCCTGTACAGGCTTATCCTTAAGAAAATTAAAGGGGAGAGATGCGGAGGTGGAACCCTCTTATTTAAAACATGCTAAGGAAAACAGGAAAAAGGGTTATTTTTTCCTAAATTTCCTAATACCAGTGATGTGCATAGTCTCCTTTTTTCTCTTCATCCTTCTATTTAGTATATTCATCTCTTGCACTTTTCAACATATAATCTCATGCATTTTATGCATTGGTCATGAAAAGAGTTACAGACTCTGATTTGAAGTAAAAAAATCACCACAAGTGTGACAGTGCTGGAGTTCCTGAACATAAAAACTTAGGATTCTCCTCAAATTGACTTTGGAGTATTAGTGCTTCAGGATGTTTTATTTCTCATTGTCATTTCTGCATTCACTTTTGAGCTCAAATGACTCCAGGTTATAGCCAGCAAGTTCATTTATTAAGCTCCCAGAATGCCTAAGAAAAGGAAACCTGTAAAGTGTAATTATTTTATTTGGATTTATAAATATGGAGTAACATACCTGCTAGATAGAAATATATCACACTCTGTGCTACTAGTTTGATTATAGCATATATGTTATTTCATTTTGATTCAGATTTTTAGTGGTAAAGTTTTGTATGTAGTCTATTTTACTATTTCATACATTCTCTGTCTTAAAGGTATCTGCATTTCCACAGGCAAAGATCAATCTGTTATCACAAGAAACACATGACTGAATATTTCTTTTTAAGAGCTGGCTGGAAAAGCAATTTTAGGATTTAATGTGGGTGTATACTCTGACTTCTGAGCAAAATGTTTGCTAGTAGATCCACCAGCTCTAAACCCAAACAATGTGACTTGACTGGCTCAAAATGTATATTTTGAAGATATTTTTCTGTCTTGACTGTGTGAAAGTGGGAAGAAGTATTAATATGAGACTGAAGAATAATGTGAATAGCACACTGAGATTTTGTACTGTACCATCTGAAGTAACTGAAGAGTCCAAATGTAATCTGCTTACACTCAAAGACCTCTGTCAAACTACTACATACAAAGTAAGGTGTATGCACACACAACATAGAATCACAGTATGGTTTGAGTTGGAAAGAACTTAAAGATCATCAAGTTTCAACCCCTCTGCCATGGGCAGGGAAGCCTCACCCTAGGCCATGTCACCCAAAGCTATGTCTGGAACCTGGCCTTGAATGCTCCAAGGATGGAGCTTTTACCATTCCTCTGGACAACCTGTTCCAGTGCCTTACCACCCTCACAGTAAAGAACTTCTTCCTACTATTTAATTTAAATCTACCCTCTTTCAACTTAAAGGCATTCCCCCTTGTTCTATCGCTACATGCCCTTGTATAAAATCCCTCTCCAGCTTTCTTGTGGACCGCCCTTTAGGCACTGGAAGGCTGCTACAAGGTCTCCCTGGAGTCTTTGTTTCTCTGGGTGGAACAGCCCTAACTCTCTCAAGCCTGTCTTCATAGGAAAGGCATTACAGCTTGATCATTTCTGTGACCCTCCTCTGGACTTGCTTAAGCAGGTCAATGTCCTTCATAAGGTTGGGAACCCAAAGCTGAACACACTGCTCCAGGTGGGGTCTCACGAGAGTGGAGTAGAGGGGGAAAATCACTTCTCTTGACCTTCTGGTCACATTCCTTTTAATGGAACCCAGGATATGGTTGGCTTTCTGGGCTGCAAGCACACACTGCCAACTCATGTTGAGGTTTTCATCAACCAACACCCCCAAGTCTTTCTCCTCAGAGCTGCTCTCAAATTGATTCCCTGCCCAGACTGTATTTGTGCTTGGGATTGCCCTGACCCAGGTGCAGGACCTTGCACTTGGCCTCGTTGAACTTCATGACGTTGGCATTAGTCCATCCCTCAGGCATGCCAAGGTCCCTCTGGATGGCATCCCTTCCCTCCAGTGTATCAACTGAACCATATAGCTTGGTGTTTGGCAACCTTGCTGAGGGTGCACTCAATCCCACTATCCATGTCACTGACAAAGATGTTAAACAGCACCGAGCCCAATACCAATCCCTGAGGAGCACCACTCATCACTGGCTTCCACTTGGACATGAAGCTGTTGACATCATCTATCTGAGCGCAACCATCCAACCAGTTCCTTGTCCCCCAAGTCCATCCATCAAACCCATGACTCTCCAGTTTAGAGACAAAGATGTGCAGAAGTTTCAAATACTTCATACAATTTCAGATTGACGACATCAATTGGTCTTCTCTCATCCACCAGTGCTGCAATCCTGACAAGATCCTTTCCAGATAATAAACACTGTCATTTAATGCTTCATCACTGGCAGTGTTCAAGGCCAGACTGGACAGAGCCTATGGTGAGGCTTCCCTGCCCATGGCAGGGGGGTTGGAACTAGATGACCTTAAGGTCCTTTCCAGCCCTATTCTATTCTAAGGCCAGTTTTCAGTGTTGCCAGTAAATAAGACCACTTTACATTTCAATTTATTTGTCAAACACAAGATTAAAGGAAGATGAATATTGAACATATTATCACACAGTCTTTTTGTTGAAGAGCTTTAATGTTCTCATGTTACAGAGGCAGAGTTTAGGGTTTGAAATGTGCCCGAGGATGAGGTACTGTTGTAGACATAGGTGACCTTGTCATAAACCTTTAAAAAATCTTACTTGCTGTTTAGGCAACAGTTAAAACTTTCCAGACATCATCTGAAGTGCATATACTGCATCTGAGAGCCACCAGAGGCTGAGCAAGACTTTCACCTGACAATTTACTACCTAATTTTTTCTGTCTGTTTTTTTGATATTAAACTTTGCTCAAGTCAGTTGCACAAGAGCCCTTCAGTGGGATAGATGAAGTGAGGCAATGTTTGTGAAACAACCCAAGGATGTCTGTGAGGAAATCTGCAATTCTGATTTGAGAGAAAAAACTTGTACAGTGAATAATGTGTGGATACATCATGAATTGATATAAAGTCACATGTCACAGAGATATTCACAGCACTCATTGACTTATGATGGCTGCTTTTTTTCCATGAAAAAATTATGTAATCAGGAAAGTGAAAAGTGTGTGATGAAGTAGATGAATAAAGAGGCTGCCTTCAGCTTGAATGGTAAACTTTTAATTCAGTATTCCCTGACTCTACAGTCTCCATAAATTCTTTCCTGTTCCTGTGTGCAATAAAATACTTGCTTTAATCTTATTTCTGCTGTCAGACTAAAAATAACTAGATTTTCTCCAATGCTGGTTAGTTTTGGAAATTTGTTTCAAAATAAAGACTCTAAATGAATATTCAACAGTATGAATAGAAATTGGAAATATTTTTTATGTTGTAGAGAGTATATATATAATCTGCACATAAACAGATGGGAGATTTTAAACTATAAAATATGTAAAAATTTATATTTTAGATTTAACATTTGTTATAAGTTTTTTAAACCTATACTATAAATTTCCCTTAACATAATTAAATTTTACGTGACTTTTCTATGGGCCATATTAGGTATGATTTTTTGTATTTCAAATGTATTGTTTATGTTTTATGTTACAATGATTAATAAAGATACCAGATAAAATCGGATCTTACTCAAAACTCAGGCAGATTCTTGTGGAGCAGCTTTTCCTAATCTGATGTATTAAGCAAATATTCTTCAGAGAAAGTCCTTAATTCAGAAAGACATTTTTATGTATGAAATATTTAAGCAATATTTTGTTTCTAGAAAGGCATCTATGCTCTTCTTGAATAGTGAAACAGTTGCTTAACTGCTTTCATGAACTGGAGCTTAGATTAGTTATTTATCTTGGTACTACTACTTTGACCCTCGGCACTTGGAGAAAAGCAATGAGTTTGTCCCTGGAAAGGTGCTGAACGACTCAAAGGTGTACCTGATGACCACATTCGTACATGCAATTCTAAATTTGGAGTGTTCCTAAACAATGCGTCCCTAAAGAGCAAGCATTTAATAAAATCAATCTATCTGTCCTGAGAAGTGGGAAGAACAGCCTTTTTATTGGTAGAGAAGCCTTCATAAAATCTTTGGGAATCCACAGGACTAGTGGCCAAGAGGACTGTGTGTAAGCAAAGTTCCAGGGGGTCTGAGAAAATATGGCCTCTCCAAAAAAGTGCAGCTAAGGAGAGCAGGTTGTCTGAAGAAGACAGTATTCTTCTTGTGTTAATAGGTTTTGTGCTAAACCAAAATCTGCATGAAAGTCCTGGATTTTGTAAACAAGCTGTCAACAACACTTTATTGTATTCACATTATGTTTCAGCTTATTATAGTTAGAAAATTGATGCCAACTTGTTAGTATTTGATTGTGCAATGACAAACACATCCCAGCAATAGAATATAAAGGGATTCATAAAGTTTTCTCCTCTGTCGTGCTATGTATCTTGTATACCATAAATACACATTTAGATTTTCAATGTGCTTAAAAGGAAAAGTCTCATGATTGCAGGAGGTAAGCAGCAGTGAAGACTGTGTTTCATTACAATTCAGACGATGCTAGAGGAAAGGGTTGGCAAGAGGTTTTATGCAGGAGTTGAGATGTGTGCTCAATTTGCAAACTCCTTGCCACTTAACAGGGCAGTTAGAGCCAGACCTACTCTCTTTTCTACATTTCTTCTTAGCTGGCTCCTAGCAGCTGGTTGTGAGCTTTTCACTTCTATTGTCTTTATCATCATTATATATTGGGGAGCTTAATTAATCAGAGCTGCTTCAAACAGCACAGCAGTGACATTTGCTTTGGTAACTGAAGGATGACAGCTCAAAGGAGGCAATGAATAGAGAGGATTTCTTCAGCCCTGCTCACAAGCCTAACTAACCCCTCAGGATGGAGTCATCGGTTCTGACACAAGACATGTTTACATCTGCATTTGGTGGGCTTTGTGGCTCCCCCTCGCAGGAGAGGAAAGGACAAAGGAAAAGGAAACCACAAAGGAAAAACATGACTGCTACTGCTGAACCCAGGACACCTGATTACGGACTCTGCAATGGATTGTCCCGGGCCAATAGGACTTTGCCATCAGTGGGCTGCTCAGGGAGCAGTTCTGGCTGGTAGCATGAAAATAACCCCCACACTCCAAACCATCCTGAGGGTCACAGGTTCCAGTGGCTCCTGATATCAACTCTGAGTTGTTCTGTTTTGCTGGAAATTTATAGTTAGTCATTGACTCCAATGACAGCTCAAAACATCTGCTCAGGACAGCTAAGGGGGCCACTGCAAAACCAAAAGCAAAAAAAACCCTAGGATCTTGCTCCAGATCCCTGCATCAAGATGGGCTTCTGTGGTGATGCACCTGCTCACACTAGAATTAAAATGGATATTCTGTATTCACTCAGTGTGAAAAAGAATACAATGGTAAAAACAGCTCTAACTCTGCTTTGAGCTGATCTGTTAAACATGATAATTTGATATAGAAATCCCTTTTAGATGTGAATACACAGTAAAAACAAACCAATTAATTAGAAATTGGATTAAATGAGCAGCAGTGTTTAGTGTGGAAGTGGTCCCTGCTGTTACATAGAAAGCCTTAGCCCTGAGAAAGCTGTGACTAAAGGACACCAGGCTGAATCACTTCAGTAGTCATGCTGTCAGTCGACATTAAAGAAAGTTGGGTTTGAATACTAATAAGAGACCCTGGTCTGTATCATGTGAATCTTTATTATCCTCTAAGAAAGAAAGCAGCTGCAAAAATATTGATAATAGAAAGGGATGCGCATAGAAGTAACTGCTGTTCATCTGTGCATGAATGATCTGGTTTATCAGGTCTACCAAGATGCCCTTGGCACTCAGGCACTGGTTCAGTCAACTGAAATCCATGGTGCCTCAAATGCAGTGTAATTGCTCTGAAACTCAAGAGAAAAGAGGATTAGTTTGTACAATAAACTTATTCTCTTTGATGTGATTCATAACTGCATTTGTGGATGTGTTCAAAATATACAAACCACGTTACCTCCCAGAGTCCAGTATTGACTGCAGTGAATACCGGTGTAGTGTATGGGTGGGTATTTCTGCCATCTACCTTCTGCTTATGTGCAGTGAAGAGGACTGAAGTTAGAAGCCCCAGACTTTAAGTCTCTCCCCAGAATCTCAACCATGTGTGTGAGGGTCAAATGAAATTGCCTAAACTGATGAGAATATTCCCTGCAAAGCAAATATAC